>NC_049207.1:27959945-28559945 GCF_013347855.1 Anguilla anguilla
AACCAAATACAAAACATGACTCTTTTATTTGACATTGTTAATTTGTCTAAAAACACTGAAATGGGGGACTTGTCATGGTTCTGTGTTTTCCTGTCTGTGTTTCCCTTGTTGGGCCGCCAGATGGCGGCACTTCTGTTTTGTGTCCTGCTCCCCCCTGTTAATTGTATTATTGTTGTCTTGTTATTCTATCATTGTTCCCACCTGTGTCTTGTTATCCCCTCCTTTTCTGGGTTGATTGTTTTTTGAGTTCACCTGTGTCTTGTTACCCCCTGTCTATTCAAGTTCTTTGTTCCCTTGACTCGGGTTCTGGTTCCTTGTGTTTGTTCCCGACTGGTGTTTGTTTGACTTACATGTATCTGCCTGCCTGTGTTTTTGACCTGCTTGTGTGTGTGACTGTGTTTCCGCCTGTTAGTTCCTGCCTGGTTTCTGTCCTACCTGTGTTCTGCTCTGTGTGTGTTTTTAATTTTGAGTTTTCTGTTTTGTGTTTTTTGGTAGTGCCCTGCGTGGCCTTTTGGTTTCCTGTTATTTTTTGTCCCCTGTCATGTAAGTAAAGTCTTTGTTAATTTTCCCTTTTTGAGTTTGTGTTTTTTTTCCCTCTGCGTTTGGGTCCCCCCTACCCGTTACGTGACAGGACTATGTTTAAAAAGTGCTGTAATTACTACATGGTGAAACCAAAAAGTATAAGAATACCCTTTAATAAAGCTCTGAGTCTGCGCTTTGACCACGTGCGAATTGTTTGATTACAAACAGAGAAAATAAAATATTAAATCAGAAAAATTCAGGTGGTTTTGTTGTGGCTGATCGGTGTATGTGTATGTTGTATTTACATTCTCTAAGTAGATACATATAGAATGCCCCAAGGGGATAGACTTGCTGTTTCATTGTTCAGCAATGTACATGAACTGAGCAATACAAGTGAAGCAAGCCTATGCTGATTTGGAACCAGGAGATAAATAATCAAAATATGTTCATTTAAAACATGACAAAACCATAACTCGACCAATCCTGCACAGTTCAGTTAAGCTTTTGTTAAGCTCAGTTTTCAGTTAAGCTTCAGTCATGCTTTTGTTGTGAATTAACAATGGACTATGTTATAATTTTTCTTTCATTTGAGCAACACAAGTCATTTTACTGCACTGAATGGGATCACTGGCATTGTATGATCTTTACAGGTTTTATTTAGTTTAATAAAACCTCAAGATACTTTTGTCATTAGTTCTTTAGTTATAACATTGCATGTTCAAGCTATGTAGCTACAGAGTTTTCATGGAAAATTGGAATTGCCCTATAACAAAAATTTAGGCAATGTTTTATTTTAATTCTGATGGAAGAAAGCTTGGAACAAATTTGGCACACCTGATTCTACTAATTAGCAGCTCACTAAATCTCAAGCTGTTGAGTGAGATGTGATTTGTTAGGGCTGGAGTGGAAGCCAACAGGACAGTAGATCTTCAGGAATAGGGATGTGCAGCCCTGCATTAGAGTATATTCTTCCCTGTGACACCAGTCATCATGATAGATATGATTTGCTACAGTGGTTGAACTCTCCATCCATACCTACACCAAGCCAGTACATTAAATTTCAGACACTCTTATATAGAACAACTTTGAGGAACACACAATAGCTGGAAGGGAATTAATTAAACACAGTACAGTAGTTTGGTTTAAATATTAAATATAGTTCAGCCCCTTTAAATGTGTCATCCATTGTTAATGATATGTGACTCAGGTGAAATTTTACAACAGTAGTTTGTTAGATTTCCATATGATGAAGCGGTATGCACCCTATGAAACATCAGACTTTTCCACTTCATTGTAGCTTTGGTGGGCTATAGGCAGCATTTGTATAAAACCGCCACTCGATTGTACATGGTACAAAATCACAAATGACATAAAACAATGTGTACACACATCACCCCATTGTGATACCATAGATAAAACTTTTTAAAATCAGCATTATTCCTAAATTACAGTGTAGTCAGTGTACTTATGGGAATGGAAAGAAATGGCTTCTTAGAATATTGGCAAGTTCATAAACCAGATGATCTTCAAATGCAAACACAGACTTTATTTAGAATTGCATTACGCTACCAAGTTGCAAAGCACCTGGAAAAAATGGTGGAAATAAAAAAGGACCAAACTTAACATCAGATCATTAAACCCTTATCTAAGCATTTAGAACCAATCTTAAAGAGCCAAGCCAACAGCTAAACTATTCACAGTACCATTAGCCCAACCTGTCGGTAGGTCCAATTGGCTACTTCCTGGATGAGCTGGACACCTTCCTGAGCTCCCTCCCTGAGGATGGCATTCCTGCTATTCAACTGGGAGACTTCAACCGCTCACCCTCCCAACTATCCAGGGTTGCCTCACTCCTCCAGTCCTTTGCCCTCAACCAGTTTTCTTCTCGCCCCACATACAAGGCTGGAAACCAACTAGACCTTGTATTCACCAGAAGCTGCTTCACTTCCCAACTCATGGTGACGTCCTACCATGTATCAGACCACTTCTTTCTTTCCTTCTTGCTCTCCTCTTTCTCCCCCACAACTCCTTTAACACCCCACCCAACTTTCAGGAGAAATGTCTCCACTCTGTCACACTCCTCCCTCATCTCCACTGCTCTCTCTACACTTCCTCCTCCTGCTTCTTTCTTTAACCTACCTGTTGACCTTGCAACCTTCACCCTCAACTCATACGTCTCCCAATCCCTTGACTCACTTTGTCCTCTTGTCTCCAAACCAGGAAGATCATCACCCCCTGCCTATAGCTGACTGAATCACTATGCTCCAGCAGAACATCACAGCGGGCTGCAGAGAGGAAGTGGAGGAAATCCAGATCCTCTGATGACCTGACCGCATATCACACCTTGCTGGCAACTTTCACATCGGCCCTCACATTAGCTAAGACCTAATTTTTTTAGTCGAAGATCAGTGCATGCATCTCTAACCCACGCTAACTATTCACCTTCTCTTCCCTCCTCATTCTGCCTCCACTCCATTTCCCTCTTCTAGGTTGCTAGAATTCCTTTGCCCATCCAGTGAGTCCCCCTACTCCCCGGGACAAACCCACAGCCACACTGACCTCCTACAAGAGGCTGGAGGAGTCTGATGTACTCAAGCTCATAATTTCTCATCACGCAACCACCTGTCCACTTGACCCCATCCCATCCTTCAGTCCATATCCGGCGAGATCCTTCCCCATCTGTCCTCTATTGTTAAAGAGCATATTGCAGGTTGGAAACCCCAATGAATCAATGTGTAGGAAAATGATGTAGGAACTAGATTTTCATAAAAATATACTTATATATACACTACAGTGACTTCTGGAGTCGTTTTTTGAGAGAGAATTTTACTTCCGCATCTAAAAAGTGTTCACTGTGTGAACTAAACTGTGTTCTTGGCTAGAAATAGCTGTACAAAATAAGTATTGTACCTTACTGAACCTGTGTTTAGCAGTTGTCTATGACCATGAAATGCACTTTTTGTACGTCGCTTTGGATAAAAGCGTCTGCCAAATAAATGCAATGTAATGTAAAAACGCCAAACCGGAAGTGACGTAACAGGAGAGAGCGGTCAAGTTGAACAATAAGAAGAATGGATCTCAACGCTAGTTTTGACACTGAAGAGGTTGTAAATGTTTATGCAAACACATATGATGGACCACAGCCTTACAATTATGAGCCTGCTAGGCGTCCAATAGACCAGGAACAGACCAGGGTTAGAAGGAATAACGGTCATAGGAGAGAAATTGAGTTGTGGTGTGAGGAGAACCAGTGGAGAACGGGGTAGGCGTCTGGTGAGTGACCAGCATTAGCTTATAGATATATCCACATTATATAATACCACTGGCCTAGCCAATTTCAAAAATAACGTATATAACCGAAATATTTTGAGCAGTAATATTTACATAGCAATGATGAAATCTTATGTTTTCGGTAGATAGAGACAGAGACAGTAAATTAATGATATAGTTCTATCTGTTTCTGTCTTCCTCCAGAAAATAATGTCAGCTTGGTCTATCAGCAAACAAATAGCTTAGCTATGCCCAGAAGTCCTCAATAATAATAGTATTTTCCAAGAAATTACGAAAAATCATTGACAACGTTTCGTTAGGTGCGGCGTCTTTTACTGCTACCACTGAGTGTGCGTAAGTGAATGCGATGATGAGAAAAATTTTGGTTATGCTGACCTATAAAACGCTATTCCAAGAGCAAAAAATAGACGTTATACATTGTTAGAAAGCTTATGCTCTCACCTACTGAATAAATCAATTGTCAATCAAGGCTGACCGTACTAAAAAGGGCAACAACGCCGTAACCAACACGTGTGGTATTACGCACAGATATTTTGGAAGGTACCTAGGCGTCACAAATGCGTGTATATTTCACAAACGGATTGTCCAAGACAATATATGATGACTCAGTCTCAAAAGCGACATCTCTATGCGTAAAACCAATGGTAAGTTTTTTATATTTATTCAATATTTAGTCACAGATATTGACTGTAGAGTGAACACGTATATATCTATGGACGTTAGCTAACGATATCTAATGCTGTGTTCACGTCACAACATTGTAAAGTTTGCTATATGTATCAGGCTATAAAAAAACTAGTATTGGTCATCTAATACCGGCAGGAGTATTTTGTAACAAATGCAGCAATGAAGTCCCGAAGCTAGCACAGTTCCTTTTCCTGTTAGGAAAATTGTGTGCTGATGTCCTGACAGGCTGGATTCTATGCAACCTGCACAAACACAATAATTTACCATGATGATACACGGTGAGATGCAATATAAAACTACTGAAAAAAGACCAACTCACTATATCACGACCGTTCAGACTCACTACCACCTACTACTGCACATTGGGCTAAGGCAGGCAGACTCCCTTCTGTTACCTAATATGACGCGATGTTGAAAAGCGTTTTTAGGAGCTTTGCTCAAAACGGCCACTATTTCCTCTGAATTGTGCCCTTATGTCTTGTAAAAATTATTAAATCCTGCATTAACTTTTCAAATGGTCATTTTCAGACAAGGTTAAGTATACATTTCGTAAAAAGTTTTACCCGCATGATGCTCTTTAATACCTCCCTTGCATCTGGCTATGTTCCCTCTGATTTTAAGATGGGTTGCGTTACCCCACTCCTTAAGAAACCCACCTCAGACCCCTCTAATGTAATGAACTATTGACCCATATCACTTCTACCTTTTTTATCCAAAACCCCCCAAAAAAGTGAGCAGTAATTAAACAAGTAACCTTTTCTCCATCAGAACAACTTGCTGGACCCTCACCAGTCTGCCTTCCGATCCAGGCACTCAACGGAGATTGCCCTCCTGGCTGTGATGGAGGCACTCTCCACTGCAAGAGCCTCACACCTCTCCTCTGTCCTGATCCTCCTAGTCCGAACCTGTCTGCAGCATTGGACACGTCAACCACAAACTACTCTGCTCCACCTTGACTGAGATAGGGACTGAATGGGGTCTGCCTCCGCTCCTTATCTCCTTGTTGCAGGAGGACCACCAAATCTGTACTGGGTCCTCTGCTGTTCTCCATACACTCCAAATCTCTTGGTTCTGTTATTAATTCACATGGCTTCTCCTATGATTGTTATGCAGAGGACACACAACTCTTCTTCTCTTTCCCCCCTCTGCCTTACAGGTTAATGATAAAATATCTTCCTGTCTGGCATACATCTCAACCTGGATGGCCAACACCGCCTGAAGCTCAACCTCAACAAAACTGAGCTGCTGTTCTTCCCATACAAGACCTCCCTGCTACGTGAGCTGTCAATCACGGTTGATGGTACCACATTGACTACCTCTCACTATGAAAAGAGCCTGGGGGTGGTCCTGGACGACCAGCTAGACCTCAACGAGCACATCAAGGCAACATCACGGTCCTGCAGATTCCTCCTATACAACATCAGGAGGATTAGACCATACCTGACTACGCATTCCATCCAGCTGCTTGTCCAGGCTATGGTGACCTCCCATCTTGATTACTGCAACTCCCTCCTTGCAAGCCTGCCATCTTGTGCCATACAGCTGAGCCAGTACAGATGATTCAAAATGCTGCTGCCCGACTTGTCTTCAACCTTCCCAAGTTCTCCCACGTCACTCCTTTGCTGAGGTCACTCCACTGGCTACCGGTCGCTACCAGGATCAGGTTCAAAGTCCTCACCCTCGCCTACACTGCAGCCAACAGGACGGCCCCCATCTACTTACAGGACATGATTCAAATCTTTGTGCCTGCTCAACCACTCCACTCTGCAGCAGCAGGGCGCCTTGCACCCCCTCCTATCCGGGTAAAGGGTTCTTACTCATCCTTATCACAGAGTTTCTCCACCCAAGCTCCCCAGTGGTGAAAAAGTCCCTGTCCCTCTTCGAAACCACTCCCTCACTACCCATCTTCGCATCTCTTCAGACTATACTTGGACTGACTACCACCACTCTGCGGATCATTTCACTTAAATTCCCCTCTTTCATATCACTCATGTTACATGTACCTCCATTTCATTGTACTTTGTATTATCATCCTAATGTTGTAGCTTGTACTTCCCTCTAGTTTGACTTAGTTTAGGTTAGGTCAGAATTATGTTCACTGTGTGAACTGGCCTGTGTTTTTGGATATGAATAACTGTGCAAAATGAGTATTGTACCTTATTGAACCTGTGTTTTGTAGTTGTTCCAATGACCTTGACCTTGAATGATATGCTCTTTTGTTCGTCGCTTTGGATATGTAATGTAATGTGAGTAGCCAAAAAATAGCCATGTTAGTGGCTAAGTTGCTAAACAAGTAGCTAAGTGAATATCAGGGCCATTAGCCCAATCTCTAGCTAAGCAAGTAGCCAAACAAATATCCATGCTGGTAGCTAAGTGAATAGCAACTCAGTTTGATACATCATTCGCTTGTTACCACCAAGTATACTATGTCATGTACATGCCACTGTGAAGTTTGAGTCAGTGTTTCAAAATGTCCAAGGTCTCCATGGGATCAAACACGCAAATGATGCTAGTCATGACGTGGCTTTAAAATGAAAGCGTGAAGCAGAGAGCTCACATGGTTCTATGTCCAAAGCGTTGTCAACCATACAATACCATGACAACGAAGAGTTGATAGAAGTAGGAAATAAAGTGGAAGTGGAGAAGTGGTGCAGTAGCAATCCAGCAAGCAAGCCTGCTCCGACCCTGTGGGGGCCCAGTTAGGGCTCTACTAAGAGCCTACAACTGGTTGCCCATGCAGGGCCCAGCCCTAACAGAGTGTGGGCTGCCCACTGAATCCAAGATGTTGTGTGGTCTTCCCTTACTGGACCCAGTATTGATTTTGTGAGGGCCTCCAGACCCCTTGGTGTTTAAAACGTAAGCTGACCACTAGGGCCCCTGGGCCCCTCTGCGCTTACAATGTGAGGGCACCTGGGCCCCTCAGCACTTACAGTGTGAGGGCTCCTGGGCCCCTCAGCACTTACAGTGTGAGGGCCCCCAGGCCCCTTGGCATTTAAAGAGTGAGCTGACCACTAGGGCCCCTAGACCCCTGGGGCTTAAAGCGTGATCTGACCACTAGGGCCCCTGGGCCCCTTGGCATCTAAAGTATGAGGGTCCCTGGGCCCCTCCGCGCTTAAAGCATGAGCTGACCACTAGGGCCCCCGGGCCCCGCAGCGCTTACAATGTGAGGCCCCTCAGTGCTTAAAGCGTGAGCTGACCACTAGGGCCCCAGGCCCCTCGGTGCATACATCGAGCGTGAAACCTGGGCCCCTTGGTACATACAGTGCATGCTTAAAACGAGAGCCTCTCAGAGAGTACAGTGCTGTACAACTAAGCCACTGGTTGGCACGCTACAATATGCTGTGACATGATACAATATTCATCAACAAGTCAGTTCATTCTGAATAAGAGGACAGTTTGAAGTCATATTATGGCAAGCCGTTCTTTATTTGACTTACCGTAACTAGCTATCCCTTTATTTTAGCTAGCTGCCCATTTTCCCTAGCTAGCTGCCCATATGATTCAGCTTGTTAACAGAAATTAGTTAGCTCATAGGCGTAGATTTTGGGGTGGACACAGGGGATACGTCCCCCTCAATATTTTGAACACGTGCATTTGTCCCCCCCCCCAATAAAAACATGAAAGAAGCATTTCCACCATAAATTGATACAGAAAAGGCGCAAATTGGTGCATAAAAATTCACCAGAATGCAGGAAATGAAGTATTTGACGTTCACAATTTAGTGGGGGGGGGGAACCCCAGACCCCCACTTAATGTGTCCCCCCAATGTTCAAACAAAACCTACGCTGCTGAGTTAGCTAGCTGCCGGGGGGCCTCCAAAAGACATGTGCCCAGAGGCCTCACAGGACCATGATCTGGCCCTGGAGACAAGGTATCCCAAACAAATTTAGACCTATATTTATCTTCAGGTATGGTGATGGCTTCTGTTTACCGGCCACCTGGGCCTTATTCTGATTTCTTAAGGGAGTTTTTATCACACCTTGCAATTTCAGCAGATAAGGTCATAATTATTGGTGATTTCAACATACATGTGGATAAAAATGGTGACCCCCTAGGAACAGCTTTTGCCTCTATTATTGATTCTATTGGTTTTGTGCAGAATGTTTGTGAGCCTACTCACTACCGTGGCCATACCTTAGACTTAGTTCTGTCCCATGGTATTAGTGTGGTAAATCTTACCATCACATCTCATAACCCTATACTATCAGATCATTTCCTCATTACGTTTAATATTAAGGCATCAAATCCTCCTGTATCAGAGCCTAGACATTACTACAGCCGATCAGTAAACCCTGAGGTTATTCCAGAGTTTTTAAATATGCTTCCGGAGTCATTCCTCTCCACAGAAGAAAAGGCTGATGAAAATGCTGATGAAGCTGCTCTGGACCAATTGACTAACCAGCTAACCCTTACCCTCAGGAACACTCTTGATGTTATTGCCCCCCTTAAAAGAAGAAACCCTAGTCGGAAAAAGCACACTCCATGGTACAACGATACCACCCGGGCCCTGAAGCAGTGTACTAGAAAATTAGAGCGAAAATGGCGGTCAACAAAGCTAGAAGTATTTCATCTTGCATGGAAAAACAGCTTTCTTCAGTATAAGCAAGCTCTTGCTTCTGCTAGATCTGCCTTTTTCTCAAACCTAATTGAACAAAACAGACATAACCCAAAATTTCTATTTAGTACTGTAAACTACTAAAAACTAAACTAAAAAACCATCAGAGTTTTAAACTTATCCCTCCAATCTTAGCAGCATTGACTTCATTAACTTTTTCGATCAGAAAATTGAGGCTATTAGAGACCAGATTTCCAAACTGTCTCCATCACCCACTATTTCTGTTCATGTTAATAAACAGCCCCACACCTGGGTGAAACAGGAAGATTTACAGACAGCGGTACTAAACTGTTTTAGCATGGTCGAGTTATCCGAATTAGTTATGTCTTCAAAACCGACGACCTGTCTACTCGATCCTATTCCTTCAAACTGGATTAAAGAACTATTTCCAGTACTAGGCCAGCATATACTAAAAATCATTAACACATCCCTAGTCACAGGATACGTACCTGAGTCACTAAAAGCCATTATTGAAGAAACCAAACCTAGAACCTAATAAATTGGAAAATTACAGACCTATTTCATTATAGACTTCCATTTCTATCAAAATTATTGGAGAAAACTGTTGCTAAGCAACTAAGTGCATACCTTAGCTCTAATGGTATCCATGAAGTATTCCAATCTGGGTTTAGACCCCACCACAGCACAGAAACCGCACTTATCAAGGTTACAAATGATTTGCTACTGTTAGCCGACCGTAACTCTGTGTCGGTTCTTGTGCTCCTCGACCTGAGTGCAGCTTTTGACACAATTGACCATGGAATTCTACTGGACAGACTCCAGGCCTGTGTTGGACTTCATGGACAGGCACTCGCATGGTTTAGGTCATACCTATGTGACAGGAAACAGTTTGTCAAATTAAAAGAAGAAGAGTCCAGCTCCTCAATAATGAAATACGGTATTCCACAAGGATCAGTACTAGGACCAGTACTCTTCTCGCTATATATGCTACCACTTGGCAATATTATCCGGGCACATGCGTAGAGTTCCGCTGTTATGCGGACGATACCCAGATTTATATTTCAATGAAACTTGGCGAAGCACTGCCGCTTTCACGGTCAGAGGCCTGTATTGTAGATATCAAGGTTTGGATGCTTTCAAATTTTCTGCTCCTAAATTCAGACAAGACTGAAATGTTGGTTTTAGGTCCCAAAATATTAAGGGAGAAATTGTCTACTCTCACCTTAAACTGTGATGGTTGTTTGGCTGAACCTAATATGGTCGTTAAAGACCTTGGTGTCACCATTGATCCTGATCTATCTTTTGACACCCATATAAAAAACATATCCAGAATTGCCTTCTTTCAGCTGCGCAACATAGCTAAAATTAGACATTTCCTGTCAGTCGGGGATGCTGAAAAATTGATCCATGCATTTGTTACGTCTAGGTTAGATTACTGTAACCCCCTACTTTCTGGCTGCCCTAATAACTCATTAAAGAGTCTCCAGCTTGTGCAGAATGCAGCTGCTCGTATCTTGACCAGAACTAAGAAGTATGAGCACATTACACCAGTACTAGCGTCGCTTCACTGGCTACCCATTAAGCATAGGATAGACTTCAAGGTTTTGCTCCTGACTTTTAAAGCTCTGCATGGACGTGCACCTGTGTACATATCTAACCTGCTCCTACCTTATAAGCCCACAAGGTCACTCCGATCCCAAGACGCAGGCTACTTGGTAGTCCCAAGAATTTCCGAAAACCTTAAAGGTAGTAGGGCTTTCTCCTACAGGGCCCCACTACTGTGGAACCAGCTTCCAAAATTTATAAAGGATGGTTGTCTACCCCTCATGACTGCATGGGCTCTCCATCCCTGTCCTAGTAGATATGCAGCCATATTCTACTCCTCGCGGGGTCCCCCCAATACATACCACTGCCACTGTCTGCTATATTGCAAATTCCCTAATTGCCGTTTCTACCCTCTTCCCCACGCTGCCGGCGGGGCTCTTTCCCCAACGCTCGAGAGTACTTCGAGAGTCGTCTGGTCTCCCCCACCTCTGCGGTCCAGCCCCTCCTCCACTGCCTCCACCCTGCCCACATCTGTCGCGACCTGCTGTTCCCCATCACCACCACCCGGCCCCACCCATCATCTGAGCCACATCACATATCTTATAAAACTGGCTGACATGCTGGTCACCAGTCGGCACCCTGAGCCAACCAGAGGAGGATGGGTTTCCCCCTTGAGCCTGGTTCCTTCCAAGGTTTCTTCCCATCTGCCACAGGGAGTTTTTCCTTGCCACTGTTGCCTTAGGCTTGCTCCTGTGGGGATTTAGGCCAGGGTTATCTGTAAAGCGTATTGTGACAACTGCTGTAAAATACTCTATACAAATAAAATTTGATTGATTGATTGATGGCTTCATCATATTAATGATATGGTTGTCATCGGCATGAAGAAAAGAGTTTGCCAGTGTCACCAGAAATTTGATTAAATGTATTGACAAATTTATAAGAAATTTTAAACTAAATCTGTAGCCTAATTTAGGCTTAAGGTGAATATTTTTTTACAAACATTAAAAAATTTCTACAAAATGGTTTACATCTTCAGATAAAGCAGTATACAGATGAATGATGAATGAGAAAACATTCAATTAATTTGATTGCCAAAATACATAGTAGGGGATCATGATTGTTAAGGGTGCTAATAATTGTTTTTGAGAAAAATATTTATTTAACTTTTTTCTTCAAAACATTTTACTTCAATTATCTCAATTTTTTTCTGTGTAAGATCAAGCTGTTTTATCATCTTTTTTGCTCATTTTTTACCAAAGGTGCCAATATTAGTGGACAGGGACTGTAATAAGTATGATCTACAAAAGTATCATATACAAAACATATTGTAAATATGTGGTAGTCAAACTAGTTTACAAAGTAATATAATTGTATAGTTCCTTGGAGGAGCTAGAAGGGTTGCCAGCAGTTGGACAGCGGCTCATAGATGGTGGGTTGCCAGCAGTTGGATGGTGGCTCATAGATGGAGGGTAGATGGTAACACAGAGCAAGGATGGTGGAAAATTTATAGCTGGTATGACAAGCATATTCAAAAATGGTAAATGACCAAAAATGTCTGAACACATTTTGGTCTGGGGCTGTTTTTCATGGTTTTGACTTGGCCCCTTAACTCCAGTTAAGGCAAATCTTAATGTGGCAGCATATAATGACATTCCCCAGCAGTTTGGGGAAGGCCCTTTCCTGTTTTAGTATGACAATGCCCCTGAACACACTGCGAGGTCCATATAGCAATTAGGGCTGGGCAATATATCAATATTATATCGATATCATGTGAGACTACATATCGTCTGGGATTTTGTATATCGTAATATTGTGATATGCAGGGGTTAAATTGGGATTTGGGAGGTGGGTGGACCCTGAGATCCCGTGGAAGGTGAGTGAAAAAAGTACAATGAATGTCTCAGCTCAAAATACAGTCCCCTCCAAAAGTATTGGAACAGCAAGGCCAATTCCTTTGTTTTTGCAATACATTCAATACATTTGGGGTTGAGATAAAAAGATGAACATGTGACAAGAGTTCAGAATTTCAGCTTTTATTTCCTGGTATTTACACCTAGATGTGTTAAAGTACTTAGAACATAGCACCTTTTGGTATCAGACCACCCAATTTTTAGGTGAGCAAAAGTATTGGAACAGAGAGTATTTAAGTAAATGAAAGTAAATAACACTTAGTATTTGGTAGCATATCCCTTGCTTGCAATAACTGCATCAAGCCTGCGACCCATTGACATCACCAAACTGCATTCTTCTTTTGTGATGCTTTTCCAGGCTTTTAATGCAGCTTCTTTCAGTTGTTTGTTTTGGGGGGTTTTTCCCTTCAATCTCCTCTTCAGGAGGTGAAATGCATGCTCAATTGGGTTAAGGTCTGGTGATTGACTTGGCCAGTCTAAAACCTTCCACTTTTTCTCACTAATGAAGTCCTTTGTTGTGTTGGCAGTATGTTTTGGGTCATTGTCTTGCTGCATGATGAAGTTCCTCCCAATTAGTTTGGATGCATTTCTCCGTAAGTTGGCAGACAGAATGTTTTTGTAGACTTCTGAATTCATCCTGCTGCTACCATCATGAGTTACATCATCAATAAAGATTAGTGAGCCCACTCCAGAAGCAGCCATGCAAGCCCAAGCTATGCCACTTCCTCCACCGTGCTTCACAGAGGAGCTTGTATGTTTTGGATCATGAGCGGATCCCTTCTTTCTCCACTTTGGCCTTTCCATCACTTTGGTTAATCTTGGTCTCATCAGTCCATAAAACTTTGTTCCAGAACTTTTGTGGCTCATCTCTGTACTTCTTTGCAAACTGTAATCTAGCCTTCCGATTCTTACTACTGATGAGTGGTTTGCATCTTGTGGTATAGCCTCTATATTGCTGCTCTCCAAGTCTTCTTCAAACGGTTGATTGAAATACCTTCACCCCTGCCCTGTGGAGATTGTTTGTGATGTCACTGACTGATGTTTTGCGGTTTTTCTTCACAGCTCTCACAATGTTTGTCATCAACTGCTGTTTTCCTTGATCAACCTGTTCAATGTCTGTTGCTCAGTACGCCAGCGGTTTCTTTCTTTTTCAGGACATTCCAAGTTGTTGTACAAGCTATCCCCAATGCTTGTGCAATGGCTCTGGTGGATTTCCCCTCTTTTCCAAGTTTCAAAATGGCTTGCTTTTCTCCCAAAGACAGCTCTCTGGTCTTCATGTTAGTTTCTCTTTCATAACACAAATGCAGTCTTCACAGGCAAAACCCAAGGTTAAAACCAAGAGGAGACATTCAGAACTATTTATTGTTTAACCAATCAATCTAACAAGACACATCTGGGCAACAAGAAACACCCGTCAGTCACATGTTCCAATAATTTTGCTCACCTAAAAATTGGGTTGTCTGATACAAAAGGTGATATGTTCTAAATTGTTTAATACATCTAGATAAAAAATACCAGGAAATAAAAGCTGAAATTCAGATCTGTCATCTCATGTACATCTTTTGACCTCAAACTCAATTGTCTTCATGTCATGGTACGGGTAGGGGGGACCCAAACGCAGAGGAACAAAAGGGAAACTCAAGGGAAAATTAACAAAGATTTTACTAACAAACAGGCAAACAGGGAACGGACAAGGCCACAATGGGCAAAAACACAAACTCAAAAAAAAAAATAGAAATAACAGAAAACAAAAGGAACTCACAAACACGGGCAGGGCAGAACACGGGCAGGCAGAGCATAAGCGCAGGTCAAACAAAACACAGGCAGGTACAGGCGGTTTGAAACAAACAGAAGTCGGGAACAAACACAAGCAGGGCAGAACACGGGAAGGCAGAGCACAAGGGAAGGTCAAACAAAACACAGTCAGGAACAAAATACAGGCAGGTACATACGGACTGAAACATCGGAAACAAACACAAGCAGGGCAGAACACAGGAAGGCAGAGCACAAGGGAAGGTCAAACAAAACACAGTCAGGAACAAAATACAGGCAGGTACATACGGTCTGAAACATCGGAAACAAACACAAGCAACCAGCACCCGAGTCAAGGGAACAGAGAACTTAAATAGACAAGGGGTAACAAGACACAGGTGAACTCAAAAAACAATCAAACCAAAAAAGGAGGGGATAACAAGACACAGGTGGGAACAATGATGGAATAACGAGACAAACAATAATACAATTAACAGGGGGGAACAGGACACAAAACAGAAGTGCCGCCATCTGGCGGCCCAACAGGGAAAACGCAGACAGGAACACCGGAACATGACACTTCAGTGTATAGCAAAAACAAAGGAATTGACCTTGCTGTTCCAATACTTTTGGAGGGGACTGTAGTTGTATCTTTAATGTATTGTGCACAAAATTGTAATGAAGGAAAACAATGTTTTCCTTCATTACAATGTGCCTGTCTATATAAACGACCGTTCCTCCTGAGTTTTTTTCTTTGGATTTTTGCTTGGTTGAGCGAGTAACTGGCTGGAGGGAACACATGGACTGGAGCATACAAAAAATGGACTGGATTGTCATAGTTATTTGTAAAACTACCGGTCAAAATTATTTATTTATTTACCAAAGGTGGGTGGACGCCATCCACCCGCGTCCACCCCCAATTTAACCCCTGGTGATATGGTATAAGTGTTGTCTTTTCCTGGTTTTAAAGGCAGCATTACAGTAAAGTGATGTATTTTTCTGAACTTACCTGACTGTTCTAGCTGTTCTATCATTTGCCTTTACCCACTTAGTTATTACATAGGCATTACTGATGATTATTTATCAAAAATCTCATTGTGTAATTTTGTGAAAGTACCAATAGTCATCCCCACAATATCATCACAATATCGAAATCGAGGTATTTGGTCAAAAATATTGTGATATTTGATTTGTCCATATCGCCCAGCCCTAATCGCAATGGTTTTGTCGAGAATGGTGTTGAAGAACTTGACTGGCCTGCACAGAGCCCTGACCTCAACCCTATCCAACACATTTGGGATCAATTGGAAAGTCAACTGCGAGCCAGGCTTAAGCGCCCAATCAGTGCCCTACCTCGCTAATGCTCTTTTGGTAGAATGGAAGCAAATCCCTGCAGCAATACTCCAACATCTAGTATAAACTCCTTCCCAGAAGAGTGGAAGTTGTTATACAGTGGCAGCAAAGGGTGGACCAACTCCATATTAATGTCCGTAATTTTGGAGTTGTTGGATGTTAGATGTCCACATACTTTTGGCCATGTAGTGTATTTTTGGGTGGGATTGTTGTAGGACAACATATTGTTCAATTAGCCTCACAATTTCTGCTTGATAGTGTCATGTGTCAAAACTATACCTATCTTATAACCCAATCTTGTAACCCACACCAGTGTAGGTACACAAGGTCAGTCTGTGCCATCCAAACGGAAATTACTGTCATGCCCAATTACTTTCTTTAAGGACATACAGCGCATCTCAATCAATCAATCAAATTTTATTTGTATAGCGTATTTTACAGCAGTTGTCACAATACACTTTACAGACAACCCTGGCCTAAACCCCCACAGGAGCAAGCCTAAGGCAAAAGTGGCAAGGAAAAATTCCCTGTGGCAGATGGGAAGAAACCTTGGAAGGAACCTTGGAAGGTCAACTGGTGACCAACATGTCAGTCAGTTTTATAGGGTTTATGATGTGGCATCTGACGTGCATCTGATGACATCATCAGTGCACGCTGCGTTCTAGATCCTTGTCACACTCCACCGGTGTTATAGAAGGAAGTCAAACTGGGACCCAGAAAAGGCTGGCATTTGAACGAGCCTGGGGGCTGGGACTCATCCTGTACTTCAAAGGACCCGAGAGCCTTGTGATAAAACAATAGGTTACTCAGACTTCCTCTGGATGAGCAGGCCATTGGCTCTCTGGACTGTTACCCTCTGGACAAGACTGAGATAAGGGGAACTGGACTGGTTGTTTATGGTTATGTGAGCAAGCCGTTGGCTCTCTGGAATGTTACCATCTGGACAAGACTAAGATAAGGGGAACTAGTCTCTTTGTCTATGGTTGTGGGTGTGTGTGTGTGTTAGGGCCATTAAGGGTGAAAAGATCATCAGGCCTCTGGCAAAATGGTGGGGCAACTACTCTTGACAGTACCACAGTGCCCTTATGTGGGCCCCTCTGCCATTACACTTTTTATTTCTTTTCTGGATCTGGACTCTAAACCGTCTGTTTATCACATTCACAAACCCTGTAAAACCTTACAAACCAAGCACATGTTTTCGTTATATTGCTGTATTATGCCTTATGTAGTAATAACATGGATTGCATGTAAAATGGTTCAACAAAAGGGTATTTTCATGACAACTGCACCATAATATTACATCCCCTTGACATGTATGGACGTATTTCAGGGAAATTCAAGAAATTGAATGAAATATGTTTCATACCAATTAGAATTTGATAAAACATAGTTTCAGAAACTCAGGAAAAAACTATCCCAATGGAATATCCTCTCTGGTAATCATCTCCTTTTTCCAATTTCCCCACTAATTGTTTTGACAACAGCCTCCAAACGGTGGGGGCCTAAATTCCAGATTTTATCATTCGTCCAGGTTAATTTATGGCAATGCCGCCTAGATCAAATGCGGGATTTGGCTTAAAAGGAAGGGAGACAAAGCAATCTGGGAAGATCGTAATCGACTTCCCACACTGCACATACTCTGTGTTCTGTGCGTAGCTGAACAGGGAAGATCGTAATCGACTTCCCACACTGCACATACTCTGTGTTCTGTGCGTAACTGAACAGGGAAGATCGTAATCGACTTCCCACACTGCACATACTATGTTCTGTGCGTAGCTAAACAGGGAAGATCGCAATCGACTTCCCACACTGCGCATACTCTGTGATTTTGTGTGTAGCTAAACAGGCTGGGTAAGAACTTTTTACTCTGTATTTATGTTTTAAAACCTTCCGTATTTTAAATTGATTGTGAATTTGAAGCTAATGACCTACCTGCCTGTTAATAAATTCTTCTTAGTTTTAACTTGCGTGGTCTTCATGACTCTACATTACATTACATTACAGGCATTTAGCAGACGCTCTTATCCAGAGCGACGTACAACAAGACTCTAATCCATTTTATATTCTTTTCAGCCGAAATTCCGATTAAATACTCAGGGGGACAATTATGACTAGGACCTACTGATCAGGGGTCTAGTACAGCAAAAGTCTTTAGTGAGGTCCTCAAGTTAGATAGGCGACCACGATCTGCCCGCTAACGGGATTGGTGTTGTATTGGTTCTGGAGTTTTGGCTTAAGAGGACCCATGGGCGTTATACACCGGTTCTTGTCAAATTCACCTTAAGGAGCCCGATAAATGCACACTGTCCTGGGCTCATAACTATCTATGCACAAAGGAAGGCATGTATTATGGTGGTCAGCCTCCTACCCTCTGTAGGCTTCACCGAACTGAGATTTAACAATAGTGCTAATCCCGGGAGCATATATTGAGGAATGATGGCACAAGATAGAGTCGAGTGTAACCACTCCAAGTTCCACGTATAGTTAAAACCAAATTTTAAATTATAATTTCATTTGGAGTCAGATCAGTACGAGAGTAAACCCTAGTAACTGTTACGTTTACTTGCTGTGGTCACGGATATATTTGATGTGTTGTTCCGCTCATTTGTGAATATTCTGATTCTCCCATTGGAATATTGACA
Organism: Anguilla anguilla; assembly: GCF_013347855.1. Taxonomy (NCBI): domain Eukaryota; kingdom Metazoa; phylum Chordata; class Actinopteri; order Anguilliformes; family Anguillidae; genus Anguilla; species Anguilla anguilla. The sequence continues at coordinate 27,978,224 of NC_049207.1, forward strand.
GTTCGGCGACAAGTCAGATATATCTCTGATGACAACATAGCCCCGTTTGCAAACGGAGAGTAACAAGAATGTTACTGGTCCGTTTCAGGCCCGTCTTAAGCGGGATATGAAGCAGCGCATTCATATCTGACCCGTGGCGACGGAACCAGTGCATTCTTAAGTATAATTGTGCCTTGTTTTTACGAACAGAGGAAAAATAAATAACATCTCCGGTTTTGAATCACACCAGCTAAGGGAAAACACGCGGTGCCTTCCCCTCCAGCTACAAACCCTCATTGGTCTAGCTGTGAGGTGTTTACAGTGTGAAGACACCCCCCCCCCCCCCTCCCAGGTATAAAAGTTAAGGACAGTAATCGCCCGCTCTCTCTTTTTACCCTCTAACTGCACGGTCTCTTCCTACCACTGTCCTTTGAGTTCCCAGATACTGTAGAACACCTATGGGCCTAACTCGATTTCTCACAACTCTGTAGAATTCCAATTCAGAGGGGTTTGCAGAATGCCTAAGATCGCTGCAGTCACCGATTTATCTAACACACAGAAAAAAGTCGCTGTACGCAGCTACCAGGCTCTGCCGATTTAGCTCGCCTGCGGCGACTTAGCCTAATCCATCGTTTGTGTAAACCAGCACACGTCCGACGCTGCGCCGGCTAACCACAACAAGCTCCAGGAGAAGAACCTTGCTGACGACCGACCGGGGGGGAGAACTACATCGCCGGTGCATACGGAACAAGGACTCAGTTTGCGCGCCCCACATCTGGAAACCTCCACAATTTCACAACCCCAAGACTGTTCTCTCCAAAACCACACACCGGAGGCTGATACCTGCGTGAATGGGTGGACAGTGAGACTGAGCAAACTTTCCAGGCAATACAAGTTTAGCTTAGTCTGTAGTGAGTTTAATGTGACATTGTGTATTTCCATGTTGTCTTTTGCAATCATTTTCACTGATGATGTAATCTTAGAAAATAATCTCTAAAATCTCTAATAAATCATTGTATTAAACCCGTGTCTGTTTTGATGTTGCTGGAACGTAAGAATCAAAATCAATCAAAATAGCCTATCCAGAACTATATCCTTCAGGTTATCGTAAATCTTTGATTTAATTATTGGATCCTTAATATTTGTAATTTTGATTATAAACTGAAGTTCCAAATTTATGGTCGAATAGTCTGTAATTTTATGAGATTGATTTTTTATTGTGCGGTTATACCACTTCACTTACATAAGTGGCGCCCAATGTGAGAAAATAGAAATATAATCCCGACATAAGTGGTGCCTGTGTAAGGCTATATTGTCATTTTCCCCGACACCAGACAGTGATTAAAATCACATGTTTGGAGTCTGCAGTGTACAAACATCATTGATCAAAAAACACTTTAGTGAAAAAAGAATTGTGTGGTGCTAAAAAACACTTTAGTTAATAACGCTTTGCCCTGTAGTACAATTAAAATAAGCCCAAATCTTTTTTACTTAAATCTATTTTACTTGCACTACAGGCCAATGGTATTAGGCTACCTGTGGTTTTAAAAACTTAGATTTTCAGTCAATTAAACTACCCCTCCACCTCCATCCCACCCCCACATCCTAATTTGCAAAATGATTAACTTCCAATAATTTGTTTAATTATAATTAAAGCCTAATGAGGCTATTTTGAGGAAGTGCGTGTGCTTAATTTGTGGAGCTAGCGTTGCAGCCAGGAAGAGATGTAATGTTGAGTGGCACTTCACCACAATTCACAAGAAGTTCGAACGTGTTTTCCTTCTGGTAGCAGCCTGCGGTCTGAAAAGGTGAGCGAGTTGAAAGTGGGATTGCAACGGCAGCAATCGCTGTTCACGAAACCAGTGAAGAAATCCGAGGCTGGAACCGAAGCATCATTCAAAGTGGCCCATCATTTAGCAAAGCATAAAAAACCTTTTACAGGTGGGGGTTTTGTTAAGGATGCAATGACTCTCCTGGCCGAGTCCTGAAATCCTGTCTGCTATATCAGATGTGCAATTAAGCGCAAATACCATGGCAAGGAGAGCTTCTGCACTCTCAGAATATGTGATGGGGCAGATGGAGCAGGACATGGGTACATGCAAATGGTTTTCAATTCAGTGTGATGAATCAGTGGACTCAAGTGATACTGCTCAGTTGGCTGTTTTTATTAGAATGGTCTTTGAAGACTTCTCTGTTAAAGAGGAATTTCTGGCATTGTTACCTTTGAAAACAACAAACAGAGGCATTGATATGTAGTGAAGAACTACTTTTCTGAAAAGAATGTGCCATTAGAAAAATTGGTGTCAATAACAACAGATGGATGTCCAGCCATGACAGGGAGGCATAATGGCTTCATTGCAAACTGCAAAGCAGACCCTGATTTTCCTCATTTTTTGAACTATCATTCACCAGAAGGCCATTTGTGCAAAAGTCATTGGATTTGATGTCATGACACCTGTCATTAAGATAATAAATTCCATTCGAGCAAAGGCCAAACAACACAGAAGTTTCAAGTTATTTTTAGAAGAGCTGTCATCAGAATATGGTGATCTTTTGCTGCACACAGAAATGAGATGGCTTAGCGAGGAAAGATCCTGCATCATTTTCTAGCACTTCTGACTGAAATCAAAGCTTTCATGGAAGAAAGAAATGAGGATACAACCCTGCTGTCTGACACTGAATGGCTACTGGACCTGGCATTTTTGCCTTGAAACTGTGAATTTCAAGGCAAGGGGAAGACAATCAGTGATATGATTAGTGCGGTCAAGGCTTTCAAGGCAACAAGTCTTCTCCAACAAGTGATGAAAAGGAAAATGCAGCATTTCCCCTCTGTGCAAAAAATGGTGGAAGAAAATGATGCTGCATCTGGGGCCCTGGACATCCAGAAATACACAGATCTCTTGACCAGGCTTGGTCAGAAGTTTGAGGACAGATTGACAGACTTTGTGCGACTGCAACCCTGTGCCACATTCCTTTCAAACCCATTCATAGAGGTGGACATATCTGACATTTCTGAACAGATGGGTGAGGTGTTCAATCTCAGTGCAGTTGATTTGGAGATGGAAATTGTCAGTCTACAAAATGACATCCAGTTGAAGTCATATCAGTCATCCGCTGATTTTTGGAGGCTTGTCGATGCAAAGAAGTACCCCAACATTAGCACAGGAGCCATGAAATTTGCTGCTCTATTTGGCTCAACATATCTTTGCGAATCTGCCTTTTCTGACATGAACTTTATCAAGTCGAAGTTCAGAACTCGCCTGACGGATGTGCACCTGGATGACTCCATCCGAGTCAACCTCTCAGGTTACACTCCAAATTTCAAGGCCCTGGTCGACGGTATCCAGTGTCAAGCCTCTCATTGAAGGTAAACATAATAATGTTAAAATTGTGCGATGGTATATTAATTCATAGTACTAAATGCACTCTGCAAAAAAAAAAAAAAAAACTAACAACAAAAACTAAAACTAAACAAAAAAACAAGGGGGGGGGGAAGTAGCTTGTGACTAGTTTTGTTTTCTTGTAAGTAGCTCTTATCCTAAAAAAGGTTGGAGTCCCCGGCTCTACACTTTTCAGTAAGTGCTGTGGGATCTTTCATGACCAGCTAAATTTGGGACCTTAGTTTAGCACATCATCTGATGGACAGCACCTTTTTATAGTGCAGCACCTCAAGAATGTAATAGTAGCCCACTGAATCATAGAGTCAAATGGAAACAACAGTTCTTGGCTTAATTAAATGTTAAGCAGGGGCCATATATGACCATACTTGTACATAGTTTGCAAATTGGCCATTCCAAATTCTGGTGGGATTGAGAGATGCTAATTAAAAAAAGATAAAACTGTTAAAGATAGGATTCAGGAATTTTTGTGTAAAATGGTATTTGATTGCCAATAAAACATGTAAATAATTCTTGTTGTCAGCCATCTTTTTTCAGTTTCTGTCAACATCCCATTTTTGACACCATTATCATCTGGTTTAAGGGCTCCAAGATCTGTGACGGGTGGTGTCTCCTGGGATGTCAGGTATACAGTCTGCCAAGTTACAGCTTGGCGGAGCATGCCTCGTACCTATACTGAACTGAGAATTTGGCACTTTTCATTTTATAAAGAGTACTCCAGTGTGGCATCACACTGGGCGTGACGGTGCAGGCGGGGCGGCACAGAAATACACAGACCGGAGGTTTGGGGAAAAATAGCCCAACAGAGCCTTTTATTTAACAAAAGTTGAAGACAAACAAAAATCCTGTTCTCAAAAACCAAAGTTGACCAACAGTTGGTACTGTTGTCCAAGAGACGGCTTAGAAAGTCCCTCTTCAAGCTGGAAGAGGGATGCGGTCCTGCGTCTCAACCAGATTCTGAAATATAAACCAAAATCAGAGATAGGGGTTAAAAGCTTTGCTGCAAGCACAAAAAAAACTCCTTTCAAGGGAGGCTAGGGCCTCCTTTGCTCCCAGCTCATTTCCCTGGAGTGGCGTCAGCTGTGTCTCCTCATTGCTTTTTGATTGCAAGTGAGGGGGTTGTGGAATTTCCAGGTTACCGCTCTCCAGGGTCCTGCGGCTGGGCTTCCTATTATGGCGCTGTTCAGGGTACTGAACAGCTGGTCTGGTGGCAGGTTTCAGCTGACACCTTTTAGGCTGGGAGGGGCCGTGCCCCGATCCACGCCACACCAGGGATTTTATAACATTGTACAACTCACAATCTTACCTAATACATATTCTAACCTGGAACACCCTACCACAAGCTGCCTCTCAGCAGGTAGGGTGAGGATTGGGACTGGACTAGCAAGTCACTAGCCTTAGCCTTGGCTCTTCATTTCCTTTTTGACTCTCTCCACTTCTTCCTTTTTGCATGCTGCTCACTCTCACTAATTGCCTTCTTGCCTGTCTTTCCCATTACACCCTCTCTATCTCAAGATCCTTCTCTGACGATTTGCATCATGGTGTTCTCTATATTGCGACACTAAAAGATAGTGCCATTCCTTTAAAAAAACCTGAGTCAATATATATTTCTAATATAATAAGGAACTGTACATGCTATACATAATGTAGTTGGATAATAATACATGAATACTGTGAACATAAAAACATCAAAACATTGGCGTCCAGCATTAATATGTCCACCCAGTTAATGGAAAGTCTACCCTGTTATGTATACAAATACAACAGGGTGGACAACAACAGGTTTGACACTTGAACTAAAATTACTCATTGTGCTCCAAAGGATTGAGGTCAAGTTTGCATAATGGCTGACACTTGAAAAGGAGTTTATATTGTTTAATACAAATTTTTTGAAATTGTGAAAATTATATCAATTTCTTCCGCCTTTTCATGTAACAGGGTGTTATGCTTTCCCCCTACACATTAACAACAAAAAAATGATGAACATTTGATAGTATGAAGGCTAGATACTCATGTCCCTGGCACAAGCTAGAGTACCCACCTGCTTCAAGACCACCACAATCATTCCTGTCCCAAAGTCAGCTGTCATCACATGTCTGAATGACTACCGCCCCGTCGCACTGACCTCCATCATTATGAAGTGCTTCGAGAGGCTGGTCATGGCACACATCAAAGCCAGCATCCCAGACACCATAGATCCGCTCCAGTTTGCCTACTGGACTAACCACTCCACTGAAGATGCAATCTCCACAGCCACCCACCTTGCACTCACCTACCTTGACAACAGAGATGCGTATGTGAGGATGCTGTTCATTAACTTCAGCTCGGCGTTTAACACCATCATTCCTACAAAGCTGGTCGGCATACTACAAGCCCTTGGCCTTCTCAACTCCACATGCAACTGGATCCTGGATTTCCCCACCGGCAGACCTCAGTCTGTCAGGATGGGAGACCACACCTCCACTACACTCATCCTGAACACAGGAGCTCCGCAGGGCTGTGTCCTCAGCCCACTATTATACTCCCTGTTTACCCACGACTGTGTCGCCAGGCATAACACAAATTCCATCATTAAAGGGGAATTGCACTTTATAACACTTCTGCTTCTCATGACTGATATTGTCCTTCTAATGAATGTGTTGCCCTTCATTTTTCGATTAGTTATTTCATTATGTTAATATTTTATGCTGTTTTGTTGTTTTCCTTTACAAATGCAGGAAGTAGACCCAGGCAGTTTAGTGTCGAACTCGAGGATGCATATCATTGCGCAACTTCTGACGTGGGCGTACCTGCAGACAGTAACATTAGGTTGGTCGTAGAAATAGTGTTGTATGACTACTAGCTAGTGAAACTGAAAATGTCTGAGGATGAAGGAGATTTCATTTTTGATCATGGGATTGTTGTGCCCTATCGATTGGAGCCGGAATACACAGAAGAAGAGCTGGCTAATTTGCAGGCTGATCGTGCGAGAGCGAGAACGACTCAGGAGCGGGTCGAGATTGAGGAACCACAGGCTATTCCCAGGACAAACGGCAACTGGTGGTAGACATCCTATGTATCACAGACAGACGCGATAGTGTTAGCCAGCCCGCTTAGTACCTACCTCGAGCGATTCGAATAACGATGGGAAAACGGTGGGTACAGCTCCAGGCTTCAGACGGTTGCCTTGGTAGTCGGTGGCTTCAAAGTGGTCGCTGCATATCCTCAGTCCTCGTTTGCGAACTTCTTCGGCTGTTATGTTGGGGTGTCTGACTACATCCAGCCATGTCTGGCACAAAGTTGCATCGCGTGGAAAACTATGAAAATGTGCTTTCAAGTCAAGTTTAACGGGGGCATTATAACAACCGGGTACAATGCACCTCATTATTACACCAATATCGCATCAAACAAAAGCTAGCAGACATTAGTTTGTTCGATTTCAACTCTAAGTTAACAGAATGTTTTGCTTTGCTTCTTCTCGATTTTGTCGTGAAACAAAATCGAAGAAGAAAAAACCGGAAACCGTACTACTATGTGGACTTGCGCTAAAAACAAATAGGTCTTTCTGTTTCTTTTCTGTTTCTAACGTTAGACATGTAAAATGAAATAACTAATTGAAAAATGAAGGGTGACATATTCATTAGAAGGACAATATCAGTCATGAGAAGCAGAAGTGTTATAAAGTGCAATTCCCCTTTAAATTTGCAGACGACACTGCAGTGGTGGGTTTGATCCATAACAACGAGGCAGCATACAGGGAGGAGGTGGAGCTCCTAGCAGACTGGTGTACTAAGAACAACCTTTGCCTCAACATCAAAAAAACAAAGGAGTTGATTGTGGATTTTAGGAGACACAACACAAACCACACACCTATCTACATTGATGGATCTGCTGTTGAGAGAGTCGAGAGTTTTAAATTTGTGGGAGTCCACATAACTCAAGACCAATCATGGTCCCTCCACATCCCTTCTCTCATCAAAAAGGCTCACCAACGCCTCCACTTTCTGAGGAGCCTGCGGAAGATCAAGCTGCATCCTCAGATCCTCACTAACTTTTACAGATGCACAGTGGAGAGCATACTGACCAGCTGCATCACAGTCTGGCATAGCAGCTCCACTGTGGCTGACCACAAGGCTCTCCAGCGAGTGGTGAAAACAGCCCAGCCTATCACTAGAACTGCACTACCATCCATACAGGACATCTTTGACAAAAGATGTCTGAGGAGAGCCCGCTGCATCACCAGGGACCCATCACACCCCAGCCACCACCTGTTTGACCCCCTGCCATCTGGTAGGATTCTTGAAAGAATTGAGGAAATATTGGGTAGCATTGCTTTGAAATACATCTTATGTCATTTCGATAGTCTATATTGTTTGTAGTACCGTAACTTGGCGTCATTTTGATATCAATACTTTTGAGTAACTTGGCATTTTTGTACGTTGAAAACGTGTTTTTTATGAGATATCATTTCTTTTTGCAAAGCGTTTTATTATGAGAGTGAGAAACGCGAAGTGACCCTGTAAGAAACGGTTGTGGATTATGACTATCCTTGTGTGAATTTGTAGTCTGATGAGCGTGTACTGTTTAGCAGTTTCGGTTTGCTATATATGTAAAACAGTGGCTGTCACAAAGGGTGCGGTGGCGTGTAAGTGTAAAACGAAAGAACGCATATGAAACGCATCAGAAACGCATATGAAATATGGCCAGTGTATACTCACGGATTTGACGTCCATCCAACGAGCCTTGACTGACAAAAGAATCAGCAAGCCTGTAGAATTATAACTCCCTAGGTGGCAACTTGTGTAGCCTTCTGTCCTGCTCCGTTGTCTGTTATTTCGTGGAGATGCACTTTTAGTGTTTGTAAGGTGTGTAAGGCATTTTGATAGGCTTACCTGCAGGTAGGAATCCTCTTTGCTGTTTTGCTAAACTAGAACCGGAAAACATGATAGTGGAGAATGGGAGCAGACGCATATGTCCCAGCAGGCTTTGCATATAAGAAAATAACAACAGTGTGAGAGAAATTAGGATGAAATTATGAAATTGCGTAGTTGAAACAATATGTTTTTAGCAGAATGGGCATGTAGGTGAAGGTTGACATGGTCACGGAGTATAGTGCGAAGTAAATGGAGTGACCATGAGCGAGCTTATATTCCTTATCGAATGGTATATATAACAGTCGCCATTATGGATCTGCTGTTAAAGTGGAGGGTTAAGTAATGTGTGAAATCTATTGCACTGCTGTGTTTTTTCATGTTCAGTACTAGTAGTTATAATTATGAGTGAATCATGTTTTTAAATGTAATGTTTTAATGGGGAGTTGCAGAACGTACATACGTAGTAATTGTTTGTACGTGGCTAGATAGAGAACAGGGCGAGGTAACATGAATGTAGAAACGTGGCGTTTGCTGATAAGAAGGTTTTGTACAGTAGCCAAGTGAAGAAATGTAGTTAGTAGAAATGGCGCAGCTGTGAACTGGTGTAACTTTTTAATAAAAGGAATACATCTGCCGTCATGAAATGCATATGGGTGGCCATGAGTGAGTTTTGGTAAAGCAAATATAAGCGTAAGAGAACGTTAGTGTAAAAGAGGAAATTATCTGCCTGAGGACGAGGCGGGATTCAATCCTTCAACTGGAGGTTTACCAGTCTGTGACTTTGTTAATGCAGCACCATGACATAGCTATGCAATGGGTGAAATGTCATTAGCAAACCTGTCCGTGGTTTTAAAGAACAGAGGCCAGTAAGCACAGAAGAGCTCCCGTTGAATCCATATGGCTTTGCAATATTGTAGCCGGTTAATAACTGAACGTGCAGACGGTATGTCATAATTCAGTGTATACGTTCGGTGAACGGCGGGTAGATACGGTGCAAAAGCAATAATTGAGAAGTAGTAGACAATTATTAGTGAGAGTAAAAGCAGGTTAAAGAAACGTGTCCCTAGCTGGGCTTGAACCTCGGACCCCGTCTTCCCAAGACTGTAACCTTACGCCCGGGCGCGGGAGGCGCGCGGGAGCCGTGGATAGTTAGGCTTAAAGGAGTACCATGGTGGTTGAACGTGACACTTCCCAGTTGTCTTCAGGCAACAACAAAACAAATGTGCATAATTTTTTTATTCTTCAGTCATTTCAATGTACTTTAAAACGTATTTTTCTAAGCCTAAATTTCCCACGATAAAAATTCATCGGAACCGTCTGGGCGTGGTAATGAGAACTGTCAGTTAGCTATGATTGACAGACCGTGCCCCGTTACCATAGCTACCCCCATGATATGCGCTCTCTTTGGGAGACTGAATTTTCACAAGCTAGCTAGCTTAGTAGGGCTAGTATATCAAGTATCGGTAGATAGCTAAGGTAAGGACGTTGACTTATATCTAATGATAATTTTTGATATGTAGCTAGCCAAGTTAAGATAAAAGCACAACTATAACGTCCTCATAAAAGCAAACTAGCAAGCTAACGTTATCGATAACATTGCCTTATGAAAGCAAACCTCCTAGCTAGCTAACGTTAGCTACCTAGCTAAATGAATATAACCAGAAATAATCTAAAGGCACTCTAATTTAAGTGAACCTAACGTTAGTCAAATATTTGCATTGTCTGAACAGCAGGACGGTGTGTTCTGTCAGATTTCTTTACGGGGCGTGGAAATGGGAGTGGTTACTGTATTAATGACGTAGCAAAATGACAACTTTCTCAACCGGTTGAAAATAGGACGATGAATTTAAAACGCATATTTCTCCAAGAATACAGAACGGACATATTTAATACTTTGCTCATTGTGTTTCTTCAATGCCTCTTGTGCAAATAGCACATAAAACCGAGAAAGTGTGAAAATCACCATGGTACTCCTTTAACTTCCCTTAACTTTTACCGTTCGTTCTCAACGGTAGTTCTTAACACTACGGATGTAATATATTTTCGGCCGCGCGTCGATTTCGCGGCGCTGTTCCGTCTCGGATGTGCAGAACGACATGTTCGTCTCTGCCCTTAACTTTCCCCATTCATTCTCAGCGGTAGTTCTTAACGTTGCGGGTGTAATATAGTTTTGGCCACACGCTGCCGTGGCGCTGTTCCGTCCCGAATGAATGAATGACAGCGTATAAACAAATAAATTCGAATATTAAATAAGGCGTTTTTGCGGTTATTTTGTGGTACCTACGCTTCGGTAAGTCTTAATAATTTTATTACAAGCAGGTTCCTGTTTTATATTGATGTCATCGAGGTATTCTGTCATTATTTCAGCTAATAGATCAGTAGTTTCATTTTTCCTATTTGACTTCATTATTGGTTTTCACGTCCCGTTCGTTGGCTTGTCCGTACATAATAACACTTTTAAGTGAGAATATCGCAGGTAAATGGGACATGTGTGTATGTGTACGTTTGTGTCTCAGTATATCAGCTATTATTACCATGGCCCTGCAATCATATTAGGGTTTAGTTTACAATATGTTTCATTTCCCCCTCACTATATTATTGCTGGTATCATCATCATTATTGGTATTGCCCCCTTTACATGTGCCTTGTGTAACACGTCACGGTCTAGACATACATTTTTTAAAATTATTATTACTTATTACACTATTGTTGTCAAGGCAATAAGTAATGCCATCTCTAATTGTTCATTGTCAGTACTGTCATTCAGCCATCTTAACAAACGCTTTCCTATCTATATGTTTCTATACTTACCATTATTATTATTATTATTATTATTATTATTATTATTATTATCAGTCAGTTTTAACTATTCAATATAGAACAGGACACAGTACAAATATTGCTGCCTCCACCTTCAGACAATACAGAATTTGTGTAATGCAATTCATATTAACTACCCCTCCCACCCTATCCCCTGGATTGACAGCACACAAAAAAGGGAGATAAGTGGAAAATCATTATAATAACAATAATAATTTTCATGTTGAGAATTTGATAATACTGGGTGATAGAGCTACACAAGGTTGTGTATCAAAATGGCAAAACATAAGGTTAAGGGCATAAAGAACCTACCATTTATACAGCATCATGATGTACAGTTCCCATGAAAATATAAACCCTCCCCAAATTTTACTGTCCAGGTCTCTGTTTTAGAGTTAACGTTATTTCATTATAGCGAGAATTCTTTGGTCATCAACGGTATAGGTCCACCTTGGCCTACCAGGCCCTTTGTGATTACTGAGCTCACCAGTGCTCTCGTTCTTAATGATGTTCCAAGCGGTTGACTTTGGTAAGCTTAAGGTTTGGCCAATGTCTCTGACTGTTTTTTCATATATCCCAGCCTCATAATGGCTTCCTTCCATTGGCATACCTTATAATTGTACTGAAGAAGCAATTGAACACACCTGACTAATCAGAAACACATGTGAAACCATTTGTCCTGAACATTATGGCACCCTGAAAATATGCATGTACATCCCCAATTCTAAAAAAGTTGAGACGGTAAATGAAATGCAAATAAAACAGAAAGCAGTAATTTTAAAATCTGCTTTGACTTGAAAAATATTGCCCAAATTTAATAAGCGTTATTAAAAGAAATGGTGATGTTACAAAGTGGTAGACACTCGACTGTCCCAACTTTTTTGGAGCGTGTTGCAGTCAACAGATTTGAAATGAGTGTATATTTTCAAAAAACAATTAAATTCCCAAGGTAAAACATCAAATAATGTGCTGTTGTAGTGTTTTAAATATAGTACAGGGTAAATAAAATTTACAATATTTAACATTATCACTCCCTTTTGTTTTTATTAGCATTTTCCATACCGTCTCAGCTTTTTTGGAATTGGGGTTGTACGTATGTATAGAGAGTGCTGTTATTTCTAGAGGGTGAAATCAAAATGTATTAAAATAATCTTTCATAAGAGCTGAGAGCTGATAGCTGCACTTTAACCACATGTGATTACAAATCTAAAATTATGAAGTACAGAACCAAGTAAAGAAAATACGGCTTTGTCCCTAACGTTATGGAGCTCACTGTATATAAAAATATAATTTCTGCTTCAGAAGTGGCCCATGAAGTACTTGGCAAAAGCAGACCAATGCCAGTACTTCTCTTAACACCCAAGCTCCAGGAGCTCGAGCTTCAGGAGACCCAGCAGTCGCGGCAGCATGCGATTGCAGGGAGTCCGGCTGCATGTGTGCCAGTTGTCACCTTGCAGCCTCGGTAAATCCACCTGCTCCAGTCCCAGCCCCAATCCCATTTCATGCTTGTGCATATCAACCCTGCTAATACTGTTACGAACGAAAATACAAATATAGCTTTACATTTATACTTGGCTGTTTATGTGTTTATTAAGAATTGTAATATGTAATGTTGCAATCCTATTTGTACTGTTGCAATAATTGATCCGATGTAAATACTTTGATAACTTTATATGTATTGATTTGGCACAAAAGATTTCCTGATCCTCTCCATAATAAAATGGAGGTGGAGAACAAATATCATGTTAATATCAAACCTAAAAAAAGAAGAAGCGTATCTGAGACACTTCTGTGAAGAACAAATCAATTATGAACAATTATGAACGATTATTTATTTGCCCGCGGGTGGATTCGAACCCTCGTTTCCGTGGGAGCCCGTTACACCTATACACGGCTGGCCCCACTAGGCCACAAGCAGATTAGCTACTTAAACTGGAAATGTTTCAGAGTAAGAACGTATGGGTATTTTGCCTGTGTATGCGAGTTTTTGATTGGGTGCTGAACTGGTGTAACTTTTTAATAAAATGAATACATTTGCCGTGATGAAATGCATATGGGTGGCCGTGAGTGAGTTTTGGTAAAGAAAATATAAAAGCGTAAGAAAACGTTAGTGTAAAAGAGGGAATTATCTGCCTGAGGGCGAGGCGGTATTCAATCCTTCAACCGGAGGTTTACCAGTCTGTGACTTTGTTAGTGCAGCACCATGACATAGCTATGCAATGCGTGAAATAGCATTAGCAAACCTGTCCATGGTTTTAAAGAACAGAGGCCAGTAAGCACAGAAGAGCTCCCGTTGAATCCATATGGCTGTGCAATATTGTAGCCGGTTAATAACTGGACGTGCAGACGGTACGTCATAATTCAGTGTATACGTTTGGTGAACGGCGGGTAGATATGGTGCAAAAGCAATAATTGAGAAGTAGTAGACAATTATTAGTGAGGGTAAAAGCAGGTTTAAAAAACACATTCTTAACTGGGCTTGAACCTCGGACCTGTGTTCCCAAGACTGTAACCGTACCCTCTAGGCCACAGGTGGACTAGCTGTTTGTGCTGAAAATGTTTCAGAATAAAAAGGTATGGGTATTTTGCGTGTGTATGCGAGTTTTTCATTGGGTCGTGTAGGTGAAGATTTGGCGGGTGTCGGTAAAATGTCCAATGGGGAGACATGTTATTAGTGGGATAGGCGGCCGGAAAAATAAGAATGAGAAGAAGAATGAGAAGAAGAAGAAGAAGAAGAAGAAAGAGAAGAAGAAGGAGAAAACGCAAAATCCCCTTAGTTTGGGGCTTTATTGTGTGGACATGTGAAGTTGTTTATGAAATCGGTCTGTTGAAATGGGGTCAGAATGTACAGAATTTAATGTTTTTAAGGGCTGAGTGTCTGTGGCTGTTGTGGTTATTTCTGTGGGGAACCCTGAAAAGTGCCAAACTCTCGGTGCTGTATAGGTATGTATGTATGTATGTATATACAAAAGGCGTAACTTGGCGGGATGGCATACCTGCCATCCCAATATATATAATATAATAATATATATATATATATATATAATAAAAATAAATATATATATAATATATATGGGGCATGCCCCCGCCAAGGCGTAACTTGGCGGGATGGCATACCTGCCATCCCAACAAGGCGTAACTTGGCGGGATGGCATACCTGCCATCCCAATCCCAATGATTTCAATCAATCATCCAAACTTTTCTGAGAAGGTGCATTGAGAGAACAAGTCCGCATTAAGTAAGCATATGCTTACTTTTAGTAGCCTAGCCTAGGCTACTAAAAGTAAAAAATTCTAAATAATATAACCCAATAAATTTAAAAATATACCATGGTATCTCCACCGTCCCGACTCCCTAGCCTAAACACAGCAATATTGACCCCAAATGTGTTCATTTGTCTGGCCCTTAACGGTACGATTGTGATTCTTTCATTTAAATCTTTTTTTTTTTTAGCCTATATTTTTACAAGTGAAAAAATATAAACAGGAGTCAGATCAGCGATAATTTTATTTGATATTTCCGTTTGGCAGCGCGGGCAGCGTAGGCTATTTCCGAAATTTCTGACCTGTTTTTTGCTGGAAAAGCTGCTGGAAGAGGAGGATTGGCAGAGAAATCAATGGCTCTTAAAACACCAAACCGCGTGGTTCGGAAGTGTCATCTGTTGCGTTTCATTAAAATGCGATTAAAGGCGCGAGTATATTTGCACCTTCTGTGGGAGTTCTCACAGCGTCGAACCATGCCATCACACCTCTGGCTGCAATCACCGTGGAGTGGCTCTAAATTCGGGAAGGCATATTAGACCTGCCTTCCCAAATTCGCGAGTGTCACGAATCTGGATCGCTCCAGATGGGGATGGGGGAGGAAAAAAACTTTAATCACAGAAGCGGAGACCTTCTACCCCAACCCATTGTAAAGATCTAGGCCTGCCTTTGACACAGGTAAGCAGCAGATTTCAGGTATAAGGGGCTTGAAACAGATATATGCCCAGAAAGGGTTCTATTCTACAAATGATTCTATTCATAAATTGACATTTTAATATTTATCTTTTTGCTTATTTAAGCTCAAACTAGGTTGTCCAAATTTATTAAAATAATCTCAATAATCGAAATGATCTTATCAAGAGATAACAAGAAAGAGCAGTAATCAAGGCTGTAGTGGAGCTTAACGCACCTAAACGCCATGTATCCACCTTTTTAAATGAGGTAGAGCATTAATTTACTGTTCACTGTTGTAGTTTTAAATTAGCAGTCCCCATTTCATAAACTTAACGCAACGACGGTTATTTAAAAAAAAAAACTAGGGAGGAAAGCCTCCTCTACCATATCGTATATGTTTGTCAAAAACTTTTTGATCTACTTCGCTACCAATGTCTCAAAGTTTTCCGCTTCTACAGCCATCATTGCGCTGTGACAGTTGGGCATTGTTATCTGAAAATAACTGATGTATGCTAATTTACAAAGCATTTTAAATGTAGCCTAATAATTTTATAATATAAAGTAGGATATAGTTGTATCGCTATGGTTATAAAATTTAGTTTATAATTCGTTTTCTTTTTTAAACTAATTTTTATTACGTTTTTCTTAGCCTTTCTGGACTAGACTAGCTAGGTTCATGAAGCTAGGTAGCTAACTATCAAAATGGTTAACGTTACCGATAGTATGTGAGAGCGCTACAAATATGGATCAGTTATTGAACGTTATGTTCTGTCTAGACCGACGTGTTATTAAGACTGCATGACCCCTTTAATTCGCCTGCGCT
This sequence comes from Anguilla anguilla, assembly GCF_013347855.1. Taxonomy (NCBI): domain Eukaryota; kingdom Metazoa; phylum Chordata; class Actinopteri; order Anguilliformes; family Anguillidae; genus Anguilla; species Anguilla anguilla. The sequence goes on from NC_049207.1 coordinate 27,994,032, forward strand.
TGTTATCCTTGTGTAATGGTAAGCATGTTTGGTTCTAATGTAGCAGTTTGTTTTGTTTCTTATAAACTTGTACCTCTGTGAATAAATCATTTTTGGTTTGCATTAATCTCAGAGGCTGTTCAGGCTGTGCTCACAGAGTCGGTACTTCAAGATGATTCTCAGCCAGGTCAGGTAGTCTGCCAGGATGTACAGTTTTTTTAGGGCCAGGTAGCACTAGGTAGGTTATCATTTGGTTGACTCTAATTGATTTTATATCAATGTGCTGCTCCTGATGGGGTGGGTTGTTAATTTTGATGAAAATGTTCTTACAGTGCATGGAGGTTTTCACTTGGGTGTTTGTCTCATTTTGCTACATCTTTATTTGAAAGTGGCCCTACACTTTGCCATATAGGGACATTGGTTGAATTACTACTGATTCATATAGTTTAAGCCAAATTCTAATAGGAATTTCAATGTAAATTTGTAATTTGATAGCAATTTTAAGGCATAAAAAGCCCTGCAATCACTCTTTGTCTCTGTCTATGTTTCTCTCTGTCTCCCAGGTTACCGCCAGATATGGCACAGCGAAGGCTGACCATGCTGCAGGAAAAAGGGCGTCGGCAGGCAGTGCGAGGCCCGGCATTCATGTTCAATGACCGTGCTGCCAGCCTGACGGCGGAGGAGGAGCGCTTTCTGGACGCAGCAGAGTACGGAAACATCCCTGTAGTGCGCAAGATGCTTGAAGAATCACCCACCCTCAATGTCAACTGTGTGGACTACATGGGCCAGAATGCACTGCAGCTGGCGGTGGGCAATGAGCACCTGGAGGTGACAATGCTGCTCCTGAAGAAGGACAACCTGGCGCGCATTGGTGACGCTCTCCTGCTGGGCATCAGCAAAGGGTATGTGCGCATCGTGGAGGCCATCCTCAACCACCCGTCCTTCACCGCCAGTGAGCGCCTGACCCAGAGCCCTGGCCAACTGCAGGATGACGACTTCTACTCCTACGACGAGGACGGGACACGCTTCTCGTCCGACATCACGCCCATCATCCTGGCCGCCCACTGCCAGAAGTACGAGGTGGTGCACATGCTACTGACCAAGGGAGTGCGCATCGAGCGGCCACATGACTACTTTTGCAAGTGCACCGACTGCACTGAAAAACAGCACGACGACTCCTTCAGCCACTCACGCTCTCGCATCAACGCATACCGTGGCCTGGCCAGCCCCGCTTATCTCTCCCTGTCTAGTGAAGACCCTGTCCTCACTGCCCTGGAGCTCAGTAACGAACTCGCTAAGCTGGCCAACATCGAGAAGGAGTTCAAGGTAAGGAAAACACATACTTCAACCCCATCGCTCTCTTTGTTTCTCTCTGTCCACCTCTATCCCTCATCTTGGAACATCAGGTTAATGTTTTTTACTGCTTTTGTTCTTGAGTTTGAGTATTTTTGTCACACATTTTTGTTTTTCTGTAGAGAGCATGACTTTTTGATTGATTGTATAACATGGAAAATTCAATTTGTTTTGTGTGTGTGTGTGTCGTGTCTGTATGCTTTTTTGTCATTGTTCATGTTTTTCTGTGTCTTTGTGTGTGTGTGTGTGGATGTGTATCTTTGCGCTTATGTAAATGCACGTGTGTGTGTGTGTGTGTGTGTGTGTGTGTGTGTGTGTGTGTGTGTATTGTCACCACCAGAATACAAAGAACCATAAAAAAGAGACTGCTTCTCTCTGGTTGTTTAACTACATAACAATTAAAAATGTTAATACTCACTCTTGCTGATGTCTGTTACCATAAGGTAACTGCCACTGGTTTTTGGAACTGGTGATAGGTGTTTTAGCCACAGCTTTGATTTTCACTTAGACCTTGTATGGAATTAGTGGAGGTGGGACACCAAATATACATTGTGTGTTTTTTTATTATGCTGCCTTTATACAAGTTTTGTTAATTATTATTTATTTATACTTTAAAAAATTTTTTATTTCTGCAGATGGGCGACACAGTGTGTGGGGGGTATTTAATCAGATCAGGTGTGAGGTTTGAACAGCATTTGAACACTTCATACTGTGGATTTAATAATGAGATTATGAGCATGGCTGAGGTGGTGGGAATGTTTGTTTGCTTGACCCCCTGTCTATGTGTTAAATTACATTTTGTCCCCTCTCCACACCTCACAGACAAGAGGATATTTTTCAGCAGGATTAGTACAGGATACCGTTAGACCCTGGCAGTATTGTCATGTTTATACAACAGAACGCTACCTGATAAGGAAATACACTACAGAAAGATCAATTTCCCCCTCGAATGTATATTTTTTCCCCCATTTACTTGCCTTCAGCAAACTGTGAAGGTTCTATGTACATCGTTCTGCTATGTTTATCTGCTCTGTATTGCTGTAGAAAATTAGTTCTTGTTACATCTTTGTAAATTGCTTTCTGACTGCCCTGCTACATGTAGGGCTAGGTAATATGGCTAAAAGATAATGTCTCTATATTTTTAAGCTTTTTGCTGATATACAACATATATCTTGATATTAATGCATTCTCTGAAATAGCGTAACAGAGTGATTTTCAATTAGAATCATATACTTAGTGCAATCAGATTTTCAAAAGTCAATAAAAGCTGACTCAATAAAACAATAACAGTGCTCAGACAAACCTACAGTATGCTTGCGCTAAATATTGTTCCAAATTTCAAAAATACTTTGAAAACAAGTCACACCAAATGCAATATAGAAAACTAATGCATGACTGTCAAATGAAAATAAATGGTCGCACATTGGCTTGATCAGGGTTTTTTCTGCATAGAGAATTATGAGGCGGCCGTCTCCGTCAAATTTCGTGCCAAATTTCGACAAAACTCTGACGGGTGTCTTCATGAAAAACACGTTTATTATATGAAAACAACGATTCCATCGAGAAAACTAGTTCTTTCTCGTTTTATACAATACAATTAGCACCAATTTTGGTCATTTTTGTCATTACATTATTTAAGAAAACTGCATGAAACCATAACTCAATCAAATAATCTCCCTAGCTCTGTCTTGCTTTTTAAAATGTTGCGGTCTCGCGGTGTAGACATAGCGTTTCTCCAAGACCCTCTGAAACCGGGTTTTAATGCCAGCTAGCTTTATGATAAGTTCTGTTGTAGTCTGTATTTCCGGTCACTTGTCTCCCCAGTACTGTCTCTGTGTCTGTGTTCCCTGAGCTGCTTCACTCCCCTGTACTTGTGTGATTTCACTATTCGGGTGGTTCCGGGTTTTCGTGGTTTCCCCCCTTCTTTCCAGCCTCGCCTTACTTCCTGCTTATTTCTAGTTTTACTAATTTCTACTAATCCCTACTAATTTATAGATTGTAAAGTACTAACCTCACTAATATACTAACATGTGAATATTACTAATGAACTAACACACACTAGTTTTGGGTTTTTGATAGTTTAGATCACTATACTAATACATTAACCAGTCTCCCCTTTTCCATGCTGCGCTGTAGCTCCGCCCCTTTTCTTTCTAGCCTGCTCTAACGCTGAGTTCTGCAATTGCCTGCACCTGTCTCTTGCTCTAACTGCACCTCTCTCTCTCTGCACGTGTTTACCTGCTTCACCCAGGCCGTCTGTTATCATTGTTGTCTATGTGATTCCAGTCCGCGTTTTGTCAGTCCCCTGTCATTGAATTAGTTTTCCTAATGTTCTTCACCTGGATGTTGTTTGTTACTCCTCCCTCACTCACTTAACCCCTCCTTGATTGTTATCTTCCCCAGTGTATAAATGTCAGTCTTTTCCACCCGTTCTATGTCAGAACGTTGATCATATTCATTGTGCCGATTATTTGTAAGCCTTTGTTTATTGAGATTCCTGCGACACCCCTTTGCCCGACGAGTTTGCCTGCCCCTTTTGGTTTTGTTTGCTTCTGGTTCGACCTTCGCTTTTCTTTGACTTCTCTTTTGCCTGCCCCTTTGTACCTTCGCTATTTCTGATCTCCTGGTTTTTGACTTTTTGCCTGCCTTTTTACTATTCTTTTGGAAACTCGATTCGGTACCGCACTCTCTCTGATCACCTGGCTTCGAACTTCGGACTGAATAAAGACAACGTTTTTTGGATTTCCCTGGTCTGCGTGTGGGTCCTTACACGGAACATCACAAAGTTCACTGTCACTTGTCACCTTGTCACTTGTTATTGTCACCAATATTAAAATTCTGGGTTTTAGGTCAGAATGGTCTCACGGCATGCTTGCTATCCCGGCTAGCTAGCTAGCTAACTAACTATTAAATTGTATACAAAACAGCGGTTACTACAAACGCAATCGTTTACAAAAATGCGTCCCGTAGCCATGACTTAAATATGGAACGCCTATTCTACTGTCAAAATAAGGGACGGTTATGTATTTTGCTGGATGGTTGGCATTCCTAAATTAACCCAGTAACTAGCAATGTGATACAATGTTGCCATCAATTGTGAAATTGTACATTGAAAAGGGGGGGATGTAACAACAATTCAAAAGCGAAAGAATAATGTTGTAGTTTTAACTGCTGAATGCTGGATTTTGTAGCGCATTGATTTTAGATCTGTTAAAAGGCCCGAGGTGTCCCTTTTCTGAGAAATAATACCCACCCTTTGGACCAATCAGAATCGAGTATTCAGCCAAGCCATTGTATAAAAAGTAAAAATTCATGTTACTGACGAGATGCGGTAAATTCGTCTGGTCTGAAATTAGTGCACAACCACAAAAAGGCCCCTGTGAACTGTAAATGAAAACAAAACGATAACTTGTTATATTTGATTTGATTCTAAACAACTTTGTTGTTTGTTAACGGTAAATTAACACATGAGCTTTTATGTTGTATTTAATGTTGAGCAGGGCACCTTTATTTATTTTAATAAAATATGCTTTAACGTGATAATAGTCATTTTCTTCAATTATAATTATTAGAACTCCTAAAATATGTTGCTTGTAAAAAGTGTTTGCTTGAGACAGTTGAAGGCATGGTACACATGCACGTGTGCACACAAGCGTAGATTTTGGGGAGACGTAGGGGATGCGTCCCCCTCAATATTTAGAACATAAAATGAATCCCCCTATTTTGTGTATTCCTTTACATAAAGACATTTCTACCATAAATTGATGCTGAAAAGGCACAAATTGGTGCATAAAAATTCACAAGAATGCAGGAAATTAGGCTAAATGTTTGACACTCAAAATTTCCTGCGGGAGGACCCCCACACCCCATGCTTAATGTGCCTCTGCCTCATTTTGAGCCAGGAAAAACCCTGTTGATGACATAGCATTAAAAAGTCAACAAAAATTCTCCCTGGTACACAACTTTTTTTTTTTCAATAAACCCAATATATTGAGTTAGGTTTGTAGAATACACAGACAGAAATAGTGCACACTGTATAAGCACAAGGCACACACAAAACAAAGGGCATATTAACATAAAAAGGCTTCTTTAAGCACAAACTAATTGTATTCCCTTTTATGTTGGTGTGCATGTGTTCAGACTCTTGTGTAAGGCAAACTTGTTCTCTGGATGCTCAGCTGCTCTTACAAGTTTTAAGCCAGGATCTCAAGTCTATCTAGTTTCTGGCTTGAGTGATGCTTGCCGGCATGACACAGTGTTGCCACTGGTACTAAATACCCTCCCAGAGAGAGAACGACTAGCTGCCTGGGCTCGTTCAAAAACTGGAGTCAACCGTGAAACGACTTTTCCTCAACAGCGACAGCTATCAAAAAAGGGAGATACAAAAATAAAAACAAATAAAATAGGTGAGTGGGTGGACTTGAGGACGGGGGTGACTTTTTCTGCATCCAAAATTTAGGACATCAAACTAGTATATGAATGTTTTTAGTATGTGAAGGTATAGTCTGAATCAAGTAGTATTCAGAAAATACCCAGATGTCAAACTACATCCAGGCTGCATCTTTTGCAGGCAGCATTTGAAGGCAGGAAGACATTGAGTCTCATTATAAAGTTAGCAAAAAAGCATGCCTTCAATCGGACAATTTTGAAGGCATTAACAGATGTGTCCTTTGCTAGGTAGGATATCTCATGGGTCTTTGAGATTACCTCAGGCTTCTCACTTCCATTGAAATAATGCTGGCTGAAAACAGCAAAGTGACAGTTGCAGTTGCAATGGAGGAGCTCATTTACAAGTGTGAACATACATCAAACCTGATGATTTGTTGTGGTCATATTTAGAAATATGTTTAAATTATTTAATACACTGGAATAATGTATGCAATGTTTAAGACTCTGAGCTTTCCATGAACTAGCCAGTAATCACGTTACTTTTCTGTGATGTCTTCTTGCCTTAAATGTGCATCCCAAACTCATTGCCGTTTGAGGTTCCTTTAACATTAGAATGCCATCTTCAGAGGGATGTAGACAGTGTGGCAGCTGCCTTCTGTTTGAGACGCTAGGGGTTTTGATTCTGATGTTGCACTGTACAATCTCATCTCTGGGACATATGAAACAGAAATTGAAATAGTTGATGCCTTTACAGAACATGAGTTTGAACTGGATGACACACACAGATCAAATTCAATCAGAAGGGGATAAGATTATCAAGTCTAACCTTGACCAGTCAGGTCTCCAAACCACCCTTCTTGAACTAAAAGCAAGAAAACATACCTTGCCTGACAAATTAATAATAGCAGTTATTGTTAACCTGATAGTGAAGTTTAGGCGCTGGGTCATATTTGGAATTATTGCATGGATGCGATACATGTGCATCAGAGAGCTGCAGAAAGACATAGGTGTTCATGGTTTAAACACTTTGCGCGATCCCAGTAGTGGTCGGCACGCCAGCATGCCTAGATTGCTCAACTCAGACATTCATTGCTTCTGCAACCAGAAAACAGAAACTCCGTGTTGTACTTTCATTAGTAGACGATATACGACAACTATGCCAAATATGGAGCTTCGCAGCTCCACCATTGTCATGCCGGTTGTTCATTTAACAAGCAACCCCTCCATGCAGTCTCATCTGCAACTACACCCCCCACCCATGACACACTGGACAATAGTGTATCTGGGCATTCATAAAAATATTCTTTCACCACTAAAAAATCATATTCCGTCATAGCAACAAGATAAACCCAACAATATCCTTAAGATATGCAAATACAGCAGTGAAAACGCTGCTCGCTGAATAAACAAGACAATTTTTTCTAAAATTATACCATGTCATTCTACTGTCAATATCTGTGACTAAATATGGAATATATTGTCTTGGACAGTCCGTTTGTGAAATGCGTGTAATACTGCTTTTTATGGTGTTGTCGCCCTTTGTAGTACAATCTGGCTTGATTGACAATTCATCTATCCAATAGGTGACAGTATAAGCTTTCTAACGATGTATAACATGACTAATTTTACTTGGAATACCGTTTTATAAACCTGCGTAACCGAAAGTTTGGGAGAGTTGTGAATCATCATCGCCACCTTATGCATTCACTCTGTAGTAGCAGTAAAAGACACAGCACCCGGCAAAACGTTATCGATCAGTTTTGTCTTTTGTTGTAAAACATTATTATTATAATTGAGGACTTCTGAGCATAGCTAAGCCATATGTTTGCTGATAGCCTAATCCAGAAAATGTCAGCTAGGTCTAAGTCAGAACAGGAGTACGACAGCATTGATTATCTGTCTCTATCTACTGAACACAGATATAATTTCTTCATCGCTATGTAAGTATTACTGCTAAAAATATTTTGGTTATATACATTATTTTTGAAATTGAATGTCTTTAAATAGGTTAGTAGTATTTTATAATGAGGATATTTCACAATGTAAGGTAAGCGTTCACTGGTAGTACAGTAGTGTTTGTGTTTTCATGCACCTGATATGATGTGAAAGCTGGAACATCGCCAAAACATGGTAGACAGTTGAATATTGTTTTAATGTCGTTGCATCCCCATACAAGAAAATATTACATAAGCCTACTGTCAAGTACAAAAAAACATACTAAAGTTAATGATTACTCAATTAGGTACTGTACCACATTGTGTGACGATGATTTTGCATTATTTTTTAATCTGATATCAATGTTTCATCTTCAACCTTCATAAGGGGCTCATTTATATGCTTTATAATTGACAAAAATAAATTTTGTTCATTTTTGGAGAGATTTTGGATTTGTTTCAGGCCCCTCTATGTTTTAGACCCCTGTACTGATGGAAAGCTTGTAATTCCCACATGAAAATGATACAACAGTGAGTTTCTTGAGTCAAAACAGTTTATTTGTTGTGGAATACATGATTATGTTGTGAGTTACAGCAATGCATAATTTAGACATTTTGGATAGAGTAGGAGACACTGGGTACACTGCTTAGTTTTTGCTTCATAAATCTTTAGTAGTTCTACATATCTACCCTTAGAATTTATGGAATTGTCATCAAGGAGTTTTTGATCCAGGACATGTATAGTTTAACCTGTTGTGGAATCTCAGTATTTCATTGTAAACTAAAAAGCAAATTCATTTTTGCTTTTGTGCCTAGACAATTGCCTTTATGGCACATTATTTCTTCCTAAATTATGAATATAAACAAATCTAAGATGCTCATATCTGGAGTTATAAAGCTTTAAATAAGGTACCCCCTAAATGGGCAAGGATTGGGCAGATTTGGCATGTTCGAGAAAGGGTTTAAGATGAAATATTGATTGATCACATTGAAAAATAATCCAAAAACATTGTCGCACACCTACCTAAACATGTAATCATTCATACTTGTATGTTTTTCTGTACTCTAGATTATGTAACATTGTGTTGCATGGGGAAGGGACAACATTTTTACATATGTTACTATTTATGATCACTCCAGGATCTCCAGGAAGGGAAATTTTATGTTCATCTAGCACATATCAGCACACAGGAAATTAGAATAACAATTTTCCATGCCATTTCCATTCCATACTGAGAGCCTGGGCTGTTTGTTAGCCACCAATACAAATGTGCTGAGCATTATTGGTGAAGGTTCACAGTTGACTGAGACAGTCCAGAATTCAAGCCAGGGTGTCCCCTGTCCTGACAAATATCTGCAAAATATCTAGATGTCAAGGTTTTCAACAAATGTCCACAAAGTGTCCCAGTTTGGATGCTAGTAGAAAATATGATTTATGGTGTTCTGAGCTTAAGACATTTCCTACATTTGGTCCCTACGTTCTGTCTCTGTGGTTCTAGGGGTATTTCACAAATCAGGATTACTGAGTTAGCTAGATAACTGCTGAGTAAAACACAACAGCTCTTTACTCAGTGCAGTTATCCTGCTAATTCAGTAATCATATTTTGTGAAACAGGGCCCTACAATCCAATCAGAAAACAAACAATTTCAACCACACATGGGAATTAAATATTGATTTGTTTGTAGGAGTGCCAATCAATAAATTATAGCTACCACGTTGAGCTGCGTCATTGTTGTAATAATTTAGATGCTAGTTAGCTACTCCCCCTCCAAATACTAGCCATGCTGAAGAGAAAGAGCCCCTTAAATAAAGAGCTCCAAAAAACCAACTAATTTATCCACAATGTCAATGGTAATACAAGTGAGGTGTTCTGCAATCGTTGCAAATCTAAGTTTTTGTTAGCTCACGGTGGAAAATCGGACATTAATGACCATCTGAAGATGGCAATCACAAATGGCAGCTAGAGACAGAAAGTAGTTCAGCTGCTAGCTTCTTCAATGCTGGAAACCCCAGAGATAATGATCTAAGATGAGCTGCAAAGGAAAGGACATTTGCTCACCATACTGTGAAACATAACCAGAGCTTTCAATCCAACTGGTTTAATTAATAACCTCTATGATGAATTTTTCTCGTGGGCCCTTAAAAAACCGAGGCGCTTATTAGCAATGTGATAGCACCTCACGCTATGGATATGTTTAAAGCTGAAACTATGGATGTCAATTGTGTTTTGGTTGCAGTTGATGCCTCTAACCACAAAGTGGTGAAACTCATCCCCATAGTGATTTAGTACTTCAAGGCCACCGAGGGGGTAAAAGTGTGCATACATCATGCTCATGTGTGCAGAACACACTACGCACAATGCTATAGCAGCTGACATACTCCCCTGCAACATTGAGAGCTTTGTCATCAATGTCTGCATGCTTTCTCATATGTTCACTGCTGAAGGGATTCTGTGACTTTGTCAAACTTCAGTATGTCAGTCTTCTGGCAAACAGCAACACCTGATGGCTCTCCCTGATACCTGCAGTCAAGTGGGTACTGAAGATATACCCAGCACTGCAATCTTATTTCACATCCCAGGAGAATGTCCCCACTGCAATTATGCAGTTTCTGCAGGACGTTGTGTGAAGTATGGATGTGGTTCCAGCACAATCAGATGACAGCCTTCAACGACTGCATTGCCTTTCATGATTGCTCCATGTCCTACCTGAGTGAATGGGGAGCAACATTCACTGAACTACAGGTCTTTTCGTGGACACTGCTGACCAGTGTGCCTCTGTGCGATGACATTGAAGGCACAGTTCAGTATGTGACATCGAGGCGCTGACAAAGTGATATCAACAAAGCGTATCTATTGCATGAAACAACCACTGTGAAGAAGTACACGGGCGAGAAGGTTGTGCAATACACACCAGCAGATGGACGCTGGATGGAGATGTTAACCCATTTCCAGAAAAATGGAACTCCATTCCAAAACATTGGTTGCATCTGTTAGTCTACCTGCCACAAATGCCCTTGTGGAACAGATCTTCTCTATAATGAACAATACCTTGATGGAGAAGAGAAACCACATAGGACTGGCAACTCTTAAAACACTGGTCATCACAAGAGTTAACGTTGATCACACCTGTGCATAATTCCATGAAGAGCTTCTGAGAAACAGGAATCTGCTATAGAAGATCCACTCCTCAAGAAAGTACTCCCCTGCTTCACCTGATATTTTAAGTTAACATTGGAGTAGCTGAATGCCTTAATGCAGTGCCTTTAATGTGTTTGATTTATACACTTTTAAATGTTATTGTGCAATTTTCTGTGCAGCTTTATTGTTAATGTTTTCAACTTTCAAGAGCTTTAACCCCTTAAACATCACTTAAAATCCAGGGCTTATTGTAAGGATCCCCCTGTCTGAAATAAACCCCATTATCTCAAATTATATACAATACAGTACAGACATTGAAATAGAGAGGACATTTGTCCCAAAATGATCAAATCCCCTGATCCTATGGGAGTCTCATGCTGTAAATATACAGGGAATATTTATTCTGAATAACAACAAACAAATTAAAAAATAATTTTGTATTTTCTTTATTCTGTAGTGAATATATGTACTTCTGATCCTGGATGAAACCAGATGTATTTTTCCAATCATATCCCAGGATGTATACTACACCAGGAAAAAAGTTTGAAGTGGGTTGAACAAAGCAGTAAAATTTTACATGAGTTTTCCCAAAGGTGGGCCCAAATGTCCCAAACATCTCTAAATTCGAATATTGTGTAAATTTTTTTTCCAGCTATATTCCACTTCCAGATGCCATTTCCATTGAGGGTGGTACCCTCTGAAACCCCACAAAAAAATATTCTTTATTTACCCATTTTCTCTTTTTGACTAAGCCTAAGTATTTCAGTCAAATGCTGTCCTTTTGGAGAGCTTCTATGCTACTTAACATTACATTCATTTGCCAGATGCTTTTATCCAAAGCAACATACAATAAGTGCATACCAAAGGTCATTGGAACAACTACAAAACACAGGTCTGATAAGGTACAATACTCATTTTGTAACAGTTATTCATAGCCATGAACACATTAAGTCAAGTTTACACAGTAAACATTACTCTGACCTAACCTATGCTAGGTCAAACTAGGAGGCACAGCAAGCTACAATATCAAGATAATGATGCAAAGTACAATAAGGTACATGTGTAGCTTGAAAGAGGGGGATTTAAAAAATGATCCCAGATTGGGAGTGATAGTTAGTCCAAGGTATGGTCTGAAGAGCTGTGTTCATAATGGTTAATTAATACACAAACTAAATTCCCATAGAAACAATCAAACCACTTAGTTTTACCTTGCTGAGTGCTCAGACCTGCAATCAGCTGCCAGACTGTTGTCAGCAGTAAACCTCCTGATCACAACAGAGTGAGAGCTCACAAGGAGGAAAATGACAAAAATATAAAATCAAATCATAAACGATTTACAATAATATAGTGCCCTTTATCAGTACTGCAGTGTCTTTCATGCAAATCATTTGCATAAAACAAACAAAGCTCCAAGAAAGTGTGTGCTAAGCTTCCACTTTTGTGCTATGTGAAAGTAAGTCAGTACACAGTTGAATAGCTAAGCTGTAGTTTCGGCTAGAGGGAAGCTGTGAGCTATGTTCGAAAACTATGTAACTGAGCTTGTAGAACTTGACTCTGTGTGAATAATGTAACGTGTATGGGGTTTCTAAGCAGGGGCAAACGTCACAATAGGTAGATCTTAGAGAGGGTAGTAGTCGCTTGGTTTTTTGGTCATTTACTCAGCACTGGAATGGCTAATTGAGATATTTTTTTTGCTGCTTGTAAGGTAAGAAGTTGCTTTTTTTATAGAAAAACTGCACTTTTTGCATGTAGCATTCTATTTACTAGGGATGAGCGAGTACACCATTATCTGTATCTGTATCTGTTCAACCAACAAAATTATCTGTATCCGTATCCGTACTCGGAATGGGCGGGGCTTAAACCGGAAGTGGATGGGGCATAACCGGAAGTTGGTATTTTAACCTCTTAGCGCAAAGCCCCTAGTGGTCGGCACGCCGGCTATTTTGGAAGGTACCCAAGCATCACATGCGGTATGCGTAAAACCAATGGTAAGGTTTTGTATTTATTCCCAGATATTGACTGTAGAATGACATGGTATCATTTTTTAAAACTTTGTCTCGTTTATTTCGTTATTCAGTGAGCAGCGTTTTCACTGCTGTATTGGCATATCTTAGGGCTTTTGTCGGGTTTATCTTGTTGCAATGATGGAATACGATTTTTGCGTGGTGAAAGAATATTTTTATGAATGCTCAGACAGATATTGTCCATTATGTCATGGGTGGGGGGGTTAGTTGCAGATGAGACTGCAGGGAGGGGGTGCGTGTTAAATGAATGACCAGAGTGACAATGGTGGCGCGGCGAAACTCCGTATTCGGCATAGTTGTCATGTATGGTCTACTAATGAAACTAAAACAAAGCGTTTCTGTTTTTAACTCATACTTTGGTTGAAGTAGCACTGAATGTCTGAGTTCAGTAATCTCGGCACGCCGGTGTGCCGACCACTAGGGGCTTTGCGCTAAGAGGTTAAAATACCAACTTCCGGTTATGCCCCGTCCACTTCCGGTTTAAGCCCCGCCCATTCCGAGTATGGATATGGATACAGATAATTTTGTTGGTTGAACAGATATAGATACAGATACAGATAATGGTGTACTCGCTCATCCCTAATGCTAGAGATTGGAGCCATAGAAGCCATTGTGGCTAGAAACTAGAAATTGTAAAGAACCTTAAGATTTCCACACTTACAAGGGTCCTGCTGATGGGCAGTAATGTTAAAAAAATGTTTGTACTTTGGTTTTTTATTCAATAAATACTGATAAATTAACTGAATTCTACTCTACCAGAAGTTTTTTTTTTTTTTTTTTAAACCAGTGGTGGCCTAATACTTTTGGCATGTACTGTGTGTGTGTGTGTGTGTGTGTGTACATACTCTTATTTCTGCTGTGTAAGCAGCATACATATTTAAGAAGAGGCTTTTGGGTTTCACCAGTTGTAAACAATTTAGTTTTGTAACCACACCCCCCCCCCCCCCCCCCAATATCACCCCATCCAGAATGAATATCGCAAGCTGTCTATGCAGTGCAAGGACTTTGTGGTGGGCGTGCTGGACCTGTGCCGGGATACAGAGGAGGTGGACGCTATTTTGAATGGTGACATCAGCAAGGAGCTGGAGGAAGGGCAATGCCACCGCACCCTCCTCAGTCGTGTCAAACTGGCCATTAAGTACGAGGTCAAGAAGGTCAGTTACTCCTCTCCCCTGCGGTGCTGCCTTTCCCCTTTATTCCAGCTGCCTGTTCTCCCAGGAGTCGCAACATTCTATGGACTTACCAGATGGTCACCTTTTGCTGTCTGTCTTCTCTACTTTCTTATGACAGGAATATTTCCAATGCCCCAGTGTGCTTGGTCATGTTCCTCTATGAATATGTATAATATTTGTGTTAATATGGCGCAGGAATAATGCCGTTCATGTCATATTGGAGAAATCAGAACAGTTGGACTACTTCCCATTGCTGCAACTTGGAAGTATTCACCCACTGCACAGTGGTTCAGGTCCAACTTGTTTTGGTCTCAAAACAGTTGTCATCTATTAACTCTGACACACAACATAAAAAATTTGAATATCTATTTATCCAGCGGCCTCCCTGCTAGAGGATTGTGCTTAGCTGCTACAGGAGACCTAATTAGTTTGGTTATGTTTTTTTATTTTATTCCCATTTTCCTTACATGGAAGATAAGCCATTACTGTTGTGGGTCAGCTGTAACTGCCACATCCCTTATGCTCAATGGAGTTTTTTTTCAAACCTGTCAGTTTGATCCAGTTCACTGTGCGCACTTGAGGATGCCAAACCCCACCCCCACCCCACCAACCAGTTTGACCCTGACTCAGTAATGACAATCAACAAGGTGCCTGGTTGTGAGAGCAGAAATATAGCCATGGTTTTCAATCCATACACTACTTACACAAACCTGCCCCACCAACCCCACCCACTCCTCACAGGTCCCAGAATGCTCTGTCAGGGTCAGGTCTGCATGGTTTGATTGGACGCTTCTGTCTCACGAGTGAGGGAGTGGTTTCCTGTTACAGGGGCAGGTGGCAAGCATGTGATGTCCCGCCTTTGATCAGGCCCTTTAACGTGCGTACACCTTGCTCCGCCCTGTGTTGTGCACACAGGACCCTATTAAAATGCAAATGGTCACCATGAACCTCAATGCCAAGGCCAGTCAGAGATCAGAGATGGCAGAAAGCATGGCGATAGCTGAAACGCCGGGTGTGCTGCTACTGTTTAATGTGTGCGGTCCTCCTCCTCCTCCTGCTCTTCCTTTCTCTTCTCTGTTTCCCCTTGATTAAAGCACTTTTGACCATTGAGAAAAGTGCTTTAATAAATGAAAGTTTTTGTTATTATTATTATTATTATTATCATTAGTGGGCTATGCTTGCTTCCAGCAAGCCCACTCTTGTTTTCTTTCATATGTATTATCTGCACTTTCTGCGGATCTTTCTAGCTCTAACTAGTCCTACAGTTTTTGCAGTACATTCAAACTTTTTTCACCAAAATGACCGGCTAGTTCCAAACATTTTTGCTTGTATTCAGATTTTTGAAATATTCAAAACTTTTTGAAATATTCAACTTTTTTGTGGTCCATAGAGGGTCGCACATGGATGTTTAGTGCAACGCTTTAGTAGGACGCATGCGCAGGTGGTCACTCACTCACGGACGTTTAGTAGGACGCACTTTCAACGGCACGAGATTTTTAAGCACAGCTTTATCGCCTAACGTTACTTTAGCTATCCGTAACCCTAACATGTTAGCGTTTTGCCTACTTTAGTTAACCTAGTTAGCGTGTACGGATGCTATCCTGCACGCAGGAGTAGGAGCTACGGACACACAGCTACAACCCGCATATGGATACTATCCTGCACGCATGAGTAGGAGCTAATGACACACAGCTACAACCACCGATACAGATGTATGGACACACGGACGGTACAACCACCGATACAGATGCTTAGACACACGGAGGACAACAAATAACGTTACAGAGGTGAGGACATGCCATAGCTAGCTAGCTATATAGTTAGCCAGGTTTTACTCATGACACTTTTAGGATATGACTCATCCCTGGAACATAATCGCTACTTGCTGATCCCTGGCTGTATATGTAACGCTATGGTGCGCCGTGGGTCTGGACGGTTTTGTGCTTCTTCTGAGCTATGCGCCCTCATTGAAATGCATTGAGGCTTGAGGACAGTGCCAGTTGGAATTTGAAGCAAGCCCACACAATTCCTTCAGGAATTGTAATCTTTCTAGTTATTATTGCTGTTGTTGTTGTTGTTGTTGTTGTTGTTCTTTCTTTCTACAGTTTGTGGCCCATCCAAACTGCCAGCAGCAGCTCCTCACAATCTGGTATGAGAATCTATCGGGGCTGAGGGAACAGTTCATAGCAGTGAAGTGCCTAGTGGTGCTGGTTGTGGCCCTTGGGCTGCCCCTGCTGGCTGTTGGCTATTGGTTCGCTCCCTGCAGCAGGGTGAGTCCCAGGCTTTATTCGGTTCCACCTTAATTTTTTTTAACCCCAATTAGACTCAGGTGTCTAATAATAGTCTTTAGGAGGGCTGAAATTGACACACTAGGTTGATTACTATGGTATTTTATAATGTAATAACTGCCTGCAACAAGTCAAATAACTGCTAATACTACAGTGATGACACTGATATTGCTAAATCCCCCTCTGATCCTCTAAGCAATCAACCTGCTCTTTGTATACAGGCTAGCATTATTCATTATGCGTGATTTCCAGTGAACTGAAAGCGTTTTCTTGAGCATTTGAAAACGAGTATTTCTATGAACATAAATTGAATGTCAGACATCGAAAGTGCAGTTTTCCTAAAAAAGCAATATCTTACCTTACAAACAGTGAAAAAATGATCTCAACTGGACATTCCAGTTCCGAGTAAATTACCTAAAACCAAGCTACTACTACTAAATTCCCTCTAAGATCTATCCATCATGACTTTTGCCCCTGCTTGGAAACCCCATACTAGTTGCAATAATCATACAGTGTAGAGTTTTTCAAGTACTTATATAGCTTTTGAACATAGCTTACGGCTTCCTTCTAGCTGAAACTACGGCTAAGCTATTCTACTGCGTACTGACTTACTTTCACTTTGCGTTTTCGCATTGCAAGAATGGAAGCTTAGTGCATGCTTTCTTGGAGGTTTGTTTGTTTATCAGCAAATGCTTTGCATAAAAGACATTGCAGTAGTAATAAGGGGCACTATATTACTGTAAATCGTTTGATTCAATTTTATATTTTATCACTAAGATTTCTGGATTCCTTTGATGGTTTTCAGAATAAATATGTCCCCTATGTTTACTGAGTGACACTCCCATAGAATGATAGGATTTGGTCATTTTGGTACAGATGTGCCCTTTGAAGCTTTGAACCATATCTGCACTGTATATAGTTTTGGAGATATTGGGGTTTATTTAAGAGAAGGGGATTCTTACAAAAAGCCCTAAAGTTTTAAATGGGTTTTAAGGGATTAACACATTCTCTTCTTTTGCTTTCTTCCCTCAAGTGAGATATTTTGTGATGAAATTTATGACATGTAGCAAGGGAACTGTTGTTTTGCAAGAGAGGATAGATGAAGAACAAACCAATATGGAACTGGAATGACCCTTGCAACCTGTATAGGAAGTGCTATACCATCACAACCTCTGCTCCTTGCACGAGTATGTTTTTGTAGGATGGCTTTGTAAGGTTCATGAATAATTCATAGCTACCTTACCCTAGCTTATTTTGAGTGATAATAAAACTTTGGTCTTACAACCAGCTTATAAAACACTCTCCAGTGTTTGCAGCACCTTTTGTGAGGATTTCTTGTGAGAAAACCTCTCTCAAAAACATAAATCACCTTTTTTGCCTTTTAGCTCATAATAAACAAACTTAAGATTTGGACCAGGGAAAACTCATCCTATATCAGCACCTCGTAGACTGAGATACATTATGAATATAGGCTCTAGTCTTTCTCCCCATACACAAAGGAATATACTGCAATATACTGTAAATACATAGACATATTAATAAATATCAATCAGCCTTTATTTATAGAGCACATTTCATACAAATTTGCAACACAATGTGCTGAACAAAAAAATGAAAATGAAGAACTTAAAAATCAGGTTATACATAAAAGTTCATAAAATATAAGATAAAAAAATTAATAAAATGATTTAAGATTAAAATGATTACAAAAGAATATGGATGCCCTAACTAAAAGCAATGCTAAAAAGGTAAGTCTTGAGATTCTTTTTGAAAGTGTCCACAGATGCAGAACCCCGCAGTCCCTCCAGCAATCTGTTCCAAAGGCTAGGGCCACAGAAACTGAATGCCCCCTCACTTCTCTTGGCCCCAACCCTTGAAACAGTCAGAAGGCCAGTACCAGAGGACCTCAGGGATCTGCCGGGCACAATTTAAAAGCATATCTGCTAAATAGGGAGGTGCAATACCATTAAGTGATTTAAAAAACGATAAGAGAATTTTAAAATCTATTCTAAAAGATACAGGGAGCCAGTGCAGGGTTTGTAGTACAGGGGTGATATGATCATGTTTCTTTAATCTGGTTAAAACTCTGGCAGCAGCATTTTGTATCAGTTGAAGTCTGTTTATTTGTTCATTTGTAAATACAATTTATATATATTTCAAAGCAGTTTATTATTGCAACATCCAAAAGTAGGACTAAACAGATTATGTGTTTGCATTTCAACATCTTAATATGTTCTATTTCAATATATTTTCAGTATATTCAGTTTCTGAAAGGGACCATGTGTACAGGTTCAATTCCCAGGTGAGGCACTGCTGTTGTACCCTTGAGCAGAGCTGTGTAACCTGAATTACTTCAGTAAATTACCCAGGTGTATACATGGATTTGTCGCGGTTCAGGGGGTTAGGACCCAGGTGCAGAATGAAAAACACACGAAACTCAAAAGGATAGATACAAATAAGGACTTTACTACAACAACAAAAAAGGCAAACACAAACAGGGAACAGATAAGGCCACGAAAGGCAAAACAACAAACTCAAAAAATTCTTAAGAACAAAAAAACACAGAACAGAACACAGGCAGGCAGGGTACAGGCATGTGGAACACACAGGCATACACATAAAAGAAACGCAAGACAATACATACAGGTCAGGAACAAGCAAAAGTTGGAAACAAACACAAGGAACCAGCACCTGAGTCAAGGGGACAAAGAATTTAAATAGACAGGGGTAACAAGACACAGGTGAACTCAAAGAACAATCAAACCAGAATAGGAGGGGATAACAAGACACAGGTGGGAACAATGATAGAATAACGAGACAATAATGGAAAACAATAATACAATTAACAGGGGAACGAGCAGGACACAAAACAGAAGTGCCGCCATCTGGCGGCCCAACATGGAAAAACAGAAACAGAAAATACAGAACCATGACAGGATTTCAGAAAAGAAAGGTGTCTCGGACCCTCTGCTAAATGCTTCAATTGGAAGTAAATTGATTTTGTTGTTCACTCTTCATTCACAGGCCCCAAATGAGCCTTAGGTCAGTCTGTCCTGGGTATTGGGTGTATGTATTGATGTGGTCTAGTATAAGTGACATTGCTGGTAGCCTTTTGTACTTTCAGGTCTATTATTTTGGTTTAACACTAAAAGCTTTTTTCACATTTGTGCTTGGGGACAGGTACTGGTGCAAGAGCTTTTTATGACTAGAAATACTTTGCCCCCTTTAGAAACAGGAAGACAGTTCTTACAGAAAAACACTGTCCTGTTCTCTGAATACCATTCCTGCAGGTTTTCCAAGTGAAATCTGCCTTTGACCCCAGTCGGTCTTAGTAGTTATTATACTCATACAGCATGTGCATTTATGAGTTAGAATATCAGGTTCATGGATTAAAATACATTATTGCATTTCATAAAAGGGAAGAGTTCTAACAAATTTTTTGCATATGAGATGAAACAATGATTTATGTGAAGATGACTAAACCTGCTGTCCCTTCATGTCCCCCCCCCCTCCATCTGTCCTGCCATCCCCCCCCCAAGTTGGGAAAGGTCCTGCGGAGCCCCTTCATGAAGTTTGTAGCCCACGCCGCATCCTTCATAATCTTCCTCTGCCTCCTGGTGTTCAATGCCTCGGACCGCTTTGAGGGGATCAACACCCTGCCCAACATGACCGTCACAGACTACCCCACCCAGATCTTTCGGGTCAAGACCACACGCTTCAGCTGTACTGAGATGCTCATCATGGTGTGGGTCACAGGTATTGTACCGTACCATAGCTACTCAAGAGTGCCGTGTCAGTCGCCATTCCACTCTGGCCTTCTGGGTAATTTATGACACTGCACGGCGATGGGGGTGGAGGCTTCTAGGATTCAGGTCCACTCCAAAATGCTGGGATCACTGAGCGTATCCTGGGTATGAGATTCCAAGGTCCCTCGTGATCCAGGCTGTAATGCTAGCAGGGTTATGCTCAGGTTTTACCTTCTGACAATAATTTAAATTAATAGATAGAATTTTCAGGTAGAATGGTTCACCTGAAGACAGCAGGACTGCCCAGCCTGTGTCCTCTTCAGAATGCCTCCTTAAAACATTCTGTCATTGAACTGTGTGTAACCTACAATCCATTATTTTTAATATTTACAATTAATTTGTTTTCTGTCTCCAGTTGTGTTAATATTGCTTTGTCCTGTTTATGCTATTTTATTTGCTGTATTTCTACATAAAGATACAGAGACAGTGTAGAGATAGCTCTGATTTCATCTGAAAAATTACAGCACTGTCCTGCCGTTTTAATACCAGCTCCTGAAAACCAAGGACTGGCAGTTTGGGGACACAAACTTTTTATAATGATGGTGTTTCAAAATTTGTTCTTTTTTCCTTGGTGGGGGTGTTCAATGTAAGCTTTATGTATATAGTCCAAGTTTTCAATAAATAGTGCTTCACAGTAAATATGATGAGAACAAGTAGTAGGGCTGTCAAAAAATATTTGAAGTTCGAAAACTATTCAAAAACTTTTTTTTTTTTAAGTTCAAACCCAAATTTGAGCATTTGAATATTAGTTTTGGATCTCGTGTTTTGTAATTAACATAAATATACAGGCTTTAATTTCATGCGGCGAATCATGTTCATGCACGCAAAGTTCATTTCCTGTGCTAACGCTACTGGTCAGCTAACAATTTAGGCTAAATAATGTTCCCATGGCAGCTTTCTGTTCTGAAGATATTGATAAAATTGGATGATGAAAGAAGTTAAACAAACTAAACAGAGTAAGTATATATCTACAGATATTAGCTGTTTGAATAGTTTTTGTGTTATGAAATAAACAAGGATTTCCTATAAACAATCATTTCCCTATTATTGTGATTAATAAATGCCGAGTTGTGGCAAATTACATCCCCGAGAAGTGCTTTATTTATTTGCACATTAGGCTATAGAAACTGCAGGGGGCTCATTTATCAAATAAACTTGCGTGCATACGTCAAGTGAAGACCTGACAGAGCCACAACCCTTTCCACGGTCAAATCGAGACGACGCTGAAGTTGGCTCCCGATTCGCAGCTCCCGATTCGAAATTTCCGGTCCACCTTAAATCGGTTGCGTTATATGATCGGATGGTTTTGCGGTTTGCAAAGGCTATAATTTGCTTCTAAAAGTGAGATACGGCTCAAGTGAGAAATGGAACAAAGGTGGTGATTTGAAATTAGTTTTATTATTATTATGGGGTAGGATGTAGACCAAGACCCCATCTGCCAGGAACAAGTGTCAGAATTTTATGAACTTTTACATTTGGGGAGAAATTCTTATCCACACTTTCATATTTATCTAATATGTCAATTTTTCAATAGGATTTTATTACTATTTGTTTATATAGACAGTTTGGAGTTTTATTTGCATATGGTGCAGTGATATTTCATCCGCACCATTTCACCATGTACATTATTTCCTGTTATCTCATACACACGTAACGTTGAGACGATTAGATTTTGAGGAGGAAACTCAATGTGTGACACTTGGGTGTCTGATATTTCAATATTACAGAAAGCATCGTCTTAGTGAAGTGAACGTAACAAAATAAAAAATAATAATAAAACTAATTTCAAATCACCACCTTTGTTCAATTTCTCACTTGGGCCGTATCTCACTTTTAGAAGCAAATTATAGCCTTTGCAAACCGCGAAACCATCCAATCATATAACGCAACCGATTTAAGGTGGACCGGAAATTTCGAATCGGGAGCTGCGAATCGGGAGCCAACTTCAGCGCCGTCAAATCGAGTCATGGTTGAAATTTTATAAACACTACTTTGACGTGATTTTCTACATACGCGCCACACAGTTGATCTAAAATATGTTTTATAAATGAGGCCCAGATGTAGTAACCTAGTATGAAAGTTCACCGATGTTTACATGTGCTATGTAAAAAGTTGTGTAAGTCGCTCTGGATAAGAGCGTCTGCTAAATGCCTGTAATGTAATGTAATGTCCTCTATTCTACTGCCCGCTTGTGGAAAATAACGCGCAGGCCAGTTTAGAGGGAGCGTCACGTGCATATTGCGCCCGACAATAAGCAGCTTATTTTTGTGAATTATAAGCAAATGATATTCGAATATATTTTAATGCTAACTAATTACAAAAGCTAATATTCAAACTCAATTTCATGGTACTTTTGACAGCCTTAACACGTAGACAAATCAATAAAATCTGAGTAAAACTAAATGTATAATAGAACTATAATGAATGCGCCCTTACTTAAAATCTAGGCCGAAAGGTATGTTTTAATATTTAGGTAAAAAAAAATGTTAACAGATTCTTATGCCTCCAGATCTTCTTGTGTGTGTGTGTGTGTGTGTGTGCGCGTTCGTGTGTGTGTGTGATTTGTTTTTCCACCAGCATTCCAAATACAGTTTCTTTCTTGTGGTCTATACATTTTGGCTAGTAACTTGTTTCTTTCTCAGGTATTTTCAAGTCTCACCAGTACTCAAAAATCAAAAATACATTTAGATACATATTTGACTCCAGTATAAACCCTAAACATTTGAGTATTCAGGGGTTTGTGGTCTAACGCAAAAAAGTGCACTTCACGAGTGTAGATTTCCAAATGATCTTTTAAAAAGTTTAATCTTATTTACAGTTGAAAATATTTCCTAAACTATTTATGGAACCTTGAAATAGGTTGCGACTAATACTTGCCCCTGTGATTGAGAGAAGGGATCTCAGAGTCCCAGCAGAGGCAAATTTGATAGTAGATGTGTGCAGTCAAATCTATAGCTGACTGTTCACATTTCGACCATGGGACTTGTGGACCTAGAACAGCGACTTGCAGTCAAAGGACCGCTGCTCTTATTTTAAGGACAAGGCTACCCATAACATTTCTGTGTGTATTTTGTGAGTCAGATTTACGTTTATAAATGGTTATTCATGGAACTTCGTGGTTTGACTGTGAAACTTACAATACTCAGGGCTGCGTTTCTGAGTTTCGATGTACCTTAACGTTTTACAAAGGTTCTTAAGGTATACCTTCTTAAGGGAAACCGCTTTTTTACGAGTGTTTCCCAGACTATACCTTAAGGCAACTCTTAAGGGACAACTTAAAGGTACATCGTAAATTGGAGCTGGCCTTCACTGTGGTGCTGAAAAGTTTATCAATCGATGCCAAGCGAATCGATTGTCTCACTTGTAAAGGCTTGTGAATGACGTTTTAATATTACACGTGTTGTCATAATCATTTTACATCAATCTAATATTTCAGAAGAGGAAGCTATGCCTACTAGAGATTATCTGCTAATCTCTTTAAGAGTCCGTTAAGACGAGATCTTGTGATAGTTTCAATAAATACGTACATATAGGCTACAATGGATAAAATAAAAAGCGTCAATCGGGACATATAAGCCATAGTCTGGGACTTCGTGGAAGCCCAGGGGAAAGGATATAGGCTACATATGGGTGAATTATTTTGTTCTTATTGAAACAAAGGTCTAATGTTAATTTGTTTTTGTCACACAATATATAGGCAACTGTAGCAGCATATCACTGCACTGCACTGATTCCTGCAAACTTTTCTCTGCAATGCAAAAATGATCGTAGATGAAAGGCAAAAGCGCGTCTGTGGAAAATGATCATGATGAATTATATACAGGGTGCCTTATGAATAGGTCTACCTGTTAAAGTGATTTGTTCGTCCACCTTAATTTGCTGTTGGATAATCTTAAGTTTAACCAAGAATATCATTATTGGGTTGTTTACCGAAAATTGTAAAACAACATGGTAAGAAAAATGTTCCGAAATGTTGATATTTACCCAGTGCTATTTTGTTTTATATAGGAGGTGTGAGCTAAAGGAAGGGGATGTAGATCATTTGGCTATGTTTGTCCATTATGAGCCACTGTACCTGTATGTGTGTTTATGGCTAGGCCAATCAACGTGCTCTAGTTCGGTCATGCAAGTAGACTCACTCAACATTGTTTTTGCACACACAGGTTTTATATTCATAATAAACCGGCGGTTTGTTCCAAGTCAGTGTGATCATTGACTCACACACAAACGAACTAATTTCTACAGGGTATGCAGTCAGAAAAGCCATATCCTAAGTTAGCGCCACTACGTATAAATTTAAAAAAACTTTTTTTTTTCTTTTCACAAATTGGATTATTATCATGGATAGGCCCTATACTTAATTACCATCATGATGGGGATAGACAGGTAAAACGACAACATTCTCACGACGTGCTATGCACAGACACGTTGATTGGATAATTACTTTTCGTAAAGTAAATAAACTCATTTTCGCATGCCGATGTGCTACTAGATGCGCACTGTAGTACAACTGTCGATTTGAAAAGCAAAATGTTGGCATAATAAGGCTGAAACCGCGGAGCGCATCGCTAAGGGACAGCTTACGAGTGCCTCAGACCACCCTTTTAAAGGTATACCTTAATTAAGGTATACCTTAGCTAAGGAGACGCTGAGAAACAACTCGAGAGCTAAAGGAAGAGCTTAAGGGATACCTTACGATGCACGTAGCGCTAAGGAGACTCTGGGAAACGCAGCCCAGATAGGTTTGAGCACAGTCTATAATATCATCTAGTGTTAGCTTCACTTAGAATATTTGTTTGTAATAAGTGTCCAGTAATATTGTTTTTAATTTTGCCCATGAGTCGTTTCTCTTCTCTCAGCAGATCCTTATTTATCAAATACAATCGGATAGCAAAGATTGTAGTGCTGTCACCACAAATTTAATCTGGGCTGCAAAAATGATCCGGGTGATGTAATGAAATTCCAAAACAGCTGTTATTTGTGACATACTTTTTGTTACAGCGTCCGTTGCTATGCCGACGCTGCCAGCCTTGCTACAATCTGTGGCGATAAAGATTCTAAGTCAACTCAGCAATTTCTCTGGTTTAATGGGTTATTTTCCAGGCTGACATGCGATCGTATTAGTAAACGGCTACACGTCATCTAACTTGTAGTAGTTGGCTATCTCCTTGAATATGAATTAAATGTTTTTAACAGAAAATAATAATAATAAATGTGATTTTATCCACGGAAATAGCTAAACAAAAAGGCAAAATTAATGTTGTGGTCACGATCGCCATCGTAGACATCAGAAGGACATGTCACTGAAAAAAAAAAAAAAAAAAGTTGTCTTTCTTTGCAGTGGTTTGGGCTGGAAACAAGCTGTAAGAGCGGAATAAGCCCCCAAAGTGAAGCACAACATATCAAATAAGGATGCTTGGTGCTATTGACTGCAATAGCTGGCAGCAAGCAACTGGCAGGGAGAAGAACAAGCAGAAGTACAAATATTAAGAAACTGCATCAAGTTTTGATATTGAAATCTGGTTGTTTTTAATTAGAAATATTTTTTCTAAAAATAAAATGAAAATTTGACACTTTAGTGATAGGCACGAACCAGTATTCCATTAATTACAAAGTACTCCTACGGGGAAATTGGGTCTTCATTACCATGAAAGTTCATATGTGCACTGCAAATAGTACTACCAGCTACCATTTTGAACCACACTCCATGCTCACTATTTAAAGGGGAATTTCACTTTATAACACTTCTGCTTCATATGATTGATATTGTCCTTCTAATGAATGTGTTGGCCTTCATTTTTCGATTAGTTATTTCATTTTAAATGTCTTAACGTTTTTTTAGCGCAAGTCCACATAGTAGCACGGTTTCTGGTTTTTTCTTCTTCGATTTCGTTTCGCTGCAAAATTGAGAAGAAGCGAAGCAAAACATTCTGTTAACTTAGCGTTGAAATCGAACAAACTAACATCTGCTAGCTTTTTGATGCAATATCGGTGTAATAATGAGGTGCGTTGTACCCGGTTGTTATAATGCCCTCGTTAAACTTGGCTTGAAAGCACATTTTCATAGTTTTTCACGCGATGCAACTTTGTGCCAGACATGGCTGGATGTAATCAGACACCCCAACATAACAGCTGAAGAAGTTCGCAAACGAGGAGTACGGATATGCAGCTACCACTTTGAAGCTACTGACTACCAAGGCAACCGTCTGAAGCCTGGAGCTGTACCCACCGTTTTCCCATCGTTGGTCGAATCGCTCGAGGTAGGTACTAAGCGGGCTGGCTAACGCTATCGCGTCTGTGATGCATAGGATGTTTACCACCAGTTGCCGTTTGTCCTGGGAATAGCCTGTGGTTCCTCGATCTTGGCCCGCTCCTGACTCGCTCTCGCATGATCAGCCTGCAAATTAGCAAGCTCTTCTTCTGTGTATTCTGGCTCCATCAATAGGGCACAACAATCCCATGATCAAAAACAAAATCTCCTTCGTCCTCAGACATTTTCGGTTTCGCTAGCTAGTAGTCATACAACACTATTTCTATGACCAACCTAATGTTATTGTCTACAGGTACGCCACGTCAGAAGTCGCGCAATGATATGCATCCTCGAGTTCGACACTAAACTACCTGGGTCTTCTTCCTGCATTTGTAAAGGAAAACATCAAAACAGCGTAAAATATTAACATAATGAGATAACAAAAAATGAAGGGTGACACATTCATTAGAAGGACAATATCAGTCATGAGAAGCAGAAGTGTTATAAAGTGAAATTCCCCTTTAACCTGTGTATGTATTTTATATTATTTTGCATGTAGATATGTGATTAATTTTTAATTGGCTTATCATAAAAATAATCTATTAATAATTCTATTTGATATAAAGTTATGAAACTTGGTATGTGTATTAATAGTATGATCAGGAGTTTTATCCCAATTCGGTGGTGCTAAATAGCTTCAAATATTAAAGAATTTAGAAAATCCACTATAAATTACAGTTCCTTTGCAGAGATGTCAAACTTGCGACAATGACAAAAGACATCATAAGGAATATATGTGCGCTTTATGTGTTGGTGCCATCTTGAATTGGCCACCATTTTGTAAATGTGCTCATCTATTACTTTTGAGTTCTTTCTAAACCAACTGGCTAATGCTTATGAAACTTTTACTAGACGTTTTACTAGAAGGTGTCGTTTTACGTTTTACTAGAAGGTGTCACCCATAGACCGTATAAAAATATGGACGAAGTGATGATACGTCACCCACTCATTTTCTATGGTTAGTGCTCACTAGTGCATGAAGCCCAAACTAGGGTGCCACCTTTGTTATTTTTTACCGTTTGCAACGAACTCAAGTGCAGTTGAGCAGGAAATTCCACCCCTACTGCCTACATGGTAATTAGACATGCACACGTCTGGACAACTAGCGTGTTTGTGCAACCACAGAACCATAGTCAACAGCTCGTAGCGAGAGGACCCTCCCAGTACAACCATGCTGAAACACTGATATTTAGCCAGATCTCATAACATAACATAACATAATATAATGACGAGAACAGGCCGTTCAGCCCGATGATGCTCGCCATTTTATCGCTAGATTAAATCCCCAGAGTTTCTGCCTCTACTACATGACCTGGCAGGCTATTCCACACATTGACTACTCTCTGTGTGAAAAAAGTCTTCCTAATATATGTGGGTCAAAGACGTGGTGCGTAATTTTGGTCTGAAGGCCATTCATTTAACATAAAAAGATAAATATGTATAAACATAATATTAAATCACTCAACCCTTACCCTTCTTTTGACCCATAAATATTTGCGTTGCAAACTATTAAATTAAGGGAGTTATTGAAGTGTCAAAATGTCCTTCAGTGTAACTGTCCGGGTTAAAATTCTAATGACAAAAGTGTTTTTAAAATGTAGAAATTCATCCTAAAAATATAAATGAACACCCATGGCATAATTGTGTTAGTATTTTCAACAATATATAAGAATAATGGGCTACATACTGTATCAAAAATTTTTTTTAAAACTTGAATAACTGTTGTCCAGACTTTTGCGCTTCATCAATGTCATTCAGTGTAACAAAGGTAAAAAGCCATTTTAAAGCATATTGTGTGACAGTGTGTGACATCACAAAGAAGACCCATTGAAGACCCTTTATCAATGTGATGAGGTGAGTAAATCTCTGAAATAATATTTGATAATTTCACCTTTTCACCCTCTAGTAACCTTGGTGACAAAAACGTATGTCCTTCAGTACAACACAGAAAACATACTTTTAATGTTATTATTTTATGAAAAGCTATATTAAATATGAAAAGTAAGGATAATCTTTATATAGGTGGCCAAGGAACTGCCTGTTAAATATGTTTATGTATGAAATCCGTCCTTAAGTATCATGCTTTTGTCCTTCAGCACAACAAAAGTTTCATGTTATACCACAATATCACCCGTTATGCTGAATGACAGAAGCTTTGTTATCCCATGTTTTCACTAGTTTACAACATTTAATCATGCAATTCATATTTGCTTGTTGTATGAATTCTGAATATAATCATTTTAAACTATTTTATGGCATTTTAAGGTATTTCAAGGCACATTATCTTTATACTGTAGATGCCATTTTCTAATAAGGAGAGGGCTGCACGGCATAGACAAAAGATTAACACAGATCCAGTTGCTAGGGAGGAAAGACTAGCCAGAAGAAAAGCAGAGTATTGTTTTCATGGTTTCATGCTACTGTCAGCAACAGAATAGGATATAATAGGATATAAAGCTGGGTGGATAACACTTAACATTAAGTTGCAGTTAATGCAAATTACACTGTAGTTAATGTTTTATTGCACTGCAGTTAAGGTATAACTAATGGATTATATTAGTTAATATAATATCACACACACACACAATTATTGATTAAAAATGGATTATGAATTATGTTAGTTAATAGCTGCTTCACATTTGGGGCACTTCATGAAATCGAGACTGTACAAGTTTGAATTGAAGTAGTTTGATGGGCATTTTATGTAGCTATTTTGTGTAGGTGTCTTGAAGTTGCATTTGTGTACCTGCATTGAATAGAAATTTATCAGTTACAGTGTAAAAATGCATAATTACAACATTAACTATTATGTAATAATCATGTAATAATGCAACGTAAAGTGTTGCCGCAGGCTCAAATTATAGTAAAGTGATTATTATTAACATTAGCAATGAAATAGTAACAAAACATGTTTGAGAGAGAAAGGGAGAGGGAGTTGATTTAACTTTTAAACTTTGATTAAGTGTTATCATTGTGTAGCCTACTATTAATATACTACTAATAACATTTAGCGGGTGCAAATCCTGCGCCAGTGTCATAACTATTACATTTTCATTTTTTAGCTATCAGAGAAGAAAGAAGGATGTCAATCCTGATCATCCACCGATCCATACAATGACACAACCTGATGCTGACAAGAGGGAAAAATGGAGATTAAATCAGAGGCACTGTGAAAAAATCAAACAAATGTGGTGATGAACTTAACTCCAGTATCCACTGAAGGAAACTTTTTTGAGCAGGCCTCTGAACAACTTGTACAAGTACAACATGAACCTGCACCTCCCGAGCTGGAGCAACCATCTGAGTCCTTGACTCCAGAACTAGAGCAATCCCTTGAGCGTCAATCTCAAACACTGGAGCAACCACTTGCTTCCTCCACTCCAGAAAAAGTAAAAAAGTTATCAAAGCGTTCAAAACGAAAAACGAGAACTAAAGAAATGCAACTGAAACAATCAGAACAAAAAAGCGACAAATTACGAAAGGGCATGCGAATGTCAAATATATTAAAACGCAATCTAAGTGAAAAATACAGGCCACAAGGGCTAAAGAAAATGTCTTTAGTGAGGAAAACACAGGTCATTGCATTTCTCAGTAGAGATGAAAATACTCGCCTTCTCTCAGGGAAGAAAGACATGGTCACGCAAAAGAAGAAGTCATGCAGACAGTTTTTACGACTGCGGCCATTTTACATTACAGAGCCGAAGGCACATGACCGCAACACCTGTGCGTGTCACATGTGAAACTTCTAGTTGAAAGGTTGAGCCAAAGCGGGTTGCTGAAAATCTCAAGTGTTTCCAAGTCACTGTCTTCCATTGTCTGTAATCTCAAGAACAAGCAATGCATGTACCGTGTTTGTGCAAAGTGTTGCTATGGTGAAATAGAGCTGGCCCTACCTGAAGAGAATGCACCAATTTCATGGCAACAGTGGCAAAGGGAGAAATTAAGCAACGGAGAAAGGTCATTTACAAATTTTGTGAAAAAAAAAACAGAGACGGGCATGTGGCTCGATTTGGTTAAAAACTTCAACGAGAAACTGGATGCTCTTGCGCGGCATCAGTTTAACTGGCTGCACCAAGTTAAGCAGTGCCGAAACTTAAAAGACATACTTTAAGAACATGTGGTTGTAATCCACATGGACATTTGAAAATTACGCGTCAGCTGCATACAGAGGTTCAGGCTTTTCATTTTGGGGGCAGCCGTAAGCAGGCAACTATACACACAAGTGTTGTGTACACATCACAGGAATGCCAATGCTATGCCTCCATTTCAGAGTCCCTCCGACATGACGACTGTGCCGTGTGGGCTCATCTGAAGCCAGTCTTGGATGACATGAAGGAAAAAAAACCTATCCCTGACCACACTACATTGCATGAGCGATGGCCCCGTCACGCAATATAGAAATAAAAATAATTTCTACTTCCTGAGCACGGTGTCATTTCTCATGGGTTTCAAAGAGGAAACGTGGAATTTTTCAGAAAAGTCCCACGGAAAAGGTGCACCTGATGGGGTTGGTGGTTCCGTGAAACGTTCTGCAGATGAGTTTGTCAAAAATGGCGGTGATGTTCTGAACCCAAAGGAGCTCTACACCATGCTGGAGAAAATGCAGTCAAGCGTAAAGTACTTCTGGATTGCTGAGGATGAGAATAACCGATTTGATGAAGCAGTTCCAAATGAGTTGCCAGCTGTCAAAGTAACCTTAAAAATCCACCAGATCATCGCAAAGGAACCTGGAAAGTTCTACCATCGGGAGGTGTCCTGCTTCTGCTCACGAGCAGGCATCTCCTGTGAGTGCAATGCTCCAACAGAGGGTGGACTTTCAGAACCAAAATGCAGAAGCAGAAACAGAAGACAGCCTGTCCACGACGGTGAAACCACCAGAGGACTTACAAGGAAAGTTTGTAATGGTCAATTACGATTACCAGCCATTTGTTGGCCAAGTTCTGAAGGTTGTGGGAGAGGAGATGGAAATCAGTTGCATGCAACAAGCAGCTGAAAGAAAGAATTAATTTGCGTGGCCCCAAGTTAAGGACATCACATACTACTTCAAGTCGGATGTCCAAGCAGTAATCTCTGAACCAGAACCGTTTACTACAAAATGAAGGAATTCAAAACTCTGCAAATCTGGCTGGGAAAAGTTTACAGAGCTTTATTAGTCCAAATTCCAAGTTACACACCAGTTAGGCTACAGAATACTGCATAGGCCTACACAAGAAAACGACATACACAAACAATCTAAAAAGAAACCCATGTTTTAAAGATAAAGAAAAAATAGCTAAAAGAAAAATACTATTGCTGCTACTAATAATAGTTTATAGGATCATTATTGTTATTGCTGAAGGAATCACATTTAATCAATATTTGTGAGCCGTAGTGATATGTGTCATTCAGGGTAACAAAATATTGCCATACAGTGTAACACCAGTATTTTATATTAAAATACAGTAACTTTGTTTTGTTGACTCAGAGACAAAAACAAATCTCAACGGATGAAGTGAAAGATATTTTCAGATTTTTGAATTTTTTTACAGTGTAAGGCAGGAAGTTTTTGTGAAAAACCTTCAACAAATTTTGAGTTGTACCTGTGACACATCAAATATGTGGTATTCAAAATAAAATAATGCCATTTTTTCTGGGTAGTTATATTTCTGTCAGTCTAAGCATGGATATATAACCTTGTGATTATGAAAAATGGGCATTTTATTTTTCTTTTTCTTTATTTCTTTCATTATATTCTCTTTTCCTATCAACACACACACACACTTCCCTATATCCTTTATTATTTTTTCTTCTCTTCACGCACTCTTCCCTATAATCCTTTAGTTCTTCTCTAACTCCAATCACTTAACCCCAATCTGAACAGTACTGTTTGTCATCATATTTGTGTCAACAGCAAAATATCTGTAATGTCTGTTTGTCATAATATCTTCAGTGTATGGTTCTAATAATGTCTGTAATGTTCATATTTATGTTAATGTCTGTTTGCTTGTCTGTTAAGCAAAAAAATAAAATTTAATTTTTTGAAAAAACACTTAGTGTTATACTGAATGACATTTTACTAGGGTACATTCATTTGAATCACAATAAAAATGAATTATTGGCTTTATTCTTGAATATAACTAATATAAGGGCATAGGTGACACTCCAATCAACGTTAAAAAGCCTTTTAGGGAATTGTAATTGCTGTTTTATTTTTTTGTTTTTTGCTACTTTGAAAACCTTATATGTCTTTGACCCCTGTATGGAATCTACCTTTTGTTCATTTCCATTTCCCCTTGTTCTACTAACAGAACTCAATCTGAAGAGCCTCTTGTAGTTCACTTTGTTGATCCCCTTTATGAATTTAAAAGCCTCAATCAAATCACCCCTGAGTCTCCTTTTACTAAGCTTGAAGAGGTTAAGCATCTTAAGTCTTCCCTCATATCTTTTATCTTTCATACCAGGAATCAATTTTGTTGCTCTTCTTTGAACTTTTTCCACAGCCTCTATATCTTTCTTGTAGTATGGTCCCCAGAACTGCACACAGTACTCCAAGTGTGGTCTAACAAATGTATTGTATAAGATAAGTATAACTTCCTTGGATTTATACTCAATACTTTTGGCTATATATCCCAGCATCCTGTTGGCCTTTTTTTTTTTTTTTACTGCGACAGCACAGTGCCTAGAACCAGAAAGGCTTTGATCAACCATTACTAAGTCTTTTTCAAACTGAGCACATTCCAATTTTGTTCCTCCCATAAAGTAATCCTGCTTAATGTTCTTATTTCCCACATGCAGAACTTTAGATTTGGCTACATTAAATTCCATTTGCCAGGTTACTTCTGGATTTTATTTAAATCTTCTTGGATTACTTTAGTAGCTTCCAAACTATTAGCTGGGCCTCCCAGTTTTGTATCACCTGCATATTTGACTAATGTACTTTCTATGTCCCTGTTGAAGTAATTGATATAAATGAGGAAGAGCAGTGGTCCCAGCACTGATCCTTGTGGCACTCCACTTTTAACAGCTCCCTGCTCCGATAATATCCCTCCTCTACTACTCTTTGTTTTCTACCCTGTAGCCAGTTCTGAATCCAGTCTGAAATACATCCTCTAATTCCTACTGTCTTCATTTTACTAACACGTCTCTCATGTGGTACCTTATCAAATGCCTTTTGAAAATCTAAGTAGATAATATCATACGCTTTGCTATAATCAAAACACTTGGTAGCTTCTTAAAAGAATACCAGAAGGTTTGTCAGACATGACCTTCCCTTACGAAAACCATGCTGGCTATCCCTTAGGATGTTGCTATTTTCAAGAAATACTTCCAACTTGTCTCTACTGATAGATTCCAGTATTTTACATATTATGCAAGTTAAACTTGCAGGCCTGTCGTTTCCTGGATCAGTATGGTCCCCTTTTTTATATATTGCTATTATATTACCACACTTCCCGTCCTCAGGTATTTCTCCAGTTTCTAAGGACTGTCTAAAAATACCTGCCAATGGTTTAAAAATGATCTCAGCTAACTCTTTGAGTACTCTTGGGTACATGCCATCAGGACCTGCTGCCGTGTTTGTCTTTAGTTTAAGTAATTCATGCAGTACTTCTTTATCCTGTATTTCACTGGTTCTCAAACTATGGTACGCATACCACTGGTGGTACGCATGCTCCCTCTAGTGGTACGGGGAGGAATCTCCGAAATGTTTTTAAAAAATTAAATAAAATTAATTTAAAAACAAATAATGCTATCAAAATACTACTACAAATGAAAATACCTTAACCATGAGATCATTGAAATGGGATTTAAAATAAGTTTAGCCTTTCCTGTAATATTTTTTTTTGATATCAGCCTGTAGTCGGGTAGTAGCGTGCGCAAACATCCACAATTAGTAGGCCTAACTGTTACAAGCTAAACTATGATGAATGGTTCAAAAACACTGCAATCGTGGCTCCAAACGGGAACTATTAGAAAGAAGTGCGGATCAGGAGGAGAATATTTCGAGCAGCCCTGTAGAAACTGAAGTGGACGACAGTGAACCGAGCACAAGTGCTAGTGGCTACTTCAGCAGTGCCAGTGAAGTCTCCACAGCACCTGCTAGTAGCAAACGGCGCAAAACAGTAAGGAAATATGACTCGAGTTACATCAAATTTGGATTCAGCTGGAGCAGGACGGAGGAAGAAACCAGGCCGCAGTGTGTGTATTGTGGTGATGTTCTTAGCAACGAATGCATGAAACCATCGCATCTCAAACGGCATCAACCAACCAAACAAGCAGTGCTGAAAGACAAACCAGTTGATTTGTTTCTAAGAAAATGTGACGAACTGAAGCAGTCCAAGTCCACGATTCAGTCCTGTGTTACATCCGTAGCCAAAGCACAGGAAGCTTCGTATCGTGCCAGCCTCCGCATAGCGAAATCCGGTAAGCCACACGCAATTGGTGAACAACTGAGTCTACCATTAGCCAAAGAGATGACACGCATCATGTGTGGGGAGAAGGCTGCCAAGCAGTTGAACTTGGTGCCACTTTCAAACGACACTGTCGCGGAGAATAGGAGCCATGGCAGGTGACGTTAAAAACACACTGAGCGCATTAAAAGTAGTCCCTATTATTCCATCCAGCTAGACGAGACTACTGATGTTGCAGATTTGGCCAATTTGCTTGTTTACTTCAGATATGAATATGATGGTGCAGGAGGACATTCTGTTCTGTCAATCAATGCAGACCAGAACTACAGCTGAGCACATATTCCAGCTCCTGAACTCATTTGTCCAAGAGAATGGGCTCGATTGGAAAAAGTGTGTTGGAGTCTGCACGGACGGCGCCAGGGCTGTGACAGGTTGCCACAGCAGGGTAGCAGCTCGAATTCGCGAGTTGGCACCCGAGATGCGATGGACTCACTGCAGCATTCATCGCGAGGCCCTGGCGGTGAAGAAGATGCCAAAAGAATTGAAGTCTGTGCTGGACTCGGCCATGAAAGCTGTGAACTTCATTAAGGCCCGACCGAAGCATTCTCGCCTCTTCCATGTGCTCTGCGATGAGATGGGCAGCGAGCATGTCCAACTCTTGCTTCATACAGAAGTAAGGTGGCTATCAAGAGGGTGCTTTCGAGGCTTTTCAAATTGCACAGAGAGGTCCAAATGTTCTTACAGGACAAAAGCTTCCCCTTATCAGATGTTTTCAAAGATACTGTGTGGCTCAGTCAACTGGCATACTTGTCGGACATTTTCTCTTGTTTAAACAAACGGAATTTGGGACTACAGGGACTCACCATCAACGTTTTTGATGTGCAGGACAAAATCAATGCAATGCTGAAAAAGATGGAGTTGTTCGAAATCAAAGTCAAGGTAGGTGATGTTTCAGCTTTCCCCGCTTTGGAGAGTTTTCTGTCTGACAACGGCCTGACCCTTGATGATGGAGTCAGGGACAACATTGTTGCGCACCTCGTCTCGCTCAGACAACAGTTCCGCAAATATTTCCCAGTGACTGCCAAAGCGAACAACTGGATGAGAAACCAGTTCAGGCTCGAAACCTCTGAAATGCCCAAGGACTTCACTGTCGGTGAGCAGGAGAGTTTAATAGAATTGTCTTGCGACGAAACATTGAAGTCTGCTTTCAGAAGTCAGTCGTTGTTGGACTTTTGCCGTTCACTTTCTCCTTCCTTTTGCGACCACGTATCTGTGCGAGAAAGGCTTGTCTTCACTTGCCGTCATAAAAACGAAATACAGAAGCAGGATGGATGCTAAGCCAAACCTGTTACTGAAGCTGACCTCGATTGACCCACACATCACAGGACTGTGTTCAGAGGCAGGCGCACCCTTCTCATTAGGCTTATGTAAGTTGTCAATAGTCACCAACATGCTGGCCAATTTTTAACATTATTTGTATTTAGCCTAAAAAATTTCAAACAGGTTGTTGGTATACAGTTGTTATTCTTAATGTTTTCACTTGCTCTGTGTGTGTGTGTGTGTGTGTGTGTGTGTGTGTGTGCGTTTAAGAATAACAACTGTACTTCATTCAATGTTCTCACTTGTTGTGTGTGTGTGTTTGAATGAAATACAGTTGTTATTCTTAATGTTCTCACTTGCTGTGTGTGTGTGTGTGTGTGTGTGTGTGTGTGTGTGTGCGTGTGTGTAAGGGGCTGCCCCTTGTGTTGTATGAGAGTTGTGTGTAAGAGTTTAAGTGCCAGTTCTAGTGCTACCCCTGTGTACAGTGTGGCTGTGGCTGACGACAGTCAACAATAAATCATTTTCTTAGCCTCCTGCGTGAACTGTGCGTAGTTGAATAGGGTAGGCCTACACTACTGCTACTATATTTTAACGTCGGTCATAATGGTGGTACTTGGACAGCCAAATATTTTCTGAGGTGGTACGCAGTGTAAAAAGTTTGAGAACCACTGCTCTATTTCAATATCTGATGAGACTTTGAGTACTGAATATGCCTTCCAGTCTATTATTAACACACCTGAATAACAAGCAGTAATTTCAGGTGAAAAATGTTACGTAAACACTCGTAAATATATGAATGTTATGTCAGTAACCTAGCTAATATGTGACAGGTGCTGGTATTTTGGTCCTCAAGTAGAGCAAGGTCATTTTTCAGTTTTTTTTTTTTTACAGATTATGAAAGTGCAGATTGTAAGATTTCAAATGATGTGTCATACATTGAAATCTGAAAATAGTTAGAATATATGCTTATTTGAATGTTGGTACTCCTAAAATCAAGTAGCAGAGAAAATCCCCTTGAAAGATTTTGAATTTTCACACTTCTCACAGGGAGATAATGGGTGGGAACAATAGCTGGTTAACTCCACCCCAAACCACTCCCCCACTAGAGTACCTGTCAATCCTTGCCCATTTAGGGGGTACCCTATTTAAAGCTTTATAACTTCAGATGTGAACGCCACAGAGACTTGAAAAATATTTTGAATGAAGCAAGACATTCGTACCATTTACAATACTAACTTAGGTTAGTTTATATTCAGAATTTTGGAAGAAATAAAGTGTCACAAATGCAATTGTCTAGGCAAGAAATCACAAATTAATTTGCTCTTTTTTAGTTTACAATGAAATACTGAGAAATTGCATATATACAGCAGGTTAAACTACATGTCCTGGATCAAAAACATCTTGACCACAAGTTCATAAAATCTAAGGGTGGATATGTAGAACAACTAAAGATCTATGAAGCAAAAACTAAGTAGTGTACCCAGTGTCTACAAATCTACCCAAAATGTCTAAATTATGCATTGCAGTAAATCACAACATAATCATGCATTTCACTACAAATCAACTGTTTTGACTCAAGAAACTCACTGTTGCATCATTTTCAAGTGGGAATTACAAGCTCTCCGTCAGTATAGTGGTCTAAAATAGCTAGGTGTCCAGAAACATATCCAAAATCTCTCCAAAAATGAATAAAATGCTTTTTATTCATTATAAAGCATATAAATGTGCCCCTTATGAAGGTTTAGTATGAAACATTGATGTCGGATTAAAAGGTAATGCAAAAATATTGTCACACAATGCAGTACAGTACCTAAATGTGTAATTAACTCTTGCATGTATTTCTATGCTCTGTACTCTCGTTTGTTTTCTTTTTAGTCCAGACTGCACTAAAAAGGGTGACAATGCCGTAAACACGTGTGGTATTACACACGGCTATTTTGGAAGGTACCCAAGCATCACAAATGCGCGTATATTTCACAAACGGATTGTCCAAGACAATATATGACCACTCAGTTTCAAAAGGGACATCTCTATGCGTAAAATCAATGCTAAGGTTGTGTATTTATTCCCAGATATTGACTGTAGAATGACTTTTTTAAACTTTGTCTCGTTTATTTTGTTATTCAATGAGCAGCGTTTTCACTGCTGTATTGGCATATCTTAGGGCTATTGTCGGGTTTATATTGTTGCTATGACAGAATACGATTTTTGAGTGGTGAAATAATATTTTTATGAATGCTCAGATAGACAATATTATCCATTAGGTCATGGGTGGGGGGTGTAGTTGCAGATGAGACTGCAGGGAGGGGGTGCTTTTTAAATCAACGACCAGTGCGACAATGGTGGCGCTGCAAAACTCCGTATTCGGCATAGTTGTCGCGTATGGTCTAGTAATTAAACTAAAACAAAGCATTTCTGTTTTTAAAGTGACAATCTCGAAGATTTCAGTTTCGTTCTCTATGGCGGTGCCAATGGCGAGAAGCGGTAATTGCAGGTGTGTTTTTGGACCTCACTTCCCATAGATCCAACCGGATACAACCAGTGTCGCCTGTGTGACGTCAGTCAGTTGGCACGCCAACTATAACACTTACTATTTACTGAATAAAAAACGGCTGTTATAAAAGTAATGTTATGTACATACTCATTCGTTGTCTAACATTAGGCTAACTCAAGATGTCTTTACACTGCCGAGCCGGGTTAAAATGCCGTAGCAAACCTGGGGTAGAATTAGTGATGATCAATTTCTGCAAACGTTCTTTATCCACCTTTTGCCCGGTATGAACATCGCAGAGAAGAATTTGCAGGATTCACTGTGGCTCGTGCAATTATGTATCTCGTGCACAATAAGCAGTCTTTTTCGTGAATGATTGTTGTGTGGTATTTTTGAAACAACTGCCTTGCAACATGTTACCCCTGGGTCTGTTCGAGAATAAAGCTGAGCTGGGTGTTAAATTAGCAATCAGAACAAGAAGAATAAAACAAAGGAGATTTCATCAAAAAGGGCATAAAGGCTGAAGGAATATATGAGGAAGCGTAATAAAATAATAACAATGCTAATCCATACTGGCGTATTCTTTTATTTAGTTTGCTCCTGCATGACGTCTTCAGAAATCAGACCCCGGCTCTGCTCCACATACCCCGGCTTTATTCCGATCATTATAATATATTGATGAACTCGATGGTAATGTAAATAACGGTAACGTTAAGGCCAGTTCAGATCAATGATTCGCAACGAGGCGAAACGGTTTTACAATGTTGCAGAGAAAATTTCAGCGGTGTGAACTGGCTAGTAGCGTTTTAAAAGACCGTCCTTGTCAAATCGCCAAGTGCAGTTTTAGAATGTTTCAGACCTCTTGGAATTTTGCAAGTTGAACCCAGTCTCGTTGCGAATCATTGATCTGAACTGGCCTTAAGTTAGCTACACTGCAACGTTGCAACAAGGTTGCATTGCATTCGAGAGATGGTTTGCGAGGTCGGTACCTGTCGGTAGCGTTAGCTAGCGTTTTTTTCTAATTGTTAGCCGACATTAGATTGTGTTAATTACATTAGCTAGCTAGCTAACGCAACGTTACCTGATATGAGAGATGGATACTGTGCGCAACGTTGTCTAAACTAATGTTGTCTTTCTTGACATGGTCCGGTAGCTAGCGTTAGCTGTGCAAATAGCTATGTAATTTAGTAAAGTTACATTGTCATTAAATGTAATACAAAATCTACATCAACAAATAATATGATCTCTCATGTTACACAAAAACTTTTTAGGGTTGCATAACTCCCAACCCCCCCTTTCTCTGTTATTGTAACCAGAGACTGTAAAAAATATGGACAAAGCTACTGTGACATCACCCATTGCCTCTCCGTGGGTCTGTAAAACACGTTTTGAAGCTCAATGGCGGGCGCGGCCATGTTCTCGATTTGGAGCCAAAACCATAGAGTTAAGCGGTCTTGTGATTTTTACAATGTGATTGACAGTCCGGTGCGGAAAAGCCCATCAACTTGAACGAACGATTGCAGAACGAACTTGAGGCTAGCTGACTGTCTGCCGTTATGTTTTAAAATATATTATCAAATGTTTATGGAGTTTAATTTCCATCCGTGACTGTAGGGCCTACTGTGTCATGTAATCACGTTATATGTATGACATTAATAATACAATTATGTTCAGTTATCTTCAATTTATGTTTCTCGGCAAAACGAATATGCTTAGCTAGCATATCAGCTTGCCAGTGAGCTAGGTAAGCTATCCGTGGTTAGCTCATGCATTAGCAATATGAACTACAGGGGAAGAACATCGACTGCACTGATGGTCAATCAATCAGAGATGTGTAGACTACTGGTGATTTGACTAGGCTAATTTTCATATAACTGTCTGGTAGACCTGCTGTTAACCAAGCAAGTTATCGTCGTAGGTTTTCGCCACAGTCAGCCATTAACTGCTACTACTCCATCGCCGTTTGTGGTGTTTACTTGCGAACGATCGGTCAGCTAGCGTCACCCAGCAAGTCAATTTTTACCGAATAAAAATTAACTCTGTCAGCGGTGATTAACAAATCTACCAAGTATTTTAATAACTGATTTACAGGCGTGTAAATATGACAACGCACTTTGAAGAGCAAGTTTTCCACCTGTTGCATAAAGACAAAAATAATGTACATTGAATTTCTAATTATTATTTTCTTGCTAGCTTCTAGCTTTGTCACATTCGTGCAGCATAGCCCAGGTAGACATTTACGGAATGTACACGACTGACAAGCCGTCAAACACGTTTGACAGATGGAATATTTGCCGGTTAGGGTTAGCTAGCCAGTCAAATGGCTTGGTAGCCGAAGTTGCGAACTGTTTTAGCATAGGCTACTGGACTACCACATATAGCAAATAAGCGTTAGCTGATTACGCTTTCTGCCAACGAATTATTTGGTTAAGTGGGCTAAAGGAAATAGTAAAAATGACTCGGCTACCGCAAAACTTCAGAGGAGGATTATTTTATGGTCGTCTGTGCAGCTGTAAATAGCACACGCTATAATGAAACCACTACAAAATGGGATGCCTGCATTTTCTGACTTCGCACAGGTGGACCGTGGTCGGAGCCGCAATGTCAAGGCCAAGAGACGCCACCTCCCACCCAGTAACCACAGATTGTACCCCCTACTGTAGCTCAGTCCTCTGCAGTAATCCGGAAGTGACGCAAGCTGTACCTCATTGGTCCAGAACAAATATTGGCACTGTGCCCAAATGACGCAATAAATCATGAAAATCGACCCATGGACAGTCATAAGACCAATAAAATACACCTATTATGACTATTTGTTCTTGTGAGAAAAAATTATTGACTTTGTATTTTGATCGCATTTGTACCGTAGACTTACATGGAAACCGGATATGAAAACACCTATACTGGAGCCATCCGTAGTGGCGCTAGTGAGCAACCAGGAACTACAAGACCAGGAAATGAGCTTCAAAAACGAAGTCTGGTTTTGGCCGCTTGATTGTAACGCATGCAGACACCGGAAAAAACAGTACGCCGCTCACACACAAGTGAGTCGAAGAGCGAGCCTGTTGCGTTAGTTCCGCCTACCCTCTCTGGCGGACCAACCACTGATGGGTGATGAAAAATGCGTCACTAACTGTGCGCCACTTGTGATTTTTTCCCGGGAATGTCGCCACAGACCCCAAGTTTTTTAATCATTAATTATGATAATAATAATAGTATAAATTAATATAAAAATAGGCTCAATCACCATTGTGTTACCCAATGCAGCGATAGATAGTGACTTAAGACATTTATTTTAATGAAAAAAAATAATCTTCGAGATTATTACTTTTAATTTATACTTTGGTTGCAGTAGCACTGAATGTCTGAGTTCAGCAATCTCAGCACGCCGGCGTGCTGACCACTAGGGGCTTTGCACTAAGAGGTTCACCTAGAGATTTGGAAACTATGTCAGTAAATGTCCCCCCTCACAAAGAACAAATATGTCTCAAAGAACTATAAGACCAACATTTTGAATTTTCTGAAACTTAAAATGATTGTCCTCCTACAAAATTGACCACTTTGCTTGAAATTTGGTATTTTGGCTGAACTCACATACCTTTATACAGGTATTATCTTCTTGTGGTTATGTAAAAATATGGCTGACTGACCATCCAGTGAATTTGCAGTGCACAAAAATGATAATAATCCCAAACCGTTTCAGTTAGGAAAATTTGTATGGGCAGTGACAGTAGGATCAGGACTCCAGCCCTGAAGGTTTAGCCCAATTCAACCCCTTTGTCATGCAATAAAGATCCAAATATGAACAAATATTCAGAAATTCACTGCTGTATCAGTCGTCAGTTTTTCTATGTAATGCAAGGTTTTATCATTGAAATAGACAGTTTTATACACACTGGTGGCTTTCCTCTGTTTTGCAGTAGAAGGCATTAATTATAATTAATATGAATTATATTTTTTTCAGAAATGAATCATTGGGATGGCACATTACGCCTTGGCGTAACATTAAGTTCTGTACCTTCAGACCTTGTCTAAACAGGCAGAATTAAAAAAACAGCTTCATGTGCACACAATAAACCCAAACTTAGGGGTTTTTCCTTCTCTTTCCTGCCAATTACATTAATACAAATGCTCCAGGCCCACACATACGTCTCCCCATTGGATATTTGGTTACATCAGTCAATAAAAACATTGAATACACACACAAAATCTGCATATATTTTTAACCAAAAAAATAAAAAATTAAGCTAACTAATAATTGCCTGTTACTTTAAAACTATTGCTTTTGCAACTGTATTATCTTTGTGGGAACTCATTTATATTCCTGAAATCCATTCGCTATCATTTCACATGCAAACTTCACATAGTATCGTTTGTCTCAGTGAGCACAAGAACGAATACACACGGTATTCAAACGTCTGAAATCTAGGTTGACAGATGTTTTGACAAACAGACTAGGTTAGCTCTATTTACCACTAATTTTTCATGTTTTACCCTGATGTAGCCTGGCTATGTTTTAGCTGGCTAGAGAACCATCATATTTCAACCAGATCCAGCCGGTCTTTCACCAAACATTTAGATTGTATATTTAGCCTACTATCTGCAAGTTTGGTGAAAAACTAGATTTGGTTGAAATGTGAAAGTTTCCTTGCCAGCTATGTTATAGCCAGGCTATGGAAGTGAAGCCTTGGCCGAATTAGGGTTAAGTGGAGCTAACCTAGTCTGTTTATGTAAACACATTTGTCAACCTAAATTTCCACCCCTTTAGACATCTAGATTTCGTCTATATTCGGCCTTGTGGCGGCTTTTATTTCAAAGCCGTTCATGGCCAAGGAGTGTTTTTAACTTTATTCCCTTATGTAATATTGGCATTCAAATTAAATTGGAATTTTCAACGCATATGTTTAGCAAAAGTCACCAACAGGGAGCCATATGCATTTCATGATGGCAGATATATTGATGTTTTTTTAAAAGGGACAATGGCTAACCACTGCGGCGTTTATACTGTTTAATTTTTACTAGGCTACTACTACTGCTATACTTTACCTGCAAATGCAATGCTTCTAAATTAATGTTAGCTTAAATCACTCCCATTTAAAAATAGGACAAACTCTTTCATAACTTGCAGTACATTAAAAAAAAAAAAAAAAAAAACATTTGCACACGGGCCCTTGGATTTGACACATTCATTAAACATCAGAGGATACATGTTCACTGCCATGGTACCATCTGTTTTATATATCATTCTATAAGCAAACTCATCTTTGTCATGGTTAATAAGCCCTGTTTGTATTAATAGCCTGTAATCATGTCAGACTTAACCTATATGCCCATTCTGCAGAAAACATGGTCAACTAAAGAGGAGTCCTAGCTACAACTGAATGCCTTATAAACACAAAAAGTGGATCTCAGAAGATAAGATCAAACGGACCAGGAGAGAAAGGTAGACAAGTTGCCAGAGTTGAACGGCTTTTTAAAAAAGCAATCGCCAAACCCAAAACTCAACCATGTCAAAAAGTATTTGCTGATCACAGGCATAACAGCCTTGCTCAACTGCTGTCATTCAGGCCATGTTTTAAAACTGAGATTGTCAACATACCCCTGTCCTAACTTGCGAAAATGCTTATTATGCATTCTCCAGTAACCTTTGGTGAGCGGTGTAGGCTACTGCAGTTATGACATTGCCTGTGAGAATAGCGACGGCAGAGCATTGTTTAAATGAATGAATCATTTTGAAAATTAAAATTTATCAAGAACTACCTGATGAGCTGCATTGGACAGGAGAGACTGAATGGACTGGCTATAGGCTACTTTCTGTCAAGAGCGTCAGAGCTCAGCAGCTGAAATTGAAAGAGATTGCTGATATTTTTTTTAATGAATAGCCTACTCATGGGATGCCTGTCAAATAAGTGAGTACATAGTGTTTTTCAGGGTGATTTCTGTTGGATTTCTGATGGTGCCAGCCTGTTATAGTTTGAATAATGCCATTGTGCCATTTGTCTCAGCAATTGTAAAACTTCAGATAAGGATAACCGTAATCCTCATGCGTTACTCAAAAGTTCACATTTTTTTACCTAGGTCCACTGAGCTACTCATCACAAATTAGATCATAATTTGGGGGCTCATGCTCTCCCAACTCGGGTATGCACAGATCATTCTGTTTG
This sequence comes from Anguilla anguilla, assembly GCF_013347855.1. Taxonomy (NCBI): domain Eukaryota; kingdom Metazoa; phylum Chordata; class Actinopteri; order Anguilliformes; family Anguillidae; genus Anguilla; species Anguilla anguilla. Next base: position 28,038,789 of record NC_049207.1, read on the forward strand.
CCATTAGTTTTCTTAGCCAAGACTACACAGAGGAGACTTAAAACTTGGCAGCAAGGTTCATAATTACGGAGAGTACCCACATATGTAATATTTCCCCAATAGTGTGAGGGAGGGGAAGTGTGAAGACCAGACGTGACCAAACAGGGGATCTATAAGTTACCAAAGGGGCACTCCAGTAACCACTGAGTCTCGTGAGAGGGGGTGCTATACTCCTAAGGGACGTATCCCAAAAAATGAATAAACCCCTAAACGGGTAACTGAGGAAGAAGGAGTATATAAAGAAAATAAAGGAACAGGGAAAAGAAAAGAAAAAACGACTTCGACCCGAAGCAGAGAAAAAGAAAATGTCTTTTCAAAAACAAACAAAAGACGTTCTGAGGCCAACTAAAACCAGGGGGGAAACTAGTTAGTAAGGGGCAGAAAGGTTTGTGCCCCAACGGTGACACAATAACCCCTTAAAACCGCCAGCCTCAGAATCTGGACATATACCGTCCTAATACCTTTTTCTCAAAAGAAAAAACAAACAAACTGAAGTCAGAATTCTTTTTAAATTTCTTTGTTCTTAAATTCCTTACACCTTGTTCAGAAATACGACAGGGAACTGGCTAGAGCAAAACACGTTACACTCAAGCACCGTTCCACTGCCTACTGACGCTTTAAATACCCAGCCACAGGTGTGGCTGGTAATCAGCGGAAGATGTGAGCAACCCACAGGTGAAACCAATCAGAGGTAACCCTGCAGGAATGCACGGAATGTTCAAGCAGGAACAATCCTCCCACAGGAACCAAAAATAACGATTAGCCGAGTGGCTAATCTGCAAGCTCGAACTAATCGTCCCCACACACCAAAATAACGATTAGCCGAGTGGCTAATCGGAATGCTAACCACTGAGCCGGTGCAGGCACAGAAAAATGATCTACCCTGCACAGAAACCGTGACAAATAGCCTGTCAATATTGGCAAAAAATGACGTTCGTATATTCCTGAAAAACAAAGAACACACGTTTGAATATATTCAAATACACTATGTGACCAAACGTATCTGGACACCCCTTGGTCTAGGGCTGTTATTATGGTTTGAACTAGGTCCCTTAGTTCCAGTGCAGACAAATCTTAATGCTACAACAAACAATGAAATTCTAAACAATTCTGTGCTCCCCAGTAGTTTGGGGAAGGCCATTTCCTGTTTCAGCATGACAATGCCCCCAGGCACACAGGGAGATCCATATAGAAATGGTTTTGTCGAGAATGGTGTGGAAGAACTTGACTGGCCTGCACCGAGCCCTGACCTCAACCCCATCCAACACCTTATGTCCACAAGACGGCAAACTAATACAACGAGAGACATACTGTAACTACCAAAGGTAAATTTCATTTTAACATAAACATGAACACAGTCAAGTTGAAAGAAAATTAAAGAAGGCTTTTAATATCTACATATTATAACAGCAAATGAAAATGTGTATAGAGGTTTTTCAGCCCATACTAATCTTAATTAAGGATACACATTAATGGTAATGTGAGACCAGCCACATCCTCAGATCATTAAGCATGGGGCTTTATTTATGACTGTGCAAACATAGATGCACAAGCAGCTTCATAACTTATCGTAAAGTGAGTTGTGATAACGTCCGAATCGATGAGGAAATATGCTTTTCTTTTTTACTTAACACTCAGGTAAGCCTTTTCAAAGCAAGCAGGCTACTATACAGATCAGTCCGGTGGGTGCTTATTATAAATGCCTGTGACCAAGTGGCTGTTTCTTTTCCATTAATCATTTAGAGCATCCAGAGCATTCTACACCATCTAGTGTCCCTAATCTCCAAATCTGAAGCCCTCGCCATGGTCTCCCTGGGTATCAACCATCTCGTTTTCTCTTTAGATATCTTTTAAAAGCTTGTTGTTTCTTGTAGCAACTCAGAGGTGGCATAACTGCAATAGCTGTTGTACATTTATATAGACAGGGATATCATGTTTTTTGGTAACCAAAACTACAGTAAAGAATGAATCAGAAAACTATAAAAACTTTTAAAGGACAAATTAATGCTTAAAATGTTGTTTGATTCGATTTATTGCAAATAAAAAGAATGTCTTTCTCTGAAAATTGCGAATGGTGTTCAAATTGCTCTGTTCTTTTGGCACTCAGTACAATACTGAATTGCACATGTACAAACCTGAAATAGCTACTGTAGCAGCGGTGTTTACCAAAATGTACTGACCGTGATACATTTATGATGCATCTATAATGAAACTCCCCTACCTAAATAAAATTATACAATGTAACTGTTGCGCATTTTAATCTTTTTGCCATGCATGTGTAAGCTACTTGTTTGTACTACTTATGTGAATCCCTGTTTATAATGCGTTTTGCTTAGGCAGCATTAAGGCACCCAATTCTGAGAAATGTGACAAAAAATGTTTTGATTCCGATGGGTAATTTACAATCTCATGAAAAACATGTTTTAAACGTACAAAAATGCCAAGTTACTCACACTTACAAAGCACTGTCTATAAGTCATTCATTCAAACTGTCCAAATCTAGGCCTTCCATGAAAAGTATTGATATCAAAATGACACCAAGTTACTGTACTACAAACAATATAGGCTATCTTGCCTCACCTAAATTAAAAAAGCTGTATTCTAAAGCAATGCTAGCCAATGTCTCCTATCAGTCCTGTAAACAGTTCCAAAAAGGCACTACCCAGTTAGCTACGAAGGAAGTACATGTCAGAGCTGCAAAGCTGTACTATTTTAAATATGCACACTTGTATATATGTTCATTTTGTTTTTGTATCCAATGTTTTTATTGGTTAATGTACGTAAAGTGACCAATGGGGAGACATATTCTTTGTGGGCTAGGTGCATTTATGGCAGAAAGAAAATGCTAAATTCCCTTAGTTTGGTGCTTTATTGTGTGGAGGTGTGAGGTTGTTTATGGATTTACGAGTCGAAATGGGGTCAGAATGTACAGAAAGTAATGTTTTTAAGGGCTGAGAGTCTGTAGTTGATGCGGTTCTTTTTGTGGGGAACCCTGAAAAGTGCCAAACTCTCAGAGCTGTATAGGTACGAGACATGCCCCGCCAAGGTGTAACTTGGTTGGATGGCATACCTGCCATCCCAATAAAGTTCTATGAAAAGTGAAAGGTATACTTTATTGGACCTTTTTGAAAGGGAGCTAAGATCAGCCTATTTTTAACATTATCCTTCCAAGACGCTAGCATGGAAAAAGAAATAGGTAAGACTAAGTTAACTACTCAAGAATTTTATGTCAGGCCTGCAGGTTATTTGCCAAAAACACCAGATGGTCCATTTGCGAGGCCAGTGCTGATATACTTTTCATTCACTATGCTCCCAGCGGTGGAGAAGACACCAAGGATGAAGTGCCCTGATCGTCAACCTGACCCAGCGACTTCCGCTTTCAACCGAGAATGCGAGATTTATTTTTGTTTGAACACAACCGAGGTTGAAAGTAAGACAGCTGCACTAAAACTGCTGCAATTTTTTTTCACATTAATTTTTATGTTATTTTTTTTTTTTTTTTTTTTTTTTTTGGTTTGTTTTTGTTTTTGCAATTCGAATAGTATTTGGATATCAAACCATCGTTACACAGCTCTAGCTCCCACACCCTTTGTCCAATTCATGCAGAACATTTTGCACATAATTTCTGGAGTAACCTATGCAATGCTCCACCTTTCAATTTTAAGTCTGCCATATTGGACTTTTTGCTAATTTGCATATTATGTGAAACAGTTTCTTCCCTTTGTTTCTGCGCCAATTTGTATGATACTTTTAGAATATGTTCAGGTTACCTAAATACACTTGCCAACTGTAAACCAGCTTGTTGGCATAAACAGTGTAGCAACAATGGACCAATGAATTTGAGACTGGACATGGCTTCAGACAAAAATGGCTGTATCTCAGTTTTCATCAGATCTTCACAAGGCTTGGCAGACATGTTTTGTTCACACACTAAAATAGATTGCAAAATATGATTTGATTATATTATATAGCTCAAATTATATGATATATGAAAATAGGATATAAATTGGTGCGACAAATGCCAAAAATGTGTTTCTCCGTAATGGACTGACAAATTATCATGAATTATCATGTTGTAGAGCTAGTTGAGTTGTTTTACTCATTGTGCATCAGCGCTTGACTCTAGTTGGCCAGCATAAGACTCAACATATGACTCTGATTACTGCAACACATACAGTTCATGAACAGACTACAAGGAGCATGACCGTGAAGTAGTTTAAACTTCCATGTTTGCTGAACTGCATATGGATTACTGAACTGCGTATGGATCGCAGAAATGTATCGAGCTAGCACTTCTTAGTGTTCATGAGTGCAGGCCAGATGGAAATACTTGATATGAACCATCAGGAATGAGTGGACAGTCACAAAAACATGATATCCCATTAGCTAATGTAGCCAATGTTATCTATTTGATTTGTTTGCAAAAAAATCTCAGATATAAATAGCTAGCTGGCTGCTATGACATTGTGCTGCCTCTGTAATTTTGCTTGCTAGCTTGCCACTGTCCGGTAGCCATGTGTGTTTACCTGGCATAGGAAAATAAATAGCAAAGCAATGCTGGTATCGGTTACTTCAGCCATGGATTTCTTTGGTTATGTTGGCTGAAGCTTTAGCTTTTGTGCACAGTTATTTAAGTCGCACACATAAAACAAGTAATAGTTGGCTGTTTGAGAAGAGAGGAATGAAACTAATATAGTGCATCAAGAAAGTTGGGCCTTTGTTGTTAAATGTTGCTTTACACAGGCTCATCCATATGGCTATCTAAAACTGTTATATACTATCCAAAGCTCAATTAAGTTAGTTTCTCCTGAAACTGTTTGGCTTATAATCCAGTAACCTCAGAAGACAAACATTGCTGTTGCGTATTATACAGCAGACTGTTCTGATTAATTAACAGCTTGTTAAATTCTTGGAATTAAGGTTGGAACAAACGTGCACACAATGGTCCCCCTGGACTGTGGTTGAGAGCAACTGCCTTATACAACATCCATTAGCTGTGTTCCCATTCATTGCATAATAGCCGTTGCATTCCATCAGATTTCAACAAATTTTTAAATCATCTGCATAGAATTTTTTTCATCCTATTTTTAGCTGACAATGATTTAATTCACATTTTTAACTTGACCATGATTTCAGAGCTTCATTCAATACTGTTGTACATCAGGCAGAATGATATTTTTTCAACTATAAAAACACCTTAAATGACATGCAATGCAAGAGGTGTCCAACCTCTTAAGGGCTGAGTGTCTGTGGCTGTTGTGGTTATTTCTGTGGGGAATCCTTAAAAGTGCCAAATTCTCGTGGCTGTATAGGTATGGGGCATGCCACCCCGCCAAGGTGTAACTTGGCGGGATGGCATACCTGCCATCCCAATTTATGTCATTAAATAAATTGTAAGAAATCGCTTGTGTACTACTGCGATAGAGCTGAAGCCCGTCTGACTGATCTTTCGTTTGTTTCTTTCAGTTCATTTGAAAGACTCAAATGAACGGGATGAAATGAATGTACTGATGACTCAAATGAACTGATTTTGCTGAATGTACTGACTCAAATGAAGAAAATGTACTGAAAGACTCAAATTAACTAAATGTACTGAAAGACTCACATGACCAAAATGAACTGATTGTTCTGAATGTAGCCTACTGAAATATTAAAACAATTGAAACTAACAGAAAGATTTAACTAGTACAAAAACTCTGGAACAAAAACAGCCAGCAGCTGCGACATAAACGCAAACAGGAAATGCAATGCTTTGCGAAAGAAGTTTTTGAAAAATAGTGTCACTGGGATATTTATAATGACGTTAATGGCAATGTTGATGATAATTAGAACTTTTTATAAGGGCATACTCGCTGCATTTTGTAAAAAATAAAATTAGCACATGGACCATTTCTCTATACAAAACCCGACGTATCTGTATAGCATTATATTAGTATGCTTGGGCTGAGAAATGGTGTTGCCCGTAATTATACAGTACAGACAGTACAGGCAGCCCATGGCAAGATCAACAAACAAAAAATAACAGCCAAGAAAAAAGAATAATAAGGAATTAAGAATAATATTAAAAACAAATAAGAACTGTAATAAAGAATGAGAACAATTTTTTTTTAATTATATAAAAAATAAATAAATAGGAAAATAAATAAAATAAAATAACTAAACCCCTCTGGGGCTTCAGTTGGATAAACCAACTAATGTTGGCTACATATCTGTGGCATTCAGTCCGGCGGTGAACCGGATTGGTCTCGGCTGAGCCGGCTGGTGGTGAGCACACGCACCTGGGTTGCGTTAGCTAATCAGCCCAGGTGCTTAAAGGTGTGCCACTCTCCACAGTTCGGGGCTGAGACCGGGAGCTCACACCGAGAGCGTGCTTCTTTATTTGAGTTGCATTTAATTTCTTTTAACATAATGGGGAAAAGGACTGACAGGCTCCAGAGAGAATATTCCTATCACTGTACATCACATTTTGTGTCCAATTATGCTTGTCACAGATGCATTTTAGTATCATAACTTTGTAAACATAGAATAAAATTCTGAATCAATCAAATCACATCATTGTGTAAAGCAACTTTATGTAAACTTTCAATATCACACCAAGGAAAATATGTTCCAAGTGGACCCATCTAAATGCAATAATAATAATAACGTTATTATTATTATTAAAGTACTGAATATTACTCTAGCAATATTATTTCAATAGTAGGTATAACCTTTGACATGAACCCAGCTCAGGCATGGCAAAAACCAAGAAGCAGACCAAGGCAAAACCTAACGCAGGGTAAAATGCAACACAGACTTTTCAGATAGATGCATCAAGCTTGCCTTAACAACGTATTTCAGATAAGCACGCAGAATTATCATCTCTTTGTCTCCAACGAACGACGGGAGAGTTCAATAAATATTTCGGGAGATATTGCCAGAAGTCTGTTTTGGCTATTTGCAAGTAAACTATTTTTTATCGGAAGTGTGATGGAAACAATCGTAACCCCCCCCCCCCCCCCCCTGTCTGATGTCAGTCAGTCGACTATTCTTAAACCAACTGATTGGCTTTGTTCAACTCCCAATCTGAGTTGAATCTGCATTCGCTTAACTTTAGGCAACGTGGTAACATGTGACATCAAATTTCATTGTGGTGTAATCATAGCCAAGGTTGTTTGTATGTAAAAATGATTCATCTATCGCTAGTTATATTTTCATAATTATGCAAAACACGAAAGCCAATAGTTATTTCCCTACTCTCCCCTATGTTCGGCAAAAGTGATTTATTATCAGCAGAACCAAACCGAAGCATCACGTAGGAGCCGGAGGCGCACTGCATTCTGGGAAAATAAATTGAACAAAAATTGACTCGAAAGTATGATTCATTTAGACAAACTGACTCAAACATACTGATTCATTTTAATGAAGCAAACTTCCCAACACTAGTTGTACCGCTGTGCAGTTAACCCAAATGAAGGCACAGCAGCTCTTTTGTATTTTTCAGACCTGGAAGGGTTTTTTTTCTTTTTTCTTAGGGATTTTAAAATCTTTGCACAGTTGTATGCAAATTCTTGTCTTGAAAAGACAGTACAGTAGGCCTATCGAATGTCTGAATTTCAGGCTATGTTTTAATTATGAATTCCGGCCTGGTTTGCTCCAAATGAGTCTTACATCTGTCTGTCAATTTATCGAGCCAGTAGCTAAGACTAATCTTTCAAAGAACCTCTTTTCCATCACTCCCCCTTCTGCTTGCACTGTAAAACACAAGTGCATAATGGGTGCTAGGCTGTGCACTCTGGAAGTTTGTCAAGATGTGTGCATGGAGAACATGTTAACTTTTCGGTTATTTAACCATCCGGTTAGTGTGGCTTATTAATTTGGTAATAATCACAGTTAACTTCTTTCTTTTTAGGCCCTAATACCAAGTTAGGGAATTTTGTTTAGTCATGTATAGGTTTTTGAGGCGTTTCTCTAGAAAGTCCAGGCCTGGCTTGATAAGCCTGTCAAGGGAGTATGGCGAAACTACGGATGAGGGAGACTATAGCTAGTAATGCCTTTGTTGACATGTTATTTCACAGTACTAACAGTGTTATACGATAAATGAATTACATTTTACACTAGCAGATAAAGGGTTCGATGATAGGTTTACCTTATTGCTCTCTGCATCATGCAAAGCCAAGGTACATGCAATTTGGCTTGTATCTTATTGGTTTTATAATATGTTGTTTTTATAGTATACACATTTGCATATTGTAACAGTATGATTAAGAATAGGCAACAAAATCTTAAGGTGAATTGTCTATTTTGAAATGAAACCATTTAGTAAAAAAATGTTATGTGACCCAGTGAACAATACATGCTGAGAAGTTTCTGGGTGTACTTGGTGTAACCCTACCTGATAAATTGTACAAGAAAACTAGTGAATGTTCTAGTTAGCAGAAATGCCTGAACCCTTGTGTTTTGAGGTAAAACCAATCCCTCTGAATTAAAAAATTACATACCATTTAAGAGTACCTTTCTGTCTACTGTAAGAAACTACTGTACAAGCTCCTCATAAAATCGGTTAATCTTTGTTTCGCTCAGGTCAAGTCGTGAGCTGGCATGACAAGCTAGCCACATGGAAATGAATGATTATTTTACTGTGATATACCAAACATTTTTGAATGTATGATTTAGCATGTGGAAGTTTTTGTTCAGTTGTCAGTGTTCCATACAAGAAAGTGTTTCTGTATGCAGTGCAAAAGTGTGTGCAGGTAAACAAATAAGCAATTTTATGCATGACAGGAAAGAGATTGTTGTTGATTATTGTTGTTTGTGTGGCAATCCACATGTGGTTTATAAAAGTGAAAGCATCTGATAATTTTCAAACTCCAAAACGAAGTAGGGTGTGTTCAGTGATCTTGAAAATTGCTTACTACAGATACAAAATAGGCTGTAGCCTACTGTTACATTTGTATGACCCACACACAGCAAACATTAGGCTGAATTATAGCAATGGAGATAGCTAATTCTTGAGAGCAGGTACAGTCCTCAGCTGCGAGATGCGAGCTCTCTCTGAGTGGTGGGAGCTAGCTCCCACCTCGCAGCTCTCAGCTCGCAGCTCCTCATTCAAGAGCTCGCAGTACAGATGTAGTTAGACGTAGTCTAACACTCCTCAAAATGTATTGGCAGCAGTGTAACTAAAAAAATAAATAAGAGTCCGTGAAAGCGGTTTAAACGTTTATAATGTGAAATAAAATAAGTTTGTCCTAAGCGATTGATCCACACCAATGTAACTACTTCCACGCCGACCAGTCAAAGAGGCATACGCATGGTTTTGCATATAAATACAAATCGCAATCAGTATCTGCCTCTAAACATTTCTCTCAGGCACCTCTTGAAGACCACACTTTCTGACGGCCTAGCTGTCCCAATGAGTCAGAGATGGGTGGGTTCAAGTAGCATATATTTCGCAGATTTGTTAAATCCTGCCAAATGTCCAACATTTAACATTAAAATTATATATCAAAGATATAAGAGAAATATTTAATAGAGTGTTATATTTGTGTCATAAATTCAGAAATGGCATTTAATTTAAATATATAATGGTTTACAAAATATTTATTCAATTTTTAATCTAATAATTTTTCTCAGATTTAGATATATTATATATTTAGTATGTCATTATATATTTATTTAAAATCAGAGATTTAACATATAAGTTATATATTTATAAACATAATTTATTTCAATAGATGTTTAATTTAAGTGTGATTAAATGAATATTTGAAGAAAACATATTTATTTAGTGTATTTCTTATATCTGTTCTTCTAAATAAAGATTTAGTGACACATTATACATTTGAGTTAAATGTTGTGTCTGTATTAATGAAACAAATCTTTAGCTTGCAGTTAAATATTTAACTTATACAATAAATCTTTGTTCAGAAAGAAATATTTAACTTATATTTAAATCTTAGATGTGTACTTTGTTAATTTATTTCATTTGAATGTAGATTCCCATAGCAAATTGTTAAATGTGGCAAAGCGTAAAACCAACATTAGATTAGATTTAACTAAAATATTTAATCAAAAATCCAAGATTTAAGATTTAATATAAATATTTGTTTTTGAACTAAATATGCATTTTATCATTGAGGTTTAAGATTTAATGGAAATATTTCATTTCATTATTTAAATATTTAGAAAAACAGAGAGGAGCACGTCTTTTGGAAGTGAGTAAAATGCAACATTTTGCTCTTTGGTACAAGGGTGATGAAGTTGATGAAATAAGATAGCGACCAAGGCACTCTTGTTGTGAAAAAGTAAAAAGCCTTTATTGTATGGCTAATGCATAGCATACAATAAAGGCTTTTTACTTTTTCACAACAAGAGTGCCTTGGTTTTTAAATATTTATTTAGCAGTACATTATACATATATAGCTATATATTTAATTTCTCACTAAATATTTATTTTTATTGCATAGTTAGATATCATTTAAATATTTAATCTTTGTTAAATATTTATTTTGTTACACTAATTTAATATATGATACAAATAAATAAATACCTTCTTTCATTGGTTAGATTTATAAATTAAATCTTCCTAAAGAAAGGTTTATTTATATTACCAGATTTCTAAATGTGAGAAAAAAAGGCCTGTGAACATGTTCCATTCAAGTTTACAAATGGCATCCCATACTCTGCTTCAATAAACACTGTGAACCGTATTTGTACCCTGTATAGTTTTTGAGATATAGAGCTTTGTATTAGTACTAGCACTAGTTAAAACAGGCAAGAATTTGCCTATTTTGCCCTTGGTAGGAAGGGCTTAATGTTATTTATAGCTCATTTGTTTAAATTATGAGGTTGTTTTTCTTCACTTCAGACTGGATTTCTTTATTTAAATGCAGATGAGGCAAGCAAGGATTGGAAAATGTTTCCAACTTTGCTTTCTGTCATTCACAGGTTAAAAAGTTAGTTTTCAATTTCTTGCAGTGATTTTTTTCATGTGGATGATGTATCTTTGGGGATGATGTAGTTTGTAGATAATGTGGGTCGGGTATGGTGTGGTTCTGTGCAGGGTTGATGTGGTTTGTGGATGATGTCATTTGGGTATGATGGGGGCTGTGGACGATGTGGTTTGGGTATGGTATAACTGTACAAAGATGATGTGGCTTGTGAATGGTGTGGCTTGTGGATGATGTGGTTTGGGTAGGTGTGGCTCTGTATGGGGATGATGTGATTTGTAGGTGATGTGGCTCCGTACAAGGACAAGATGGTGTGGCTCTGTACAAGTATTGTGGTTTGGGTATGGTGTGACTTTGTGTAGGGATGATGTGGTCAGAGTGTAAGGAGCTGTGGACAGAGGGCCCCAGGGAGTACATCCTGCAGCTGTGGAATGTTCTGGACTTTGGCATGCTCTCCATATTCATCGCCGCCTTTACTGCCCGCTTCATGGCCTTCCTCCAAGCCACCAAAGCCCAGCAATATGTGGATGAGAAGATCCATGCCAGCGACCTCTCCTTAGTGACTCTACCCCCTGACATTGAGTACTTCACCTACGGTAAGAAGACCAGGAGGCCAGGCTGGTTTAAACTCTTAATAGTATATATAATTTAATAAGACATTTTCAGTAGATGCTCTTTTCATGAAAGATAATACAGCCATGCAAATATTTGAAATGTGTTATGATCACACATACACATTAGAGGGTAATATTATGTGGGGCTGCACTGTGATATTTTTAAGCTTAATAGGAATAAATACCGTCATGGGGCATATAAGCAATCTTTTGTCTTTTTTTGTCTTTGATCATACAATGATGCAACATCTAAGCTTCAGAGGCCATGTGAAATGCTTCCGGGGGAAAAAAACATCACTGATAATGACTGGGTGCTGAATAGACAACCAATCAGCAGCAAGGCCTTGCAGCTTCCAAAGCAAATCACATGATCGCATATAAGCTCTATGAACTTGCTGTTGGTCTTATTTACACCCAATAGTTATCAGTGATTAAGTTTTAAAAAAATTTTAAATCTCATATAGCCCCAATTAGATGTGGGCGTCTAAAAATAGCATTCCCTGAAATTATTGCTTTTATCAGTCACTGCACTTCTGTGACACCAACACCAATGTAAAACTCACACTTTGATGCAAAAAACCTGTCTTGACTGGGAAAACCACTAGAGATAACAGGAAATAACAAGGCAGTCCACTTCCCCAAAGGAGGGCTGAAATTGAAACCCCAGGCTGGTGATTATTGTATTTTATAATCCAATAACTGTCTGCGAAAAGTGAAACAACTGCTAATACTATAGTGATGGTATTAATATCACTAGAATCCTCCTGTAATCCCTAAGCAATCAATCTGGTCTTTGTAGACAGGCTAGCAAAAGTCATTATTCATTATGTGTTATTTCCATTAAGCTGAAAGTGTTTTCAGGGCCATTTGAAAATGAGCATTTCTATGTACGTAAATAGAATTTCAAACGTGAAGTGCCAGTTTTTTAAAAAAGCAATTTACCTTATTAACAGCAAAATTATCTCAATCAGACATTTCAGTGCAGAGTAAATGACCTAAGAGCAAGCTACTACCTGAAATAATGGACCGTCTCTATGATCTACCCATCATGACTTTTAACCCTGCTTGGAAACCATGTATACTTTACAGTAACCTTACAGTGTTATCTTTTTCAAGGTCATTTACACGTAGTTAATTTCTTTCTTCCAGTTGAAATGATGTCTTAGCCATCCTGCTGCATACTCAGTTAATTTCACTTCGCATTTTTGCATTGTACAGGAGTGGAACCTTAGCGCATGCTTTATCAGTTATTTACCAGAGCTTTGTTTGTTTATCGGCAAATGCTTGCATAAAAACAATGCAACTACTATTGTCAATAGTTTATGATGTCATGGTTCTGTATTTTCTGTTTCTGTTTTTCCCCTTTTGGCACTTCAGTTTTGTGTTTCAGTTCGTTCTCCCTCCCTGTGTTAATTGTATTATTGCTTTTAATTATTCTCTCATTGTTCCCACCTGTGTCTTGTTATCCCCTCCTTTTCTGGTTTGATTGTTCTTTGAGTTCACCTGTGTCTTGTTACTCTTGTCTATTTAAGTTCTTTGTTTCCTAACTTGGGTGCTGGTTCCTTGTGTGTGTTTCTGACTGCGTTTCATGTGTGTTTCTGCCTGCCTGTGTTTTTGACCTGCTTGTGTTTCTGCCTGCCTGTGTTTTTGACCTGCTTGTGTTTCTGCCTGCTTGTTTTCTGCCCTGTCTGTATTCTGCCTGCCTGTTTCTGTTCACTGTTTCTGTCCTTGTCATTTGTTTTCTTGTGTCAAGTTTTTTATAGTGTTTGAGTTTTTTGTTTTGCCCATCGTGCCCTTTTTGGTTCCCTGTTTTGTTTATTGTTAATAGTAAAGTCTTTGTTTAAACTTTCCTTTTGAGTTCCTGTGTTTTTTCCACTCCGCGTCTGGGTCCTACCCTCCCGTACGTGACATGATTTGATTTTATATTTTTGCAAGGACCTTGTGGGCTCTCACCCTGTTGTGATCTGCATGAGAAATGTATTTGTGTCTGCGCATGAGGCTGTTGGTGAAAGACATTTTCATGAAAGTTCACTCAATTCACACTTCCCTATGAAGTTTGTTAGCTTTGATAATGAATAAAGGCAGTGCTGGGACGCTGTGCCTTGTTTCCTCCATATGCAAATTACAGCAGCCTACTCACTGCTTACAAGCCTGAATTACAGTAAGCCGGACAGCTGAGTGTGGGTTAGAGCAATGTTTTTCAACCTTTTTTGTGCCACGGCACATTTTTGACATTGAAAAAATCCCACGGCACACCCCCAATCCCAACTGTTACAAAAATAAACTTAGTAGCGTCAGTATGTAATTATTATAAGGACTTATATAGTTATACTTGTAGAATCAGATTCTACTGGTGGCTGCTGGTGTTCCGACTTGCGCGATCCCAAACATTTCCAATAACTGGCGGAGAGGTTTACAGTTCCAAAAAAATCTACATTTAATGACAAAAGATAGATGAAAGCATTTACAATATTCAAACCATCTTATTATCAAACGAAATACTCAAATTCAAACTAATCGGTTGGCGTTTACCCGTTCAAAAAAATAAATTGAAAAAAAAAAAACACACATTGCTGTGGTCTCTCCCGCTTGCTACAGAATCAGACAAAGGCAGCCGCACCTGAATTAAAAGGACTCTCTCTAGCAGCCATCAAGTGCTACACAGGGCTATGTCACTAAATAATAATAATCATCGTAAAACAATAAATAAAATAACAAAAAAATATTTCGCCCCTATATAATATTTGTGTGCATTTACATTTTTCTTTCTTTCTTCTTATTTATTTCGCCTCTAACAATACTCACTCAGTGCGAAACCTGGCCCTGTTTAGATGAACACAAAGATGACGAAAGGCACACACGGAGCTCTTCCTCAACTGCTCTCAATCTCTCTCTGTTCTTAGTTTTTATGGCAGTTAGGCTTGAAAAGGGCTCTGCCACAGTGTGTGGCTTTTTAGATTTGGCCATGAGTTCAGCTACTAGGTAGCTAGCTTCAAGAGCTCTATCAGACACCTTTGTGGCCTTTCTCATCAAAGTTGCTTGTTTCTCAGTTTGACCACGCAGACGAACGAAATAGTCTGTGTTCTTGTTTTGGAGTGACGGGTGTTTCCTTTGCAGGTGGCGTTTAAGCTTGCTGGTGGATACTGTTGGATAGCTTTTCCCCACATACTAAGCACAACGGAGTCGGTGCAGCAGGATCCCCGGTGAACGTAAATCCAAACAACAAATAACTGTCACTGTATTGCCGCAAGCTCACCGTTTTTGCTTTGTTTTGACCCCCGCTCGTAGTGGGCTCTTCATCTGGGTCAGGTCTGGAAGGACTTTGATCAGGAGGATCAAGTCCAGAATCTGTATTTTTCCTCTTGAAATATTTTTCCATCTTTGTTGTTAGCGTTGTCACTTGTTCTAACCACTGCAACCTGCATCTCTTTCTCTTATTGTTTGAAATCAACAAGGTCATTAATAGGCTAATAATCACGCTACCGCTACCCACAGGCATTTAAGAGTATAGCTCAACCATAGACGCTCAACAAGCGCTGTTTGAAATCAATTCTTTGGCGCAAATTATGATTCATTTTTCACATGACAAGTCATGTGTGTTGTGTGTAGTGTTATGTGTAGTTTTTTTTGGCTGTAGTAATAATTAAAAAAATAAATAAAACAACATTTTCCTGGACCAATTAAGTGAAATTGGACAATTTGATCTGACGATCTCTCACGTCACAGTAGTGTGCCGCGGCACAGTGGTTGAAAAACATTGGGTTAGAGGACGCAAGGTAAAACCAAGTGGTTTGATTGTTTCTAAGTGAATTTAGTTTGTGCGATAAGTAACCATTTTGAATACATTTTGTACAGATGCTCTTCAAAAGGACACTATTTGACTGAAATGCTGGGCTTAGTCAAGAGTGAGAATGGATAAATAAAGAATACTTGTTTTGTGGGGTTCCAGAGGGTACTACCTTCAATGGAATTAGCATCTGGAAGTGGAATATGACTGGGAAAAAAGTGTGTCAAATTTCACTGCATTGTTCAATCCATTCCAGACTTTTGTCCTAGTGTTGCATACATCCTGGGGTAAGATTTGAAAAAGAAATCTGGTTTCATGCAGTATCAGAAGTACACGTAATCACTACTGAATAAAGAAAATACGAAACAATTTTTGGATTTCTTGTTTTTCAGAATAAATTTGTCTTGTATGCTTACAGAATGATACTCCCATGTGATCAGGGGATTTTGGTACAAATGTGCTCTTTATTTAAAGCTTTTAACCATGTCTGTACCATATATCATCTTGGAGACAATGTGGTTTATTTAGGACAGGGGGATTTTTACAAAAAGCCCTGGATTTTAAATGGGGTTCAAGGGGTTAAAGAAAAAAAGCCAGAAGATCGCCTGTATGGTCCATAGAGGTTGTTATTCTTATCAGGCTTAAAAATATTGCAAATCGATATATCGTGCAGCCCTAGTAGTATAGCACTGTATAATGGTAAAGGAAATACACCTGTAACTTCCAGGTTTTCTAAATTACTTGAACCTGACCTGCTGGCACTTTCTTCTATTTCTGTGTCCTCTAGCGAGGGATAAATGGCTGCCCTCAGACCCACAGCTGATCTCGGAGGGTCTGTACGCCATCGCTGTGGTACTGAGCTTCTCACGTATTGCCTACATCCTGCCAGCCAATGAGAGCTTCGGTCCGCTGCAGATCTCTCTGGGCCGAACTGTCAAGGACATCTTCAAGTTCATGGTGCTCTTCATCATGGTGTTCCTTGCCTTCATGATCGGCATGTTCATATTGTACTCATACTACCTGGGAGCCAAGGTGAACCCCGCATTCACCACGTGAGTGCACCTCCTGCTGGACAATACCCCACAACAATTATGCATGTTTTTTTTTTTTTTTTTTTTTACCAATAAAATTTCCTGTCCTGTTCAAAAGTAAGATATTGAATAAAACTTAAAGGCCAGACCCCAGGGAAACAGGCTTGTATCTCAGAGATTGCAGTTTCTTTTGTAAAAATGTTCAATTGCTATACAGGCATTATTTAACTTTAATATATATACAATATACAATTATACATATACAATTCTGTACATTTTTATGTTACTTAAAATGTAAGCTGTAAGTCAAAAGTGTGTATGCAGATAATACCCAAATAAGTGAATAAGGGCACAATACCTGAATAACTTTAGTATGATATCTACTAGTATAATGTAATGTAATATTAAATAATTCAATTCCCTCAAAGGGAATTGATAGGCAAGCCATCCATTTTGTAAT
This sequence comes from Anguilla anguilla, assembly GCF_013347855.1. NCBI lineage: Eukaryota > Metazoa > Chordata > Actinopteri > Anguilliformes > Anguillidae > Anguilla > Anguilla anguilla. The sequence goes on from NC_049207.1 coordinate 28,055,648, forward strand.
CACTGCCTGTTTTGAGTGTTCCTTCTCTCTGTAAAACCACTGAGAAATTGACACTGGTTGAGCAACTGCTGAGTATCTCTGTAGTAATATCCTAAGAATCAAATGATCACCTTGATTCTGTTCAGCTCTCAGAAAACAACACCTGTAATGTGTAAATAGACTAAATATGCAGCTGTCTGCATCAGTCTGGAGAAAGACCATGGTCATGACCTGAGTCGAAGATGAAGGCAGCAGCGTAAACTATGTCCTTTTAACCTGGCACAGAGGAGGAGTAGGGACCCACATGTATATAGTGACTCAACTGGCCTCCTGTCGTATCTGTGGCCCTCCACCAGGGCTACAGTCTACGACAAGCATAATTTTCAGCTGCATCACATTGGATGTAAAGGTGGTCTCTAGCCACTTTGTGAAGGAGTTCTTCAGGTGAAAATAAACCTATTTAACAGCCAGTGAGATATTAATTTGAAGTCCCTTGTAACAGGTGGACTTGAGTAATGCTTTTTTATTAAGTGTCTCTCGAATACCAAGCAGAAGACAGGAACACTGCACTTTCTCCTGAAATCTTTCTCCTGATTTTTGTCCTCACAGATGGCGGACATTTCCTGGCCATTAATTTGCATAGTGTTTAAAAAGTGACCTTTAATCTCCCCTCTCAAATTGAATGAATTAATGAGGACTCTTGACCTTGAAAATGGGTTAAAGACATGAAGAGACAAATTACTAGACATTCCATTTTGTTAAGAGCCAAGCTTGTATTTATGGTGGTATAGACAGGGTGACATTACAAAGAACACTGTGTCACTGTGTTTCAGAGTGTGAAATCAGGCTTCAGTTCCCACATCCAGCAATGGTCTAATAGTTATCTATTTGAAATACCTTAACCTTTATGTCACCAGTAGAATTCCGCTGTTTTCTGTTTTCTGTTTTCTGATTCACATCGAATACTGTTCTGGACAGAGGAAGTATGTACTGGTCTCATTCCCCAACTTCTGCAGTTCACAGAAAGTTACATATTTATCTGCTCTTTTGTTATTCTTTGCACTGTGTGTAGCACTAATGTGTTGAAATGTTATATATAAATAAAATTGATTGATTGATTAACTGACATTAATGTTGCATGTTATTCTCTCTCTCTCTTTTAGAGTTGAGGAGAGTTTTAAGACGCTGTTCTGGTCCATATTTGGACTTTCTGAGGTGTCGTCAGTGGTCCTGAAATATGACCACAAGTTTATAGAGAACATCGGCTACGTGCTGTATGGGATTTATAACGTCACCATGGTGGTGGTGCTGCTCAATATGCTAATCGCCATGATCAACAGCTCGTACCAGGAGATCGAGGTGACAACATCTGTCCTGCTTCTCAGAAAAAAAATAATGTTTTTTAATGGAAGCTGTACTGATCTCTTATGTGACAGAACACACTCAGACACACACACAAACGCAAGCACACATACACACACACATATATGTATCATAATTGATTATTAAAAGCACAGCCTATCTGTAGGCGGGTAGTAGAGTTTCACTTCCCCAGTGCCATTAACCACACAGTAGGCAACAGATGGAAGATCCAGCTGTTAACACTTGGTAGAAATGGCTTTAATATAGACAGTGTGATGTGGAGAGGTGACCTCCAGCAACATGTGTCTTCAAGGCTACTGTCCATCTGTGGCCTTGCCCTTGCAAAGTGACATGATATAACACTGCAGTGTCCTCAATTGTTGGTGCTCTGTGTCTGTGTGTGTGGGTGTAGTGTTCTTGGAGTCGGTGCGCATGAGTCAGCTGTCCCTTGGCTCTGCCCCCACAGCGTGATGCAGATGTGGAGTGGAAGTTTGCACGCTCCAAGCTGTGGCTGTCCTACTTCGACACTGGCAAGACGCTGCCCCCCCCCTTCAGCATCGTCCCCAGTCCCAAGTCTTTCTTCCAGTGCCTTCGCCGGGCCTGCTCCCTGCTCTGTTGTAAGCACGACCCACTGAAGAGGGACGTGGAGCTGTGCATGGGCAGCTCCAAATCCAGGGTATGAGCCAGGACAGCCAACGGGTCGGCCGCCTTAGTCTCATTGCTCAAGAGGGAGTCCTCTAGTGGATGAGATGCCTGCAGTCTGCTGCTCCAACTTTGCGTTTTAAAAACCATAATGCGCACTCTTTTTCCGAACACCAAACTGTCCTCAATATTAAACCACACAAGGCTGAATAATAATTTTAATTACTCAGTACTTTCCATACAGTACATTCAAATACATTTCCAAAAATGGAGCTGCAGGTACAACTGGAATATATACAAATGTACAATAAAGATGTGATATACAGACAGATAACTAACTGTAAGATAAAATACTCAATGCTAAAAAGAGAAAGTTAAACAATAAAAAGGGAGAACAGTAGTTTGGAAGTATTGCAACCCTCAGGATAAAGCTGGTCATTGGCCTGCTTGTTTTTCATGTACATATAACAGATGGTATTTTTTGCACTTTTATAATTTCAGCTGAACCTTTTCACCCAGTCGAACCTGCGGATAGCGGAGTCGCACAGCTTCAACAGTATACTGAACCAGCCCACTCGATATCAGGCAAGAACATGTCTGCCCTTTGAAGAGCCTTTTAAACAGTTTCCAATCACAAATTTTCATTTTTCATAATTTACTATTCATGTTTTTACAGCAAATAATGAAACGGCTAATAAAACGCTACGTGTTGAAAGCACAAGTTGACAAGGAAAACGACGAAGTCAATGAAGGTTTGGTGTTTTCTGTTTTCTTTGTTTTCTTTGTAAAAAAGGAACATGATTCACAAACCTGGGTGTTACAACCCTTTACTAAACTGCTTTATCGCTACTATTTATCAGCAAACCTTACTGTATTTAATCATGAAATGATTCATATTTATGTGATAACTGCTGGCCCTGTTTAATGTCACTATATCAGTTCTATCCACTCATTGTTATGTTAGACTGTGCATTTCAGTAGTCTGAGTGTTCCAATTAACCTATTGCCAAGTCTGGCTCCCTTTGGTTACTCTTGCAAACTCAAACAAACAATAGATTTCAGGTCAAAACTATACAATTTCCGAAATAACCCAACAGGTAATTAACGTTTTGGAAAAATGAGAAAGCAATTTCCTCAAGACCCGGCTGAAAAATAACAGCTAAGACCAGCTGGGATTCTAAGCTGGTTTAAGATGGCTTAGCTGTGTTTTCTAGCTGGTTATAGCTGGTCTGTGACTGGTCAAAGCTGGTCTCTAGCTGGACAACCTGGTCAAAGCTGGTAAACTGGTAGAGTAAGCTGGTGGTCAAACTGGTGGACTTGCTGACATAGGCTGGTCAGCTAGTGAACAGCTGGTCGGCCAGCTAAAAGTGTTAAAAACACATCTTAAACCAGTTTTAAGCTGGAATTTTCAGCAGAGGAACCAGACAGGAAGATTTGCCATTAGCAAAGGAGCGATATGTGCAAGAAGTAAAAGCATGTAGAAATGAATACATGATCACATTTTGAGGCCACGTCTATCTACCGCGTCCAATGTAAAAGCGAGAAACCTCACCATCTGATTATTGGTGTTGCTGATAACGACAGGGTAAGATTTAAGAACTAATGTAGTTATAATTAACTATTATATTATGAACATAAATCCCCGAAGCTGTCATATTAAGACAACAGCTTGAGCAAGGTAGCTGACAGTTGTCATGAAATGTCTTCTAACCATGAAGAGTGCCTGACTTGCTTATGTTTTTGTTTACATTCTAGACAGATGTTACCAAAAGGAAATCATGCGTTACCCTTGCAGCTCTTTAAACACAAACAAAGCTAGTGTTTTGCCATTTTTCGATTCCCCTTAATATGAATCTGCATGTGAAGCTACAAACTGTGCTATGAACGATACTTGCTTTTCTTTTGCTTAATTTCTCCAATTAAAATTTAAACGAAAATACAGTGGAGCATACAGACTGAACTGTGTAGATTGATTGTGGCGGGCCTCAATAATTAGGGGTTCAAGCCAGAAGGGCTGAAACCCCATTGTTTTTGCATTTGTGCTGGTTTTTTATTATTAATCTTCTTCAGAAATGTTTGCGCAAATTCCCGTGAGATGATAAATGGTAGAGACATGAAATTCTGCCCACTGATTGGAAGTTGTGTGCATGTGCTTCCCAAGAAATATGACCCCAATCGGCCTGATGAGGGCACTACAATTAAAGGTCAAAATTTTGAACTTTGAAAAGTCATAACTCCTACGCCGTGAGTCTGATTTACACAAAACTTGCTACAGACATCCATCTATCCTCACTCTACATTTGCCTCAAGAACTATTAATTAACTGACTTTGTTACTGACTGAGTTACTGACTGAGTGAGTTAGTGACATTGCCGGTCATAAGGGTGCTTCACATCTAAAAATGACCATTCAAGAATGTAAATTGGAACTGGATTTAGCTCGAATGAGTATATATGGGTATAACCTCGAGTGTACCAGTACAATAAATAACAATTACAAACAGAAATATAGCCATTAATTATAAGTGTGTTGAAGGCTCCCTTTTCCAAAACCCAATACCTATCATTAAATAGTTTTCATCCAGACACAATCAAACCGTCATTTATTTATTTAGTTCTTGTATGATATGATGACTTTTTTTCTTACAGTTCTTGTATGACATGATGATGATGGTCCTATGCTACTGTTCGTTTGTTGTGCAATTAAACCTTTTCATTCATTCATTGAGAATGAACATATTGTGTCAAGTCAAATTCTTTGTATGTATAAATGGAATTGACTATTACAATTACTCTGATTCTGACTAGTTCTTATTGCACTTCGCAGCTTTCACCTTCTAACAGCCCATGTTGGCTTGAACCCCCCCGGAATCGCTACTTGCGGCTATATTTGCCATTTGTATTTGGTGTAGTGGTTAGTGCATTACCCTCTCCCCGGACACCTCGCCAGAACAATAAAGTTCAAGCCTCACCAGATCCCTGTCGTGACAATATGCTGTCATTATTTACAACCTTTTATTACTAATATTGACAGCTAGGAGAGGGAATGACAGGGGAGTCCCATTTTGGTAGATGCCATTTTGAAACTGGCAAATTCTGATTCCCTTCCTATTGTAAAAATGCTAAGTCTGATGATCACCAAACACACCATGTATAATCATCTGTTCATATGCTGTATCTAAAACCTTTTGTTATAATTGGTGCGAGGAGAAGGATTGAGGGGTGAGTAACATCTTTCCAGAATTTAGAGAAAAAGGTAAGCAAGTCAGTGACTCTTCATGGTAAGAAGAAACTTAACTACTGTTTGCTAGCTAACTAAAGTTGACTGACTATATATTGGATTTTGAAACAAAGGGGGACAGTGGCAGGTGGGTATGAACATAATATTAGGCTATTTGTTGGTTTATATACGGTCTCTGGAACAAGCAAAACTTAACTGGACATTTTCAATAATTTAGAAATGGATGGATGTATATTTTTGGTTCCAAAAGAGGAAATGTCCAGGGAAAAAGGATGTTGGGTCAAGCTAGCTAACGTAAACAGCAGCTAGCTATAGATTGCTAAAGTGGGCTATTGTTAGCAACTCAAAGGGGTGCTTTTGCTCCAGAGTGGCAAATTGGCTGGTGCTCCAACACAATTAGGACCACATGTGTGCATATGGCAGGCTGAGAGGGGAAAGGACTGGACGTTGCACACTCTGCATTTCTCCCTCTCTCATTGAAGCATGTAGTGTCCCCCACTGCACACCTGTGGTATGCAGACAACTAAATTGTTGCTAAACTTTGTTTTTATTTTTTCGCTTATTACTTTGTTTATATTTCAGAAAGATACTATGCAGTACTACGCTCCTATGCAGTTCATCCATGGTGCTTGCCCCCCCCCCCCCCCCCCCCCCCCCCCCCCCCCCCCACCACATCGCAGCTATATCGATTTATTTATTTTATTTTCTTTCTCCAGGGAAAATGCTTATATCTCCCAGACGGTATGGTCAAAACTCTTGAAACATGGTAGGCATGTTAGGGATTTGTTAAATTGCAATCTATTAGAACATGGCAGCTACTGTATATGACCTAGTACATTAGCATATACAGTCCCCTCCAAAAGTATTGGAACAGCAAGGCCAATTCCTTTGTTTTTGCAATACATTCAATACATTTGGGGTTGAGAAAAAAAGATGAACATGAGACTGTCAGGGTTCTGTGTCTTCCCCCTGTTATTCCTGGTTGGGCTGCCAGATGGCGGCACCTCTGCTTTGTGTCTTGTTTAATTGTTTTCAATTATCCCATTATTAGTTGCTTATTGTCTCGTGTTCCCTTCCCTCTCTGTAGCCTGATTGTTCATTGTGCCCTCCTGTGTCTCGTCTGCGTCAGGTCTATTTAAGTCTCCTTTCTCGCTGACTCAGGTGCTGGATCCTTGCTTGCCTTATGTTCCTTGCCTGCTCGTTGCTTGTTGCCTGTTCCTTGCCTGTTTTGTTTCTCTACGTTTTTGGGACTTTTGGTTTTTGTTTTCCCGTGTTTTTTGAGGTTTTTCTTTGTGTTTGTTATAACCGCCCTGCAAGTCTTTCTGTTCCCTTTGTTCCCCGTTAATTTCAGTAAAGTCTTTGTTCTCCCTACGTTTGGAGTTTTGAGTTTTTCCCTGCACTCTGCGCTTGGGTCCATTCCTGCGCCCCACCCCGACAGAGACAAGAGTTCAGAATTTCAGCTTTTATTTCCTGGTATTTACACCTAGATGTGTTAAAGTACTTAGAACATAGCACCTTTTGGTATCAGACCACCCAATTTTTAGGTGAGCAAAAGTATTGGAACAGAGAGTATTTAAGTAAATGAAAGTAAATAACACTTAGTATTTGGTAGCATATCCCTTGCTTGCAATAACTGCATCAAGCCTGCGACCCATTGACATCACCAAACTGTTGCATTCTTCTTTTGTGATGCTTTTCCAGGCTTTTACTGCAGCCTCTTTTAGTTGATGTTTGTTTTTGGGGGTTCTTCCTTTCAATCTCCTCTTCAGGAGGTGAAGTGCATGCTCAATTGGGTTAAGGTCTGGCGATTGACTTGGCCAGTCTAAAACCTTCCACTTTTTCTCACTAATGTTGTGTTGGCAGTGTGTTTTGATTCATTGTCTTGCTGCATGATGAAGTTCCTCCCAATTAGTTTGGACGCATTTCTCCGTAAGTTGGCAGACAGAATGTTTTTGTAGACTTCTGAATTCATCCTGCTGCTACCATCATGAGTTACATCATCAATAAAGATTAGTGAGCCCACTCCAGAAGCAGCCATGCAAGCCCAAGCCATGACACTTCCTCCACCGTGCTTTACAGATGAGCTCATATGTTTTGGATCATGAGCAGATCCCTTCTTTCTCCACACTTTGGCCTTTCCGTCACTTTGGTAGAGGTTAATCTTGGTCTCATCAGTCCATAAAACTTTGTTCCAGAACTTTTGTGGCTCATCTCTGTACTTCTTTGCAAATTGTAATCTAGTCTTCCGATTCTCACTACTGTTGAGTGGTTTGCATCTTGTGGTATAGCCTCTATATTGCTGCTCTCTAAGTCTTCTTCAAACGGTTGATTGAGATGCCTTCACCCCTGCCCTGTGGAGATTGTTTGTGATGTCACTGACTGATGTTTTGGGGTTTTTCTTCACAGCTCTCACAATGTTTCTGTCATCAACTGCTGTTGTTTTCCTTGGTCAACCTGTTCGATGTCTGTTGCTCAGTACGCCAGCGGTTTCTTTCTTTTTCAGGACATTCCAAGTTGTTGTACAAGCTATCCCCAATGCTTGTGCAATGGCTCTGGTCGATTTCACCTCTTTTCTAAGCTTCAGAATGGCTTGCTTTTCTCCCAAAGACAGTTCTCTGGTCTTCATGTTAGTTTATCTTTTATAACACAAATGCAGTCTTCAGAGGCAAAACCCAAGGCTAAAACCAAGAGTTGACATTCAGAACTATTTATTGTTTAACCAATCAATCTAACAGGACACATCTGGGCAACAAGAAACACCTGTCAGTCACATGTTCCAATAATTTTACTCACCTAAAAATTGGGTTGTCTGATACAAAAGGTGATATGTTCTAAGTTGTTTAATAAATCTAGATAAAAATACCAGGAAATAAAAGCTGAAATTCGGATCTGTCATCTCATGTACATCATTTGACCTCAAACTCAATCGTCTTCAGTGTATAGCAAAAACAAAGGAATTGACCTTGCTGTTCCAATACTTTTGGAGGGGACTGTATAAGTCACAGCACTAATTCTTGGTCTAATTAATTTCGGGCTTAGTCTTTGGCCTTGAAAAATGTTCTGAATTTTTCTGAACTAGCCAAAACTTTAATAGTGTCAATGGCATGAACAATATGGCTGCCAGTAGGGGTTTAATATTTCACATTCATTTGTGTGGTGGGTGATTCTGTTTTGTGGCTTGCTTGTCTTTAAAGTATAAATCCCTGGCAATGCCTGTTGTTGTTAGATGGACCTGGGCTGACTTTCAGTAAGTCAATTATGGTGTTGATTGCTTGAAAAATATGGGCGCATTAAAAAAGGAATATTCAGCATTGTTGGCTATTTTTCCAACTGAAAAAAACAATACTACTCAATGCCACAAACAGAAATGCAAATGCACATTCTGGACATACACAAGCTGTTTGCGTACATACCATACGTGCGTTTACTGGCTTCTTTTAGCCCTGTCTGAGGTCACGTACTGCTAATCCACAAGGTGGCAGCCTATGCTAATCTAGTTGGAGTGAGTAACCTTGGCGCAGAAATGATTACTTGTTTATTTGTAATTGTTTGTTGAATGGAGTTTACATTTAGCCCAAATGGAAATGTGTTACAAAATATAGATTACACATTTTTCTTCTGTGGAACGCTAGAAACGTGCCTTGCATTGCTATTACTTGCGTAGAGTATGTTACAGGCTTAAGTCTGATCACGACATTTTTTGAACATGAACTCTTTTTTCAATGACTGTGGACATAGCTGATTCCAGCGTCATATTTCATTAGCTGCTTGGACCTCGGAATTGCTGCACACTACTCCTCCTACAGTTTTTAAGCTAGACATGCCATTCAACTTCATAATATTCAGCTTGATTCAGAGCAGTGTGCTTGTTCAAATATTTTTGAAATTCCAAATAGTTTTACAAATATTTAAAGTTTTTTGGAAAAGATTCCCATAGAGAATGAATAGGGAATAAAAAGTAAATTGTAACAATGGCAAATGTTGAGCCATGGTATATGTGATGCTATTTCAGCACATAGGACGTATAGAAATAGAATTTGATGCTATTTCAGCCAGTAGAACACGTAGAGTAAATTGAAAGGATGCCATTTTGTCCCACCAAGTATTCCTAACAAGTAAATACTTATAATAGTGGCAATGTAACAATATCACAACAGACAGGCATAAAAAATGTAGAAAACATGATTTTCCAATTGCATGCCAAATTTCAAATTACTTGAAAGAATTTAGGAAATATTGGGCAGCATTGCTGTGGAATAGAGCTTGTTTCATTTGTGTGAGCTAAGATAGCCAATATTATTTAATGTAACTTGGAACAATTTTGATATGAATACTTTTAATGGCAGATTTGAAGGAATTAATTATAGTAGATAGTGCTTTGTATGTGTGAGTAACATGGCATTTTTGTTCAAAATCTGTTCTTCATCAGATTCATGCTATAGCTTGCCAAATAAATTAACCCTTACAATAATGGTCATATGGTTAGACTGGTAACATTTTATGATGCTACAGCTCTATAAGTTATTCATCAGGTAGCAGCTAAACAACTGCTGAAGCAACCGCACTAAAGTTTGGTCATAAACTTTACATTCTATTCTTCTGTGGTTTCAATGCACCTTGACTGAGCTGCTTGTCTGAGGTCAACGTGCATAGTATGATTTCTGTTTAGGGAGGATCCTAGCCATAGGGCGATTGTCTGAGTATTCTAATTGGCTGAGTGTTCCAATACACTGAGGGTTCCAATAGACTCAGGCTTCCAATTGTCTGAGGGTTCCACCAATAGGCTGACACTCACTGTTCTCTGGCCCATTACAGGAGAGCTGAAAGAGATCAAACAGGACATCTCCAGCCTTCGCTATGAGCTCCTGGAGGACAAGTCTCAGGCCGCAGAGGAGCTGTCTGACCTGATACAGAAACTCAGCAACAACATCAACATGACACACTGCGCTTGACACTGTGACTGGCCACCAATCCACCCAGCAGTTCACTCATCAAAATGCCTGTGCTTCAGCAGGGAGACTGCCAAGCATTATCCAGTCCAGTCAGATGGCGTGTAGACTGCATTCCTGTCACTGTGGAAACCAGCTAAATGCAAATTGTTCCATCTCCTACTCAGAAAGATATTTGCTGGTTTACCTGTGTCTCTGTAAGGACTGGCATTTTTATGCATATCCAAGCTTTAGTAATCCAGCTGTAGTTTCTACCTGTAAGGCAGAATCCAGGAAACTAAGGCAAATGAAAAGAAGATATTTGTTACAGACTGGAAGACGTAATAATTTTTTAGTGGTAAAACCATGTGTTTTGATGTATTGCACATCTGATCGGGATAACTGTTAGTTTGCATTTTAGGTTAATTTAAAAATAAAGAAGCCAGTCAGTGTCTATTTGCTAAATCTGTCAGGACTTGTGGGGGGTACGGACCCAAAAGCAGAGGGAAAAAAAAAAAAAAACACGAAACTCAAAAGGATAGATACGAACAAGGACTTTACTACAACAAAAAAAGGCAAACACAAACAGGGAACAGGTAAGGCCACAAAGGGCAAAACAACAAACTCAAAACATTCTTAAGAACAAAAAAACACAGAACAGAACACAGGCAGGCAGGCAGGGTACAGGCAGGTGGAACACACAGGCAAACACATAAAAGAAACACCAGAAGATACATACAGGTCAGGAACAAGCACAAGTCAGAAGCAAACACAGGTAGGAAACAAACACAAAGAACCAGCACCCGAGTCAAGGGAACAAAGAACTTAAATAGACAGGGGGTAACAAGAAACAGGTGAACTCAAAAAACAATCAAACCAGAAAAGGAGGGGATAACAAGACACAGGTGGGAACAATGATAGAATAACGAGACAACAATTAACAGGGGGGAGCAGGACACAAAACAGAAGTGTTTTGTCTGGCGGCCCAACAAGGGAAACACAGACAGGAAAACACAGAACCATGACAAAATCGTCAGATGGGACATTTAAGTTCAAATTTATGAGGGGTTCACATTTTAATGCATAAAGTCAAAGAAACCTTCCTTTTTAAAAGCCATGTAAGTATACATCAAACCTAGTGTGATCTGTACTAGTATGACTTTGTGCTTATTTTCAATAATGTTTTTTGTATCTTGTCTCCATGAAAAACCACAGTTGGTAAAATAATTATATTATAAAGTTAACATTAATTTCAATGAGTAATTCATCATAATAATCAAATATTTCTACTGATGTGAAGAATACTATGATCTGGAATGAAGATACTTGCTCATAATAATAAAAACCTGTTTGTGAACTGGTGTCGTCTTAATTGACCAAGGACTACAGGCATAAGTGAAGTTTGGGGCAGGGGGCAGATGCAGGGGGTGCAGCGGTACTGGGACCCCACACAGACTTTAATAGTGATGACATTAGTAGCCTACTTCAGAGATTTGCCAGCGATGTACTTAATAATAATAATAATAATAATAATAATAATACATTTATTTTATGTAGCGCTTTTCATGGTCTCAAAGACGCTTTACAATAAATGGTACATACACATACATACATACAATGAAACATACATTTCAGAGAAAAAAAGGGGGGTGTGAGAGGGGGGAGACAAACATCAAGGGAAGCCTAGGGAAAAGAGGTGGGTTTTAAGACTAGATTTGAAGGAGATGAGTGAGTCTGAGGTACAGATGTCAGGGGGGTTTAAGAAAATTGTGTTGCATCCAGGATTTGATGTGTGTCAGACAGTTTTCAATGATGGCAGTGGGTGGCTGATTTGTGGATGTAGAGCTGATATAAATTTGGGTGTCATCTGCATAGAAGTGGAAATTGAGACCTTAGCTGCGGAGGATGGGGCCAAGGGGAAGCATATAGATGATGAAGAGGAGGGGACCAAGAACAGAACCTTGTGGGACACCCTTTGTGACAGTAGCAAGATCTGAGGTGTGACCATGGATAGATATGAATTCTGACCTATTTGTGAGGTATGAGTGAAACCAGTTGAGAGATGGGCCAGTGATGCCTAGGTGAGACAGACGGGTGAGGAGGATGTTGTGGTTTACTGTGTCAAAAGTGAGTATGCTATATGCACCAGAGTCAGAGGATAGGAGGAGGTCATTTACCACTTTGGTGAGGGCTGTTTCTGTGCTGTGATGAGGTTGGAAGCCGGACCGAAGGGGCTCAAAGAGGTTATTGTCGGACATGTATGAACGGAGTTGGGAAGCAATAACTTTTTTCCAGGAGTTTGGACATGAATGGGAGCTTGGAGATGGGGCGGTAGTTGGAGAGGGTGTTTTGGTCCAGGCCAGGTTTTTTAAGGATTGGGGTGACGGCAGCAGTCTTGAAGATGGTGGGGACAGCACAGTGGGTCACGGACAGGTTAATGAGCTTGGTGAAGTAAGGGCAGAGGGTAGGGAGGCAGGCTTTAATTAGGGCAGTGGGGGCGGGATCTAATGAGCAGGTGGTGGATCTGGCAGAGGAAATGAGTTTGGTGAAGCACTGTCAATATGGGTGAAGGTAAAACCAGGGAGGGAGAAGTTGCGGTGGCAGCAGTAGTAGGGAGTGGTTCATCTAAAGGGGGTGTGGATGAGGTGAGAGTTTGGTGTAAGTTGGTGATTTTGGTGTGGAATGTTGGTGATTTTGGTGTGGAAAAAATCACCTAATCACTTAACAGATTTGGTATAATCTAGCCTATATTGTGATCAAAGTATGGTGTTCTAACAACTTCAACTCTGTTGTTTGGATTCTGCGGTAACAGCGAGAACTTCTTATTAGCAAATGAAGCATTGAATTACTCTACAACCCCAAAATTACAAGGCCCCACATCATCATCAAATGATCGATATGCAGCTTCTCATTACTTTTTAAAACTTTTTGTTTTACGAGTCAGATTTGTCTACCAAATACAATGACAAGGATGCCATTGTTATCCATCCTCTGCATGGCCTGTCTCTAGGATGTACCAAAACAAACAAGACCATGGGGTTTTCCTCATCAAGCATGTCATTGGTTGCAGGTTGTCTTCGATATGCTACTGTTGACAGACTTTCTGTCAAAGAAGGAGTTTAGTGCCATTTTAAAATTGCAGTTAAATTGTATCTCTGTAATATAAAAACATAAAACGGGGCAGCTTAGTCATTGAAATTCTCTCATATTCAACATATAGCAATACATTTCTACCCTGAAACACATATTTTGAACGCAGGCTTAAACAGTACGTAGTTTGCTTATATATAGCTTTCACCGCTCTATTTCATAGGGAGGAGTATATCGGAAGTATCGTTCCTGAAGCTTCTGCTTTACCTCCCCACATTGAAAAAGTTTAATTTTTAACAGGCAGTAGAAGTAGTAATACTGCCAATTGATTTCTCAGACCCACATAGTTTATTTAATTAAAGTTACAAGTCGAGCAGGTCGCGTTTCTACGGAGCCCCTACTGAGACATGGTGAGCTTTTCCGAAAACACATACAGTACACACAATATGACCAAAAGTATCTGGGTACCCCTTGGTCTGGGGCTGTTTTTCATGTTCTGTGTTAGGCCCATTAGTTCCAGTGAAGGCAATTCTTAGTGCTAGAGCATACAATCACATTCTAGACGATTCTGTACTTCCCCAACAGTTTGGGGAAAGCCCTTTCCTGTTTCAGCATGACAATGCCCTCCAGCACACAGCGACCTCCATATAGACATGGTTTTGTCGAGAATGTGGAAGAACTTGACTGTCCTGCGCAGAGCCCTAACCTCAATCAATGGGAAACTGCGAGCCAGACCTAATTGCCCAATCAGTGCCCGACCTCACTAATGCTCTTCTGGCTGAATGGAAGCAAATCCCTGCAGCAATGCTTCAACATCTAGTATAAAGCCTTCCCAGAAGAGTGGAGGTTGTCATAGCAGAATAGAGTGGACCAACTCCATATTGTGGAAGAGTACATACACTGAAGTGATCATTTTTAAGTAATCACGTTTTTTTAAAGTTTTTTTGTGGATCTGTTTCTTCTTCAACAGTTAGATAGAGTTGTTTTGCCCTAATGTAAGATTATGATGTTTTGCTTAAGAGCTGATTCAACTGGAATAAGAAGAATATGTACATGGTTGGAACAATGTGCAAAGTATATAGTTTAGACGTACTGTAAATGGAGAGTATATCTACCAGAAAGCTTGTTGTTGTGTTTCAGAGAAAGCACCTGTGACGACCCGCCCCCTTTTGGGTTGTTTCTGTTCATTTCTGTTCTACTTTGTATCATTCTAGGTTGGGAGGCGGCTCGTCAGAGCTGAGGGCGTACACCTGGACCTGGGCATGTCCTCCAGCATAAAGGCTGCTGCCAGTTCCCAGTGCGGGCTCTCTCCACTCTGCTGCGCACTTCATTAGTTTGGTTATTGTTTGGTTCACACCTTGCAACACGCATGACATATTCTACACACACACTCACCTACACCACTGATTCTACTGACACTCATATACATAACTTATTTTATGTAGTTCATTTCATTACTTTTGTTAATAAATTATTTGATTATTTAATAGTTTCATGTGTCCCCCATTCTTTGTTGCAACCTGAGAGCCAGGGGTTGTAACACACTGCTTTGATGTATTGTGAATTCACTACATACAGCATGTAATAGAGGGTGCCTTATCACAGTGGTCCTTATAAAATCAGAGTGGGTTAATTCCTCAACAATATTAATGCCCACAATTTTGGATGAGATGTTGGATGTCAGGCGTCCACATACTTTTGGCCATGTAATGTATATCTGATGTAAAACATGTTTTCAACATACAAAAATGCCAAGTTACTCACATGTACAAAGCACTGTCATTAATTCAAACTGGCAAAAACAAGGCCTGCCATTAAAAGTATTAATATCAATATCAAGTTACAAGAAACAATATTGGCTAGCTAACCTCACACAAATTAAACAAATAATCAAACTTCACTCGATTAAGCACCTTCTTGGCATCCAGAGAAATAACTACCACTCTGTGCTTTGACTGTTTGCATTATTGCATTATGCCAAGACATCTGATATTTTCAAGGGAGTTTCTATGATGAATGAAACCAATCTGATCCATCTTCATCAGCTTGTGCAGGAATTGCTCAAGCCTTTTTGCCGGTGTCTTGGAGAGAATCTTGCTGTCCACATTAATAAGAGAAAGAAGTCAATAAGAAGTTCATTCCTCTGCAGGCTTATTTTTCTTTAAAATAAGGGAAATGTTAGCCTGATTAAGACATGCAGGAAGTTGACCTCGCTCAAAAGAATCCAAGTACATGTGCAGTAATGTTTCAATCAGAAAATGACCACATTTTAAATAAAATTCCAGGTCAAATCCATTGGGACCAGGAGCTCTCTCATTTTTAAGAGTTATGATCACTTCTGAAACTTCCTCCTTTGTAATTCCCTTACAATAGTATGTCTTTATCTACATCTGACACTTTAGGTAGAGAAAATATTGTATATAATTACCGCTTTTTAGGGAGTAACAACTGTAAAAAGAACAATAATAATCTCTCATAGTTTTATTAATGTCTTTTGCAGTTTTACCTGATCCACCCCTTAATAAGGTAATTGAATTAAAGGTGGATCTATCTTTCAACAATTTTGCAAGTAGGCAGCCTGGCTTATTACCCGATTCGTATAATCTATGCCTGGCTAAAAAAAATTGAGGCCTTTGCCTCCTCTGAGAGTAGCCGATCTAAAGCTGACCTAGTCGCTTGTAATTCTTTTGTCAGCTGTTTAGATGGGGTTCTTTTTAGGTCTCCTTCAAGATCACAGTTAGTATTTTATTTGCTGCAACATATTGTATGAAATAATGGCTCCCCTAAGAAAGGCTTTACCTGCCTCCCAGAAAAATGAGGGACATATTTCTGGAGCATCGTTCATTTCCATACATAGGTTCCATTGATTTTTATTATCTGAATCTAAAAATTCAGGGCTATGAAAAGAACATTTTGGTTGTACAGAATATTGAAATACTTACCTTTTGTACCTGTGAAAAGAAAATGCATTTAAGAAAAAAAGCAAATTGATAAAAGAAAGGACCAGAATAATTCACACACAAACTATCGATTTTGGAAAAGTTGTTTGACATTTGTCAGCCTTGCCAATGTATGCCAATGTTGACCCAATATTGTCATGAGATTGCCAAACAAACTGATATTGGATGTTGGCTTGCAACCTGGGAATCATTTTCTTTGTTACATTTTACTGCATGCTTGTTACTACCCGATCTAAGGCAGATCGTAACAGGGTGGATGATGAGGAAAATGATTGGGGAAAAGGAAACTGCAAACTGACCAGTAACTCCAGTCCCTATTTAGCTATCCAAATCTAACTGAAAATTTTCTAGTCTTTGAAGGGCACGGGGTGGCTTTGAACACTAACTTCAGACAATTAGCCAATAGTCTGAAACCAAAAGTTTGAAAAGCATACCCCCCATGGAGTGTTACATCTCCGCCCGGAGTACCTTCAAGAATAATAAAGGAAAAAAAAACCAAACCAAAATAACACACTTTAAAGGATTTGTTTTCCAGCGGGGAACACACTAACTAACCGGAGCACTATCAGCCGAGCAGAGGGCAAAACAAAAGTCAAGGTCAAGAATGAATTGTCGAACACGAAATCCAATCAGCAAACAAGAGGGCTAGGCGAGAATTGGAATAGAATACAAGAGCGAATGGTCAGAAACACAAAATCATGGGGCAAACAAATTAGAAGGGCTAAGGCAAGAAGCGGAGTGGAAGGGATTATACACAAGTACTAATCAGAAAACAAACCAGAAGGGCCAGACGGGAATTGGAATCAAACAAAAATAGGGTAAAATACGCAAAGTCAAAGGAAGCAGTCTCTATACACAACACACCAAACACGAGTTAGAAGTGCTAGTCTCCCCTGGTAAGTGAAAAATTCTGGCTTTTTCATTCTGAGTAACCGGAGACGGATATGGCCAATCAGACAAAACGGAAACAC
The DNA here is from genome assembly GCF_013347855.1 of Anguilla anguilla. Lineage (NCBI taxonomy): Eukaryota > Metazoa > Chordata > Actinopteri > Anguilliformes > Anguillidae > Anguilla > Anguilla anguilla. Next base: position 28,072,820 of record NC_049207.1, read on the forward strand.
AAAACACACATGCAGAGACAAATATAAACATAAACTTACAACAGGGGTCATAACATGCTTATGTATTAACCAAGGACCAATCATATAAAATTATGTATGTTATTATTTAAAAAAGTAGAGACCGCTCCAGTTTTCTTTATTTCGGGCTTGTCTACCTTGTTGGGTGTAAGTGCCGGACTCGTTCTGCGGAAATAAATCCTATTTCTTAAATGGATATACTAGAGATGGAGCCAAATACAAATACCACATTCGGCAACACTAAAATAATGCATTCTCCACAAATATTTACTCCTCCCGAATTTTGCCAATATTATTCAGATTCGGATATATTTTACCATCTTTTTGAAGTGATTCACTCAAAAGTCAGCAACACGTTTCTCAATTAGACACACACCTGCAGAGAGAGTTTCCTTTAACACTAGATAGGCCAAAGCGAGACCATCGCGCACTGGGTAGTTTATCATTAGAATTACTCCAACATTGTAAATGTTATATCCTCCAACAACTTTGGAAGTATTTGCGTATTTGACCAAATAAATTACTTTGGAAAATATTGCACTTTGCATGTCTTTAACTACTTTTTGTTTTGTCATGCACATTTTAGCACTTTTTTCAGAATTCCTGTAATATGCTTCAATACGTTTTCCCTTAGCCTATAGAACAAATCTGCTATAATTTAGAAATACAAGCATTGAAATTGATTCAGCTGTGTCCTTTATTTCACAGGAAATCATTTTGTCTGATGACACTGGCCATCAGCATAGCGGAAGTACGTAGTAAAAAACAAGACCATGTCACAACAAATTCCATCCCCCCAACAAATGTCATCCCCCCTATTCCCTTTAGGGGTTACTTTTTCGGTTACACTCCCTTGACGACCTTACGTCAAGTTGACCTTGCCTGCTGGTTGCTAATGACAGTGAGATATTGCTAGCTAGGAAGAGAAGCTATTATTATATAAGATTAAGAGAAGATCTTCCAGCTAGCTAGCAGTCTGTATATCTGGCTGTCTCGCTGGCTATCCACAGTTGAGGCCAAATGTTCACATACACCTAGGCTAAAGATATTCAGACAAGTTTTTCACAACTCCGCACATTTCATGTTACCATACATTTCTTTTGGCAAGTCAATTAGGGCATCTACTTTGTTCACTTCAGAGGTAATTTTCAAACAATTGATTAGAGACATATTTATTTCAGCTTTAATTAACTATATCATAATTCCCGTGGGTCAAATGTTTACATACACCAACGTGACCCTCTCTTTTAACAGTCTAGAAAATTCCATAAATTGATGTAAGCAATTTCTCCGGTTTTTAACGGGTTATTTTCCAGCCTGAAATGCAATTGTATTGGTAAATGGCTACACGTGTAATCTAACTTTCAAGTAGTTGGCTATCTCCCTGGATATGAAGTAAATGTTTTTACCAATAAATAATAATAATAATAATAATAATAATAATAATAATAATAATAATAAATGCAATTTTATCCACGGAAATAGCTATATAAAAAAGGCAAAATAAATGTTGTGGTCGCGATCGCCGTCGTAAAAGTCAGAAGGAAATGTCACTGACTAAAAAATACAAAAGTTGGCTCTCTCTCTTTTCCATCGGAATAAACACCCCGAAGTGAAGCACAACCTTACCTACTGATCGTAGATAAGATCGCTGTGAGCTTGCTTTCCATAGAGGATTTAAGCTGCATACTCCCGTATTACTGAAAATGCTGTAGAGGTGGCTAGCTATAACAAGTGTATACCGGCGTATGAGTGCTGTGTGCGTTGTTTTGATGGTGGTAGCGTAGTGCTGGCTAGTGCTAGAAGCTAGCTAATTGTTGAATAGTCCTCTTAGCTACATCAAGTTGACTGTCTCTTTAAATGGTCTGGAAGATTTGAGACATTGATATAATTACTTTTTAAAAGCTTCTGATTGGCCAATTGTCATAAATAGGAGTTAAGTGGCACCTGTGGCTGTATTTAAGGGCCTACCTTTAGAGCCACTGCCTTCTTGCCCTTGATACGATGGGAAAATCCAAGCAACTCAGCCAAGACCTCAGAAAAAAAATTGTGGACCTCCACAAGTCCAGTTCCTCCTTAGGAGCAATTTCCAAGCAAATGAAGGTACCACGAGCATCTGTACAAACAATTGTATGCAAATATTAAAATCTTGGGACCACACAGACACTGCATCTTTTAGGAAGGAGACACAAATTAACTCCCAGGGCTGAACGAACTTTGGTCTGAAAGGTTCAACTGAACCCCAAGACAACAACAAAGGAACTGGTGAAGGAGTTGGAGGCACCAGGTACCAAAGTATCTACATCCACCATTAAGAGAATCTTACATCACTATGTCCTGAAAGGCTGTTACGCAAGGAAGAAGATCACCAGGACAAAGACCTAGCCTTTTGGAGGAGTGTTCTCTGGTCAGATGAAACAAAAATGGAATTGTCCGGCCATAATGATCAGCGCTATGTATGGAGGAAAAAGGGTGAGGCTTTTAATCCGAAGAACACCATCTCAACTGTGAAGCATGCGGGTTGCAGCATCATGTTGTGGGGGTGTTTTGCTGGAAAAGGGACTGGTGCCCTTCAGAAAATAGATGGCATCATGAGGAAGGAGGATTATCTAGAAATACTGAAGCTACACCTGAAGACATCAGTTAGAAAATTAAAACTTGGTCGCAACTGGGTCCTCCAGCAGGACAATGATCCAAAGCATACCTCCAAAGTTGTAACAAAATAGCTTAAAGACAACAAAGTGAAAGTATTGGAGTGGCCATCACAAAGCCCTGACCTGAATCCCATAGAAAATTTGTGGACTGAACTGAAAAAGCATGTCCGAGCAAGGAGGCCCACAAACCTGAGTTACACAAGGAGGAATGGGCAAAAATTCCATTATTGTGAGAAGCTTGTGGAAGGCTACCCCAAGCGTTTGATTCAAGTTAAGCAATTACATTCATTACATTACATTCATTTGGCAGACGCTTTTATCCAAAGCGACGTACAAAAAAGTGCATTTCATGGTCGTAGACAACTGCTAAACACGGGTTCAGTAAGGTACAATACTTATTTTGTACAGCTATATCTGCTATTACAGAATTTGGGGAGGTTGTATATGAGTTGGGCAGCGGCATTCTGAATCATCTGTAGTGGCTGTATGTCACACCAGCTGGCAGGCTTGCAAGGAGAGAGTTGCAGTAATCAAGGCGAGAGGTCACCGTAGCCTGGACGAGCAGCTGGGTGGAGTGTGTCGTCAGGTATGGTCGAATCCTTCTGATGTTGTACAGAAGGAATCTGCAGGATGTTGCCTTGATGTGCTCCTTGAGGTCCAGTTGGTCATCCAGGACCACCCCCAAGCTCACGAAGTAAGGAGGTCTTGCACGGGAAGAAGAGCAGCTCAGTTTTGTTGAGGTTGAGCTTCAGATAGTGGCTGGCCATCCAGGTGGAGATGTCAGCCAGGCAGGAAGAGATCTTATCATTGACCTGTGTGGCCGAGTGGGGGAAAGAAAAGAAGAGTTGTGTGTCATCTGCATAACAATGATAGGAGAAGCCATGTGAATTAATGACTGAACCAAGAGATCTGGTGTATAAGGAGAACAGCAGAGGACCCAGTACAGATCCCTGCGGCACTCCCGTAACAAGTGGATGAGAAGCAGAGACAGACCCCTTCCAGGTGACCTGGTAGGTCCTATCTGCAAGATAGGAAGCGAACCAAGACAGGGCAGTCCCGGCAATTCCCATCCCAGCCAAGGTGGAGAGGAGTATTTTATGGTTGACCGTGTCAAAAGCTGCAGACAGGTCAAGAAGGATCAGGACAGAGGAGAGGCGTGAGGCTCTTGCAGTGACAAGTGCCTCCGTCACAGCTAGGAGTGCAGTCTCTGTAGAGTGCCCGGATCGGAAGCCAGACTGGTGAGGGTCTTGTTCTGATGGAGAAAAGAGGTTAGTTGTTTAAGAACTGCTCGTTCAAGGGTTTTGGACAGAAAGGGTAGAAGCGATACGGGTCGATAATTTGTTACATCGGAGGGGTCTGAGGTGGGTTTTTTGAGAAGTGGGGTAACACGAGCCATCTTAAAATCAGAGGGATTTAAAGGCAATTCCACTGTAGGTACCATAGCCTACAAAAGACACTAAACTACAAAGCCCATATTGTCCACCTCAGAGTGACTCATTTAACCACAGCCCCTAACACAGCTTTTCTTTCCGGCTTCCCTCGACTACTGGCTGCGGGAGGAACGAGGCGCTCCAAAGCGCTCCTATGATTAGTGGTGGTCGAAGAACCAGGAGAGCCAGACACGACCGATGCATCCTGCAGAGATAGTCCCATGAAGCAAGCAACCTGCGACAAGCATCAGGCTGTGTGTTTTGGAACCAGAAAAGGGCGGCCAGCTTCCCCTTTTCCACTACAACTCCCACAGACTTTGCACTGGAAACCAGGAATCATTTCCAACAACGAAACCAAGGACTCATGTTTTTTTCACTAGCTCGTCTAGTTTCAAAAACCCCTCCATTCACACTCCATCTTGTTCCTCTGTTCTTCGTGAACACGTGTCCGCGGTACACAACTCCCACGTAGGAGAACATCCAACACTCCTCACACACATACTCATGTGCACACACACATGCACACACAACACCCAGACACACGTGTACTCACATAGTTTGTTATACATCATTGTAGAGAATTGCTTTGTCCTTTTCGGTACTTTGTGTTTAATAAACTTTATTATATTTACACGGTTGTCTATTGATATTACTCTTGTGTTGAATTGAGTCAGCTGCTGCTAATCAAAAGTTAGAATACCTTCACGTCTTAGCAAAATCATTTATATTAATTTAGTATTAGCTGAATGCATGATATTATGATTTGGTTAAAATTGACTATTAATTTGTAATTTTAATAATAACTAATTTTATTATTAATTTAAGTTGCCCATTTGTAGTTTGTATATTTAAAGTAATAATCTTGAAGATTTTCATTAAAACAAATGTCTGTTAAGTCACTATCTATCGCCGAATTAGGTAACACAATGGTGATTGAGCCTATTATTATATTAATTAATATTATTATTATTATTATAATAATTCATGATTAAAGAACTGGGTGTCTGTGGCGACATTCCCGGGAAAAAAACACAAGCGGCGCATAGTTAGTGACGCGTTTTCCATCACCCATCAGTGGTTGGTCCGCCTGAGAGGGTAGGCTGAACTAACGCAACAGGCTCGCTCTTCAACTCACTTGTGTGTGAGCGGCGTACTGTTTTTTCCGGTGTCTGCATGTGTTACAATAACAGAGAAGGGGGGAGGGGGGGAGGGGGGGGCAGTTATGGAACCCTAAAAAGTTTTTGTGTAACATGAGAGATCATATTATTTGTTGATGTAGATTTAGTATTACATTTAATGACAATGTAACTTTACTAAATTACATAGCTATTTGCACAGCTAACGCTAGCTACTGGACCATGTCAAGAAAGACAACATTAGTTTAGACAACGTTGCGCACAGTATCCATCTCTCATATCAGGTAACGTTGTGTTAGCTAGCTAGCTAATGTAATTAACACAATCTAATGTCAGCTAACAATTAGAAAAAACGCTAGCTAACGCTAGCCGACCTCGCAAACCGTCTCTCGAATGCAATGCAACCTTGTTGCAACGTTGCAGTGTAGCTAACTTAAGGCCAGTTCAGATCAATGATTCGCAACGAGACTGGATGCAACTTGCAAAATTCCAAGACGTCTGATCGTAAACGTTCTAAAACTACACTTGGCGATTTTACAAGGTCAGTCTTTTAAAACCTCAGGGCAGGCAACGGCTCTGCTACTAGCCAGTTCATACCGCTGCAATTTTCTCTGCAACATTCTAAAACCGTTTCGCCTCGTTGCGAATCATTGATCTGAACTGGCGTTACCGTTATTTACATTGCCATCGAGTTCATCAATATATTATAATGATCGGAATAAAGCCGAGGTATGGGGAGCAGAGCCGGGTCTGATTTCTGAAGACGTCACGAGAAAATGAAATAAAAGCATACGGCAGTATGGATTAGCATTGTTATTATTTTATCACGCTTCCCCATATGTTCCTTCAGCCTTTATGCCCTTTTTGATGAAATCCCCTTTGTTTTTGTTTTATTCTTCTTGTTCTGCTTGCTAATTTAACACCCAGCTCAGCTTTATTCTCGAACAGTTTAGCTAGCAAAACCAGAAACACCAGGGGTAACATTTTGCAAGGCAGTTGTTTCAAAAATACCGCACAACAATCATTCACGAAAAAGACTGCTTATTGTGCACGTGATACATAATTGCAGGAGCGAATCCCGCGAATTTTTCTCTGCGGTGTAAATATGTTAATACCGGGAAAAAGGTGGATAAAGAACGTTTGCAGAAATTGATAATCACTAAAGCCGCGTTTCCACCAAAATTACCCGGAACTTTTAGTCCCAGGAACTACTTTTCAAGAAACTAAAAGGTTCCTTCAGCCCATGGTTGTCTGCGTTTCCACCGCGGCCTAAAGTCCCGCGAAGATTAGGCAAATTAGCCCACTGACGTATGAAAAAGCGACGTTGTCGTCCGTCCATCTGTCCTATGATTTCTTCTGTAACCCCATACTACCACCGAAGTAGCCTACATTATTTTCTAATAACCGGGACAGCCCGGAGGGGTTTATTCCACTTATATACAACGGGCTACCAACAATGACTGTATATGGTTACTTTTGTATTCATTTTTTGTATCGATTTAATCACGTGGAATTGAAATATTCTTCTGCAGCCGTTTGGGCATATTTTACCGTTGTCAAGCAAAAATGTTGTTGGTAGTTGAACTTGGACCGTTGTTATGCAACAAATAGTATATAACAGGCCAATAGTCAGATTGTAACTGTTTTATATATCCTCTCAAACACATTCATTATGTTTTTATGCGAACATTCGCTTTCATGTCTTGACATCCGAAGCGACAGAATGCATTCACATTTCCAATATAACTGGCAACAACAGCAGAAAACATACACACATTGTAAACAATTTGCTGTTTGATTACTTTCTCATCGTCAATTCCATATAGCCTAGACTAATCGCAAAATGACAAGAATAGAACGAAAACTCGGACTTTAAAAAAATTTTAATTAGTAGTGGTACAGCCACCGTTTGCTTTCCTTCGAAGTTACTGCTAGCCGAGCAGCGAAGTGTGCCCTCCAGATGCGAACCATGCACCATAAATTAGTCCATAGTCTTCCTGGTCTTTTTGTGGAATTGAAGAATGGCAGTAAAATGGAGTAAAATTACGGCAGTCTGAAAAAGCTAAAGGGACGATTACTAGAATTAACCTGTTATTTTACCCAGACAAAAAGTGCGGAAGGTGATTTCCAGTTTGCTTTTACTGTATCACCAATGTTAATTACGCAGAACTACCGCATACCTCACATAACTGTATCAAACGTTTTGAGTCAATTACAACGGGCTAACAAAGAAAATCCGGAAGAAAATATTCAGCAACCGAATTAATCCGTTTGAATGTTTTGGTAGCCTACGTAATATGCTGTCCCAGCACGAATGCTTAGCATTTTATAAAACGAATACTAAAGCAAGAAAAGAACAGAAGAGCACACGTTATAATTCCAAGACGTTGGCAGGCTATAACCAAAACTAGGCTACTGTGCCGCATAACATACAAGTTTGATTTGAAGTTATTATGAAAATAAATTGGTTTGCGACTGCATATTTTCAAACATGGCGGTTGAAAATAAATACAAAAAAATGCTGCGAGTACTCGACCAATCAGAAATGTTCAGCGCTGCAAGCTCCACCCAAAAGGTTCCTGTACTTTTGGAAAGTACTACCCCCCGAGCAGGAACTTTTTGGGGGGTAACATAAAGCCCCAGGAACTAAATTTAGACCCTAGTTCCTGCGGTGGAAACGCACTGAGTTCCTCAAAAGGTTCCTAGTTCCGGGGTAAAGTTCCTGCGGTGGAAACGCAGCTTAATTCTACCCCAGGTTTGCTACGACATTTTAACCCGGCTCGGCAGTGTAAAGACACCTTCAGTTAGCCTAATGTTAGACAACGAATGAGTATGTACATAACGTTACTTTTATAACAGCCGTTTTTTATTCAGTAAATAGTAAGTGTTATAGTTGGCGTGCCAACTGACTGACGTCACACAGGCGACACTGGTTGGATCCGTTTGGATCTATGGGAAGTGAGGTCCAAAAACACACCTGCAATTACTGCTTCTCGCCATTGGTACCGTCAAAGAGAACGAAACGGAAATCTTTGAGATTGTAACTTTAATTAATGAGACTGATTATAAAATGCTGGCACCATCTGTGATGATATCGGTGTATCTTCTACAGTTTCGTGCCCCACTATGAGAAGTAGCGGCATGTCCCCAACACCAAAGTGTATGTAAACTTTTGACACACTGAAAATCTGATATAGTACTGTCAAACGCCAGTGTGACACACCTGGGGGGGGAGATGCGCCAGTACCGGGGAACACCGTTTCTGTCGTATGGAGAGAGTGAGTGCACCTATATAAACACAAAATAAAATGACCGCTACAAGTACACAAAAGCGAGAGAGAGCATTACAAGCATTGTTTCTCCTGAATATTTTTTCCATTGAGTTCAACAGGAAAATTAATCAGGAAAAGCAATGCTTGTAGTATCTACTGCATATCTGGCAGCAGCACGGTGGTTTGAGGCTCATTTGATACCTTGCACCTTTGACTTAAAGCCATTTAGCCACTGTATCAGCATAATTTACAGCTGAATCTAGTCCCACCCCCAAATTCCCATGGAGATCCATTCAAATGCACAGAGTTTTTGTATCGCTTGTAGGACAACCTGAAAATAATATCCAGACTCTGATGATGCTGATAGGTCACGGACATCAGGAAGTCATTGCATGCAAATGATATGCAACCAAATACAAAACATGACTCTTTTATTTGACATTATATTCATTTGTCTACTGTATAAGTTAATTTCTCTGTTTCTAGCTTTTCCCCAAACAGTTCACTGCAGCAAAAGTAAACAAGCAAATGGTGGCACAGGAGGTCTCAGGAGTGCATTTGTTTAATTCTTGCTAATTTTCTGACCAATGATTTGTTGTTGAGACCATTAAAAGCATAATTTTTTTTTTGCCATTTTGGGCTTGACCCATTTTTTTTTTGCCTGTGTGTCATGCTAATAAAGTTTATTTGAATTTGAATTTGAATTTGAGAGTCACAGAGGCAATGGCTAGCTAGCTAAATTAATCCTTTGCTAGCTAATACAATGCTAGCTAATAAAATATTTTTTTCAACAGTCTGTGGCTAATACATAGCTAACACTGATGTTCTGACAGAGAGATCTGACCAACCAGCACAACGTGACCCGGAAGGGGGGATTAAATTTGTAGGGGGAATGAAATTTATTGTGACAGCTTTTCTAGAGTTAAAATATTAGACACAGGTTCTTCACTAATGACACACCCAGCACTAGGCTGTGTGACTCTAAAATATCTGACCTGACCCCCAACGAGTGTTCCAAGCAAGTTTTCAGCATAGCAAGGGATGCTGTGTCTCCCCATCACAGACTGCTCCGAGCTCATGTGCAGGAGCTTGTCTTTATAAAATACAACTTGGGGAAGTTTGAGTAAAGGACAATAGCTGAAGAAGTATTCCACCCATGGAAGCTTTTCAGTTTCTTCTTTAATTTACCTAATGTTATGCAAATCAAACATACAGGTAATGTGTGGCTTCAATGAAGAGGGAAGAAAAAACATTAGCAAACAAAAAACAACATTTTACCCTTACATTCTGTAAGTTTTTTCTCATTAGGGGTTCACTGCGTACAGTTGTTCAAAACGAAGGCAAAAAAACTATTTTTTAATTAATATTTTTATTATAACATTTTTTCATTTTATAATTGACTTCAGTGTCCCTCAGGTCAGGGTGGTGGTCGGGTTAATGCAGTTCGTACTATGCAGTTCAGAGTAAGAATGAGCAACTATGTGTTAATTAATAAAAACAATTGGCGTGTCTGAAACTTGATTTGACTGTTTACTTCCAGTCTTATAAAAGCCTGTTATGGCTATATAACATATGGGTCATTTGGTAAATTAGTAAATTACCCATTGTCAAACTGGTTATAATAAACTGGTTAGAATAATAAACTAATTATTATTCATGTCATTGTGCAGCCATGACTTTAATGCTTTAATATCTCAATAATAGCAATGCCAGTATTTATCATTGTAAAAATCTGGGATTTTTGGCATTTAAAACAGCTTCCATGTTGAACTCCACCCACTTCGGTTCAGGTCACACCCATTTACGGTTTTATCCAAATACAAAAGCAAATACAAATAATTGTGTTGGTTGAACAAATACAGATACAAATACAAATAGTGACATCTTCTCCAGGATATACCTCCTTGTGCCCTGTTATTACAAGAGGAGAATCTTCTCTGTTTAGAATGTGTGTACTTTTGTTGTGTGTGTACTTTTGTTGTAATTGTATCTGACTCGATTACGTAATGAATGTAATTGATACGGCTAATGACAAGTGATATGTCAAAGCTGTCTGAAGGAAAAATCCAAAAACCTACATTTATAGCAACTCACCCCTATACTCTGCTGCAAGCAGGCTAAATGCTTACTTATTGGTGATCAAGTGAAGTCAAATTTGCACTTTCATTTGTAAGGCTGTCCTAAATTAATTTCTTTCAAATTTGTCAACTAAGTTCTAAGAACTATATGCGGTATGCTTCTGTGGCTGATGGAACGTATCTAGAACCAGTAAGCATAGTTTCACAGCACGGTATGGCAATGGAAAACCACATGGGGGTGCATCCAATACTCAAAAAATGTGTCCTCCTTTCCTCCACTACCACGTTGTCTCCTTTGTGCCCCAGAAACCAATCTTTATGCTCTCCCTCCCTCCAGTGCCCGAATATTGGAGAATATAAGAGAATTATACAATACTTTGTATAATTTGATGATAAACTTGTAGAACATTTTTTGTGGCAAATCATAAACATAGTTCAGTCAGGATATGATAGTAAGAAAACACATTGGCAGTGGTGGATGCAGTTACATTCTTTTGCATTTCAAGTCTGTATAAGAGTCTGCTAAATATATATTCATTTAGCAGACTCTTATACAGACTTGAAATGCAAAAGAATGTAACTGCATCCACCACTGCCAATGTGTTTTTGAAGAAAATAATATTATTTGGGCTGTTTATGGCTTGTTTTGAATTATGTGTTTTGTGTAATTGTGAGTGTTAATAGGTTATGCAAATTATACATTACTGACTTTAAAGATCTGATGCTAATCACATCCAAAACATAAGATACAAACTAAGCATTTTAAAAGATGCAGTAACAAATTAAACATATATATATATATATATATCACATGGGTAATCACACAAATCAAATCCCAATGATTTTGGTGATTTATTCAATCTGAGCCATCGTGAGTAATTCTTATAGGCCTAATTTATCTCAAAAACGTAAGTCCAAAAACAGTAGAGGCACTCCAAAGCCAAGTTGGGCATTGCATGGTTTTTAACCTTGAATCTTCATTGTACATTCAGAAGCTGAGAAAGACTGTAATGCTTGCTATTTGATTGCTATTTTGAGCATTATGGACTAAATTATATTATGGGCATAGTTTTAAAAAAAATATTTCTGCTGTAGCCCCCTCTTCGGATTTTTTATTTATTTATTTATTTACATTTTATACTAGTCTGCTTGTTTTTCCAAATTTTTCCACTGGCAGCTAACTTGCCCATGCGATGGCGCTGTGCGTGACATGTAACTCTCCCCTCACAAGGCTTGAGCGTTGATCTCTGTATCCCAATCAAACGGTCCCTTGGCTGAGTGTGTAACTAACAAGGTGAGAGACATGGCAACTGGTGCACTTAAAAAGAGCACATACTCACATTGCTGAGTGCGTGCAGTCTGCAATGGCTACAACCTATGGTATTATCTTCCCAAACATTCCTTTCCATGTCGTCTCCCGACCAGCCACTTGACCATAGCTACAGCCCATAGTAATGAAGAGGTCGAGCTGTAACTGTACACCGCTGTGCTCAGATCGCTGGGAGTTCCCCGTGTGGAGAGATTTTATTACCTTGTCAGCACGCCAGGTGGAAGCAGCCTGTCGCGAATCCCAGAGCCAGCTGCTAAACGAATAATCAATCAGTTAATCCCCCTACCTAGCAAGTATTGAATTATTTAAAAGTGCTTGCGTGCAAGATAGTTGTTAAAAAAAAACCGATGTCAAACGTTATCTTATCTCCTCTGATGTGATTCCACGTAAGACCAGTAAAACTGAGCTAATTTGGAAATTTGACAAAAATGTTGTCATTTAATATCCAAATAAAAACCGTATTTGGTTGAGGCGAAAGTCGGTGTCATCAGTAGCGGCTGGTGGGATCAGGAGGAAAGGAGGCAAGCCTTTTTGCTCTCGGTAAGGCGGTACTAGTGCTATCCAATTTTATTACTGCTATTCTAAGGTATAAAGACCCCATTATATAGTCCAGAACAATTTTGTATGAAATTTTGAATCGCCAAATTTGCCACATACACACTGCAATCCAATAAATGCCACTGTTTAATATCACAGTTTCTCCGATTCTCCTGTCAGTCACCGCTTGAGACCTTGAGGCCTCGTAGCCAGATGTGATTTTTAATAGTGCTTGGCCGCTGCTGTTGCCACGAGGGTAGCGCCAAGAAAATAGCGCATTGGTCTCTGTTGGGTTACCAAAAATTGAAACGAGTAACCGAGAATTACCCCGCGACGACGTGAGTTACAAACGAGGACACCGCAAATCGCGCATTTTTTTAAAAACACGAAACGAAACGCGGTTAAAAGGATGACTAACGATGTCAGAGGCATAAAACTATTAATACAACACTCTGGTACGAGTAAGACCGTCATATATTAAAAGTGCCGATTTGCATATAATATATAAGTTTTATTGTGCAGTCTTGTTTGTTTCTTTAATCCTTCAGAATGTTTTTTCAGTGTTCAAGAACTTCATGGCTTTCAATTACCAGTAGCGATTGATACATGCATGTTCAGCTTCTACATTCTAATGACATATAAATATTAGGCTAATCAATCAATACTGTTTATTTACAGTGTTTACAATAGTACTGATTCAGAACATTGTTAAACAGCAAACCACAAATCTGGTTTCCAGCTTTTTATCCATTTATGAACATTTTCTATTTTGAAACATGTTCATCATGGAAACAATTTTTCTTAAGAATTAAATACAACAGATAGCATCTGTTATGGCATAATTTAAACAGTGCCATAGCAGTCTAAAATGCTTTACAAATGATCATAATGACAACAACAATACAAAATACATTAACAAAACAGTAATAAATGAAAGACTAGATTAAATTGTCAACATCTGAATGGTATCTTTTATACAGTGCTACAGCAGTCTAAAATTATTTGCAAATGAAAAAAAAATTCTACTACTAGTACTACTACTACTACTACTACTAATAATAATAATTTAATTTAACAGTGTAGTAATACATACAAGACTATAGATTAAATGGATGTCATACATGTGTATACAGTGCTATAGCAGTCTAAAACCCTTCATTCCAGGTTTAAAAAATGCTTTGATTTATTTAGTTTTGCTCATTGCTATTTTTTAAAGTTATAATACAGCCTGTGATATTAATATGACATCATAAATGTCATGCTGCTGGGTCCCAGCCTACTAGAGCTAACACACACACACACACACACAGATGGCAATGACTATTTAATGAAATCATCAAGAATTTTGATTTGGGATCGACTTGCCATAGAAGTGGAAGCACAAATATGGGTGCTCTTATCTATTAGAGTGGATCAGACATGTACACAAAAATAAAAATGGCCATTTGGTTAGCTGGCACCTTATTGGTACATTGTTTTCTGGAATATGGGTACAAAGCAGGTTCTTGAATAACACTATTATAATTATAACTGTCCTGCTTTAATCTGCTATGTTTCATGCTGTAAAGGAGACTATTTTGGCTTTAATGAACTGTTATTGACTTAAAATTTGGAACTACAAATTGAACTTTACAAAGGACCAAATTCCCACAAGTCCTGCAAAATTTCAGCAAATGTTACTGAGCATACTGTCAACACGCTGATAGTTGCAATCATATTATGTACTGCCACTGCACAGTATTGTGAAACAATGAAAACTATGATAGGTTTCTTTTATGCTAAGATGGTTTTATGTTGAATTTTTTGGCATATTAAAAGAAATGGGCGTTATAGTAGCCTTAAAAAACATAGTTGACACAGTGACAGGTGATACAGATGAAAATGACCGATCAGGTGTATAATAAATAAATAAATAAATAAATAAATAAATAAATAAATAAATAAAAATGTAGTGAGCTATAGGTTTTTTCTGGGACATTTTATTTTCTTACAGTGTGAGCTAGGTTATTTGCCTAACTATATATAACTGAAAAATACTCATATAAAACAAGATATTTATAATGCCAAAGAAAATACACTTATAGGTTATAGATATATTTAACTTGTGCCTGATGTAAATTAAGAATGGTTCCTCAGATTAGATCGTCTACCGTAAACCGGTGAACATTAGTTGGCCACCTTGTTTGAAGCTGACCGGTATTAAGGTAACTAGCTAGCTAAAATTAATTTCTCATTACATTTGGTAACGTTGCCATATGGCAAGTATATACTTATCCATAGCTAGCCAGCTAGCTGGCAAGGTAAATTCGCTAGTCATAGCTTTTTCCCTAAGTGAAATTATCATTCAGTGAAATTTGCGGTTATCTTTACCTACCGATGTAGGAAAAGAAAATAACAATTTACCTCATTCAAGATTTGCACGTCTCTCAGCCCGAGGCAGTAGAGAGAGCGATTGGTTAATTCTTGGTAAATTCTGATTGGCCGTGTCTTTCAATTCTTCGTAGTGTTGCGCGACCTGATTGGCTAGTGTCTTCAAATATTGGTAGATTCTTGGTAGCAGGCAGGGATTTGATTGGATTTGACTACCAAGAATTACAGAGAACCACAGCTTCCTCGGGGTGCCAGTGCAGACAATAAACTCAACTCCTCACAGGTATGAAGGATGAAATATGCCAAAATTAAATAAATAATTAAATAAATAAATGTGGAATTAAATACATAAATAAATAAATCATTAAATAAATCATTAAATAAATACATTTTATTTCGAAATAATTAAATAATTCCCACCTCATGGCTATTTAATACGCTGAAGGGGTATACTTACCGAAAGAGGAGAGATCCGAGAACGTCGACCAATTTCGGATCATCTCCTTGCTCAGCGTGGAGAGTAAGATCTTCAGCGTTGTGGCCAAAAGACTCTCCAACTCCCTGCTGAGTAACAAATACATTGACGCGTCGGTACAGAAGGGAGGCATACCGGGGGTCTCTGGTTGCCCTGAACATACAGGCGTGGTGACCTGTGGCTCAATACGCCACAAGCTGGTCGAGGTTGCACTGGAGAGACACCACATACCCCAGAAGGTGAAAGACCTCATCCTGGACTATTACAGCAAGTTCAGCTTGAGGGTCTCCTCTGGTCTGCTGACATCTGACTGGCACCAGCTGGAAATGGGAATAATTACCGGGTGTACCATCTCGGTGACCCTCTTCGCGCTGGCAATGAACATGCTGGTCAAGTCAGCAGAAACAGAGGCCCCCACAGAAAGTCTGGAGTGAGGCAACCACCCATCAGAGCCTTCATGGACGACCTCACAGTGACAACAACAGCAGTGCCAGGAGCCAGGTGGATCCTCCAGGGGTTAGAGAAGCTCGTGTCGTGGGCGCACATGAGTTTCAAACCCACAAAGTCCCGGTCTTTGGTTCTGAAGAGAGGGAAGGTCACTGACAAGTTCCGCTTCAGATTGGGAGAAGATCAGATCCCGTCTGTCACAGAGAAACCAGTGAAGAGTCTCGGGAAGGTCTTCAACTGCAGCCTGAAGGACACAGACTCCATCAAGGCTACTAGTGCCGACCTGGAGGGCTGGTTGAGAGGTGTGGACAAGTCTGGGCTCCCTGGAAGATTTAAGGCCTGGGTCTACCAGCACGGGATCCTCCCAAGATTCCTCTGGCCCCTGCTCATCTATGAAGTCCCCGTGACTGTAGTGGAAGGCTTTGAGCGCAAGGTGAGCAGCTATCTCTGCAGATGGCCAGGCTTGCCATACAGCCTGAGCAGCATTGGGCTGTATGGGAAAAGCAATAAGTCGCTTCACGCACGTCCATTCCTAAGATAGGGTGCAAATCAATAAACAATGCATCCACACAGTTATTGAATGAGTGCAAATCCTTTATTGGAATGAAAGCAATTCGCAAAAACACAAAATGCACAGGTTAAACTTCATGAAGGATAACGCCGCCTCATTTTAATCAATTCTAACACTCCCGTAATTAAGAACATTGCTTGCTTGCTAAGTAGCTAGCAGGGCTAATGCAGCTAGCCGTCCCACTTGCAGTTCCTGCCTTGCCGGGTTGGTGAAGTGTCTTCATGGCTGTGTCCCAGAACACAAACAGAAGCTAGTTTTAACTAGTGACTAGCAAATGAAAGTTCCTTTATTTAGATCGAACACTCAAAGGTTTGCTTGATCCTTTTTTCATAACTATTATCATTAGCATGTTAACTAGATAACACTAGCTAGGAACATCGCTGATTAAGAACCTACTGTTTGGTAGCTAGCAGGGCTACTGCCACTAGCCACCCCAATCACAGTTCCCGGCCAGAAGGGCTGTGTCCTTTATTACTGTCTCTTGGAATGCTGACAGAAACTAGAAGGCTAGTTTTAACTAGCTACTTAGCACATGTCAGTGCAGTTATTTTGATCCAATGTTTACTTAACTACTCTTCATCAGGGCCGGATTAACAACGGGGCTAAGGGGGGCTTAAGCCCCAGGACCCGCAGGCTGGCAGGGCCCTGGTTGACAGGTGACCCAGCCGGGGTTGATCAGTATCATATCTGAACAAAACCTTAGCTTTATTTACACCATTATTGATCAGATATTGAAAGTGGAATTCCCTGCCAAAAATGGACCAGATTTATAGTGTCACCACCATGACTGCTCTGCTCCCTGGCAAAGGTCTTGTGTTACTATCATGTGATATTGGATATTTACATGAACATACCATAAGATTTTGAGTGCTTAATTGTGTCTATATCATGAATGGGAATGTATAATGTTACAAAGCTCTCATCAGCAGCAGATAGGTCTCATTTCATGTCAATATAGTTTACCTGTCTGTCAGGTTGAAGCAGTAGGGAAGAGTGATGAAAATGGAGATAATTAAAATATATATATTTTTTTAATGGCTACCAACATGACCTCCACAATTGACTGGTCGATCATGATCAACGTAATAAGTCGCTTTTCCACCGCATGGTACCGGTTCAACTCGACTTTTTTGGTTTTCCATCGGGCAAAAGTTGTGGATAGTACCTAGTACCTGGTACTTTTTTTGGTATCACCTCCGTCGAGGTTCCAAGCGAGCTGAGGTGATACCAAAAGGTGGCGTGAATGAAAACACTGCAGACCACTGATTGGTCAGAGAGAATTGTCACTAGAAACTAGCAACCAGAGTCGTCTCGTCGTCTGAGCTCTGATGTAGGATTTCCCAAACTCTTCTGTTTTTTTCAGCAGTCTTTTGTCTTGCTGCCTTCAGCCTCTTCTGAAACAAAATTTGCCTCCTTGCTGTGAAAAACAGCCACATACCAAGAACACTATCCCTTCGATATCCTCCATTGTTCCATTGTGTGTGTCGCGTTGAAGATGATGTCACGGCAGTTTCATGCGGCATCACTATGACGACCAGCTACATTGACGGGGGTGCTATTATCTGCAGTGGAAAATGAAGTACCTGGTACCAAAATCGAGTAGAGTCGAGTCGAGTTGAGCCGGTACCATGCAGTGGAAAAGTGGCTTTAGGCGCCCCTGACCTAGATGAAGAATATACGTGATTGCATAAGTTGCAATATGTAACTATTGACATGCGTACAGTAAAGTCAGTCTAACATGACATTCACTATTGCAATTAATCTTTGGAAAGACATACTTCCAGTATTCTGTGATCATGTAAGAAGCTTATCATTTCGAAAGACGCCAGTGTAGGAACTTAGTAGAGAGAAATCCCAGGCAAGGTGTGCAGCAAATATTAGCGCTGATTGCTGAAGAGGGAAGCCTTGTGGCTTCCCATGTCACATAATGGTCAAACTCCCTTCAGCAGGTGCAATCTTGACCAATGAATAGCAGCTCTCGATCAAGTAGGTACCGAAACTTGTTAGCTGGTGCAAAATTGCAACAATGGCAGTTTGTTGAATTAATTCCCTTTCTAACCCCATTGAAACTACAGCGTGAGGAAAAATGTCTGTTAGTTTTGCATAGTCTAGGTAACGATTGTGCGGCACGGTGGTGAAGTGGGTAGCACTGTCGCCGCACAGCAAGAAAGTTGTGTGTTCAAATTTCTGCACATTCTGCATCAGGTGTTTAACCCCTTCTGTAGCGCCGTCTTTTTTACACAAGCCTGAAAATGACATACCCAAAATAAAATGGTTACTATTCTTGAACCATTTGAACTACAGGCATAATCATGGTCTCTTCTGAAAGGTAACCCTTGGGAGTTTGTTTTCCAGTCAGAATTACTCTGAATGTTACTGTAACAAAGGCACAGAATTTCAAAAACTGTTGAGGTTTCATAAACCAAAAAGATTTTTTTGATTTACAGATGCTTGTGGCTGTGCGTGGTCAGCTTAGGAACACAATGGAGCCACAGCGTTGATTTAAATTTGATGACCAAAAATGAGAATTGTCTTGATGGGACCCTCTCCCAGGCCCTCAGAAACAGCTTTTCCCCATCCTTCCTGCCTGTGCTAAACACATGAGGCACCACTGGAAGGACCCCCTTGACTTCCGCCCACGCCATGGGGGAACCCCCGGTTGTCGAACCCTCTATAGCTTGACACCTGAACCCCATGCAGGGAGGGCTTTTGGCGCCACCAAAGCCCACCCTACCGAATAAGATGGACCGTTTCACAGCCTCTATTCACCAGGCTTACTACAGGTCCTCAGCCCTCGCTATTCGAGCCATCAATGTCTCCTCTCTACTCTCAGTGTACCAAGCCGAGCTGATTGAGGAGATGGGGAAACAGCTTGTGAAGGGGAGCCCTTCCCTCTTACTGTGGCAAGAGATTGTCACTATTAACGACCTGGTTCTGTGCAATGCTCGCCAGTGTGTCCAGGCCTGTGGTCGCTCCATGGCCCTGGCTGTAGCTGGTGAGTGGGCCCTTTGGCTTAATCTCTCTGGTCTGCCCGACAGTGAGAAGAGGTGCATCGCAGGTGCCCCAGTTGAGCCAGTCCAGCCTCTCTTCGGCCCTGCGCTGACTCTCATGCAGCAGCGGTGTGATGATAAAAAGAAAGAGGACAAGGACTTCAAACTCTGCCTCCCCCGCAGAGCTACGCCTCAGCCGCCACCTCCCACGTGGCCCCCACAGCCTCCGGCTGTGAACCGCTGTGCCTAACCAGACCAGGGCAGAGCCAAGCCCCAGGGAAAAACCCTAGGCCAGCAGGGTGACCCCCCTCCCAGGCCTTGAGGTAACATGACCTTTGCTGCGGCCACAGCGAAGAAACCATCACTCACATCCGCTGACCCCAAGTGGAAGCAGCCTGCCTTCCCGGCTTCCCCGCGGGCGGGCTAAGTCCATGTTCTGGGGCGACCAGCCCCGTGGACACATGTTCGTCTCTCCTCTCCAAGAAGAGAAGACTTCAAGTTCAGGTGGACGGCCCCTCTCCCCCCAGGGGTCCCCACCCCTATGTTCGCTGTGGTCAGGGCACCAGTTCCCGTGTCCCCCAGCCTCAGTCCCCCCTCTCAATGCCCCAAGAGGGAGACTCTGTTCAAGCCACACAGTGGCAGTGTTACCCACATTCAGTGTGCAGAACAACACTAGGCCATTTCTAATAAAGGCTTCCGCCCTGAAAGGCCAAAAAATAAAAAACTTTGTGTAAAGATTTTCTTTTAAACACACAAGGCCTCCGCTGGCTTCGCCACTAGGTGGAGCGCCGACACCATTATTCAATTTGGCCTCACCCAGCCAAATTTCCCTGCGGTCCTCACGAGCCCCATCGTAGCTTGGCAGGCTGCGTCAGCCCCAGAACGGGTGCTGAGCACAATAGCCAAGGGCTACAGACTCCAGTTCAGAGTGAAACCACCACGTTTCAACGGAGTCATTTACTCTCGAACCAAAGAGAGTACGGCCCATGTTTTAGAGGAGGAAATCTCTTCTCTCTTACACAAAGGGGCGATCCATGTGGTTCCTCGAGATCAAGCCCAACACAAATTTTATTCTCGCTACTTCCTGGTTCCAAAGAAGGACGGCCCCCTACGTCCGATCTTGGATCTCAGGGTGCTAAACAAACATTTGAGGCAATGCAACTTCAAAATGTTAACATACAGCACTCTTCTACGCTCAATACGTCAGAATGATTGGTTCACATCAATCGATCTGAAAGATACCTTTTTCCACGTAGGCATCTATCCCCCTCACACAAAATTTCTCCGCTTCGCCCACCGCGGTGTTTGCTACAAATACACCGTTCTACTCTTCGGCCTCTCCCTAAGCCCACGGGTGTTCTGTCTGGCTCCGTTGAGAGTAACGGGAGTCAGAATTCTGACTTATATCGACGATTGGCTCATCATCGCCAATTTGAAAGTCAGAGTTGTGCAGGACACACAGCTAGTCCTGACACATCTGTCGTCTCTTGGTTTCAGAGTGAACCTCCCCAAGAGCAATCTCTCTCCATCCCAGAATGTAATGTTCTTGGGATTGGACCTAAACTCTGTGACGATGCGAGCTTGGCTATCAGCAGACCGCATTTTATCACTCAGAGTCTGTCTCTCTCAGTTCAAACCAGGCTTGAGAGTACAGTACCGCACATGCCTCAGGCTGCAAGGGCTGATGGCTTCAGCCTCTCAGGTCCTTTCACTGGGGCTATTAAGAATGAGGGGTTTTATGAGGTGGATTTCATCCCTCCACCTCAGCCCCATGGGAGATCTCCATCGCCACCTCTCGGTGACACGCGAGTGCTACCAAACTCTGCATCACTGGGAAAACACAGACTTTTACACTCAGGGAACCCCTCTCGGGATCGTTCTCATGAGGAAAGTCGTGACAACAGACGCATCCCTCTCTGGGTGGGGTGCCACTCAGGAGGGACGTATTGTGGATGGGACGTGACCGATCCAGCTACGCTCAGCTCTCATCAATTGTCTGGAGCTACTAAGCATTTGGATAGCTCTCAGATATTTTCTCCCCCGTCTAAGGGGACATTATGTGCTAATCCGCTGCGACAACACGACAGCGGTTGCATATGTAAATCGGCAAGGTGGCATGCGCTCCCTCCAGCTCCACTGTCTAGCCCACAGACTGCTGGTCTGGAGCAGCCGTCACTTTCTGTCGATACGCGCGACCCATGCTCCAGGCATTCTGAGCACGGGCGTGGATCTGTTGTCAAGGGGAAACCCACTTTACGGGGAATAGCGGCTGTATCCCCAGATTGTGGAAATGCTGTGGCAAAGATTCGGCCGTGTGGCCGTAGATCTCTTCACCTCGCACGAAAACGCCCACTGTCCTATGTATTTCTGGCTATGGGGGGAGGACGCGCCTCTTGGCGTGGACGCACTGGCCCATCCGTGGCCCGATGTGCTCCTTTATGCCTTTCCTCCCCTCGCTATCATCTCTCCCACTCTAGCCAGAGTGAGAGAACAGAGCTTGACACTGATCCTGATAGCACCCAGGTGGCCAAAATTGCAGTGGCTGGCAGAGATTATCCCTCTCCTTTATGCACAGCCATGCATACTCCTGTTACGCACGGACCTACTGTCTCAGGCGAACGGGGAAATACACCACCCTCGCCCGGAACGAATAGCTCTTTGGGCTTGGCCCGTGAGAGGTATAATCTTATCTCATAAAAAACACGTTTTCAATGTACAAAAATGCTAAGTTACTCAAAAGTATTGATATCAAAATGACGCCAAGTTACGGTACTACAAACAATATAGGCTATCTTGCCTCACCCAAATGACATAAGATGTATTTCAAAGCAATGCTACCCAATATTTCCTCAGTTCTTTCAAGTCACTTGGCCCTGTGTATAAGCATGCACTACATGGACAGGCCAAACATATGTGTGGATGGCTCTCTCACAGTCAAGATTGATTGAATAGGTGTGTATATGTCCAATTTGTATTGGTATGTATGTATTTCGCTGCCCAGCCTTTCTGTTGCGTGAATGATAGTATGTTTCTTGGTATAAGTGTGTGTTCGTAAATGTGAATGTAACATGCTGCGAGGGAAATGTCCCCATGGGGATAAAGAAGTTCTCTATGTATGTATGTACAATATGTATTTTACATGCAGTATTTATTGTACGTAGCAAATATACAATAATTTGCACATGTACTCTAATTCAGTTCAGAAGCAAGTATAAACATGTTTTCTGGAGAAATATGCTTCCTGTAGTTACTCAGCAGAAGTTTTGTACTTTAATTTCAATGTGTTCCATGAGGCAATTCGAAATATTTGACTCTTTGATCTGACACAAAGTTTGCATGACATTGTAAAATGGTAAGATTACAAAACACAGGGCCAAGTGACTTGAAAGAACTGAGGAAATATTGGGTAGCATTGCTTTGAAATACATCTTATGTCATTTGGGTGAGGCAAGATAGCCTATATTGTTTGTAGTACCGTAACTTGGCGTCATTTTGATATCAATACTTTTGAGTAACTTGGCATTTTTGTACGTTGAAAACGTGTTTTTTATGAGATATCATTTCTTTTTGCAAAGCGTTTTATTACGAGAGTGAGAAATGCGAAGTGACCCTGTAAGAAACGGTTGTGGATTATGGCTATCCTTGTGTGAATTTGTACAGTCTGATGAGCGTGTACCGTTTAGCAGTTTCGGTTTGCTATATATGTATAACAGTGGCTGTGACAAAGGGTGCGGTGGCGTAAATGTAAACGCATCAGAAAAGGTGAAATATGGCCAGTGTATGTAGGCTACTCACAGATTTGACGGGCATCCAACGAGCCTTGATTGACAAAAGAATCAGCAAGCCAGTAGAATTAGAGCTGCCTAGGTCGCAACTTGTGTACCCTTCTGTCCTGCTCCGTTGTCTGTTATTTCGTGAAGATGCACTTTTAGTGTTTGTAAGGTTTATAAGGCATTTTGATAGGCTTATCTGCAGGTAGGAATCCTATTTGCTGTTTTGTTAAGCTAGAACCGGAAAAGTTGATAGTGGAGAATAGGAGCAGACGCATATGTCCTAGCAGGCTTTGCATATGAGAAAATAACAACAGTGTGAGATAAATTAGGCGAAATGATGAAATTGCGCAGTTGAAACAATATGTTTTTAACAGAATGGGCATGTAGGTGAAGGTTGACATGATCACAGACTATAGTGCGAAGCAAATGAAGTGACCATGAGCGAGCTTAGTTTCCTTATCGAACGGTATATATAACAGTCTGTATAAAGTATTAGTTGTTAAAGTGGAGGGTTAAGTAACGTGTGAAGTCTATTGCACCAATGTGCTTTTCTCATGTTCAGTGCTAGTAGTTATAATTATGAGTGAATCATGATTTTAAATGTAATGTTTTAATGGGGAGTTGCAGAACGTACATACGTAGTAATTGTTTGTATGTGGCTAGATAGAGTACAGGGCGAGGTAACATGAATGTAGAAACGTGGCGTTTGCTGATAAGAAGGTTTTGTACGGTAGCCAAGTGAAGAAATGTAGTTAGTAGAAATGGCACAGCGGTGAACTGGTGTAACTTTTTAATAAAAGGAATACATTTGCCGTCATGAAATGCATATGGGTGGCCATGAGTGAGTTTTGGTAAAGCAAATATAAGCGTAAGAGAACGTTAGTGTAAAAGAGGAAATTATCTGCCTGAGGACGAGGCGGGATTCAATCGTTCAACCGGAGGTTTACCAGTCTGTCACTTTGTTAGGGCAGCACCATGACATAGCTATGCAATGCGTGAAATATCATTAGCAAACCTGTCCGTGGTTTTAAAGAAGAACACAGGCGAGTAAGCGCAGAAGAGCTCCCGTTGAATTCATATGGCTTTGCAATATTGTAGCCGGTTAACAATTGAACGTGCAGACGGTACGTCATAATACAGTGTATACGTTCGGGGAACAGCTGGTAGATATGGTGCAAAAGCAATAATTGAGAAGTAGTAGACAATTATTAGTGAGGGTAAAAGCAGGTTAAAGGAGTAACATGGTGGTTGAACGTGACACTTCCCAGTTGTCTTTAGGCAACAACAAAACATGTGCATAATTTTTTTTATTATTCAGTAATTTCTATGTACTTTAAAACGTATTTTTCTAAGCCTAAATTTCCCATTATGAAAGTTCACCCGAACCATCTGGGCGTGGTAATGAGAACTGTCAGTTAGCTATGATTGACAGACCGTGCCCCGTTACCATAGCTACCCCCATGATACGTGCTGTTTTTGGGAGACTTTTCACAAGCTAGCTAGCTTAGTAGTATATGAAGTATCGATAGATAGCTAAGGTAAGGACGTTGACTTGTATCCAATTATAATTTTTGCTATCTAGCTAGCCAAGTTAAGATAAAAGCGCAACTATAACGTCCTCATAAAAGCAAACTAGCCAGCTAACGTTATCGATAACATTGCCTTATGAAAGCAAACTACCTAGCTAGCTAACGGTAGCTAGCTAGCTAAATGAATATAACCAGAAATAATCTAATAGTCCTTAAAAGGCACTCTAATTTAAGTGAACCTAACGTTAGTCAAATATTTGCATTGTCTTGCCTGTAAGCCAGCGGCGCAAACTATGGGTCTGGAGTTATCCATGGGTTTACGGGGCGTGGAAAGGGGAGTGGTTACTGTGTTCGTGACGCACCAAGTTGACAACTTTCTCAACCGGTTGAAAATAGGACGATAAATTTAAAACGCGTATTTCTCCAAAAATGCAGAACGGACATATTTAATACTTTACTCATTGTGTTTCTTCAATGCCTCTTGTGCTAATAAAACCGAGAAAGTGTGAAAATCACCATCATACTCCTTTAAAGAAACACGTTCCTAGCTGGGCTTGAACCTCGGACCCTGTGTTCCCAAAACTGTAACCTTACCCACTAGGCCACAGACGGACTAGCTGTTTGTACTGAAAATGTTTCAGAGTAAAAAGGTATGGGTATTTTGCGTGTGTATGCGAGTTTTTCATTGGGTCGTGTAGGTGAAGATTTGGCGGGTGTCGGTAAAATGTCCAATGGGGAGACATGTTATTAGTGGGATAGGCGGCAGGAAAAATAAGAATGAGAAGAAGAAGAAGGAGAAAACGCAAAATCCCCTTAGTTTGGGACTTTATTGTGTGGACATGTGAAGTTGTTTATGAAATCTGTTTGTTGAAATGGGGTCAGAATGTACAGAATTTAATGTTTTTAAGGGCTGAGTGTCTGTGGCTGTTGTGGTTATTTCTGTGGGGAACCCTGAAAAGTGCCAAACTCTCGGTGCTGTATAGGTATGGGGCATGCCCCCGCCAAGGCGTAACTTGGGGGGATGGCATACCTGCCATCCCAATTGCATTAGGGGTCCCTTCTCGCGTTGCTGCTACCATCCAATGTGCGAGAGCGCCCTCTACCAGGTCACTTTATGAAAATTAATGGCAGGTATTTGAAAGATGGTGTGCCTCTCGTCAGTTAGTACCTTACCAGTGCTCTGTTACTGACGTGCTGTGCTTTTTACAGGACCTTATGGATAAAGGGAAATCCTTTTCAACCATTAAGGTCTACCTGGTAGCTATCACTGCTTGTCATGTTGGTTTCAAAGACTATGCAGTGGGGCAACACCCCCTTATGCAGTGGGGCAACACCCCCTCATTCGCAGGTTTATGAAGGGGGCTTGCCATTCTCTGCCTGTTGCTAAAAAGCACATCCCTTCTTGGGACTTATCACTGGTGCTGGAGGCTCTGTCTCTACGGCCATTCAAGCTTATAAATGAGATAAAATTGCTGTCTCTCAAGACAGCATTGCTGCTCGCTCTAGCTTCGGCTAAGCGAGTCAGTGACCTCCATGTGCTCTCAGTGCATTTCTCGTGCACAATGTTCTCCCCTAATATGGATAGGCTTTCTCTTAATTCCAATCCAGCTTTCATGCCTAAAAGCTTCCCAGCTTTCATGTGTGCGGTGTTGGAGCTTGCTGCTTTCCACCCACTGCCTTACCCCTCTCAAGAGGATCAAAGGCTGCATATGCTATGTCCTGTGCGTGCTCTCCACACGTATGTGACAAGGACTAAGGCTTTCAGAAAGAGCAGCCGGCTCTTTGTCGCCTGGAGCCCACCCTGCAAAGGAAAAGCCATCTCTAAGCAGCTGTCTCATTGGCTTATGGAAGCTATTGCTGTGGCATATGACTCAAAGGGGATAACACCCCCCTCGGGCCTGAGAGCTCATTCTACGAGGGGCATAGCTGCCCTATTCCGTGGGGTCTCCTTGCAGGAGATTTGTTCAGCTGCAGGCTGGGCTTCTCCACATACCTTTGCTAGGTTCTACCGCCTAGACGTCACCAGGACTTCAGTAGCCCTTGCAGGTCTGGGGGTGAGCTCTGTGTGAAGCTCATGCATCTGCCCTCACCTGCTTTGTGTTTAGTACTTCCTTACATGGGATGTGCCAGACATGCCCTCCCCTCAAGGGGAGAGGCTGCCCTTGCTGGCCTGACAGTTTCACAGCTGTGAGCATAGGGCTATCTGGGTGTTGTCCATATCTCCCCATAGGTGGATCTCGAAACGAGATCATGAAAGAGAACTTTAGGTTAGTAACGTAACCCCGGTTCTCTGAAACATCGAGTGGAGAGATCCACCAAGACTGCCCTACTCGCCGCGCACGAGAAGCGAATATGTTCACTGATGAGTAGTAGTGCTGCAGTGTCCTATATGCTCTTACAGGAGGGCGGTGCCTGCTGTAGCATTGGATGCACTACTGTCTGTCAGAGCCAGACTTGGTGCAATTTGATGCTTCTGAGGAGTCATGACCAGATGTCATTCCCCATAGGTGGATCTCTCCACTCGATGTTTCAGAGAACCAGGGTTACGTTAGTAACCTAAAGTTTTAGGTTGTTTCAAATTACGCAAATGTGTTTCCCGATTTTACTGGGTGTCCTCTCCAACTTTGGATTCTGGTTCAATAAATCTGCAATGGTGGCCCTTAATGTTTTAAATGTATGTGTGACCTGGACATGGTTACATTATGCCCCAAGCAACTAGAATTTATCAACCATACCTGCCTGGTTGCTGAATTGCGCTGCTGTTGCTATTCTCCTGCCTCCTGGATGTGTCTGCCTTTGTCCAGTTTGCGCTCCTCCAGTGCCTGCCAGCTCCAGCTGCACCGACTCCTCCAGCCACAGTAGGCAACTTGGTCTTGCGGCTTGCTTGCCTGCCTGCTCTTCACCTAAGCTGCTGAAAGGTCTTCTCCCACCTAGCTACCTGCTTGTCCCTCTGCTCAGGCAGTTCAGTGGGGAGCTCTCCACTCTCCCGATTTGCTGACTGTGTGTCAGAGTTGAGCAGTGCTAGCCCAGGTGCTTGTCTGGTGCGCTAACTCTTATGGATCTTGGCTCTGTTGGTTTGAAAATGATTTATCAGGCAGGTTGCAGTGTGTGCAGGCTCAAGGTATACCCTCTAGCTCCCTAAGCATATCCAAAGGTGAGCCACAGGAATTGGCCCTGGGGGCCACTCCTTTCACTATTTATATTAACAGACATGTTCATAATGTATCCAATGAAAACATTTTCAATCATTTTTATGCTGATGTTGTTATGCATTGTTCTGCTCCTAAAAAGAATCAGGCTCGTCGGCTACAACTTGCTTTTAATACTGTTCAACGCATTTGTGATTTGAAACTTGTTTTGAATGCAGACAAAGCACAACTCATGTTGATCACAGATTCAAAGAAAAAATCACCAAACCCTACATCTATTATTGCCCTCCAGGGCAATGAGACTGAGTCTGTTTATTTGTATAAATATCTAGGAATCTTAATTGATGACTCTCTCACTTTTAAGCCTTACATTCAACAATTTGTGAAAAAAGTAATTCAGTGATAAGTCTTTTTTTCTTTTGAGGCTAAAGAGAATTGCTACTACTTTTGTACTCAATTACAGAGATGTAGTATGCGTGTGTCAGATATGTAATTCACCATTTGTCCATCCTCAGCCAAAGGAATCTTCAAAGTACTCGGCTAGCATAGCCAGGAGAGAAGTCACTGAACAGGAACTGGGGAGGAGGGGTGAATGTGTCTGTGTATGAGTTTGGGTCTGCCTGTTTGTGTCAGAGGGGGTATCCACCCCCACACCCCCCTTCTCTTTCACTAGATAAATTATGCTGCTTTCTTTTAGTTAGAAGTCAGTTTGAGGCAACCTGAGAAGAAGTTTGTAACAGTTAGTTGGAGGTGGGCATCTGAGTCCTGCATCTAGGTCTGGAAATTCTACATTTAATCTCTGGTTCTTTTGGAATATTCTGCTGTCTTTTTGTTTTTGAATTTTGGATTACTTTGGGACAAATAAGCTGTGGTTTGGTACCTTCTTTCATTAATTTCTTGTGTGACTGCCCATGTCTGTAACCATTAGATTAAACGTGAATATTTGTTGTAACTTAATACATTTCTTAATTTTCATCTGGTTGTCAGTTACACATTTTGATAAAGGTTGAACCAATAGTTTAATTTATAATTGATATCTTTGATAATAATTACCTAAATAAATAAAATAAATATATTTTACATGCTGGTTAGTGAGGTGTTATAATGGTTGATGCACATGTGTTGGGTATTCAGAGCGCCATCAAACGATTAAAAACCGCTTGGTTAACAGTTAAAATTTCTGGGTTTGGAAAATTAAACATATTTCAATTAATGCTCACCTTGCTAACACATGCATGCATCGTCGCAGTGCCATCATACATTAGATACAGTCTATCATGGCGCATTGAGGTTTATAACAAATTATAAAGCCCTTACTCCCCATTGTTCCTTGTATGCTCGGGTGGGGTGGACTGCATTGTCCAACTGTAGACTTAATCATTCATATACTTTTTGTTTATAAGGCAATTCTTGGTCTGCTTCCTCCTTACTTATGTATTCATATACAAAAGAAAAGTGTTGAACATTACTGTTTATTCTCCCAGCAACTACTCTTTTTTTCATCAAAGCCCACACAGAATTGGGTTTATGTGTATGCCGCTTTGTTCACTTGGAATTTGTTGAAGAAGGTTTTAAATCTCACTAGTTGATCTCATTAGGAGCTTTTAAGTCCAGGGTGAGGGATTTGGAGGCAGGTACAACAGGCTGTCATTGTTTTGTGTAAGCTACTTGCCTCTGTGTGGTTCTGCATTCGAATGATGGGTTTTCAGTTTGTACTACTGTGATTTTTAATTTTCTTTTTTTAATATAACCTTGTCTTCTGTAAAATTTGTCTATAAGTTTTTTTTTACATTGTCTGTCTGCGACCATGTTATATGTGTTGCTGCCTGTCTTGGCCTGGACATTCTTGAATAAGAGATATTTAATCTCAATGAGGTTTTTCCTGGTTAAATACAAGTAATAAATAAAATAAAAATAAATTATTAAAATGTTTTTGATTGTGGCTGCGCACATACAGCTGCATTTGTCAGTTATTTTTCCTTGCAACAATACATAAGTCTAAATCAGACTATGAAAAAAACTATTAAAAGAAAACAAGAAAATACAGTAAGAAAGTTTATTCATCCAGGTTCACAGCAGGCAATTTATCGTCCACGTCCTTCATGGATTCAACACAGAACAATGATTTTACTGAGCTTTGAGAGACAATGCCTCCATCGCTATCAGAAGATGCACCCCAAACGGAGTCTTCACCGTCCATGAAGGCAGCTGAACCGGAGGCTAACATTAACCCAGACAAGCCATCCATGGCAGATGCAACTCAAATGACAAACTCAAATGAAAAAAATACTCATCTTTGATACTTGTTGAGGAGAAATGGCCTCTATTTTGTCAAACAAGCCATATTTGACACCTATCATTAGTGTGAGATGAATGTCTCCAAAGATATGGATAAGAGTAAGTGCTCCTATAGGGGAGAGCAGGGCAAAATATAACACACACTTTTTTGGTTGATGCATTTAGCTTGAACAAGATATTAAAGGTTATACACGCAGAATTACCATCTCTTTGTTTCCAACAAACGGCGGGAGAGTTCAATAAATATTTCGGGAGATATTGCCAAAAAGGTTTTTTTTTTTACCAGTAGTGTTCAGCTACTGTATGGTGTATGTATGTCAAAGAATCCAAATGTATGTGATCATAAACTGTCGTTTAGTGATTAACAGATTGTATAGTTTTGATGTAGCATACTAGCTTGCTCGGATTGCTAGCAAGGTAAAAGTGCAGACACCCCAGAGTTAAATCGAACAGGGTTGTTAGCCTGTTGTCAGTCAATTATTAATTAACCAATTGATTGGATTTGTTCAACTCAGACTGGATAGTCATACATTTATTTAATTCAACTTTAACTTTAGGCAAACGTGGTGACATCGGCTGATACAGCTGTTTGGATTGAACAGACATTAAATGAAAACCAGGAGTAATATACTGTGGAGGGGTGGTGTCGTTAGGGTGCCATCTGCGGGCGGAGAGGGAGCGATTTAGCCGACACTGCAACCCCAGGTGTGTGCAATCACAATTAATTGCTAATTGTTTATATGCTCTGCCTGCAGTGAGACCGGGGCGCTGGAATGAGAGATGCACGCGGGAGCAACATGTCATCTAATCCCTGTCCTTATTGTGCGTGGTTTGTTTGGTTTTGTTTGTGTTTCCATGTTTTGTGTGAGCGCACAATATAAGTCGTAGTGCGTCTAAGAACAATGGATTGTGTGGTTTGTGGGGATAAGGACTGGAGAACTTGTTCCAAATACATGCTTGTGGTAGATTTTCACTGATATAGGTAGGCCACGAATAACATATAAATATGAGTGTGCTCCACTTGGTACACCTAACAGTCTTAATAGCTTTAAAAGTTAACACAAAGTAAGGCAATTCAATAAAATTCAATTGCCTTACTTTGTGTTAACTTTTAAAGCTATTAAGACTGTTCGGTGTACCAAGTGGAGTGTTAGTTTTTACCCCTACCTCAAGGTTAAATGTAACATTTCACTCTTGGTACTTTCGTTGCTATTGGTACTTTTTGATTGCTAGTTAATGGTATGTCCCAGAAATTTAATTGTGGTGTGTAATCATAGCCAAAGGACATTTTATCAAAAAAAGGTTGTTTGTATCAAAAAATTGATTCATCTATCTCAAGTAATAGTTTCAGAATTGAGCCCCCGCTATCCCCAACTATATATACTGTATAGAACAGAATAAGTGCATGGTATACATGGAATATACCTTTCATGAAAAGTTTATAAAAGTTACTGTGGCTGCGTTTAATATTCACGGGGTCATGTTATAACAGTTATAATCATGCCATCGTTATGCTAGTTGTACTCCTGCATGGGTCAGTTTCTGCTTGCTAGTGTCATTTGTAAAAACTAGACTTATAACCCACAAGACAGTGTTTTAAATGACATACAGTATACTGTACCTGGAGTCTGTGGCATAAACGCATTATTAATTAATCAAAAAAGCACTTTGGCAAGAACATTTACATGCATGCTGCTAAAAAACACTTTTAATAAAACTTTTGTTAATAACTTCTGAAGAAGTTTTCAAATCATCCCGCCACTCACACATGAGAAGTGTGTTGCCATAATACATGAAAACAAATACATAATTCTTGCTCAGGTATAACCACGTACAACATGCATTAGTTTGTGCTCCAGTCTCTCCTACCCTGCTGCCCTCATAATTGGAACCTGGCTGCACAGCATGAGACCAAATGCTCTGTTGAAGCCAATAATTTCTTTAGTGTATTGAATAGGCTGCACACAATCTTGTTGAAATCAACAAATGTTTTTTAAAGAACTTTCCTTTGAAATTGACGTTTACTCAGAAACACTGTGGAATGCTTAGGGAAGGGAAACACTCTCTGCAGGGCTTGACACTAACTTTTTGACTCATTAGCCACTGTGGCTAGTGGTTTTTGAAAAGTCACTAGCCATTCAGCATTTTCATGAGTTTCGTATTAATTTAATTACTTGAACTTTGAAGCTCGACAATTGCACTTTTATTTCTTTTTTACTTTTACTTTAGTTATTTCCGCCAGGCAGAGCCTGTTGGTCGCATGTGTGTGTGTGTTTGCGCGTGTGTGTGTTTGTGTATCTGTCCACAGCTAATCTCGCATACTACTGGGCCGATCAGCCTAATATTTGTTGTGCATGCTGACAGCAGGCCAAGGACCTGAATTATTGAATATATCGCAAATCGGTCAACGACAAGTATTTTATTTGAATTAATTTCCATCATTGTCCATTGAAATACATTGAGTGCTAACTCCTCACTCCTCCTAACCGGCCACTAGGGGCCACAAGTGATCAACAACTGCTTCCGAAAGGACAGACACGCCTGGCGGAGATCTACACTCTACCGAGTGCATTCTTCTAGTTTTTAATTGCAATTCTAAAATACCATTGGAGGTGAGAAAATAACTACACCTGTGTAGGCTCATGCATCAAATGCCACAGGGTTAAACCGAACACTGCGACAAGCCTAATTTATTTTATTTTGCAGCGCTAATTAAACTAAAATGAATCTGAAATCATGAACATCCATCTGTCAAGGCTCATGCTCCTTTACCAAGATATTGTTGTTTTTTGTGTTTGAAATCTTTGACATTATTGTAAGCTTAGCTGTCTGGATCACAGTGCTAAACACAGTCAATCGTACAAGTGTGACTTTACAAGCACAAAACTTTGAACATGACTGTTGTTAAAGACATGTGTGAATACAGACAGACAGGGTCTTGGTACAGAAATCAAAGAGGGGAAAGCACTGGCTGCCCGCAGGCTCTGGATTGCACAAGTCTTTTTTCTGTACTCTAGAAAAAAAGATGACATTTTACTAATGTTACTATTTTTGATAAGTCCAAAGGAAAATTTTACATTCATCTTGCTCATATTAGCACACAGTAAATTTGACTGAGTATTTTCCATTTCCTAAGTTACAAGTATAGCCCATAGAGATACTAATACCCCACATTGTGTGCAATACGATAATAATAATAATAATAATAATAATTATTATTATTATTATAATTATAATAATAATAACATTCCTCCATCACAAAACTTTTGGCATTGTTCTAGCTTCACGGTAAATCAGTGCATAACATAACACATCATTTTTCATCATTTTTCACCACTGTATTGGCATACCTTTGGGCTATTGTTGACTTTATTTTGTAGCTATAATGAAATATGAATTTTTGGTGGTGAAAGAATATTTTTCTATTGTCCATTGTGTCATGTTTTGGGGGGTATAGTTGCCGATGACACTGCAGGGAGGAGGTGCTTGTTAAATGGATGACCTAAATGAATACGCGACAATGGTGGCACTTAGAAACTCTGTATTTTGCATAATTGTCATGTATCATCTACTAATGAAGCTAGAACACAGAGTTTGTTGTTTTTCAGAGTTTGATTGCAGGAGCACTAAACACCCGAGTTGAGCAATATCATGCCCATTACTTAGTGTGACAGGAAGTAGTCTCTCTGCTTAAAGTGGGACAGGAAGTGGGCCCTTTACTTAAAGTGAGACAGGAAGTAGGCCCTTAAAATGAAGTAGGCCCCATACATGTGTGTGTGTGTGTGTGTGTGTGTGTGTCTGTGTTTGTGTGTGTGGGTCTGCCTGTTCCTTCACTTCACACTTCCTTGTAAAATTCCTTCGTAAGCTATGATAACTAATAAAAGGGGTGCTGTGAGGCTGTTTGCATATTTCTACAGCCTCAATCTGCATTTGCAAATTACAGCTGCCTTCTGCGAACAAGCCTGATTAACAAAGCCTGTCAGCTGAGCGCAGGTCAGAGCACACAGCAAGGTAAAACCAAGTGGTTTGACTGTTTCTGAGTGAATTTAGTGTGTGTGATAAGTTAACATTATGAACATTTTCTACTTAGAAGCTCTTCAAATGATTACAATTTAACTGAAATACAGGGCTTAGTCAAAAAGGAAGAATGGGTAAATAATAAATATTTGTTTTGTGAGATTCCAGAGGGTACCACTCTCAATGGAATTAGCTTCTGGAAGTGGAATATGTCTTAGAAAAAAGATATAAACAATATTCCAATTTGAAGACGTTTGGTGCCCTCTGGAGAGGTTTTTGGGACACTTGGGCCCACCTTTGGGAAAATGCATGTCATATTTTACTGCTGTTTTCAGTCCATTGTAAACCTTCAACCTGGAATTGTATATATCCTAGGGTATGCCTAGGGTATAATTGGAAAAAGAAACCTGGTTTTGTCCAGTATCAGAAGTACATATAATTACTACAGAATAAAGAAAATAATTCTGAAAAAATATGTCCTGTATGTTTACGGAGTGAGACTCCCATGGGATCCCAGTGTTTGCTCATTTTGATACGAATAAATAATATATATAATGTATATACTTTTGGAGATAATAGGGTTTACAAGCCCTGGGTTTTAAGTGGGGTTTAAGGGGTTAAAGAGGGACAGGGAGTAGTCACTTAAACTGGGACAAGAAATAGGCTCTCCACTTGGGACAGGAAGTAAGCCCTTAAAATGAAGTAGGCCATTTGCTTAAAGTGAAACAGGAAGTATGCCCTTTACTTAAAGTGGGACAGGTAGTGGGCTCTCTACTTAATTTGGCACAGGAAGTAGGCTCTCTACTTAAATTGGGAGGGGAAGGCCCTTTGTTAGTGCTGAGCGATTAACCGACATTTCAGTGTTTTTTCAGTGTTTAGATAATTAATCAATCGACATCTTGTCTTAATTGGGTGGATAAACAGTGTTTTTCTCCAAGCTTGGTGTTGTAGTTTTTTTAAGCTGTAGTCTTTAAAAGGCAGCTACTCAACACAGTTTGCACAGAAATAAGTGTTGCAATAACTACAATGACCATAATCCATTTCGCCTACAGACACGTGAGCGAAGTGTGTTTCGAATAACAGAATCTAGTACTAGCAGGACACCAACGAGCTGGACCGAAGAGGTTCATGTAGCCTACTGTCCGACTGTAACTAACAACACATATTCCATAACAGCGCTTCTAAAAAACTGGTAGTTTTTATTTTGCAGAATGTTATATGTGCCTCAAAACTGGTCTAATGATTTTGTTAACGTTTCTCGAGAGGAACACTGAAAACAGTAGGCTGGTAGTGTTCACCTGTCAAAGAGAAAATCTCTTTACTTCTGCAGCGAATAGTGTATGAAAAGGGAGATAAATTATGAAGCCAACATAGATTATAAAATAATTAAATATACACACCTGAAATTTTCATATATTTTTAAAAACCAAACTGATAATTTATGCAAGTGATTTACTGTAATATGCAGTCACCACATTGGAGAATTTTAAAATAGAGTTTTGAAGTTTTTTAAGTTTGTGTTTAACATTTCAATAAAAAAAATATTCAAAAAGAATTTCAAATGTCATTATTTCATGGTACATTCATATTTAAATAAAAAAAAAACGAAATCAAAAACCGTGATTCATTTCAGAAACCAAATTGAAATCACACTGAACTAAAAAAAAAAAACATGAATCACTCAGCACTACCCTTTGCTTGAAGTGGAACAGGAAGTGGGCTCTCTACATAATGTGTAACAAGAAGTAGGCCCTTAAAGTGGGACAGGAAGTAGGCTCTCTATTTAAACTGGGACAGGAAATAGCCCAGGTCATAGCGGGGCGGGCAGTGCAGCCCAAGTCCCTGGCACAGTGCCAGCAGGCGTTGGCGGGCGTCATCTGGCCGGTCGTCCCTCACGCTTACGTTGCAGTAGGGCTCCTCATACTCGCCAGAGATGAGCTCCTCCTCCAGCTCGTTGAGGCGCAGCACTCCCTCCTGGTGGAGCTGGCGCAGCCGCCTGGGGTGTGCTGTGGTATTCAGCGCCTGGCGGTGCTGTGACACAACACACATTATGCCGGCGTAGTGGCCCTGTGGTGGGAGGCAGGTGGCTGAGGGCAGGCGGGGCGGCAGGCCACAGGCCACCATGAAGGCAGCCAGCAGGATGTCCACGCCGTAGAGCTGGAGGATCCAGTCGCGCAAGTAAAAGCCGCCCATGCGGGCATTGATCTCAAGGAGGCGAGGCCCCAGCGGCGTCATCTTCAGCTCCACATTGAAGACGCCATCACGTAACCCGCAGGCCAGGCAGCTGTGGTACGCCGCATGGATCAGCTGCACTCTCTTATCTGGTGCCAAGCCTGTGGGCATCCGCGCAGCCGTCTCAGTGAAGGCAGGCAATCGGGTGGGGCCATTGTCTGATACGAAGGCGCCCTCCAGCCGGCCATCGAAGAGCAGCACATCCACGTCATGCTCTGTTCCACCGACAAACTCCATCAGGGTCATGGCATTCCCCCAACCCAGCCCAATGCCTGGGTAGTCAGTCTCCTCCCGCAGGTCACCTGCAATCTTCTCCAGGTGGGTTAGGGCTTCCTCCAGCGAGCCCACCCGCTTCACACCCACTGCCCCGGCGCCATATTCCAGCTTCATGACAGCGGGAAAACGCACCCTATTCTGCTGCACCGCGTCCTTCAGGTCCTGGGCATTCTCCATGTGGGCACAAGGCACACCATAGCTGGCGGGTGGGGGCGAAAGGTGTGGCACCCAGGAGCAGAAGGAACCTGGCGAGGGGACGGAGTCATCTGAGATGCTGTTGCCATGGTTTTCCGCTGCCTCCCCCTTCAGACCCACCTGCTCCCTCCTGTCAAAGTCCATTATGGCCCTCAGGCTTTCTCCCTCCATCTCCAAGACTGTCTCTATGGTACCCGCCAGCCGGCCGCCCTCATGGGGACCAGATCTCTTGGACGGGGGTCCCTGTAGCCCCAGTAGGTGCAGGTGGGTACGACTCTTTTCTTTGGCAATGTGGATTGCCTCAGGTGGGGCACCCCTGAGACCCAGGCTCCGGCAGATCAAGGAGGCCAGCACCACACAGTCATCCCAGAAACACAGACACCCGTCCGGGCGGAGCCCCGCCGATTCCACCCATTCACAGATGCGCACACAGTGCTGGTCATCTCGGCCATGATCAGGGAGGTCCGGTAAGGGGAGGAAGTGTTCCACCAGGCGGGAGGCAAAGTGGGAGGGGTCAGAGTCAACCAGTAGAATCTGAGAGAGAGAGGGGGGGGAGGAGAAGGAGGATACAGAGAGCAAGGGGAGAGAGAGGAGATCAGGAGAGAGAAAGACAAGGAGTGGTTAAGGAGGAGAGTATAGGAGGGTGTTTGATAACTCAGGGTGATACCATAGCCTATGCCAGAGGTGATAGTTTGAGGTTTGGAGTGATTTTCTGTTTGGGCAGGATATGGGTTAGGGTCCTCTTACCTTTAGACCATACTGATTGGCTGCTTCCCACACAAACTTCTTGCTGTACCCTCCTGCCCCGATGACTAACACGGTCTTCCCCTTCATGAGGTAGCACTGTGAGCGGGCCAAGGGGGAATGCAGTAGGCTACCCAGACACCCCTCCTTGTCCCACCACATACCTCTACCACGCTCGTCCCAGCCACCCATGCCACCCTCCAGGAAGTGAGGGCTCAGCTGGGGAGACGGGCGCAGCCCCAGAACCACTGGGGAGATGATCGAACCAGAGAGAGTGATGAGGAGGTCCACACCTGAAGAGAGAAATAAAGTGACAGAGAGGATAAAGCAAAGAGAAATTGAAGCAAGGGAGCAAGACGGAGTGAAGAAACATATGAGAGATGCGGGAAAAAGCAAAGAAAAAAAAGATATTTTAACTTGAAAAATAAAAAGTGAAATATTACTATTATGAAATTATGAAGGTAACCAGGGGTCTTGTTACAGACAAACCACGGTTTCCCAACAAGAGACACAGCCACGGAGATAAAGACCAAGGTGCCCAGGTAAGGCACAATCAGTCTTATTGCCTCTCCAGGGCTGACATAACACACAGATGAGATTAAACAATGAGTTGCACTGGTCATGGAGAGCTGCATTGTGGGTTCTGCTGTGTTTTTGTTTTCACCATAAAATCAATTAATTCTGACCCCGGAAACCAAGTGTGGTGTGTTAACCTACAATCCTTCATTGCCAATTACACCACTGGCTTACACCAGTAAGTGTTGAGTAACAACAGAAACCAGCAGACCTTCAGAATTAGGTTTGGGGTCCCCAGCATATCCCTCACAAACAGAAAAGCTGACACATAGGTCCTGCTTGCAGGTGTCAGATGAAACTAAATTTATAAAAGTTAAAAAAATACCCTCCTTTCTGGTGCGTCATTTAGTCCATATGTCTCTGTCACACTGGTATTAGTATTCCCTGCTTGATTGAATGCACGCATGAAAGAAATGTCAGTGACACCTGATGAAGTCGGGGAGCAGCCAGTGGGCAGGTGTGTGGCGGGGGGGGGGGGAGGAGTACGCGCTAAGATTAGAAACACAGCTATAAATGACCAAGATGACATTTAACAAGGAGAGTAGGAGAACTCTACAGGATGGGAGAAAACCATGGGAGTGACTTGCCCACCTATCACATCGCTCTGAGCACACATCCCGCCCCGTTGTCCTGGTGACATCCCAGACTCGGTGTCCATGACAATTTGGAGGCAGGCCAGGGCAGTGTCAGTTGCCAGCTGCCGAAGGGAGGCAGTCATGGATGGGTCAGAGTAGCCAAGGTCAGACAAGGTGGTTTCCAGGGACTGGGAGATGGAGTGATATCCAGATGGAGGGGTGCCAACTGGTCCAACTTTACACTCCAACTGTAGGAGGAGGGAGGGAAAGTGAAGAGAAAAGTAGAGAGAGATAGATTGTGTAAACTGATATATCAGTCTCAGTCTCACTACTGCAGGCCTGGACTTAGTTGCAACTGAGATTAGCATGCACCACCACTATTATAGTCTGAATGCCAGTAAATGGCGGTAATATTCAGCAGAGGGAAATGAAGTGATATGTAGACATTATAATAGCTTTCTCACATCATCTACACTCCCTGGGGTCTGAAACTCATTCAAATGCATTCTGGTGCTTGCTAACATTGCAACGATGACAGATTTCTATTGGCTTTGTCGTGATAAGCATGAAGTATGGGACCAATAAGATCTTTCATTTCCCCACTCACCTTGTACAGCAGGGGGACATTTTGGGGGGAGCGGGTGACGGTGGCACACACCCTGAATGACAGATCAGGAATCTGGGGCCTGCAGTCTGACAGGGAGCAGGGGGAGGCAGGGCAGGGACAAGAGAAATGGTGTACAAACATGCGCTACACTCCCAAATGATATGGGAGAAAAAAAACATGAGTGGATGCCACTAAATAATGGAATAATGCCAGAGAGCACTGGTAAGCACACCCTAATGGTGGTACAACTACGACTGCTACTAACACTATTGCTGCTTCTTAAGCTAATATTACTAATACACTATGGCTAGTGATAGTGCTAACATTATTATCTCCGCCAGGCGTGAGCCTGGAGGGGATTATGCATTTGGTCGCGCGTGT
Organism: Anguilla anguilla; assembly: GCF_013347855.1. Taxonomy (NCBI): domain Eukaryota; kingdom Metazoa; phylum Chordata; class Actinopteri; order Anguilliformes; family Anguillidae; genus Anguilla; species Anguilla anguilla. The sequence goes on from NC_049207.1 coordinate 28,112,480, forward strand.
GTGTGTGCGTGCGTGCGTACAGTGTGTGTGTTTGTGTATCTGTCCACAGCTAATCTCGCATACTACTGGGCCAATCAGCCTAATACTTGTTATGCATGCTGACAGCAGGCCAAGGACCTGAATTCTCAAATATTTTGCAAATCGGTCAACGACAAGTATTTCATTTGAATTAATTTCCATCATTGTCCATTGAAATACATTGAGTGCTAACTCCTCACTCCAACTAACCGGCCGCTAGGGGCCGCAAGTGATCAACAACTGCTTCTTGAAATGAAACACCAGTGATGTAAAATGTCAATTATGTGAAAATACCAGCAAAACAATCCACCAACTAACAGGGTACATTAATGTTTCAATCTGTGGCAATTATTTTGTTGGCATTTTCACGTTGAAATTGACATTTTACATCGCTGGTCTTTTGGAATTGTTCCTGTCCAGATTTTGCAGAAGTGCCAGACTATAACGTCAATGTTACTGTCTAACACATCCTGGCTGATATGAATGACATTAGCTAACGTGTCACCTAGAGTTACTTCACTGTGTTTTTGGGTTTTTCAGTGGCACTTGGTAAAAACTTGTAATATTTTGTATTTGTCTGGTTGCACTGATTGTGTAGCCTCTATTGTTGCATCAGCAAAGCTAACACGCCTGGCGGAGATCTGCACTCTACTGAGTGCACTCTTCTAGTTGCTACTGCTACACAATGGCCATTGCAATGGTAACTGGCTATTGCTCTTTCTGTTGTGAATACAGCTACAGCTACCGCTATTGCTACTGCTACTACTACCACTATTGCTTTGGCTACTCTGCTACTGCTGCTATAATCATGACAGTTTCTGCTATTGCTATTGTTCAAACTAGTGCAGCTACTGCCATTGTTATGGCTAGGTACTCTCCTACTGCTGCTTACTTCCAGTAAATATGTCCTGCAAATTCATCTGCTGTTTTGCAGAGTTAACTACTGGAAATGCTACTGGAACCGCCTTATATTAAATGAATGACTTAAAGTTTGTAACAGAGAATTGAAACAGCACCTCCCTACCCATTTCCCTTGGATTACCAGAGTACTGCTCCCAGGTGTGGTCTTCTACTCTAGGCCCAGGCTTCAGTGGAGAGCAGTATTCCTCAACCAGGATGGCCTCTCCAGGCATTAGGAGGGGCAGCGTTTGGCTCACCTTTGCCCACACCTCCTCCCTGTTATCCCGGGGCAGGTGAAGAAGGCTGTCATCTGACCCACCTCTACTGCGCCTCACTACCACCTGCAAAAAAATCCCAAAAAACAAGTCACAATGAGGCTGTGAGACCCATACAGAAGTCCCAAAAAGGTCCTCAGCAAGACAGAAAAATATTTTCCATTACTTAGCTTAACACATTTAGCACACTCTTATACTTGTACATACTCTCCATTTCTATAAACTACATTCATCAAAGCCATTCAGTTGCCCTGGCCCAGGGTACAATGGCAACACCCCAACTGGGAATCAAATATGAAACCTCTGAGTTAGAAACCCCATCTCCTAAGCATTATACTGTACTGGTGTGGTCTTGCATAAATAATGAAACCCAATGCATCAGGATTTAACTGTGTTTCTTTATACATGTGTGTTAATTAGTCACTATTGTAGCCTGTTAAGAGCTGTTACGGTGCTAAAATGAGATTGGGGTCCCAGGTTGGTCATTGGTACTTCAAATAGTGAAAGGCTGGGAACCCCCTGTTTAACTGACTTTAGGATGGCAAATTACTCCAATCTGGTTACTATCACACACCCTGTCAGCCTGCCTCAATGCTTCAGACTCCAGGAATGTCGTCAGCTTGTTTCGGATGGAGTCTGTACCCCTCTGCGCCCCCTCCGTCTCCAGCAGGACAACCTCAACGACCCCCGTGCGCCCCTCCCCCACGATGTTCTGCCCCGGGGGCAGGAGGAGTGCCAGGGTTGGAGGGCAATTGATTTTGGCCTTCTGCAGCAGGACCCTCGCGGTCAGCCTGTCGCTCCAGAATCGTTCCAACTCCAATGACCCACCCATCGGACAGTCAACCCCCTGCGTCACCTCCTGCCCAGCCCAGGGGTTGCAGGTCAGTAGGTAAGTGACCCGGCGGGGGGGACAAAAGGTGAGAAGGGTGGTACGGCCCCCAAGGTCAAAGGTCACGGCTTTGTGGACCACAAGTGATGTGGAGGCCCGAGTGACCCAGGAAGGGGAGAGACATAGGAGGGAATCGCCTGGAGAGAGAGAGAGAGAGAGAGAGAGAGACAGAGCAAGTGTGAGAGAGTGAGTGAGACAGAGAGTCAGAGGTGTTACACTCAACATTTGATTGTTGCATGTTCTGTGAGCCGCAGAAGCTTGTGTGATCAGGAAAAGAAGAAAAGAAAGGGATGAAGAGGAGGGGGGGAAAGAGAGTCTGACATTCTTGAAGAGAAGGTGAAAAGTCAAACTGGGTGAGAGACATTCTTGGCAGATCCACTGAGGTCAGAGAAAAGTTCAGCATTCCAGTCAGAGCAGCCACTAAAACTATAATAATTATAACTATTATAATTTATTTTTATTTTTATGGGATTAGTGGTGCTGGGTTCATATTTTTGCATTGCAATAAGAGTAGTTTGTGTGTGTGTGTGTGTGTGTATGTGTTCGTTCGTGTGTTTGATATATAATTAGGCAGAACACGTGTGGTAATGCCTCAGGGGCTGGGGTTGTATACTGTATGGCTACAGGTTTAGGGCTTACACAGGGTAGGACTTTGGCCACTGTGTTTTGGTTGGGTAAGGCCCAAGACATTAGAGCATGTGTTGTTTGTAATCAAAGCATTTGTCAGATTCCTAAACACAGAGATAGGCACTCAAAGTGGGGCATGAGCATAATGTCGGGTCCTTTAGAGGGTATATAAACCAGTATTTTGTTTGTGCTTTGTGCATTTTCGGCAAGGTCCCAAAAATGAATTGGAGTGAATTTGGAGAATGAGAACCAGGAGGAATGGTGATGCTGACAATGGTCAACAGGAGCATCTGATGTTGCTAGTATTCACGCTATGCAAATACAGTGGAATATGAAATATCGTTTAACCCTTCAAAGGCGTAAGATCACAAATATGTCCTTAGAATGTTCTTAACTGAACATTCTAATATTGATGTAACGATCTCTGCTGGTAATTGAAAGCAATGGAGTTTGACTTTGACTTGACTCGAACATTACACATAAATTACAAAAACAAAAAAACTACTCTTTAAAGAGTAATTTCACCCACTGTTTCAGCCTGTCTCTGCCTACTACACAGTTTTGAAAAATAGGTCTCATTTGCATAAAGTATTCTATATACAAATGAATTTGTGCAGCGTAGCTGCGCCTGGCTCATGAAACTCAGAACATACTGCCAAACTAGGCTTTGAAGTCCAAATATGAATCAAGATTCAGCAATTACATGGTCTGTTTCTCACCTCAAATGTTTTCAGAAACAAATTTAGTGGACTGTTTAGGTTTAATATGAGAGTTTAGTAACAGGCTGCCATGTTTCTCCAATTTGAAAAACGTTGGGCTAAAACCAATCTAGCCAATCAGGTGCTGGCACTGTTCCATTGATCAGGAAAAGAAGAAAAGAAAGGGATGAAGAGGAGGGGGGGAAAGAGAGTCTGACATTCTTGAAGAGAAGGTGAAAAGTCAAACTGGGTGAGAGACATTCTTGGCAGATCCACTGAGGTCAGAGAAAAGTTCAGCATTCCAGTCAGAGCAGCCACTAAAACTATAATAATTATAACTATTATAATTTATTTTTATTTTTATGGGATTAGTGGTGCTGGGTTCATATTTTTGCATTGCAATAAGAGTAGTTTGTGTGTGTGTGTGTGTGTGTGTTCGTTCGTGTGTTTGATATATAATTAGGCAGAACACGTGTGGTAATGCCTCAGGGGCTGGGGTTGTATACTGTATGGCTACAGGTTTAGGGCTTACACAGGGTAGGACTTTGGCCACTGTGTTTTGGTTGGGTAAGGCCCAAGACATTAGAGCATGTGTTGTTTGTAATCAAAGCATTTGTCAGATTCCTAAACACAGAGATAGGCACTCAAAGTGGGGCATGAGCATAATGTCGGGTCCTTTAGAGGGTATATAAACCAGTATTTTGTTTGTGCTTTGTGCATTTTCGGCAAGGTCCCAAAAATGAATTGGAGTGAATTTGGAGAATGAGAACCAGGAGGAATGGTGATGCTGACAATGGTCAACAGGAGCATCTGATGTTGCTAGTATTCACGCTATGCAAATACAGTGGAATATGAAATATCGTTTAACCCTTCAAAGGCGTAAGATCACAAATATGTCCTTAGAATGTTCTTAACTGAACATTCTAATATTGATGTAACGATCTCTGCTGGTAATTGAAAGCAATGGAGTTTGACTTTGACTTGACTCGAACATTACACATAAATTACAAAAACAAAAAAACTACTCTTTAAAGAGTAATTTCACCCACTGTTTCAGCCTGTCTCTGCCTACTACACAGTTTTGAAAAATAGGTCTCATTTGCATAAAGTATTCTATATACAAATGAATTTGTGCAGCGTAGCTGCGCCTGGCTCATGAAACTCAGAACATACTGCCAAACTAGGCTTTGAAGTCCAAATATGAATCAAGATTCAGCAATTACATGGTCTGTTTCTCACCTCAAATGTTTTCAGAAACAAATTTAGTGGACTGTTTAGGTTTAATATGAGAGTTTAGTAACAGGCTGCCATGTTTCTCCAATTTGAAAAACGTTGGGCTAAAACCAATCTAGCCAATCAGGTGCTGGCACTGTTCCATTGTATTAAAAACTAAACAGACAAATTTGTGGGTGGCAACACATTTTTGGCTGTATATCTTGATTGACATCTACATGACTTAGTAGGACCTCCAAAAAGGGACGCTGGTATCACGATGGAGGTGGGGGCCAGAGTGGAACACAGAAAGCATTTTTCAAACATTAGAGGGCAGCACTAAAATGTTTTCCACCAGTTTTTTTTTTTGGCCAAATGATATTATTTCAGAAATTTTGAAATAACAGCATGGATTAAAAGGCTTCATTATAAAGTATGCATACACACATATTTACAGCAAAAAGTTATCTAGCTTGTGATTACCCTTGAACCAGAATAGAAGACCCGTGCATTGAAGGTTATTGCTGCACAAATTTCTGTCTCTGTGAACTTCCGCAGGCCAGTGTGATTACAATAGAGCTTTTAGTTCCTTTTGTAAAGTGTTGGGTGGTGCGTTCCTACACTGTCTCGACTTTGACTCGATGGAAAGAAGCTTCAGTTCCTAACAGTGGGTTTCCTAATGAATTAATTAATTGAGGCTTTAGGGAACTTCTGGTCTATCCTGTGTTTGAGAAATGAAGGCAAAATACATATTCATGTATAAGTACATTTCCTTGGGCCATGACATCCCTGACATTTAGATCTAAATGTCAAATCACATTTAATGACCTGATAAATGTCATTGCATCCGTACTCTGAGATCACTAAATATAGATGCACTTTTCATGCAGATGGCTCGGTATATGTGCAGGGTATTGTAGGATTGAGGTGGTCCTGTTCCTATTTTTTAAAATGACTGGCTCAGTATTTACTGACCAGGTAAAAACTAGTTCACCCTTTCGGAGGTCAAGTAGGTGGCAAAGACCTTTTTGTAACTCATTATACTGTGAACGAATGTATTGTTGGAACATCAAGCACCTTTGCTAGCACTAAACTTAAAGCAGATCTGCCCAGCGGGTAACCAGCTGAGGTTATTTTACGTTATGCTCTGAAATTTTGAATCTCAACTTGCATTTACAGGCCCCGCCCCATAGCTGAAGCCTCCACAGTCGATTTGCGACAATGCAGAGAAGCAACAGCTACCTTCTTTTTACTCCTCAGGCCACCAGCACAGTGATTGTGTCCGAGGAGGAGCAAATTTAATTAACTTCAGGCAGGCCGCACTCTACCGATTCGACCACAGAACTCATTGTCTTGCCAGGGCTATCCAGGCGGAATGGTTGTGCAGTGGGTACTACCTCACGGGTTCGAACCCAGGCCGGGGCCTTTCTGTGTGGAGTTTGCATGCTCTGCCCGTGTCCACATGGGTTTCCTCTGGGTACTTCGGTTTTCTCCCAGTCTAAATTGCCCCCAGGTATGAGTGTGTGAGTGAATGCTGTATGTGCCCTGCGATGGAGTGGCGAACTGTCCAGGGTGTATTACTGCCTCTTGTCAATGCATGCTGTGATAGGCTCCAGCACCTCTTGTGACCCTGACCAGGAATAAGCAGGTATAGATAATGGATCGATGGACAAGGGCAATCCCGCCAACCAAGATCCTTTATAACGAACTTATGGCTAGTTTACGTGATGGTTGGCGGTCACAGTCAGTGCTGGCAGGGTCTGGAATAGATACCGGATTGGGGGCGGGTCAGGACACTTGAAACCAGTGTCGTGAAAGCATTGATTTCCCAGCAGCCCTGTTTTAGCCTGTCTGAGAAATCAGGGTGTTTAATGACGATCCTGAGGAACATCCTAACATTGCTCTGGACTATTTCACAGCAGTGTGTGTGTATGTGTGTGTGTGCAAGGCGGGTTTTGATTGGTGGGGTTATTTTGAGTATTTTTAAGGATTCTTACCTGGGCTTACCTGACCTGCCTCTAACAGGAAGGAGAGGTGGGGGAGTGGGGAACCCAGCACACAGAAACACAGCTCTGAGTAGTATTCACCTGCTCACAGATAAAAAGAACATCTCTGAACAACCACTTAATCCACTTAACCACCACAACTATGAGAGAAATTTAATATTTGGCATCACACACACCCTGCCAGGAGAAGGACCTCAATTAAATTGAAAAAGCACAATCACTACAACGTATATTGTCAACAATATGTGTGATTCTGTTTCAGTTATCAAAAGAAATTAATAAGCCAGTTCATTAAACTGAAGGGGGGGGGGGGGGGGGTAGTGGTGTTGTTTTGTGTATGCTCTTACCTGGTACGTGTCCACCACGTGTCCTGTCCTGGGTTTCAGGAAGCCCAATCTCTCTCAGTGCTTCCTGTAGCATCTGATACAGACCTTTCTCCACACGGTCTGGATCTGACATTGCACAGCTGCTCTCCTGATGCATGATAGGACAGCTGCTCTTCTGATGCATGCCTGGATAACTGAGAAGCACGCTACCAGGGAGGGAACTGACAGAGAGCTGGGGAGAGAGAGAGGAGGAAAAACAGAGAGAGTAAAAAAGAAAGAAAAAGCTCAAAGAGTACTCTATACTAGAAAAAGAAAACTTTGTTATACCAATTAAAATCTTGTAAAAAATCTTTGATAGGGTTATCCAGCCCATTGCGCTTTATGGAAGTGAAGTTATGGGGTTCACTCAGCCAGGAGACCTATTCTAAATGGGACAAGCATGTAGAATTTTGTTGAAACGTCCTACAACAACAAATGAAAACACCAAATAATGCATGGAGGGCAGAATTAGGCCATTAGCCCAACTAACACAAAACACAGAACAGCTTCATACCAGCTCTGTTTACCAACAAACCAGAGTAAACCAAGTTATGAAACAGGCCAAAATCTCATAATTGCAGTTTTGGGATGATGTTACCAAAACACAAAAACTACATTGCTATCGAACCATAAAAAGAGACTGCACATTAGCTGAGTGTCTCTTCTCTGTCAGAGATACAAAGCAGATCCTGACCACATACAGGCTGGGTGACCACACACATGCAATTGAAAAAGGCCAACTCTGGAATACATAGAGAAGAACACTGTCACTATAAGACAGGAGAGGTGGAAACAGAGAAGCACTTTCTCCTACATTGTGGAAAATATTCAGCAATTAGGACACATTAGTTCAACAAACTATAAATCCTACTTGGAGAAGGGACAACAGCTCCAACAGCAGCGCAGTATATCTTTGCCAGTCATAATCTGAAGGACACTGGTTGACGACCAAAAATATATTAAATTGATAAATTTATTATAACTGAATTTATTTTCACTTTATTTTTTATAGTTTTGAACATTTATTACATATTATTATTATTATTATTACTCTGATATAGTGGCTGTTGTAGTTATCACAGATATAGCAATTATTGTGCTTAATTGACATTCATGTTCTGATGTATTTCTATATTTCTATAAGTATGCTTTGGCAATATTGTGTATTTCTTGCCAATAAACCATTTTTTTAGAGAGAGAGAGAGAGAGAGAGAGCACTAAAGGATGGACCTCACAGATAACAATACAATACAGCAGCAATACGTTGATTAGGGAACTGGGTTTGCATGCTACAGGTTGCAGATTTTGTTCCCAGGTAGGGTGCTTGGTACTTGTGTGGGTGATTGCAAATGTGGATGTACTTTTATATCCTGTTAGATGCACAGCGCTGGCTCAGTGAACTGTGTGACTGGCATGTTCATCTTAATGTCACACATTCTGATATTAGCTTTAGGAGGACCATGGTATCCCATGTGCCCTTCATTCAAGAGGCTTAGATTTCCAAACACAGTAAGTGCTGCAGCCCCAGGAGGAATCTGCCCTTTTGGCTCTGAGGTTTTGATTTTACCCAGTCGACCTGTAACTGAGATGGGAAGGAGTGGGAGAGAGAGAAAAGGAGGTGGAGAAGTGGTTGTTAATTTAGGAACATGGTCTGATTTTGGGACTCTGTGATCCTAGGCTGTGACCCCCTCTCTGACTGACAGTGTAACCATAACTACAAGGGTGACTGCAGCCAGCCACACTTCACTGGCAGCAATGACAGCTGCAGTCTCAGTAATAGAAACAAACATGCACACACTCTCTCTCTCTCTCTCTCTCTCTCTCTCTCTCACACACACACACACACACACACTTTTTCTCTCGCATGAACTCACACACAAACACACACACACTCTCTTTCACACACACATGCATGTACACTTCACATACACACACACGCACATGCATACACACCCCCATGTATGCATACACACGCACAGACATACACCGACTCTCTCACACACGTACATACATACAGACAGACACACACAAAGACACACATACACTCACACACAGATTTTCTTTCTCGCTCTCTTGCACGTGCACGCACACACACACACACACACACACACTCTCTGTCCTGTGGCTAGTCAGTGTTAAGCCTGATATAAAGACGATGACACACCAGTCACTGTCACAGTGCATTTAGGAGAGAAGGAAGCTTATGGAACCTGCTTGCCAAGATTCTCCCTGCAGAATCCTGAACCAAATGTGGGGGAAGGAGTGGGTATCTGACGGGGGAGACAGCAAAACACCCAACAGCGCAGTAGTCGGGCAATGGCTCAGTTTCACTTTGTGTTTGATTTAGGAATAAAGACACACGTTCAGAGCGATGACACAGAGGTGAAGTTTTACCCAATCGAAGCATGTAAAAAAAAATGCATGCAAATTCAGGATGACAACAAAATATGTTCTTACACAATCAAAAAATATAACTGCACTATGGTCAGGCATCTAGGCATCGTATTTCCTACCCAGGAATCAAACCTGCAATCTTTTGATAACTAGCCCACTGGGGCGTGCAGAGAATTAAAAAATCTGCCTGTCATGGGGCTGCCAAAAAGAAGAGATTAGCGAATGCTGGGGCTGGGGGAGGGGGGAATTTATGATTGCAGGTAGCAATAAAAAACAATCATTTTTGACTTACCCTGGTCCTGGTGTCCTGCTGAATTCAGTTCCCTGAATAATTCCCTGGTATGTGGCATGTAGGCAACAGATTTCAAATTAACGTTTTCTATGTCTTACTGATATTCATGGTTTTGTGACTTTAAGATAGTTGAGATATCTAATAAAGAATTTGAACATTTAACCAGATGGCTACTGCACCATACAATTAACCTGACTGTTCATTTTAAGTAGTGAAAAAAAGCACTGAATTCAACAGAACACCTGCCTAGAAATCTAGGCATGGAAGACTTTAGATGAAATGAAAATAATTATGTCCATCTGAACCCAGAGGTTCAAACCTCCATCCACTCTCAACAAATGCTGATGCCTTCTGCCTTTTCAAGTTCACTCCATGATTAATATTCAGCTTTAAGCATTATGTTATCACCACAGCATTTCACACAGACAATGTTCTGAAACAATTATCTTCAGCTGCTTCATATACAGTTTGTGTGTTAAGTACCCAATAGACAGGCTAACTATGTAGACTCCATAGCCAAGTGTTACCATTAACAAGAGTTACACTCAATTTCAAACAGGCAATTATTATAATTGACAGCAGCTTTGTTGTCCATCTTTGTTAATGTGTTATAGCTATCTGTCCAAACTTTGTTGAGTTGGAATAACGAAAAAAAAAATTAGTTGCAAGAAAGTTTGTGAACCCTTTCAAATTACCTGGATTTCTGCATTAATTACTCATTAAATGTGGTCTGATCTTCATCTAAGTCACAATAATATGCAAACACATTCTGCTTAAATTAAGAACAAACAATCAATGGCACTTTTCATGTCTTTAACACATTGTCTAAACATTCACAGTTCAGGCTGAAACAAGTATGTGAACCCCTGTATCTAGTAACTGGTAGAACCTCTTTAGCAGCAATAATCTCCAACAAATGTTTCCTATAACTGCTAATCAGACTTGCACAATGGTTAGGAAGAATTTTAATACATTCCTCCTTACAAAATTGCTTCATGATCTTTCTTGGATTTCTTGCATGAACTGCCTGCTCAGGTCATGTCACAACATCTCAATTGGGTTAAGGTCTGGACTCTGACGTGGCCATTCCAAAACATGAATTTTCTTCTGTTTAAACCATTCTTTTGCTAATCTACTTAGGTGTTTAGGGTCATTGTCTTGTGGCATCACCCAACTTCTATCAAGATTCAGGTGACTGCTACCCTGACATTCTCCTGATTCTTGATACAGGGGGCCTTCAGTGGCGTAGCCCATAGAGCCCTTTCCACATGCTCATTGCGAGCCGCGACATCCGACCGCCGACCTTTGTCACATGTCTCTTCCTGTCTCTCTACACTATCCTGTCTAATGAAGCTGAATAAATATTTAAATAATAATTCTTGATACAATTTTGAATTCATTGTTCCCTCAATGATTACAAGCCGTTCAAGCCTTGAGGCAGCAAAGCAGCCCCAAACTATGATACTCCCTCCACCATGCTTCACAGTTGGGACAAGGTTTTGGTGTTGGTGAGCAGTGCCTTTTCCCTCCAAACATAGCATTGTGCATTTCTGCCAAAGTGTGCAACTTTTGTCTCATCTGTCCATAGAACATTGTCCCAGAAGTGTTGTGGAACATCCAGGTGGACTTGCAAACTTGAGACATGCAGCAATGTTTTTTTTTTTTGTATAACAGTAGAAATCTAGAAATCTGAAATCTGCTTCAGCATTGCACTCTTGCCATGATCTTTGCAGGATGCCCACTCCTAGGGAGAGTAGCAACAGTACAGAATTTTCTCAATGTATAGACAACTTGTCTTATTGTGGATTGATAAACATCCAGGTCTTTAGAAATGCTTTTGTAGCTTTTGCCAGCTTTATGCACCAAAGAATCTACAATTCTTCCAAGGTCCCAGGGCCGGATCTAAGGAGGGGGGCAGGCCCCATCCCCCAAACGCCCCCGGCCCCCGGCCCCAACCTCACAATTTTTCCTTTGCCCCGTCAAACTTTCCCGATAACTAGCCCCTAGCCCTACATGAAAAAAACAAGTTCTCACACAGGCAAGTAGTATGTTATTTCTCAACAGGAACATCGCATTTTGAGAGAGAGAGCAGGGTTGCCAGAGTGGGGTAGTTCCCCTAAATGTAGGTAGGGTATTTAAAAATTCATAGGGGGAGTGATGTTCAGTGATTCATAGGGGAAAAATGTATGGGAGTCCATGATAGATATGGGAATTTAAAATAATATTGTGAGGAATTTGTATGGGAGTCAATTGAAGATTTGAGGTGTTTTTTTTTAGGATGAATTAATTCACGCATCTGGCAACATTGAGGTACTCACAAATTAGGTCTAGTTTCAACTCAAGCAATGAAAGCACAGTTATTTCCTTTATTCAAACATAATAGGCTGTATGAACTCTTCACAACTTTGTTGATAATTTGAGAGGTAAACATTGTTTTAACATTGGTGCAGCCGAGGCAATTAGATCATAGCCGACAATCCCACTGCAGTTATGCACGGCACGGCATTCAGTAGATTTCATATAAATTATTGATTATAAAATTAGGACAGGCACCGACTATGACGATAAAGAGTGTAAAACTGAAACGTCAAATCGTTTCAGTTTTACACTATACAGACACGTTTTTGGCTAGTTAATTTACAACCTGTTTGATCCACTATATAACATCTGCACCGCTAATGCAACAAAGTTATAAGAAATTGTCACACACTGCTAATTAATGTGCTCTTTTTAATAAAATAAAACAGCCTATAGTCAGATTATATTGTTATCATCAACCCTTCTGTTGTTTGCAAATTATTCAGTAGACTAACTCATGCCACTCATTTGTCAAGTAACAGTAAATGCTACTTGAGTTAATTGCACAAAAATGTGCCAATATAGGCTATTCGTTTTTTAAATTGGCTAAATGTTTAGAAACTATCTGTGAATCACATAATAACATTGTCGGCCTGTGCTGGGTTCCTGTAGGAATACGTATAAAAAGCACAGTTAGGCCTACGTGACATTTTCTTTCGCTAGGAACTAGAGTCTGAAGTCGGAATCAGTCACTGCATGACTCGTTCTCATTCGCAGGAGTCAGGGCGACAGCTGTGAAGGAACCAGTGAACGAATCTAGGAACAAATCCTTTTAGGGAACTGAGTCAAAGGATTCATGTCCCTGAAAGGAACTGGAACACCCACCACTACACTCTACCCAGAGAGGCTAGCATTACTTATAAGTCATAGATGCATATTCTAAGAGCATCTTTTTAAAAATCAAATTATTATTGTTTAGGTAAAACTAATAAATCAGTCACTAAAGCAGAATTTCCAACAATTAAAATGCGGTCACTCCTCGCTCTCTCATACACACTCTCTCAATGAAACAGTTACTCTTATCCAGTCATTACTTTCTGAAAATGCCAGTTCAGATCATTTTAACACAGGGATAGACATATTTCCCATATATGATAATCTGAAGGAAAGAGCAGCTTTAAACAGACACTCTTCAGCTCCAAAGGAGCAGAGATCAGTGTGTGAGGAGGAAAAGGATTGGGCTGTACCCTAAAATAAACTATCCAGTATATAAAGTGAAAATTCATCCAGTATTAAAACCAACACAAATGGACACAAATCAAATACTTGGATATGGTGCTTGGACACTGGTCCTCCCAGTCAACAAGTAGCATATACGCACTCAGACACACACACACACACAAACTCTCCCACATACATTCAGACACACACACAAACCCACACAGAGACGCGTTATGTTAACATAACTGAATAAGTCACTCCATTTAAGAGCATTTGCTAAACACCAACAGTGTAAATGTATGCAGTCATTTGCATGCACACACACACATACACTCATATCACTTGTTCCATGAAAAATTTAAGAACTTTTTTTATCTTTCATCCAGACTCACCATTGTTAATGTGGGGCAGAAGCAGGACTCTGTAAATGACAGACAGTGGAAGAGTGAGAGGGTAAAAAGAGAGAGGGAGGGGTTGGAAAAAAGAGACAGGAATATAGAGCAAGAGAGAAAGAGAGACAGCCTGAGAGGGAGGGGGGAGGATTTAAATAAAAATACAAAGATGACATGAACATGTAGTTGTGGTTAACATTTATACAAAACAAGTGCAGATTTTTGTTTTGAAAGCATAGATTATTGATTCGAATTTGGTTAAGGGGTTGACTGTAATTTAGCTTTTTTGTACTGTAAGTGATTGCAACTCCATGGGGTATAATGGCTAAAAGCCATTTTACCAAACTCTGTGAAAGTTTGAGGCACAGTATGAAGCAACTTGCTACATGAATGCAGAAGAACAATGGTTAAGAAGAAGTCCTGATAAATATAATAATGAAATAATGGAAGTTTTCCAATAAAACCTTTATAAATAAAAAGGTGCCAATTTATCCATCTGTGGTGAGCTAGGGAGCTACGACTTTTGCTTTACAATGGTGGAAGTGATGAGTGAGATAGTTAGCATTGGATATAAAATGCAAAGCACCATGATAAACTGTATCCAGGGCATGTACTTGTGGAAGTGTACAAGTGTAGCAGGATTAATACTGGTATAATTATTTCACTAGATTTTCTATTCTATTTTGCTCTATTTCTCTGTGATCGCCTATCTGGTTTAATTTGTTGGTTTGTTTTAATAGTCTTCCTGTTTTGAGGTATTTTTGGATTTTAGTTGGGAAAGGGGAGGGGGGTGACTAGCAAAGGATTTAGCAAGCTGTGCATCCATATTTCTTCCCTTTTTCCTCGGCACTCTGAAGAGCAAGGTTGGTGTGACATGCTCTATGTAAGTGTATTCATAAAAACTGATAATATCAATGTACCATTGAAAATTTTAATCCCCTGCCTCACACAAGTTATACATGTTTTTTTAATCAGTCTATTTGACGTAAATATCTTTTACTTGATGTTTTTGATTTAAGTTTTATATGAAATGATAAATGGCTAGCTTGCTAAGTTTTTATAACTCCTGCAAGGTTAAATAAGAGTTTTGCATCATTAATATTCCATTATGAAAATGCACTACTAAAGCTACATTGAATGCATTAAGAGTGAATTGTTGCATGGTTTATTGACAGGTGGAGAAGTTGCTTCTGCTTTTAAGAACATTGCATTTTCCCTTTTTTCAAATATACTCTTATGCAGGTATACATTCTTTTTCTTATTTTTTCTTAATTTTTTATGTGGATTTACTTATTTTTGATGTGCTCAGATATGGCGATTGTGGAATTTTGTAAAAGCATTTTTTAATCACTATGTGTATCACTGCTATTTATCTGGTCCACATAGGTGCGCTTTTTGTGTTAGCCACTCTGTATCACTGCTGCTGACCCCTTTTTCCTCTAATGAGCAAGATTGCATCCAATAATCCCTGTTGCAGCTACGTCGTGGTCGGTCTTCATCTTTTCATTTAAAACAACACAACGCAGAGTGAAAATGAAACAAACCTGGTTACACAAACATAAAATAGTGTATGGCCATAGTCAATTATAGGCAGGAAGGTCGCAACCAGCAGTCTCCTTCTTAATGTATATGTAAAACATAATTTTTTTTGTCAAATAAAAATCCAGATTATTTTACCCAGCTTTTAAACAAGGTTTTCTACTTGACATGAGTTTTTTTTTTTTAAGTTTGTGGTCCAACCATATTCCTAGATTTTTATAGGATTTCTCAATCAGAGCATCCATCCATAGTGTTAATAGGCTCTGGGTTACACATTTGGAGACACAGTTTTGAAAAAATACACCATCTTAGTCTTATCAGAGTTCAAAATCAGTTTGAGGTTACACAGTTTAGACTGGAAAGAGTTTCATTATTCTTGCAGGTTCTTAATTGATTCTGAGTCAGCACAGGTATAAAGAATAGTGTCATCCGCTTAACCCTCTGGGGTCGAGAGCTCCGCCGGCGGAGCTCGACAAGATGAAATTAACTTTCGTTTCTATTTGGATGATTAACTTCACGTGCTGTTATCATACAGACGCAACAAAAACATTGACAGAAACCTTAGAATCGCGACTTTCCAATGCGCCCATTGGCAAATAATATAAATTGTTTTAAATGTTCCAAATTTGATTAATTAGATCATGTATGCTTCGCTAAACTTTACTCATTACTATGTGAATTTCGCTCAGCAGGAAGTCCGCCAAAATCGCATTCACATGTTAACAACATTATAATTACTCTCCATAGAAGGAGACTAAAGGAGGGGCGATGCGAGATCCATGTGAGAAATGCCAAGTCTGCGAAAGCGGGATAGAATGTCACAGAGTGTCACCTAATTCACTTCTTTTGAGGTGAACATTTCGTTTAATTTTGGAAAATGGTCCGTCCGGAAGCCGACACTGATGGAGAGCGGTGTCATTTCAAACAGCGAACTGATCGAGCTGAGGATCAACTTCATGCCTAAGTATATTTCTTATGATCATATTGGTAAATATGTGTACTGTATTGCAACGTATCTGTGTGTTTGTAGGAATATCCAGCAATGTGCGCGTTTGTGAATTCCCACACTACGAACGATTTGAACTATTGCATCTCAAAATTATAGGCTAGGCTCTCTGCGTCTGGTTGTGTTAGAAGTATCAGGTAGACTATGTTTTTCGATCATATTCGTAATAAATAGCTCATGCCTGGCGTGTAGTGCCGTGGCTAGGATTCTAAAACTGATGTCCTTGCACAATCGATATTAGCATACTCTAAGTAAGTTCGGGAAATAGCAATAAAATAACCACTTAGCTAAACAGACCTAGCCTAGTTCAGATTGAGGCATTGTTATTGATGAGTTGCGTGTAGTTTAGTTGGAATATCAGTGTTTATTTAGTTAAGCTAATGTTTTTTCTTTGATAGCTTGCATTATTTGTAAATGTGTGCTGTATTACATTCTCTGTGTGTTTGTAGGAATATTCACTAATATGCGCGCTTGTAAATTCCCACACTACGAATGATTCTAACCATTGCTTCTCAAAATTATAGGCTACCTCTCTGCGTCTGGTTGTGTTTGTTTGGTTCTTTGTTTGCATATGATGTCACATTTCATAAATTTTGTTTTCATTAGTTAGTGGTTTGCCCCTTTTTTGTAAAGCACATTTAATTTTCACCTGTTGAAGGAAATGTGCTATATAAATAAAGTTTGATTTGATTTCACATTTCCTAACAATTTTGTTTTTATTATATTTGCAGAGATGTTGATCAGGAAACACGGCCTAGTTCACCACTAGCTAAGAGGCCAGGCAGACGTTGCAAGAGTACACCAGTCTCATCTCATCTTCAATGCAGTTTACTTCAATAAATGTTCTAAAATCAAAAGTTGTCTTTGTTTCTGTCTTCTAAATGGCTCACTGAGTCTTTGTCTTAGTGGTGGGGAGGCATGCAGCCAGGTGTGAATAGCTTACTTAGCTGGCAGGTATTCCTTACTAATGCATATTCATTACAGAAAGGCCATTTGCCCTCCCATTCTCACCTGGTGTTGAAAAATAGTAGTCACAACACTAACTTTTCGCAATTTATTTTATATTTCTCGTTGGATTTGCTAAAATATTTTGTCATCTTTTGATACCCAAGACCATGAAGAACACATTTCAGTGACCAAAAGTCTTATTCACAATTGTTTAGTGTGTTTTATTACAACATTCCTGTGCATGTTCAAAACTACTGTTTACAGTTTGTGTGTTTTTAGAGCAGTTTACAATCCACACATTATTATGACCTACTTACTGCTGCCATATTGTTGTAGCTGAGTTTGTGCTGAAAACAAAGATATGAAACACTTTGGAATCACTGTATATAAAGTTGATGAAATTTACACAAATGTCAGAGCATCGAACAATCACCAGTGTGCCTCATTTTACCCTTAGACCCCAGAGAGTTAAAGGTGGATGTTGCCATTTTTGATTGATTCTGGCCATTTTTGCTTTATATTATTCATATAAATGGTATAGTATAGGGCCCAGGATGGAACCCTGAGGGACTCCACAGGAGATTAACAGTGGAGATGACTTGTGGCCATCAATACATCCATCCATCCATTATCAATACCCCTGCTTATCCTGAGCAGGGTCGTGGGGGGGCCTGCAGCCTAAAACAGAGGGTGGAAAATACAGACCAGAACAAGACTGGAACACTGGACTGGGCTGGACTAGACAGAATAGGACTCAGATGGGATGGAACAGGACTCAACAGGACTGGACTCAGAAAGAGGGACTGGACTCAGGAACCGGACAGGACTTGAGACGGAACTGGAGGAACAAGACTGGACTGGACAGAAACAGGACCGGACTCGGAACTGGGGCTGGATGGAAACAGGAACAGGAGCAGGACGGAGACAGGACTCGGGGCTGGACTAGACAGAAACGGACGGGATCCGGACTCAGGACTCAGGACACAGGAACGGGACTCGGACGGGATCCGGACTCAGAAACAGAAACGGGATCCGGACGGGGATCCAGACTAGACTCAGGGACAGGACTCGCATCGGGACTCAGGAGCACTCGGAGCTGGACTCAGACACACACTGAACAAGAATCAAAGACACACACGGAACAAGACTCAAAGACACACACAGAAATGGACTTGGACACACACGGAACTGGACTCAAACAAATGGTAAATGGTAAATGGACTGCATTTATATAGCGCTTTTATCCAAAGCGCTTTACAATTGATGCCTCTCATTCGCCAGAGCAGTTAGGGGTTAGGTGTCTTGCTCAAGGACACTTCAACACGCTTAGGGCGGGGTTTGAACCGGCAACCCTCCGACTGCCAGACAACCGGTCTTACCTCCTGAGCTATGTCGCCCCTAACAGACATGGGACTGGACTCAGACAGACACTACACTGGAATGGACTCAACACAGACATGGAACGAGACATACATAGAACTCTCTTCTGGCTGGACTACCGGCATCTGCCATCAGACCCCTGCTGGACTACCAGCATCTGCCATCAGACCCCTGCAACTCATTCAGAATGCTGCAGCTCATCTGGTCTTCAACCTCCCCAGACACTCCCACGTCACTCCCCTGCTCACTACCCTCCACTGGCTGCCTGTTATAGCTTGCATCAAATTTAAAACATTAGTCCTAGCATACCGGGCAGTCAAGGGATCAGCCCCAGCATACCTCCACAAGACATTCAAACGCTACATGCCAGTCAGACCCCTCCGTTCTGCTACCTCAGGACGCCTGGCACCTCCCCCTCTTCGCACCTGCACTTCCAGAACACGTCTCCTGTCTGTTCTGGCCCCACGATGGTGGAATGACCTCCCCGTGGAGGTCAGAACAGCTGAGACACTGACCCACTTCAAGCGACGACTGAAGACTCACCTCTTCAGGCTGCACCTCTCCCCATCCCTCCCTACCTCCCTGTAATCTCTTAAATGACTGTAAGCTTAGGGTTGTAACTAGGTAGCTGTTTCGTAGGTGACTTAGTTAATGCACCTGTCTTAACTATTGCTTGTATTTTTCCATAGACTGCGTTGTTGCTGTTCTCGTTTGTGTTAGTGTTAATCAAATGGTAAATGGACTGCATTTATATAGCGCTTTTATCCAAAGCGCTTTACAATTGATGCCTCTCATTCGCCAGAGCAGTTAGGGGTTAGGGGTTAGGTGTCTTGCTCAAGGACACTTCGACATGCCCAGGGCGGGGTTTGAACCGGCAACCCTCCGACTGCCAGACAATCGGTCTTACCTCCTGAGCTATGTCGCCCCGTAATCAGTTTAACCTTCAGGGTCCAAGTTGAACTATGCGGTTGTTCCCTGCACTTGGACTGGTACTTCTCTCTAGGATTTTCGTCATACTTGTTCCTGGTTATGGTTATACACTTTGTTGTACGTCGCTCTGGATAAGAGCGTCTGCCAAATGCCTGTAATGTAATGTAATGTAATTAAACAGGGAGACCTAACAAATGGGCAGACAGACAGACAAGCAGACAGGGAGACACACAGCAAGACCGACAGACACGCCAAGAGACAGATAGGGAAAGAGAGGAGCGAATACAAAGACTGACAAAGTGATTGACAGAAGGGCAGACAGGACAACAGGCAGGCGAACTGACATACAGGCAGACATGCGGGTATACAGACTGGCCGACGGGCCCACGGCCTGGGGGGCTGCCAGGCAGGCAAACAAACTGGCCGACAGTCAAGCAGGCAGACAGACAGACAGGCAGGCAGGCAGACAAACAGACAATGCGGCAGGTGGACCGGCTGTTAAACAGTCCGGGGTACGGATCGGCCTCATCCCCAAGGGGGAATGCCCTCCAGGGCGTGGCTGCGGAGATGCTCCAGGGAGCTGGAATACAGGAGGGCAGTTGTGCTGATTTGCAGCGGCCACGAACGGAGTCGCCGAGGGAGGCACACCCAGGCGCTAGGGTGGCAGACTCCGGGTAACTGGATGGCCGGGGTTTCTGGACCCTGGGCCGGGGAAGCTCTGGAACACTGGGCAGGACAGGCAGCCCCTGCTGGACACTGAGCAGGGCAGGCGGAACCTGCTGGACACTGAGCAGGGCAGGCGGCACCTGCTGGACACTGAGCAGGGCAGGCGGCACCTGCTGGACACTGGGCAGGGCAGGCAGCGTCCGGCTGGACACTGGGCAGGGCAGGCAGCTCCTGCTGGACACTGGGCCGGGCAGGCAGCTCCTGCTGAACACCGGGCAGGGCAGGCAGTTCCTGCTGGGCACGGGACAGGGCAGGCAGCTCCTGCTGGACACGGGACAGGGCAGGCAGCTCCTTATGCTCCTGAATATACTCCTCCCACCAGAGGGCCGAAGCCATGAGAGCCTCGAGGTCTGAAGATCTGCCCAGCCCCGAGTGATATATCCCACCCTGGAGGGCGTCCGTCAGACTGTCCCGAAGAAACTCGCACAGAGCTTCTTGAGACCATCCACTCCATGAGGCGAGAACGCGAAACTCGGTCGCGTACTCCTCCACTGTACGCGACCCCTATGGAGTTACTTTTGTGTCTTTATTATGCAATCAAACAGAATAGATTTGAGAGCAAAACTTTCCACACTGCAATCAAAAAATTGATTTGAGAGCAAAACTATTGACACTGCAATCAAAAAATGTTTTATTGCAAGTAAAATAAATTTGTGATTAAAAATGTATTAATGCGAATCAAAAAGTTTTCTTTGCAAATCCAAAAGTTTTCTTTGCGAATCCAAAAGTTTTGCTCGCTGTTTTTTGCGAATCCAAAAGTTTTGCTCGGTGTTGAGCTGAATCTCGTGGGCAGGACCTACGCTGAAAAATATAAGACACGTCTCTATTAGCCAGTCTCGATCGGAGTGACAGCTTGGCAACATCCACAGTTAGTAAACGAGAGAGGGAGTTTTGAAGTCCATGGAGAAGACAGAAAATCAATGCGCAGGTATGCTTACACATAACTTCTGTCTTAGTAATAGCAAGAATGTTATGTTTGAACTGGTGCATGTAGATTGCTGCATGTAGATTGCCAGGATTCGTCGCAGGTCAGCCAACATGGTTGAATGGAATGGCCTGCCAACAGCCCAGACCTCAACCCAACTGAACACTTGTGGGATCAGCTCAGGCGTGCTATACACGCTAGAGTGACCAACGCAACCACGTTGGCTGACCTGCGACGAATCCTGGTTGAGGAATGGAATGCCATCCCACAGCAATGCGTGACCAGGCTGGTGACCAGCATGAGGAGGTGCCAAGCTGTTGTGGCTGCGTATGGTTCTTCGACCCGCTACTGAGGCTTCTGACTGTTTGTTCAATGAATAAAGCCTAAAATTACCAATATGTCTTGTTCGTTCCTTGTTACTGATAGAAAGCTCAGTCATCCAATCCCCCAAACAACTCAAAACAACAGAGTCAATACCAACAGGAGAATACACTGTTTGACATTGGCAGGGAAATTTGGCACATTTCACTTGGGACTCCACCCACATAATCAGCTGTGTTGCTCATCCCACAAATGCATGATCCTTACAAATGGGACATCATTGTAAAGGGAAATGAACAGGCTTTCCAATTATATAACATACAATGCTAATAATACAGTGACAACAGATATGATCAACCAAACACAAATTTCCAAACTTTTTTTGAGGAGTTTATATTATACATATGTACATTACACTGCACAGCACTTCACTGCTTCTTTTGCACTTCTGGTTAGATGCTAAACTGCATTTCGTTGTCTCAGTGCTTGTACTTTGTGCAATGACAATAAAGTTGAATCTAATCTAAATATCAATCATGCCAGCAACTGCTCAATTTAAGCCAACAAAGAAGTTTGGTCAATAGTACATAATATACAAGGTAACCAATTGCATTCAACAAAAGATTTTATTATATAATATGTCCAGGGAGAGGATAAAGGTCCAGTCTGTTCCCCGACCCATGGACTTCCACTCCTGTTGTTGGTAGTGCCTGATATGGGCTCTGCTGTCACGACTGCCGCTCACAAACCTCAGACTGGACACACACACACACACACACGTCATTATAGTGGTTGAAATATAAAATATCCAAATTATTCAGCTCCTGCACTTAATCATTTTATCCTAGAAAACAAAACAGGGAGATAGCGAGTTATGGAGTTGATCATGCTGTCTACAACAGCACACATCTTGTATCTCTTCTCCATCTCTAACA
Organism: Anguilla anguilla; assembly: GCF_013347855.1. Taxonomy (NCBI): domain Eukaryota; kingdom Metazoa; phylum Chordata; class Actinopteri; order Anguilliformes; family Anguillidae; genus Anguilla; species Anguilla anguilla. The sequence goes on from NC_049207.1 coordinate 28,134,777, forward strand.
TTTCCATTCCACAGCATGCAAGCATCCTGCTCCAAGAGCTTTCATAGGTGCCTCAGGATTTGGATTTGGACTTTTACCACCCCAGTTTTCTATTTTATTTTATTCTATTTTATTCTATTTTATTTCATTTTATATTCTATTGTTAGATTCACCTTTATTATATTGTATTTATCTAATTGTTAGCTTCGTTCTGGAGCTAGGCACCTAAGCATTTCACTATACATTGTATTGTGTATGATTGTGTATGTGACAATAAAACTTGATTTGATTTTGATTTGATTTGAATATTTTAGAGGGTTTAGAGTTCACCCACCACAGTTTCAGAAATTTGTGGGAAACTTTGTATTTTAGTATAAATATCACATATCTTACAGGGATTATATAAGCAGAAATCGTTTCAGTGTCTAACTGTATCTTCAAACATCTTCAACTATTTAAATGCCATTGGCATTAAGTTTTGGATGCTACATATATAACTGACAATTACATACCTTGTTGCTTTTTGGATCCTTTATAGATAGCTGGCTTGCTAGGTCATCAAAGCTAGTCTCCCATGCTTTCACATGTCAGCCCTTCAACAGAAAAATATGTGAAGTAATTAGCTACCTGCAGTTATACTTTCTTTTTACTGTGATCATCCACATTTATGCTGCTGATCTTATCACCTTTCATTGAGCTAACTGCCTAACAAACGATGTGTGTAATGACTGAATTAACCAAGGAACAACCTTGCTAGATACAAACTAGCCATGTTATCTAGTTCAGCTAGCTACCATTCATTGTAATCAGATGTACCAATATGGTCGAAACTAAGTGTTGCTAATAAATCTAATAACCTGATAAAATTTGTATGCCAATGAACACCAATAACAGCAATTAATTTGAGGTAAGTGTTGCTTACGTTAGTTAACTGCATTTAGAATCTAACGAGCTATTATCTTACGATAAACAATAACTAAAGCTGGCTACATAAAATACCACTATTGGCTAAACTGATGAGAGGTCCGTGTGTGGAGTGGGCGTGGTTTTGCGTTGGCTGCAGAGAGAGAGTGGGCGGGGCGGCTCTCGGACTCTGCGCCACAGCTGTTGGGAATTGCTAATCAGCACCGCTGTTTAATTATATGATTGAGTAACAATGCTGATTACCTTGACAGTGAGCCTGGGTGCTCAAAAGGCGGTCTCCGGAGGCAGACGGGAGCTGGCTGGAGACGGGGAACTGCTGCACTGCGAACTCCGTTTGATTTAGTAATTTTGTGTATGTAAACCGAAAGCCGTGTGTCGGCTGGAAAAATAAATGAACGAACTTTCGCTCAAACAAAGTCTGGTCTCTATCTCTAGCTCTTATACTGAGCGGTAGCACTCACATTGCCACAGTCCACTAATGCGTTAAAATGTCAAAAAATGCAGTCATTTCATCAACTTACCAGCAAGCGTGCCTGAAAATGAATGGGGTTCAACCTTTACAGTCTCTGAATTCAACGTTGGAACTATACAGTGGCCAATAGAGACGTGTCTTACATATTTCAGCATAGGTCCTGCCCACGAGATTCAGCTCAACAGCGAGCAAAACTTTTGGATTCGCATTAATACATTTTTAATCAAATTTATTTTACTTATAAAACATTTTTTTGATTGCAGTGCCGATATTTTGCTCTCAAATATATTCTGTTTGATTGCATAATAAAGACAAAAGTAACTCCATAGACCTGGCGTATTGGCGTATTCTCACAAGCCTTCGCCCTGCCTCCTGTCCCAAGGCAGGGCTGGTCCCGGAGGGCCTGCCAGAGACTACCAGTTTACTCCAAACCGGTGGCATGCTGGAAAAAAAAAAAAAAACACGGGAGAGAGAGAGAAAAAAAAAAAAAAAAAAAAAAACTGTGTTGGGTCCAACGCTGGCTGGATCCTTCTGTCAGGGTGATGCGGGGTAGGAACCAAGTGCAGAGTAAAACCAGATGCAAAAAAGTAAATTCAAATAAAGACTTTACTTTCAAAAACAAAACAGAACAAACAAAGGCCACGAGGGGCAATTCCAAAAGAAAACTAAAAAAAAACACAAGAAAACAAATAATGGAACTCAAAACAAGCAGAGAACTTGAAACACTAGAAAACTCAGAAACTTAGCAGACACGGGGAACAGAAACAGTACAGCCAGAACACAGTCAGGGCAGAACACAGGAGGATCCAGCACCCAAGTCAGGGAAACAAAGAACTTAAATAGGCTGGGTCACACTTGGAGACAATCACAGACAAGGAGCAGGCGGGTGCAGAATGAAACAAGACGAGACACAGGTGAAAACAATGATTGAATAAATGAACAGAATAACGAGACGTAGGTAGACCAAACTAAGGAGCGCGAGACAGGACAAAAACTACGGGGAGGTGGGAACAGAGGAGGCACAATCGTGACAGGATCTATTTAACGTTTCCCGTCACAAATGCCTCAGCAGAAAGATCCTTTTCTAAACTTGCATTAATAAAGAACCGTCTCCGCACTACTATGGGGCAAAATAGACTAAATTCCTTGGCCGTAATGTTACTTTCAAGTGACATAGCAAGAGCACTTGACTTTACTACTGTCATTAAGGATTTTGCCATGCGCAAAGCATGAATAAAACCATTTTAACTTGCTAAACTCTAAGCCATTTTTAGGCAATTCCACCTAAATTTACCTTTAAATCTGTGAGTTGTGTGTAATGTAAAATGTAAATGTTTAAAATTGTTATTTGTTTTTTTTTTGTGAACTTTGTGGCTGCGTTTAATTTCCTTTTACACTGCTAAAAGGAAATTAAATGTACCTAATGTAAATTTGTAACAACATTTTAAAACTTTTTCGTGTATGTAATAAAAGGGAAAGTTTTATGTTATCTTCCAGCTTACAGTATTTAAAGACCCTGTGCAGTCAAAATCATGATTTTAAAATGCTTATATTGTAAGCAAAGACTATAAGGTTACTTACACATTGATTTCAAAAGTATTTCATACATGTATGTAATGAATTAGATTTTTTTTCCTAAAAACTATACAATGCTCGACATTGCTGCCTGGCAGAGTATTTGGTATTGGTGGTTTTGAGACCAAATGTGTGACGTCGCAAATGTTTCTAATTTGCAATGACCAATGTGCGGTGGCCAAAACACTCACCCAGTATGAACATTTATGTAGTGTGTGCTCCCAAGTTCAAAGCCAATTGAACGGACCGGTTCCGGTAAGCATCCGTTCGGGCTAGATGACGTTCTGCTATTAATCGAATCAAGCCTACAAACTATAATGTTACCGTTAACCTTGTCTCCCCAATTTACTTGCTGTCTGGCTATTTACTTGCTGTCCGGCTGTCGATAATTTTGCTAATGTAGCAATGAGCTGTACTTATCTTGTGTAAATATAGCTAACATTAGCTGGCGAGTGTAACGTTACTTTATTCTCCAGACTGTTGTAACGTTACTGCTGCAAAAAACTATCGATAATGTTATGTGCATAGGTTGTCCTATAATGTTAGGGTCCTATATTGTAGGCTGTAAACGGTGGGCTCATATATACGGCTCAATATTTCTAATGCTGTTATTGCTGTACTCGTTATCCATTATTAGTCATATGATAACTAGCTAACAACTGACGTTACGTGGAGTTAGCGCTGATCCAGGTCAGTGGGAGTGAGCGGCCCGGGCTGTCAATCAAAAGTGAATGCATAAATAATTAGGACAGAACTGACACGCCGAGCCAGTCTTGAGTCTGCTATATTAAGAAATTCAGGTTTTACATCAAAGTAGGTTTTTTATCTTTTCAAAGCCTAATAAGTAGAAAAAATACATATATATTGTAATTTAGTAAATAAAGGAACAATTTAAATGTAAGAAAAGGGAGGCTGCACAGGGACTTCAATAATCATTACTTAGCTTAAAATAATATTTAAAATAACCTGGATCTTTATTCCAACATCTGACATGCAGCATTCTCAGTCTTCCTCACACTCAACCTAATTTCACTCTACTATTGTAGTTATTGTAGATCCATTCCTTATCCTCTACTCTGGGAGTAGAGGAAGGAATGGATCTACAATAGTTTATTTTTCATTAAAAGTTATGTTGTGGTTTGTATTTAGCTATGGTCCTACAGTTGCACTGTTTGTCCACTAGGGAGTACTACTCCCATCTCCCATCCATTACGCAGTAGGAGGGATGCACAGCTGTTAAATAAAGGTTGAATGAAGGAATAAATGTTAAAAAAGTGTGCCTTGCTACTTTAAGGAGCACTGTGGGATTTGTTTTGACGCCAGTCATGCAGTGACTTTAAAGAGCTGTTCAGTCATGCACACTGTGCACTGTTCAGGGCACTGAAATGGCATACACTACTCTGTATCGAGTGTACCTGGATGACGTCACTTCCAGTGCACTGAACAGTGCACAGTATGCACGACTGAACAGGCCCTAGGTGGCGGTAGGGGGAGGGGGGCCTTGGAAAATGTTGAAGCCCCTGGGCACATAACGTCTGCGGCCCTGGCTGCTGTAGCCCATCTGCTTCAAGGTTCGACGTGTTGTGCGTTCAGAGATGCTCTTCTGCATACCTTGGTTGTAATGAGTGGTTATTTGAGTTACTGTTGCCTTTCTATCAGCTTAAACCAGTCTGGCCATTCTCCTCTGACCTCTGCCATTTAACAAGGCATTTTCGCCCAGAGAACTGCCGCTCACTGGATATTTTCTCTTTTTCGGACCATTCTCTGTAAACCCTAGAGATGGTTGTGCGTGAAAATCCCAGCAGTTTCTGAAATACTCAAATCAACCCGTCTGGCACCAACAACCATGCCATGTTCAAAGTCACTTAAATAACCTTTCTTCCCCTTTCTGATGCTTGGTTTGAACTTCAGCAGATCGTCTTGATCATGTCTACATCCCTAAATGCATTGAGTTGCTGCCATGTGATTGGCTGATTAGATATTTGCGTTAACGAGCAGTTGAACAGGTGTACCTAATAAAGTGGCCGATGAGTGTATTGTCTGGGACAATCCGTTTGTGAAATATACGCGCATTTGTGATACTTGGATACCTTCCAAAATAGCTGTGCGTAATACCACGTGTTGTTTACGGCGTTGTCACCCTTTTTAGTACAGTCTGGCTTGATTGAGAATTCATTTATTCAGTAGGAGAGAGTATAAGCTTTCTAACGATGTATAACATGTCTAATTTAGCTTTTGGAATAGCGTTTTATATGTAAGAAAGGCATTGTTATTCATGCTGAATATTATCAGTATTATTCGTTATTGTATTGGAATATGTTCAGTATATTCGTAGTGTATCGGTGTATTTGCAGTTGATTTATGACAGTCCCGTTAACCATTCTGACCACAAAGGTTTCTGGAGTGCAACTAGCTCGTTTTTCAGAGTAGCAATGTTTTCCAGCACTGTCACAAGTGGAGAACGTTCTGAAGTTTGCCTTTCCCTTGAGATTTCGTTGTCACAAACTACCCTTCATAATCAATAATAATGCTGAATGTCCTAATGGTGTCGCTAGTAGAAAAGTCAGTATAAAGACATGCGTAGTAGATGCGAGAGTAAGTGGCTGATGACTGGTGTGGAATGCATATGGCTAGATAAAAACCTAAGTTCGTTCTACGTCGTTGTGTTGTCTTTCTTCTACCCATGTGCCTCAACAGACGGCTTGTACCTCAACTACTAATGCTACAATAGTGTACAGACAACACTACAGTGAGTTACTTTATTCTGTTGTTATACCATAGTTGTTATGTGTTAACAGGTGACGTAACGATGTAAGCCAGTGCAGTCTATATTGGCTATGTATATGCCTCACGCTAGTTCCTTTATATCAGCGGAGCGTATTTCATTATTTAATGATTCAGATCATTGATCTTGATTTGATTAATAATTCCTGTTTATCCCTTAAATGCTGTACTTTGTGTGCACCGGTAGTAATTCAGTTATCGCCATTTGTGTGTATGCTAGCTCCTTACGATGGTGTGTCTATGCTCGCCTCCTGTAATTCGGCTATGCTGATAGTGGCCTATAGCTTTCTTTATGGTTAGATCGCCATCCTGTGGAACAAAGTGATACTGCACTAATGTGACAAATGAACCCTTTGAGGGAACTTATTTGTAATATTTCTGTTATTATTTTGTCCTTTCTTGTTTAGACCACACAGGTATGCAACTATTATATATGCAAGCCTTAATACCAAGATTGATATGATTCATATGAGTAATTCCTATGGACAATAAAACAAAGGCCAGGTGTGCACTGTTAACTAAATAAATATCGCAAAGAAGATTCAGCTGTCCATTTTCTTCCTTCTGTCCTGACCGGCACCCCTCTGTGACACTACTACACCTAACCAGCAATAGTCATACAGTCCTTCACCTCCATTTCATTATAGGTCAGCGTAACCGAAAATTTTCTTATCATCGCATTCACTTACGCATTCACTCTGTGGTAGCAGTAAAAGATGCTGCAAAACGTTATCAACAATTTTTCGTAATTTCTTGGAAAATACTATTATTACTGAGGACTACTGGGGATAGCTAAGCCAAACGTTTGCTGATAGACCTAGATCTGACATCGTTTTCTGGAGCAAAAAAGAAACGAATAGAATTGTCGTTGATTTACTGTTTATGTCCAGGCCAGGCGCCAGCCGAGTACTGAAGAGGGGGCGTTTGAAATACCGAAAGGGGGGCGATGATGTAACGCAAAGTATTCCCAGCTAGAAAAACATATGCAGCCCGATGTTGCTACTACAACCAACTAAGACCATTTGTGAGCTACTTACAGATGGCAGAGTATTAAATAATCTTAATATGAAAATATATTACTAGGCTACATAAAATAAAAAGCAAAATACATCTTCAAACACTTGGCTCATCGATAGGCTATGTAGCCTGTCTTTTAATGGCTGGAGTAGCCACCACCACAAATATAAATGATACGTCTTAGATACACCAATTCAGCAGTTTTACCGTGATTACAGACAAGTTACAATGACACCAAGTAATTCATTGTGCCTGCTTTAGCCTACTAATATAATGCTCATAACGCTCATTGCGACCTGTTGATTAACAGATGCATAATAATATGCTAGGTTAGAACAGCCTATACTGGTGACACAAACAATAACAATACAAATAAAGAAATAACCAACTAACTAAGACAAATTATCTAGCCCTCAAAAGCATGGGAAAATATTTCACCTTACCTTTACTCAATAGAGCTGCAGTCTTCTATTCAATAAGTGGAACCTCCTCAGCAACAACCAATCAAAAAGTAGCTTTGCGTAACAGACTGTCCTTAACTAAAATATTGCTATTGTAATATTATCACTAGAAAGCCGACACACTTGACTTGGGTGTTGTGATTTTTAAAAATTTATTTAAAAAATATATATTTTTAAATTTAATTTAAATCCTTTTTCACATTCATCTTGACTGAGGGGGCGGGACAGTCCAGGTGAAGGGGCGTCGCCCCCTCACGCCCCCCCCGGTGGGGCCGGCCATGTCTCTGTCTCAATCTACTGAACACAGATAAAATTTCATCATTGCTATGTAAGTATTACTGCTCAAAATATTACGATTATATACGTTATTTTTGAAATTAAGTGTCTTTAAATAGGTTAGTGGTATTATACAATGTGGATATGTCACACTGTAGTGTAAGCGTTAGTTAGTAGTGTAATAGTTTTTGTGATGCATGCAACAGTGATGACGTCAGAGCTGGAACATTGCCAAAACATGGTGGACGATTGAAAATTGTTTTCATATCGTCCCATTCCCATACAAGAAAACGTACGAGAGTACAGAGTATAGAAATACATATAAGAGTTTATTATTACACATTTAGCTACTGTACAGCATTGTGTGACAATATTTTTTAATTATGTTTAAATCTGATATCAATGTTTCATCTTAAACCTTCATAAAGGGCTCATTTATATGCTTTACAATGGACAAAAAAAAGGTATTATATTCCTTTTTGGAGAGATTTTGGATAAGTTTCTGGACCCCTAGCTATTTTAGACCACTGTACTGACAGCTTGTAATTCCCACTTGAAAATGATGTAACAGTGAGTTTCTTGAGTAAAAATGGTTGATTTGTAGTGAAATACGTGAATTTGTCTTAATTTACAGCAATGTATAATTTAGGCATTTTGGGTAGATTTGGAAACGCTGGGTACAGTGCTTAGTTTTTGCTTCATAGATCTTTAGTAGTTCTACATATCCACCCTTAGATTTTATGAACTTGTGGTCAAGAAGTTTTTGATCCAGGACATGTATACTGTAACCTGCTGTATATATGCAATCTCCCAGTATTTCATTGCAAACTAAAAAAGAGCAAATTCATTTTAGATTTTTTGCCTAGACAATTGCATTTGTGGCACTTTATTTGTTCCAAAATTATGAATATAGTGTCATCTAAGCTAGTATTGTAAATGGTACAAATGTCTTGGTTCATTTAAGCCATTTTTCAAGTCTCTGTGGTGTTCACATCTGGAGTTATAAAGCTTTAAATAGGGTACCCCCTAAATGGGAAAGGATTGGCCAGATTTGGAATGTGCGCTAAGGGGTTAAGCCAAATAACTTCATTAATTTTGTATATAGTCAATATGTAAGGACTAAAAAACAATGGGCTGTCCCGTTATTGGAAAATAATGTACGACAGGGGTGGTGAGGCGGCCGAGGCGAAGCCGAGGTCACTTAACCACCACCTCGGCCTATTAATGAGAATTAATGCCCACCCTTGGACCAATCAGAATTGAGTATTCAGCCAAGCCGTTGTATAATACTATAATAATAATGTCAAGAAGAAAATTTCGATATGGCCCAAGCCTACTATGGACAGCTATTTGAAAGGCCAAAAAGTTTTTGCAGTCAATATTATCACAATACAATCCCAATATTAATTAGGAAGCACTCTACCAAGTCTCAGCTCCTAACTTCACGCTATAACCCCCTTGCTGCCTTTTATGAATTCCTCCATATAAATTTCTCTTTATGTGAAAGTTTATGCTTATATACATACTTGGATTGAAATGCCATTACTTTAGTGCCAAGTCGTCTTCTGCTCTGGATCCACTCATTGTTCCATCTTTGGTATTTCTCTTTCTGTTTTTTTTTTTAGCTCCATCTCAAGTAGCCTTATTTTCTATGTAATGAAAAAGAGGGAATTAACATGTGAATTTTATATTTGTGCACCTATTAGAGGCCTGTTTTTAACCATTCAGTGCTTCTGTGTTTATAGTAGTTGTTAATTGTCCCCGCCAAGGAAGTTATGTAATGACATCTGTCTGTGTCACCAACATATATTGAAATATAAAGGTCAGATTGGCATGAAATTTGGTATTCAATTCAATTTTATTTGTATAGCACTTTTTACAGAGAACTGTCACGAAGATGCTTTACAGAGTAGCAGGGCAAGAAACAGAGCAAAACTAGAAGAGTGCACTCAGTAGAGTGTAGATCTCCGCCAGGCGTGTTAGCTTTGCTGATGCAACAACAGAGGCTACACAATCAATGCAACCAGACAAATACAATATTACAAGTTTTTACCATGTGCCACTGAAAATCCCAAAAACGCCTATTCAGTGAAGTAACGCTAAAAGTGGTGACAATGTTAGCTAATTTCATTCATATCAGCCACGATGTGTTAGACAGAGCTAATATTGACGTAATAGTCTGCCACTTTTGTTTAAAATCTGGACAGGAACAATTCCAAAAGACCAGCAATGTAAAATATCGATTTCAACATGAAAATGGCAACAAAATAATTGCCACAGATTCAAACATTAACGTACCCCGTTAGTTGGCGGATTATTTTGTTGGCATTTTAATGTTGAAATTGACATTTTACATCTCTGGTGTTTCATTCCAAACGGAAGCAGTTGTTGATCACTTGCAGCCCCTACCGGCCGGTTAGGAAGAGTGAGGAGTTAGCACTCAATGTATTTCAATGGACAATGATTCAAATAAAATACTTGTCGTTGACCGATTTGCATAATATTCGAGAATTCATGTCCTTGGCCTGCTGTCAACATGAACAACAAGTATTAGGCTGATCGGCCCAGTAGTATGCGAGATTAGCTGCAGACAGTTACACAAACACACACACTGTACGCACACACACACGCGACCAAACGCATAATCCCCTCCAGGCTCACGCCTGGCGGAGATAAAGGAAACAGAGCAAGCACCAGACCTGAACCCTCAAATAGCAAGTGCATAAGGTAATAACTCCCAGTCGGGAGAAAACCCTATGTACATGCATGCTCCCAAGAGGAAGAAACGTTGATTTTGGTCACCCCATGACCTTTCCTCTAGCACCACCATCAGGCCAAACTTTCAATTTTTATATCTCCTGGAGATTGTTAGGCCATGGCAGAGATTTTTATTGAGATCTTTTCTATGCTTTAGCTATTTTTTCTCCTGTAATTATGTTACACGTCATGACCGACTGTTATGCCCTTCCTGCTGTAATTGTTATCTGAAGAAAAACATGTTTTCAATGTACAAAATGCTCATACATACAAAGCACAGTTAATATATCATTAAGACTTGCTAAATCCAACCAAACTGCCCAGGAAATACCACCATAGATGTACAAAATATTAAAAGTTTTGTAATTGTACTAAAAATGAGCTCTTAATAATCACTGGTCGTGAACCTCTGCACACATTATGCTCTCCCAGTGAAACTCCTCGCTGTCAGGTAAAAGAAGTGGCTGGCGACTCCACATGTATCGGAGGAGGCATGTGGTAATCTACACCCTCCCCAGACCAACAGAGGATAGTGCATCGACCTGGACCGTGATTCACACAGGGAATTGGTATATCGACTAAATTAGATTACATTACATTACAGGCATTTGGCAGACGCTCTTATCCAGAGCGACGTACAACAAAGTGTATAACCATAACCAGGAACAAGTATGACGAAACCCCTAGAGAGAAGTACCGGTCCAAGTGCAGGGAACAACCGCATAGTTCAACTTGGACCCTGAAGGTTAAACTGATTAACACTAAACAACGAGAACGGCAACAAAACAGTCTATGGAAAAAATACAAGTAGTAGTTAAGACAGTTAATGCACCTAAGTCACCTACGAAACAGCTGCCTAGTTACAACCCTAAGCTTACAGTCATTTACATGGGGGTAGGGAGGGATGGGGAGAGGTGCAGCCTGAATCGGTGAGTCTTCAGTCGTCGTTTGAAATGGGTCAGTGTCTCAGCTGTTCTGACCTCCACAGGGAGGTCATTCCACCATTGTGGGGCCAGAACAGACAGGAGACGTGTTCTGGAAGTGCAGGTGCGAAGAGGGGGAGGTGCTAGGCGTCCTGAGGTAGCAGAACAGAGGGATCTGGCTGGCATGTAGGGTTTGAATATCTTGTGGAGGTATGCTGGGGCTGATCCCTTGACTGCCTGGTATGCTAGGACCAATGTTTTAAATTTGATGTGAGCTATAACAGGCAGCCAGTGGAGGGTAGTGAGCAGGGGAGTGACGTGGGAGTGTCTGGGGAGGTTGAAGACCAGACAAGCCACAGCATTCTGAATGAGTTGCAGGAGTCTGGTGGCAGATGCTGGTAGTCCAGCCAGAAGAGAGTTGCAGTAGTCCAGGCGGGATAGAACCATTGCTTGGACCAGGAGCTGGGTTGAGTAGGTGGTGAGAAAGGGGCGGATTCTGCTGATGTTATACAGGAAAAATCTGCATGCCCGGCTTACTGCTGCAATGTTCTTTGAGAGGGACAGCCTGTTGTCCATCACCACTCCGAGATTCTTGGCACAGGGTGATGATGTCACTAAGGTGTCCCCTAGGGAAATGGAAAAGTCGAGGAGGGGAGAGGATAGAGCAGGAATAAAGATTAGCTCCGTCTATCCTGGGTTGAGCTTCAGGTGGTGATTGTCCATCCAGCTCTGTATGTCCCTCAGGCAAGCGGAGATGCGGGCAGGGACCTGTGTGTCCGATGGGGAGAAGGAGAGAAAGAGTTGCGTGTCGTCGGCATAGGAGTGATAGGACAAGCCATGGGTAGATATTACAGGGCCAAGGGATCTGGTGTACAAGGAGAAGAGAAGGGGACCGAGGACTGAGCCCTGGGGAACTCCGGTGGCGAGGGGACGGGGTGGTGATACCTTACCCGCCCAGGCAACCTGGAAGGAACGGTCAGAGAGGTAAGACTCAATCCAGTCAAGGACTGTGCCGCAGATCCCTGTTGCTGCCAGGGAGGACAGGAGGATAGAGTGCTCCACAGTGTCAAATGCAGCGAAGAGGTCTAGAAGAATCAGGACAGAGGAGAGGGAGGCTGCTCGTGCGGCATGGAGTGACTCACTGACCGAGAGGAGTGCAGTCTCGGTCGAGTGGCCAGGCCTGAAGCCAGACTGGTGGGGATCAAGCAGGTTGTTGTGAGAGAAGAAAGCAGAGAGTTGGTTAGATGCAGCACGTTCAAGTGTTTTGGATAGGAAAGGGAGGAGAGATACCGGGCGGTAGTTCTGAATGACTGAAGGATCTAGTGTGGGTTTCTTCAGCAGCGGGGTGATGTGGGCCCTCTTGAAGGATGAGGGGAAACATCCAGAAGATAGGGAGGAGTTCACGAGGGAGGGAGGGAGGATGTCAGGTGTGATTGCCTGGAGGAGAGATGAGGAGATAGGGTCGAGGGCGCAGGTGGTAGGGCGGTGGGTGAGCAGAAGCTGGGAAACTTCAGAGTCTGAGAGGAGAGAAAATGTGGAGAAACAGGGGGCGGAGGGCGCGGAGGGGGAGGAGGGGGCGGAGGGCGCAGAGGGGAAGGAGGGCGCAGAGGAGCTGCGGATGTCTGCAATTTTTTCGTCAAAGAATGCTGCAAAGTCATCTGCAGTGAAGGAAGACTGGGGTGGAGGAGGTGGCACGCTGAGGAGAGAGGAGAAAATAGAGAAAAGTTGACGAGGGTTAGAATGGAGTTATGAATTTTAGTTTGGTATAATTTTGCCTTAGCGGCAGTGACAGCAGAAGAAAACTCTGTCAGGAGAGAATGATAGGCTGAGAGGTCAGATGGGTCCCTGGATTTGGCCCACTTCCTCTCAGCAGCACGGAGGCTGGCCCTGGAGGTGCGTAGGATGTCAGACATCCATGGACTGGGAGGGGATGAACGTGCTGGCCTAGGGACGAAGGGGCATAGGGAGTCGAGTGCTGAGGAGAGAGATGAAGTTAGGGTGGAGGATGCAGAGTTAGTGGGCAGCTTGGAAAATGGTTGAAGAGTGGGGAGAGAAGCAGTCACTCTGGGAGCAAGAGAAGAGGGGGATAGGGAGCGGAGGTTACGGCGGACAGTGACAGTGGGGATGGGAGGAGGAGAGGGAGGATGTGGAGAGAGGGGGAGGGAGAAGGAGATGAAGTGATGGTCAGACGTATGCAGGGGGTAACCGTAAGATTGGAGCTGGAGCAGATCCTCAGGAAGATCAGGTCTAGGAGGTTGCCTGCCTTGTGGGTTGGGGGAGAGTGTTGTAGGGAGAGGTCGAAGGAGTGGAGTAGTGGTAGGAAGGCAGCAGACTGGGAGGCCTCTAGTTGGATGTTAAAATCTCCCAGGAGGATCAGCGGGGTGCCGTCCTCAGGGAAGGAGCTGAGCAAGGTGTCTAGCTCATCCAGGAAGCTTCCCAGGGGCCCTGGGGGACGATAAATAACAATAATATAGAGGTTAGCAGGGTAGGTGATAGAGACAGGATGGAATTCAAAAGTGGATATAGACAGGTCAGGGAGGGGGAGAACAGAGAATTTCCAGGTGGGGGAGATCAGTAGACCAGTGCCACTACCACAGCCAGATCGCCGGGGGGTGTGGGAGAAGGAGTAGGAGGATGAGAGGGCAGCAGGAGTGGCAGAGTTGTCTGGTGTGATCCAGGTCTCTGTGAGGGCAAGGAACTGCAGGGATAGGAGGGAGGCATAGGCAGAGATGAAGTCTGCCTTGCGCATAGCAGACTGGCGGTTCCATAGCCCCCCTGTGACCGTGAAGTTCTCACAGGGGGTCAGCGGGGGGTAGCAGAGGTTAGAGGGGTTCCGTTGTCGAGGGGGGCCACGTCGCTGGAAGCGCCATCTGAGGGGGAGAGCACAGACTGGAATGGGGAGCTGGCTCATAAACTAGGAGGGAGCGACAAAAGCGTCGCTCCGAGTGTACCTAATTAGCAACTGAAAACCTGAGTTGAATAACGCGCTGATTACACAGGTTCACAGTCTGTAATAGTGCAATAATCGCAATCTATCAATTCTAAGAATCAAAGTGAAGCCCAACAACCTAAAAAACAAAGAAACCTAACACAACCTAAAAACAAAGACCAGTTTCCACACAGGGAAAAGTTTAAAATCTAACGCGGTATGTAATTAGTAAATGAACGCAGATACTTATCCACTCTAGCAGGACGGATTTCGGCAGTTCTACGCACCTGGACGAATTATACACTTACTACCTAAACTGCGAGTTAGCAGGACTAATAAAGCGTCGCTCCGAGTGTACCTAATTAGCAACTGAAAACCTGAGTCGAATAACGCGCTGATTACAGAGGTTCACAGTCTGTAATAGTGCAATAATCGCAATCTATCAGTTCTAAGAATCAAAGTGAAGCCCAACAACCTAAAAAACAAAGAAACCTAACACAACCTAAAAACAAATACCAGTTTCCACACAGGGAAAAGTTTAAAATCTAACGCGGTATGTAATTAGTAAATGAACGCAGATACTTATCCACTCTAGCAGGACGGATTTCGGCAGTTCTACACACCTGGACGAATTATAAGAATTATACACTTACACTTACAACTGTGTCATGGACCATGCTAACCAATTTTTGACTATTTCTTTCTGTAGTGTCAAGTCTGTATAGTCTCAATTGTCCAATGCATGCCTTGTGTCCCCTATACTATATGGCATGCCACTGTTTTGTATCAAATGAAGTTCCTTGTATATTGTGTTTTAATTCTGATGAATATAAATCTAATTCTCACTTCAATTCCAGGGCTTGCATGAGCAATTAAAAACAGGCACCAAGAGGTCCAACAGGATGTACCTGTGGGAGAATCCCACGGCATCCCTGAATCTGAAACAGAGATTGAATCCAAATATGCTTCATTTTGATGAGAACCAGGTAAATTGTTCTGACATTTGTTTTAATTTGTTCTTGTAAAGCTTAACAATTCTCTTTAGTATTACCTAAATGTAAAGCACTTGTAACCGGGCATTTGAATAGTGCAATACAAACTAAGTTATGTCAAATTAAATATGTATATTTGGTAAATCTTTTGACTGTCAAGCTCATGAAGCTGATAGCATCTGCAATCTGCCGGAGGACTAAGAGTGTTATCTTAACCTAACTAAGTGCTACGTTGTAACCAGAGAAATATCGACTGTTAATTCAAACTGGTATGCCATTATAAATGACTCTGTATACAAGTGGCAACATCTTACTAATCAGTGGTAATTGCATCAGTCCTTTGTTTACTTAAAAACACACACCAGCTTGCCAAAGTGGTTAACCACTGGCATCTTCACTTTCAATCTAACTTGTTTCCCAAATAAAAGAGGTCAGGTGACTTCCGTTCCTGGAGTGGAGGTTACGTGAGTTTCGGTCCTTGATGTGGAGGTCATGTGCATCCGGTCCCAGCATGGAAGTCCTCCTGGTGGAGGTTGTCCAGTGTGCTGCAGGCCTGGAAATCGAGAGCTGTGGTGCACTAGATGCTATATTGGTTTCTGCAACTTCTGATTCCTCCTGCCTCTCCAGTTCCTACAGTATGTACGCCCTATGCTTCATCCTGTCGTTACCATAGCGTGTACGTAGGAACTGGAGAGGGTAGGAGTGGCCAGTCAGTGAAGCCTAGGAAGTATTGGGAAAAACGGCCTCTACTGCGCATGTTCACAACTGTTGAGGGCAAAAGAGCTTGCTGCCCATTGTATTCAATGTAGAAGGTGATTTAACAACCGAAGAAAACCACATCGGGCCATTTTTTCGTGATCATAAATTTCACTATGTGCAGCAGTTTCTGAAACAATGGTCCAGAAGTCTTAGGAAAATATGTATTAATATGTGCATATCTTATTACATAATGCATATTTGTCAACCTGCTTTTCATATGAAACGTGATGGTCGTCAATCAAGTTTCAAATTATCACCAGGGAAGTTTTATTTTGCCTTCAAAAGTCTGATATTCCCCATTCACTTTAATGGGGAGCTAAATTTTTCGTCCTCAACAGCAAAGACATGTGCAGTACAAGCTTACCTCCAGGGATTCACAGTTTAAGGTTTGTTGAGGGCGTGCCCCCTGTCTAGTTAAATGTGCATGTCTATGGGCGTTACCTGCTATAATGCCCCTCGCTGCGATGCTTGAAACTGCAGCTTGTGCTTGTGTTGCATTAAGAATTTCAGGTGACTATGCGCAGCCCATTTAACATTTAATAGCTTCACTTGACTATCCATAATTACATTTTAGATATCTTCAAATGCATTTTGACTAGTCATAATTACGGTGTGACTAGTTAGAATTATAATTCAAGATATTTGCAATTATAAACAATAGTAGCTTGTTTGCAATCACGTGACTATTATGATGAGCAAAATTCAGATGGAGGGCAGGAAGTGAAGAATCTATACTGCGCAAATTGGAAATTGGGGAAAGTGAGTACATAAAAGGGTTGGATGAACGTGCACGCAGCAGGTATCGTCAGAAAATTGAAATGCATTATGGATGTGATCCATACAAAATGAAGAAAAGCGATTTTTCTCACAACTTGACCGATTAATCTATTTTTGTATGTTTTTGTTGAGTTGTCGTTTTATTTAGGGTGAGGCCATGTATAAGCCCCTTGGGTTTCTTGCGTCTCCCTGCATTATTTCACTGTTTTTAAATCTCTTCTGTTTCTGTTTTATTATTCCATTTACCATTTATTTAGGGTGAGGCCATGTATAAGCCCCTTGGGTTTCTTGCGTCTCCCTGCATTATTTCACTGTTTTTAAATCTCTTCTGTTTCTGTTTTATTTTAATTGTGCTAAATAAAATAAAATCTAAATTTGCCCGGTGTGGAGGCGATCGACATTACAAATTACCTTGTCCTCCAGACCTCCTACTACACAGCTAGCCAGATGACAGGTGACATACAAAGAGGGTTAACAGTAGCTTCACGTTGTTTAGTAGTGTATGGTGATAGCTAGCTAGCATCACTAAAAACAAATCTTCCGGTAGCTAGCTAGCTAAAGACAAAAACACTGACAAAAAATACAGACCAGGATGGTGATATCGCAGGAAACATAGCTAGCTACATCTGCAATATTATCACCCTGTGGTGTTTGTTCTGCAGCTAGTGTTTCGCAGTTTTAGCTAGCTAGCTATCTCCCGGTAGCTAACTAAAACTGCAAAACACTAGCTGCAGAACAAACACCACAGGGTGATAATATCGCAGATGTAGCTAGCTAAAGTCGCTCCTCCAGACTTAAGACGGAGGTTTTTGATCCATGTCGGCCGCCGTTTCTCTGTGAGCTTTTTAAACTCCCCTTTGTGTACCACTATTTTCAGGACTCGAAAGTAGCCCTTGTTTTTTCCCGATTTGATCGGTTGGAAGTTGGAACACAGCCGTAAACAGCGCAAGCCATAGGCATTGCTGCAGTGTTGGTGGTCGTTGCCTCCAGTTGCCTGCCCTCCATCTGGAAAGCGCGCCAGTTTGTGACGTCATATGCAAAGAACCTATTCAAGATATCTCCAATATATTTTCACTAGTCAAAATACCTTTTAAGATGTCACAGACATCGTCATTCAACTCGTCAGACATATCAAATGATAATTAAAGATATCTGTAATTCAGTTTTGACCAGGCAAAATTATATTTTCAGATATTTTAATTATAATTATTCCTAGTCAAATCTGCTGTGCCTGAGGTGGCTGATGCAAGGCTTCGCAATGGAAATTGGTCTTTATGCATACTGTTGGAACCAGCTATGTTCATGGCTTTGGATTACTGATACTTCATTGGGATGGCAGGTATGCCATCCCGCCAAGATTAGGCTTGTGGGGCGGCATGCCCCATACAGCACAGAGAGTTTGGCACTTTTCATCTCTACT
This sequence comes from Anguilla anguilla, assembly GCF_013347855.1. Taxonomy (NCBI): domain Eukaryota; kingdom Metazoa; phylum Chordata; class Actinopteri; order Anguilliformes; family Anguillidae; genus Anguilla; species Anguilla anguilla. Next base: position 28,152,822 of record NC_049207.1, read on the forward strand.
GAAGTAACCACAATGACCACAGACTCAGCCCTTTAAACATTAATTTCTGTACCTTCTGACCTAATTTCAACAGACAGAATTCACAAACAACTTCACATGTCCACACAATAAAGCCCCAAACTAAGATGATTTTGTGTGCTTTTCCCTTCTTCTTCCCACCCATTACATCATAACAAATGCTCCAGGCCTACAAACATCTCCCAATTGGACATTTAGCTACACCAGCCAAACAAAACATTACATACATATGCAAAATGGGCACATATATTTTTAGCCAAAAAAAGTTGCTGTTTCTGCAGCTACTTCACTGGGGGCTTGATGGTAACGCACTTGCCTATGTGAATATCAAGTCTTTGGATCGAATCCCACCTAAGTCTCAGGCAAATCTCAAATTCGTTATGCAAGCTTATTTGTTTACTAATAGTTGCCTATTACTTTAAAAACTATTGCTTTTGCGACTACAATTATTTTGGGAACTCATTTATATTCCTGAAATCCATTCATCATTTCACATGCGAACTCCACATAGTATTGTTTGTCTCCCAGTGAGTACAAGACCGAATACAGAAGTCTGAAGGGATGTAAATTGGTTGACAGATATTTTGACAGTCATTAGTTTAGCTGTATTTACCACTAATTCACTCATGTTTTACCGTGATATAGCCTGCCTATGTCCTAGCCGGTCAGAAAACTATCACATTTCAACCAAATCTAGCTGGTTTTTCACTGAAAATATTGACTGCATTATGTCATACCATCTAGACCAGGGGTGGGAAATTCCAGTCCGAGAGGGCCGGTCTGTATGCAGGTTTTTGTTTCCACCAATTACCCTGACTGAATGAGCCAATTGGCTGAATACACCAACACTGATTCACTCGTAAATGAGATCACAGTAAAACATTTGATACAGAGACACAGAACAGTCTTCAGCTGCCATTAATGTGTTTGTGAGGTAGAAATGTAGCTAAAATGTCAGGTGGCATACGTTAGAGCAAATTAAGCAAATGAGCCTAGAAGTTGGCATGAAAACTAGAAACAGACATGGCCCTCATTGCCCACCTCTGATCTAGACATTTGGTTAAATGTGAAAGTCGTTCTAGCCGACTTTGTATATTGTCAAAGACAGGGACGACTGGGGTAAGGGCCCTTCAACACAGTAGGGAAGGCTGGGTAAGGGCCCTACAGAAGTGTAGAGACAGATTGGGTAAGGGCCCTACAGCACTGTAGTGTAGACTTAGGTACGGGCCCTACAGCACTGTAGAGAAAGTTGGGGTGACGGCCCGACAGCACTAAAGGGAAGGCTGGGGTAAGGGCCCTACAGCACTGTAGGGAAAGCTGGGGTAAGGGCCCTACAGCACTGTGGAGAAGGCTGGGGTAAGGGCCCTACAGCACTGTGGAGAAGGCTGGAGTAAGGGCCCTACAGCACTGTGGAGAAGGCAGGGGTAAGGGCCCTACAGCACTGTGGAGAAGGCTGGAGTAAGGGCCCTACAGCACTGTGGAGAAGGCTGGAGTAAGGGCCCTACAGCACTGTGGAGAAGGCTGGGGTAAGGGCACTACAGCACTGTGGAGAAGGCTGGGGTAGGGCCCTACAGCACTGTAGGGAAGGCTGGGGTAAGGGCCCTACATCACTGTAGAGAAGGATGGGGTAAGAGCCCTACAACACTGTAGGGAAGGATGGGGTAAGAGCCCTACAACACTGTAGGGAAGGCTGGGGTAAGAGCCCTACAGCACTGTGGGGAAGGCTGGGGCAAGGGCCCTACAGCACTGTAGGGAAGGCTGGGGTAAGAGCCCTACAGCATTGTAGGGAAGGCTGGGGTAAGGGCCCTACAGCACTGTAGGGAAGGCTGGAGTAAGAGCCCTACAGCACTGTGGGGAAGGCTGGGGCAAGGGCCCTACAGCACTGTAGGGAAGGCTGGGGTAAGAGCCCTACAGCACTGTAGGGAAGGCTGGGGTAAGGGCCCTACATAAAGTAAGTGCTTTGGATAAAAGCGCTATATAAATGCAGTCCATTTACATCACTGTAGAGAAGGCTGGGGTAAGGGCCCTACAGCACTGTAGGGAAGGCTGGGGTAAGGGCCCTACAGCACTGTAGGGAAGGCTGGGGTAAGGACCCTTAAGCAATGTCTGACCCCCTGGACTTCCCCAATATACTCGGAGAAGTACTGATTGAAGCCCCTACAGCAGAATCAAAGTAGGTGGACCTAGCCTATGCTTACTGTGTGAACTAGACTTAATGTGTTCATGGCTATGGATAACGATTACATAATGAGTATTGTCCCTTATTGGACCTGGGCTTTGCAGTTGGTGAAATCACCTTCAGTATCCACTTATTGTACATTGCTTTGAGTAAAAGAGCCAGCCAAATAAATAAAATGTAATGTAGGTTACTCAAAACCTTGGTTGCTCTCCTCAAAAGCTCTTGCATTTATGTTGTTTGGAAATATGATTTTAAAATATATTGAAAAAGATGCCAGGAGTTATTTGAAGATTTTTAGGCAGTGCTCCCTAGTCAGAGTGCCAAAAGTAGGTCAGATTATCTGCACTGATATGGCCACCCTCTGCACGTCCACTCACAGGAGAACATAATTCGGGAGTTAAACCTGAACGACCTGTACCAGAAGTCCAAAAAGATGTTCAAGGGCAGGGGAGAGCAGGCAGGGGTCCCAGCCATGCCTGAGGACAGAGGAGCTGGAAGAGCAGCCAGAGCACCAGGAGGAGGAGCCACAGAGCAAGAAGGATAAATAACAGTCAGAGTGATCAGAAAGAACTCAAGCTTAATGGTCATGACATCACCATGGGAATGGGTGATGTATTTTTTTATTTATTAAATTTTAATTTTTACCAGTTTTACCGAAAAAAAAAAATGTTTATATACATTTAAGATTCAGATTAAGCGGAATCTTGGCTATTCATTATTTTATATGAGTAATTTGAATCTGTAAGTAAATTCCATGTAACACATGATTCATACCATTTTTCAAATGTCTTTAAAGGTAACAGAATAAAAGTATCTTGCAATAATGGTACTAGATCAATCTCTTATGGAAGGGAGGTTGAACGTTCTGCCTGCAATGTAATCACAATGGGAGTTCCACACACAAACATGAAACAAAATTTGCATCTGGGCTCAATTTAACAGGTCATTAAACAAGGAAATATACAAAATTGGAGTACACCGAGATATTAAATCATTTCAAAAGTGCACAGACAATTCAGCGATGTTACTTTTTTACTTTTGAAGTCAGAAATGATTATGCAAACCTGACTCTGTTCATGAACATTTGTGCCAGCACTTAAAGCCTCACCAAAATCAGTGGGGTCATTATAAAAAATCTAACCACATTTAAGGCATTATTACTAATTTCACCACAAGATAAACTCACTGTGAAATGTTTCAAATGTTAATCGGTTATTTATTGATTTGTTCGTATATTTAGGTGTCCTAAAAACGTTACAGCTGCTAGCATCCTGAGGAACTTCTACAGCCATTTCATATGTGATATGGCACCAAAAAAAATCTGAAGCTCGCTATCTTACTCAAAATAACCCCAGAAGGAAATTTGTTTTGCTGAAATGAAATGTTATTAATTGTTGCCAATCCCCGTTTTAACATAATCTTGATTGTTCAATTCCAATTCGTCCAAGTTATGCCAAGGAAGAGGCCCCATAAAATGTTTTCTGACATTTCTAGACAGCTAAACCTCGCTTGAACAACAATATTTTTACATGTATATCTTTGGCATGGTCTTATCTACAGTGTGGTATAAAGCATTTTAGTTTTACAAATGGGTGTTTTTTGTAATTACAGTGAAAAGGAGACATGCGCCACCTTCTGGAATCTGGATCCCCAGCAGCTAGAATAATATGCCACAGCTAGCTATGACCTGCTGCCAGTGTATATGTTTTCTGGTGGCTAATTCACCAGGAAAACTTGTTTAAACATCAAGATACTTGCATGTATTTCTTCGTCAAGATCTTATCTACAGTGTGGTATAAAGCATTTTAGTTTTACGAATGGGTGTTTTTGTAATTACGGTGAAAAGGAGACATGCGCCACCTTCTGGAATCTGAATCCCCAGCATATAGAAGAGCTACAGCTAGCTATGACCTGCTGCCCGTGTACATGTTTTCTGGTGGCATCGGGAAGTCACCGGGAAAACTTGTTTGAACAAGATCCTTGCATGTATTTCTTTGAGAATCGGTCTTTCTTGTAATGACAATGAAAAGGAGACATGCACCCCCTCTGGATTCTGAATCCCCATCAGCTCGAATAGTATTCCATAGCCAGCTATAACCTGCTGCTAGTGTATTATTTCTGCTGGCTAGATCACCAGGACGCTTGTTTGAACAAGACTATTTTTACTTTTTTTTTTTTTTTTTTGCCAAGATCATGTCTACAGTTTGGTATAAAGGATTTTATTTTTACGAATGGGTGTTTTTTTTATTAAGGTGAAAAGGTAGACATGAGCCTGGTTGATTCCAGTCCCCAACTGCAATGGAATTTTGAAGCCACAGGCAGACTGAAACAGACATTTTGGCTTGTATTGCATTGTGAGAGTACACCTGTCATTAAGTGACGCATCCCATAACAATACAAACCCGTAAATGCAAATGGTATATTAGTTCTACAGTTACGAATACCTCAGAATACTGGTTCATGTTGTTGAAAGAAAACCGATAACCCCACCCTAAAAGTCGCACAGGTGATTTGTTTCCTTCCAATCACAGTGATTACATTTTAAAAATCATATTATAGCAAACAACTGTTATATTCTGGCAAGTTAGCGATTTATATGTTGTTATTTGATTATACTGTAGCATTTATGACATTATCAATGGAGAGTTTTCTCCATTTGGATGTCTGAAGGGCAATTACAGATCTGTTTATTTCAGTTAAATAAAAACAATTGGAAAATTTTAAATCATTATTGTGCATAAGTAATCTCTGTAGGTTTTTATTAGATGAATAGCAGTTGCTCAAAGAGCAAATTGCATTGGTGCTGGCAGTGAATCCGGTTTGGATCAGCAGAACACTTTAATGGGTTTGGCTGTTTGTGGAACATGTAAGGAGGTGTGCATGATGATTACACCATGTCCATCATGCAGACAGTCAAGGGAAGTATTAGTCTGTAATGCAAGAACTGAGGGACTCGCAGACTCAGAAGGAAAAAAACCCTTATTTTTAAACTCTGCCAACAGTGGAGGCATAGTTTGAAAAGAAGGGAGACCGGTACCATCAGCTAATCTCACAACTGGAACAAAACCCATCAGGACTCAATGGAAAAATAATGAGACTTGATTATTTGGACTAGGTTTTCTATGAATGCAAATATAAAAAAAAAAACATCAAGTTAAGCTGAAAGATGGAGGTTCAGCCCTCTTTGCCTTGTAAGATCATCACAAGATTCTTAGAGTTTTCTGATGTCACTTTTTGAGCGAGTCACAATCCTGTCATACCTGTGGACAGGTCCCCCTTGTGTCCCACAGGATCTATGTCCATGCCCCCATTATTAGCACCTGATCAGTTACACACAACACAAATATGGAAGGATTTTTTTAAGGGGGGGTTAAATAATTCAATATTAGTATTTTAGTATCCTAGTATTTTGCTAGATTTTATCATTCAAATAAATCTATGATTGATTTTATAAAAGGAAGTCCAGCAACACCCTTGATTTCTCACACCAACCCTTCCCCATCCTTTAACTGTGTGTAACAGCATTAGATTGCTCTTGCACACTTAGGAAATAAAAAGGTGGCTGCATTCTAATCACACACACATTTTTTAGGTACCCAGACTTGTGAGGACCATTTTCTACTCACTGAGACAAACAATCAAAAGGAACATCCTCCCTCTCTCCCTTAAACATTTCACGGATCTGAAAGGATTACTGATCAACGTGGTGGGGTTTCTGCCCCAGTGTCCATATATACTCTACAGATCAGTGGACAGGTCGATATGAACATACAGTTCCTGGATACATCCCTGCCCTAGATAAGGTAATTTTTGTTGGTTATTCAGTTAAAACACTTTGTGGAATTCATTTTTATTGTATTGTTTTAAAAACCCACATTTTAGGGACATTATAGGGGTATTTGTAAAAGTGTTAGTCACGTTCTTCACCAGAACTCCCAGACCTTTCACACATTTTTAAAACATGTTTATCCTCCAGTTTCCTGATATCTGAATCCATGGTAAACAGACACAGAAAGTTGCGATTGCCCTTGAACTTTTGTGCAAATACTAAACTTGTGCCATTGTTGAAAAGACACCTTCCATACACAACACAAAACATACCAATAGCTCACTGTATGTGGCATTGCACAAAAACCTCAACATGTATGAGAAAACAACAAAAAAATAACGATTCACCTACACATTATGGTTTAGACACAGGGGTTTGAACCAATCTTTAGCTATTAGTAGTTAGGAGTCATTTACAGTAGAGATTCAGGACAAAAAAGGGGTTGTAATCAGTATGGGCCAATAGTAGCTTAACGCAATCTCATTGGTATTGCTCCAATGCGAAGATAATATCTGATCAAGTAGGCCGATGATATCACAAATGTGCAAGAGGGGTGACACATTCAATGTAGTGCTGATGCTGGAAAGTGAGTGGAAAATATCATGCTAAAAGTAGCAATCATCTGAACCCAATTTTAAATTTAAATTTTAAATACAGTCTCAGTAGTGCTGTCGTCTCACTGGTGAAAAAAGTTAACTAGTTGAAACATTTTAAATAAAATATTCTGTAGTTTTCCTTCACTATGTGTTACATTATGCTATAATGTAAACAGGACGGTAGCGGCATCGATATGTAGTATGTCCATACAAATATCAGTTATTGATATTGGCCCCAGAATTTGTAAATCATTACTCCCAATTTACAGCACACAGGCCTGGATGAGAAATTTCAATGTGTAGGGAACTAATAAAAAAAGGTTGTTGTGCAACACCAACCATATGGAGCTCTATCCATTACTCTTTGTTCTTGTGCTCTAACCATGGTAAACTCCAAGGGTAGCAACATCACCGATTGGTCTGTGGCCGAAACTGGGCTGCATTTTTGAAGCTCACTTCCTTGTCTTGTTAAGAGACATTGCTCACTAGCGCCAGTGCGGTTGGCTCCAGTATAGGTGTTTCAGCCATGCATTTTAATGCAAGTCAATGGTAACAATACGGTAAAAATACAAAGTCAATCATTTTTTTCCACAAGAAAAAGTAGTCGCAATAGATGTTTTTTCTATAATCTTCATCTCCCCATATAGCGATGCTAGTTACTGTGCTATTTGGACACTATGGTAATATTTTGTAGACGAATCACAGTTTCTCATGCGCTTAGTGGACGACCAGACTCTCTGGCTTCAATTTGTACAACATGGCAGCAATCATGAACTACACCTCCTGGGCTTCAAAACGCTGTTCACCAAGCCCATGGAGAGTCAACGGGTGACTTTGCCCATGTTTTTCTACAGTCTATGGTTTGAAATACCTGTATCGCAGACTCCTCCCTAGCGGTTTCAGACTTCTTCCAGCAGGCCAATCGAGGCAAAATGCTGCTTTGCATAAATCCCAGACGGTTTGTGCTACACAAAAAATGTCCCATTCTGGCCTTTGTCTTTCAGTTGAAGTTTTTAACTTATTTTTTTACATTTTGGTTTATTAGATTGAGAGCAAGGAGAGGATACCACAATCTAGCCTCAACGTCTGGACAACCCATATCTGATTGGCTGTAGGCATTGTCCAATCAGTACGGGGTGATATGATTCTCTCTCTGCGTAGCCACGCCCACTCAGTACTGGCTTTTCCTCCTATTGGCCAGCTATCCTTGTCCAAAACAAGAACAGGGCTTCTGGCTTTTTGATTTAAACTTTGCAAATATCAAAAGAACAGTAATTTAAAGCAACAGACAACTTGCATATAATATCCTCCATAAAAAATACATTACATTATGTGAATCTGAGTCAAAAATATGGGATTTTACATAATGCTGCATTTAATGTATATTTATATTTTTGTGGCTTACATTTTGTGGGGACATTTTTGTTGTCCTTCTGAGTCATGAGATGCAGCGGCATGCAGCTGCATCAGCGATGGCTGATGCAGCGATAAAAAGATTAGATTAGAATCGTTAGATCCAGATCTTTTTAATAGTTCCAAACCCTTATACCTGTGTGAAAACATGACTGGCTATCTTATAATACTAATGGGAGATTTTACCAACAGGTCTATATATATATTCATATAAAATAACATTAAAAAATAAAAATCATTTTCCCCCTGGAAAAGGCAATCTCTGTAAAAATACAACTCATCCATTACAAGTTGTTTCCTCAGTTGGTTACAATCAAATTACGAACCAATCCATCGTCTCTCTCTACCCAAGAGTTCCACCTTTTCTGCATCTCTCCCCATCCAAAGTCTCCCTGACATGCTTGTGCATTTCTAACAGAGGATGGTGATTGATGGTTGGTTATCACAGCAGCAGAGGCCTTAGAAGTCCCCTTCCTTGGACACTGCGGTCTGTTGAACAGCCAAGCCAAAAATATTTTTACTCCTGTGCAGATTATTTCTTAGTATGAATCAATTATAAATTTATGTTATAAAACAATTTCTGAATATATGTTCTTTTAGACCCATTTGCCACACCCACAAAGTTTCGCTGATGTCTGACTGGCTGGCTGAGCAATGCTTCTTTTCAGTTGTTATTGGTTTCCTGGGCCCAAAACGTTTGCTTAAATGAATGAAAGTGCGTGAGGCAAAGTTCCCATCCGTGGGCTTGTCAGTCAATCACAGAAAGTATAAACTGTCACTCATGCTTGGAGGTGAAAGTAGCAACGGAACTTTTCATTCGTCTCACATCCTTCTCCTTTGTGAGAGGGTGGTGAGCTGTGAATTCCCCACTCCCTCATTGGTGCAAACAGCTGCCTGTCAATCAGACCGAGATCTCATAGGTGGTTCCCCCGACGCCTGTCACCTTTTTCACCCCACCCCCCTGCTTATGGGTGGGGCTCAGCTGGGAAGAACTGTGATTGGCCAGGCCCGGGCAGGCAGAGCAGCTTATTGGCTGGGAAGGAGGAGGGAGGGAGGGGTGGGCGGATTTTGGCTGCCCGTTTGTCTGGCTATATGGCTTCATCTGAATCTCAGCCCTTCAGAACACAGACAGGCAGGAGAGAGGGATGAGGGATTGGAAGAGAAATAGGGAATGGGGAAGGGAGGGAAAAACAAAACAAACCTGGTTTTTATGGGGTATATTACTCCTGCCAAGACACACCCAGAAAAACTTGGGGGTATTGCTGTTAGTACGGGACAGGTTTACATTCAAGTTTTTTTCCATTTACTTAATCTAGAACAGATAGGGCTCATCCACACACTGCAACAGTGCCTTAAAGGGTAATTACACCCTAGATCACTTTTTTAAGCTGTAAACATGTTTGTATGCCTACTTTAAATTGAAACATTTTAATCCATGCCATTATTTCAACATTTATAAAATAATATTATACTATTACGTCATGTAGATGTCAATCAAGATATCCAGCTGGAAAATTATTGCCGCCCACAAATTCATCCGTTTACTTTTTAATATGAGGAAACACTGCCGACACCTGATTGGTGAGATTGGTTTCAGCCCAACGCTTTTCAAACTGGAGAAACATGACGGCCTGTTCGTAAACTATAATATTCCACCTAAACAGTCCACTAAAATATGTTTCTGAATACATTAGGTATAGGTAATTGGTTAATCTTGGTTCACATTTGATGTGCAAAGTCTAGTTTAACAGTTTGATCTGAGTTTCATGAGCCAGGTACCACTACGCTGTACAAATTATTAGCACATAGAATACTTTATGCAAATGAGATGGACACACCTACTCCACCCACCCCAGGATGCATTTTTCAGAATTGTGTAGTCGGCAGAGCCAGGCTGAAACAGTGAGTGCAACTGCTCTTTAAACAGGATGCACCACACAGCAGCCCCCGTTTAGGGATTTACATAATAAATTCTTATCCACACAATATACTTACATTTACATGCTATCAATTTATACAACTGGATATTCACAGAAGGTTAAATATTTTCAGCTCAAGTGTGAGGCAGCAGTGCCCCATCTGAGAATCAAACCTGCAACCTCTATGTTACCAGGCCAGTTCCCTAACCATTGCACTACAACTCCCTGCCATTTGCTTTTAACTTCACTGAAACATCCAACATAGACATCTTCATTAGCCCAGTTGGCTCAATTATTACAGTCTTGACTGCTTCTTCAGTACACCCAGAAGTTAGAACCAATAAAACCTAAAGCTAAAAGACAAGCTGCAAAATTATCAATCAGCAAAACAGAATTTCTTTTGCAGTGAGAGGCCACAGTGAGGTCATCGACTGCAGTACCATTTAACTGTAACTGACTTCAAAATATTACAAAAGGAGGTTGTTCTCTAATGTAAAGTAAAAGCAATTATAAATGGAAAAACAGCCTGGCTTAATGTGAGATGGAACCTTCCCAGATAAACACAGACAGACAAACTGACAGACACACAAAGCGCAACCAGTATGGGAGGAATGAAAGCACAGAAAAGAGAATGAGAGAGGTACAGATAAGCCGCGTTTCCACCAAAATTACCCGGAACTTTCCGTCCCAGGAACTACTTTACCAGGAACTAAAAGGTTCCTTCAGCCAATGGTTGTCTGCGTTTCCACCGGGGTCTAAAGTACCGCGAAGATTAGGCAAATTAGCCCACTGACGTTGTCGTCGGTCCATCTGTCATATGATTTCTTCTGTAACCCCATACTACCACCGAAGTAGCCTACATTATTTTCTAATAACCGGGACAGCCCGGAGGGGTTTATTCCACTTATATACAACGGGTTACCAACAATGACTATATATGGTTACTTTTGTATTTATTGATTTTCATATATCCTCTCAAACACATTCATTAACAGCAGAAAACATGCACGCGTTGTAAACAATTTGCTGTTTTATTACTTTCTCGTCGTCAATTCCATATAGGCTAATCGCAAAATGACAAGAATAGAACGAAAACTCGGACTTGCGTGAAAATGTAAATTAGTAGTGGTACAGCCACCGTTTGCTTTCCTTCGAAGTTACTGCTAGCCGAGCAGCGAAGTGTGCCCTCCAGATGCGAACCATGCACCATAAATGAGTCCATAGTCTTCCTGGTCTTTTCGTGGAATTGAAAAATGGCAGTAAAATTGAGTAAAATTACGGCAGTCTGAAAAAGCTAAAGGGAAGATTACTAGAATTAACCTGTTATTTTACCCGGATAAAAAGTGCGGAAGGTGATTTCCAGTTTGCTTGTACTGTATCACCAATGTTAATTATGCAGAACTACCGCATACCTCACATAACTGTATCAAACGTTTTGAGTCAATTACAACGGGCTAACAAAGAAAATCTGGAAGAAAATATTCAGCAACCGAATTAATCCGTTTGAATGTTTTGGTAGCCTACGTAATATGCTGTCCCAGCACGAATGCTTAGCATTTTATAAAACAAATACTAAAGCAAGAAAAGAACAGAAGAGCACACGTTATAATTCCAAGACGTTGACAGGCTATAACCAAAAGTAGGCTACTGCGCCGCATAACATACAAGTTTGATTTGAAGTTATTATGAAAATAAATTGGTTTGCCGATGCATATTTTCAAACATGGCGGGTAATGGCGGAAAATAAATACAACACAAATGCTACGAGTACTCGACCAATCAGAAATGTTCAGCGCTGCAAGCTCCACCCAAAAGGTTCCTGTACTTTCGGAAAGTACTACCCCCCGAGCAGGAACGTTTTGGGGGGTAAAACAAAGCCCCCAGAACTAAATTTAGACCCTAGTTCCTGCGGTGGAAACGCACTGAGTTCCTCAAAAGGTTCCTAGTTCCGGGGTATAGTTCCTGCGGTGGAAACGCGGCTATAGAGAGATTGATACAGAGAGAGATAGAGACAGAGGAAGACACAGGCAGCTGGAGCAGATGCAGGCAGTCAGAGTGATACTGAGAATAACTGAGCGATGCTGAGAGTAACGGAGTAAGAAAGACAGAAACACTCACAGAAGGCAGGGAGAGGGAACATCGCCTGACGCTGCACACAGCTCTACTCACTTTGGAGCCTGGGTCCCACTGCTGCCACCAGCGGCCGGGCACTTCCTGCCCCGGCTAGGGGGCGGGCCCTCGCTATAGGACTGAGACTTTACCAGAGGGGGGTGGGGCATGCTGCCAGGGGAAGAGGGGGTTTGGGTGGGGGCATCAGGGGAGCCCAGGGAGTGGGTGCGATGTGGATGGAGGTAAGGTTGGGGTTCAGACAGGAGCGGAGCTCGGGAGTGACGGGGAGGTCTGGATTGGCAAGCGGGCTGAGGAGGGGGTCGTGGATCCTGCAGCAGGCACTCTTTCTCTGGAGGGGGTGGTGGCAGGCTGGAGGAGCGCAGGAAAGACTTGGGGGGGGAGGATAGGAGGACAGCGGAAGCCTGGTGCAGCTCTGGGTCACGCTGGTGGGCGATCTGGGCGGAGAGGTATGGTGAGCTGTACCCCAGCACCTGGGAGGGCGTGCCAGAGGAGTGTGGGTGGGTGTTGGGCGGGCGCAGCTCGGGTGCCGCAGACTCAAACTCCGGACTTTCCGAGGGGGTCAGCAGGCTGTCGTACGATAGGCTGCCATTTTGAGGCGTCTGATTGGCTAGGCTCTTGTAGCTGGTAGAGGTGGTGCCTTCGGAAAGGAGTGTGCCCAGTGTGTTGTGGGCTGTGTGTGTGGAGCGCATGCTGGAGGACAGTGAGGCGTCACCCATCAGGGGGTCAGTGAATGAGGGGTAGGACTGCCCCCCCAGGGAGTAACCTGAGAGGGCGGAGCTGGGCCCCCCTGCACCACCTTTCTCCCTATCCCTCCGTTGGCACCCTTCCAAACTGGGCTCAGAGCGATAGCTGGGCTTCTGACTGGACTGCAGGATAGAGGTAGTCTCGTTCAGACTGTCCCCCTGACTCATCTGAGCAGCGAGAGACAGGGAGAGAGAGAGGGAGAGGGGGAGGAGAGAAAAAGGGGGAGAGGGGAGAGAGAAGGAATGAGACAAAGCTGATGTTACAATACCCTACAAGGTCAACAAGCAGAGGCGATATGGGGATGCAACAATGACACACACACATGTATACATGCACCTGCCCACACACACACGCAGCAGGACAATGAAGGGGAATAGAGGGAAGTAATCCAGATTTGAGGGGGGGGGGGATTCTAGTTAGGCTTAATCCTGGTCAGGGTAAAAACACAATTACAATCACATAATCTCACAACGAGACACTCCACTAGCATCCTGCCTACACCTGCCATCGTTCACATCAGCTGTACGCCACTAAAAACAGGCTGCAAGCACCATTCACATATGCACACACATAGACACACATGCCTGCACACACACATACCAGTAACTAGCATGCATGCACACACGCACATACTTGCGCCCATACATGCACCCAACTGTAACTAACACGCACACACACTCATGCACACATGCGCACACACGCTCATACATACCTCTAACTAATACAGACACGTACACACACCTGTAACACACACACAAAGATCTACCTCTGTCTAACAATATCAACATGTCATGAAAGCGCTCTGAGACTTACACAGGCCTGAACACTGTGCTGGATGCTCCACTGTCAAATATACGAAAACAGATAGTCCTTAGAACCATATGGGTTTAACTGAGCTTTTGCAAAATTGCTGAAGTCTAAGCGTGCGATAATCCACAGGCCTTACAGAGAAAGCCCTAAACTGCCGGTGGCCGGTGGGTGCTGATAAGGTCAGCTGAGATTCTAGCCAATTTTTATTTTTCTCCTGTCTCCCAAGTTGTACATAGCATTGTGGTTAAAAAAAATTTAAATATCATGTACATGTACACGTACACACTCACACACATGCACAATACATAATTACACTTGTTGCTCAACTGAGTGCCAATGACTGACCAAGAAAATAAAGACAAAAAGTGAACAAGCTTAAAAAGGAAAAACACTGAAGGACAAAACCAAAAAGAAACACTCAGTCAAGAATAGTCTTTTAACTCAATTAAAACATTAAGAAGAAATACAGTCCGTTCAAATCCAGAGAGAAAGAGGACATAGAGATACTGCCAGTTACAGCTAGAAAAATAAGAATAACTAAATTCAATGTACAGTTCTGGAGGGCCACAGCATCTGCAAGTTTAACTCCAATCTTGGAGGCCCACAGTGTCAGCAGATTTAATTCCAGTCCTGGAGGGCCGCAGTGTCTGCATGTTTAACTCCAATTATGGAGGGCCGCAGTGACTGCAGGTTTAACTCCAGTCCTGGAGGGTAACAATGCCGGCAGGTTTAACTCCACTGATGTAAAGGAAACCACAAAAGGTAGTAGAATTTTCACTCTTCCAGGACTGTAAAATTAAAAAAACCTTGCCGACAAATTCAAGCCACTAATATCCACACGCACTGTACACACATAATTAGCACAGATAACACACAGCTGCTGAGACAAGCTGTTCTTCTTTCAGACAATGTAAAAATGCAGATGTTAATTTCACAAAACTTTAATGGCTGTGTGTGTGTGTGTGTGTGACCTTGTTAGAGCATGTGGCAGCTGTGTGTACAGTTGAGGCCAAAAGTTTACATACACCTAGGCTAAAGACATTCAGACTCAACTCAACTCAACTACACACATTTCATGTTACCATACATTTCCTGTGTTAAGTCAATTAGGGTATCTACTTTATTTCCATAAGAGGTCATTTCAAAATAATAGGTGAGACAGATTTATTTCAGCTTTTATGTACTATATCAGATATATTCAGTGGGTCAAAAAATCTGATATAGTACATACAAGTTTTAGTATTTGGTGGCACTGCCTTTTAATTGCTTAAATTGAATCAAACGCATGGGGTAAGGAGTTGGTCTTGTAACTCCTTACCCCATGCGTCGCTAGGTCGCTGCCGTCATACCCTTGAGCAAGGTACTTAACCTGCAGTGCTTCAGTATATATCCAGCTGTATAAATGGATGAAATGTAAATGCTATGTAAAAATCTGTGTAAGTCACTGTGAATAAGAGCGTCTGCCAAATGCCTGTAATGTAATGTAATGGGTAGCCTTCCACAAGCTTCTCACAATACTTTGCCGGAATTTTTGCTCATCCCTCCTGACAGACCTGGTGTAACTCAGTCAGGTTTGTGGGCCTTCTCGGACACGCCTTTTCAGTTCAGTCCACAAATCTTCTGTGGGATTCAGGTCAGGGCTTTGTGATGGCCACTCCAATACTTTCACTTTGTTGTCTTTAAGCCATATTGTTACAACTTTGGAGGTATGCTTAGGATCACTGTCCTGCTGGAAGACCCAGTTGCGACCAAGTTTCAACTTTCTAACTGATGTCTTGAGGTGTTGCTTCAGTATTTCTAGATAATCCTCCTTCCGCATGATGCCATCTATTTTCTGAAGTGCACCAGTCCCCTTTCCAGCAAAACACCCCCACAACATGATGCTGCCACCCCAATGCTTCAGAGTTGGGATGGTGATCTTTGAATTAAAAGCCTCATCCTTTTTCCTCCATACATAGCGCTGATCATTATGACCAAACAGCTCAATTTTGGTTTCATCTGACCAGCGAACACACCAAAAGGCTAGGTCTTCATCCTGGTGATCACCTGCAAACTTCATTCTGGCTTTTTTATGCCTGTCTTGGAGTAGGGGCTTCTTCCTTGCACAACAGCCTTTCAGGCCATGGCAATGTAGGATTCTCTTAATAGTGGATGTAGATACTTTGGTACCTGATGCCTCCAACTCCTTCACCAGTTCCATTGTTGTTGACTTCAGGTTCAGCTGAACCTTTCGGACCAAAGTTCATTCAGCCCTGGGAGTTAATTTGTGCCTCCTTCCTGAACAATGCAGTGTCTGTGTGGTCCCAAGACTTTTATATTTGCATACAATTGTTTGTACAGATGCTCGTGGTACCTTCATTTGCTTGGAAATTGCTCCTAAGGAGGAACTGGACTTGTGGAGGTCCACAATTTTTTGGCTGAGTTGCTTGGATTTCCCCATCGTATCAAGGGCAAGAAGGCAGTGGCTTTAAAGGTAGGCCCTTAAATACAGCCACAGGTGCCAATTAACTCCTGATCATGACAATTGGCCAATCAGAATGCCCTAATTGACTTGCCAAAAGAAATGTATGGTAACATGAAATGTGTGGAGTTTGAATGTCTTTAGCCCAGGTGTATGTAAATTTTGTCCTCAACTGTATGTGAAGGCTGTTTGTGTTACCTCAGAGTGTGTGAGGGCTGTGTGTGTGTGTGTGTGTGTGTTACCTTGTTAGAGTATGTGACGGCTGTGTGTGTGCGTGTGCTTGTGGGTATGTGAAGGCTGTGTGTGTGTTACCTTGTTAGAGTGTGTGAGGGCAGTGTGGTTTTTCCCTGGGCTTCTGTGGGTGGGTCTGTACTTGTACATAGTTGGGGTGGCAGGGTTTTCATTCAGCAGGCAGCTCTCTGTGAGAAAAAAACAGTTTAATCACTTAGCGCACACCCTCTAATGGTCGTCATGCCGGTGTGCCTAGATTGTTCAACTCATTCATTGCTCCTGCAACCAAAGTATGAGTTGAAAACAGAAACGCTTTGTTTTAGTTTCATTAGTAGGCAATACACAACAACTATGCCGAATATGGAGTTCCGCAGCGCCACCATTGTCGCTCTGGTCGTTCATTTAACAAGCACCCCCTCCCTCCAGTCTCATTTGCAACTACACCCCCCACCCTTGACATAATGGACAATATTGTCTATCTGGGCATTCATAAAAATATTCTTTCACCACTCAAAAATCGTATTCCATCACAGCAACAAGATAAACCCAACAATAGCCCTAAGGTATGACAATACAGTAGTGAAAATGCTGCTCACTGAATAACGAAATAAACAAAACAAAGTTTTAAAAATGATACCATGTCATTCTACAGTCAATATCTGGGACTAAATATTGAATGAATATACAAACTTACCATTGGTTTTACGCATAGAGATGTCTGTTTTGAAAATGAGTGGTCATATATTGTTTTGGATAATTGTTTGTGAAATGCATGTGCATTTGTGATGACTGGGTACCTTCCAAAATATCTATGCGTAATACCACACGTTGTTTACCATGTTGTCACCCTTTTTAGTACAGTCTGGCTTGATCGACAATGAATCAATCCAATAGGTGACAGAATAAGCTTTCTAACGATGTATAACGTCTAATTTTAATAGCGTTTTATAGCTCGGCGTACCCGAAGGTTTTCTCATAATAGCATTCACTCTGTGGTAGCAGTAAAAGAAACAACAAAACATTATCAATGATTTTCGTAATTTAGTGGGAAATATTATTATTATTGAGGACTTCTGAGCATAGCTAAGCCATGTTTGCTGATTGACCTAGCAGACATGGTTTTCTGGAGTAAGACAGAACAGGAGAGAACGACAGGAATGATTTACTGTCTCCACCTCCTGAACACAGATAACATTTCAGCATCGCTATATAAGTATTACTGCTCAAAATATTTATACGTTATTTTTTAAAGTGAGTGTCTTTCAATAGGTTAGTGGTATTTTATAATGAGGATATTTCACAATGCAATGTAAGTGTTTGTTAGCAGCTTCATAGTTTTTGTGTTTCATGCACCTGATATGACGGGAAATTTGGAACATTGCCAAAACGTGGTGGACGGTTGTTGTCTCATCCCCATTCAAGAAAACATTACATACTGTAGAGTACAGAAATACATACGAGAGCTCATTATTACACATTTAGGTTTAGGTACTGTACCGCATTGTGTGACAATGTTTTTGCATTATTTTTATCCAATATCAATGTTTCATCTTAAACCTTCATAAGAGGCTTATTTATATGCTTTATAATGGACTAAAAGTATTTTATCCATTTTTGGAGAGATTTGGATATGTATCTGGACCCCTAGAAATTCACTGTACTAACAGAAAACAGTAATTCCCACTTGAGAATGATGCAACAGTGAGTTTCTTTAGTCAAAACAGTTGATTTGTAGTGAATTACTTAATTATATTGTGATTCACAGCAATGCATAATTTAGACATTTTGGATAGATTTGGAGACCCTGGGGACACTGTTTAGTTTTTGCTTCATAGATCTTTAGTTGTTCTACATATCCACCCTTAGATTTTATGAACTTGTGGTCAAGGAGTTTTTGATCCAGGACATATATAGCTTACCCTGCTGTATATTTGTAATCTCTCAGTATTTCATTGCAAACTAAAAAAGAGCAAATTCATTTTTGATTTTTTGTCTTGAAAATTGACTTTGTGGCTATTTATTTTTTCCAAAATTATGAATATAAATTAATCTAAGTTAGTATTGTAAATGGTACAAATGTCTTGCTTCATTTAAGCCATTTTTCAAGTCTCTGTGGTGTTCACATCTGATGTTATAAAGCTTTAAATAGGGTACCCCCTAAAAGGGCAAGGATTGCCCAGATTGGGCATGTGCACTAAGGGGCTAATACAGGAACCAAGCCCCACCCCCCCATTCTGCACTGGACACACTGCACACCTCTGTACGCACCCTCAGTGTTCCCCATGGATAACTGCCCCCGGGGCAGATCGGGGTATCGGAACTCTGGTTTGGTTGGAGGAGGGGGCTCTGCATCAGCAGACTGGCTTTCCATCATGTCCAGGCTGCTCTTAGATGGCGAGCTATGACGGTCTGCCTGGATACCGTTGTCCTGGACTTTGGTGTCCGAGTGCTGAGGCCTGAGGAAAGGAGGCTGAACCACCACAGCCTGGGGCTTCCTGCTGTGGCGCAGGTACCTGCAATGCACATATACCTCTAACTAATATACACACACTCGTAACAAATACACACACAGGCCTTTAACTAATACACATACACACAAACACCTTTAACACACCACCAAAAAGACTGCAGTGGCATATACACAGATGGACAGACAGACCTGGGAGCCTGAGAGCTGCACAGCACATGACAGACATTCCTCCAACAGCCGTTAGTGAAGGGGTTCACCCCCCCTCTGAACTTCCCTGTCACCTGGGGGGTGGGAAGAGAATACTTTTGTGTTTGTGAATTTACTGTACTTTGGCAACACAGTTTTTCACACCGATAAATAAATACTGAAATTTAGTAAATTTCAATGGAAGGACAGCAGGAAAGAGAGTGTTGTTAATTTCCCTCAGATGAGATTCCATACTGCAGATTACAGTGTGGGCGGAGAGGTGGGGTTAAATGGGTCATATCTGCAGGTTTATGAAGCATTTTTACGTACTGACTCCTTGGGTGTCCCCAAAATCCCTCAATCATAATTCTCTGAGCTTTCAGACACACACACACACGCACGCGCATGTGCACACGCACACAGAGCCTTCGGAAAGTATTCAGACCCCTTCACTTTTTCCACATTTTGTTATGCTACAGCCTTATTCTAAAATTGATTTTTATTCTCAATCTACACACAATACCGCATAATGAGAAAGCCAAAACAGGTTTTTAGAAAATTTAGCATATGTAATAAAAATCTGAAATATCACATTTATGACACTAAAAATTGAGCTCAGGTGCATCCTGTTCAAATTGACCATACTTTAGATGTTTCTACAGCTTTATTTGAGTTCACATGCTAAATTCAACTGATTGGACATGATTTGGAAAGGCACACACCTGTCTATATACGGTCCCACAGTTGACAGTGCATGTCAGAGCAAAAACTAAGCCATGAATCAAAGGAATTGTCCATAGACCTCTGAGATAGGATTTTGTCGAGGTACAGATCTGAGGAAGGGTACAGAAAAATTTGTGCAGCATTGGAAGAAGTTTGGAACCACCAGGACTCTTCTCCTAGAGCTGGCCGCCCGGCCAAACTGATCAATCGTGGGAGAAGGGCCTTGGTCAGGGAGGTGACCACGAACCCAATGCCCACCTGAGCTACAGAGTTCCTCTGTGGAGATAGGAGAACCTTCCAGAAGGACAACCATCTCTGCAGCACTCCACCAACCACCACTCTTCAGTAAAGGGCACATGACAGCCCGCTTGGAGTTTACCAAAAAGGCACCTAAAGGACTCTCAGACCATGAGAAACAAGATTCTCTGGTCTTATGAAACCAAGATTGAACACTTTGGCCACAATGCCAAGCGTCACGTCTGGAGGAAACCAGGCATCGCTCATCATCTGGCCAATACCATGCCTATGGTGAAGCATGGTGGTGGCAGCATCATGCTGTGGGGATGTTTTTCAGCAGCAGGAACTGGAAGACCAGTCAGGATTGAGGGAAAGATGAACAGAGCAAAGCACAGAGAGATCCTTGATGTAAACCTGCGCCAGAGCGCTCAGGACCTCAGACTGGGGCCAATGTTCACCTTCCAATAGGACAACGACCCTAAGCACAAAGACAATACAATGCAGGAGTGGCTTTGGGACAAGTCTGTGAATGTCCTTGAGTGGCCCAGCCAGAGCCCGGACTTGAACCTGATCAAACATATATGGAGAGACCTGAAAATAGCTGCGCAGCAACGCTCCCCATCCAACCTGACAGAGCTTGAGAGGATCTGCAGAGAAGAATGGGAGAAATACCCCAAATACAGTTGTGCCAAGCTTGTAGCGTCATACCCAAGAAGACTGGAGGCTGTAATCGCTGCCAAAGGTGCCTCCACAAAGTTCTGAGTAAAAGGACAGAATACTTAAGTTAATGTGATATTTCAGTTTTTATTTTGAATAAATTTGCCAAAATTTCAAAAAACCCTTTTTCATTATGGGGTATTGTGTGTAGATTGATGAGAATAAAAATTAATTTCATCCATTTTATAATAAGGTTGTAACGTAACAAAATGTGGAAAAAGTGAAGGGGTCTGAATATTTCCGAAGGCACTGTACATGCTCATGCACACACAAACTCATGGAGACGCACACGCACACACCTGTTCATTGGTGGTCCTGCCACGAGCCACTAGCACAATGTGGAAGCCAGTCAGCCCTGATACTGGAATGAAGAAGAGGCCGGCCACACACATCACAGCCATACTGAAAGAGTGAAGGAGCAGAGCCAAAATGGACACAGAGACAGATACACATCACAGCCATTTTGAGAATGTGAAGGAGCAGAGAGAGCCAAAATGTATACAGAGATAAACAAACACAGATAGATCCATAGACAGAGATCTACAGGTTAATTTCTTATAGCCCCAATCAGACACCGGCATCTAAAAATAGCATTCTATTAAATTATTGCTTTCATTGGTCTCTGATTCAAAATGCACTGCTGTAACACCTACACAGCTGCAAAGTGCAGACTCTCCGCACTCGATCGGTAGAACCACTAGAGATAACAAAAGAAATAACAAGGCAGTCTCTTCCCCAAACTGACACCCCAGGCTGATGATTGTGGTATTTTGTAATCCAATAACTGTCTGCAACAAATCAAAAAACTGCTAATCCTACAGTGATGGTGTTGATATCGCTAAAATCCCCCTCTGGTCCCTAAGCAATCAATCGGCTCTTTGCATATAAGCTAGCAAAAGTCACTATTCATTATGTGTTATTTCCATTGAGCTGAAAGCGTTTTGAAAATGAGCATTTCTATGTATGTAAATAGAATGTCAAACACGAAAAGTTCTGATTTTCTAAAAAAAGCAACTTCTTACCTTACACACCTAAACAAATTCTCAATTAGACATTCTAGTGCCGGGTAAATTACCTAAAAGCAAGCTACTACTACCCTCTCTAAGATCTACCTATCGTAACGTTTGCCCCTGCTTGAAACCCTGTTACAGTAATCATACATTGTCGTGCTGTTCAAGCTCATTTACACAGCTTTCAAACGTAACTTACAGCTTCCTTCTAGCTGAAACTACAGCTTGGATGTTCTACTATGTACCGACTTACTTTCACTTTGCGTTTTCACATAGCGCATGAGAGGAAATTTAGCATACAATTTATTGGAGCTTTGTTTACCGGTAACTGCTTGCATAAAAGACACTTGATAAAAGGCACTGTATTGTAAATTGTTTAAGATTAGATTTTATATTTGAGTCAATTTCTTCCTAGAGACCTCTCACTCTGTAGTGATCAGGTTTGCTTCTGAAAAAGCCTGATTTACAGCAGTCTGGCAGCTAATTGCAGGTCACAGCACTTAGATACAATCAAACCACTTAGTTTTACCTTGCTACGTGAATGTAGTTTGTGTGTTAACTAATCATGAACATAATATGGACACAATTTGTACACAGAAGCTCTCCAAAAGGACAGAAACAGCATTTGACTGAAATACAGTGCAGTCAAACAGAGAGAATGGGTAAATAAAGAATATTTGTTTTGTGTGCGGGTACCACCCTCAATGGAATTAGCACCTGGATGTGGAATATGACTGGAAAAAAAAATATGGAGAGGTTTTCGGGAAATTTGGGCCCAGTTTTGGAAAAACGCATGTTAAATTTTACTGCTTTGTTCAATCCACTTCAAACTTTTTTCCTGGTGTTGTATACATCATAGGGTTCGATTGGGGGAAAAAATCTTGATTTGTCCAGTATCAGAAGTGCATAAAACCATTACAGAATATAGAAGATACAAAGCGATTTTTGGATATCTTTGTTGTTTTTCAGAATAAATATATCCTGTATGTTTAAGGGGTTAAATAAGAGAACCACAGGGAGGCTGAGAGGGAATCACAGACTGACAGAGTGAGCGAGAGACAGACAGACGGGTATAAGGTGTAGGATACGTGACGGCAGAGTGCACACGGTCCAGCTGCTGGGTGTGGAACAGGATGAAAAGCAGGCCGAAACCAAACACAGCAATGATGTGCGCTGTCAGCGACAGCAGGAACAGGAAGAAGTAACGGTAATTTCTCCTGCCGATGCAGTTATTCACCCATGGACAGTGATGGTCAAAATCCTGCAAGAGAGGGAGAGAGAAGGAGGGAGGGGGAGAAGGGAAAAAGGGCAGGGTACATTTATATGTTACTTCATGTTATAACACAGGGGTTGCTAGGTGGTTCATCTTATGGCACTGATGGTCCCTACAGACTGGTATCAAATCCAGACCATTACAGGAATGACTGTGGTCAGCAGCCCCGCCGGGCGATGCACAATTGCCGACAGCATAACTCAGGAAAGGGAAGGTTTCAGTTGGCTGGGGTGACAGCATCCCATAATATTTGTGTAGCCCTTCTATATCAGTTGTGTAGTGTTTGAATCATGGTTGTGTAGCGCTTGTATGGCGGTTGTCTAGCATTTCAATGACGGTTGTGTATCGTTTGTATGGCAGCTGTGTAGTGTTTGTATCGCAGTTGTGCAGCATTTGTATAGCGGTTGTGTAGCGTTTGTATCTGGGTTGCATAGTGGTACCTCTACACAGTTGTCACAGACGGAGCAGTGAGAGCAGCGGGGGGGTCTGTAGAAGCGGCAAGTGGAGCACCACTTCATCCGCACCTGGATGCCACGGATCTCCACAGTCTTATAGAGTGGGGCGCGGAAATCATCCTCCTTATCCTCATCTTCCTCCGCTAGCAAAAATACACAGCCATTAGCAAGTTTACTCTCCTTTGCAAGCATACAAACACAGCCGAGAGCACAGTCCCTCTGATAGCATGAAGACACACCAATTAGCAGAGTTTCCTCTGCATCCCCAAGCACAGACACAGCTGCTATCACAATCTCCTCTATCCGGAAGCACTGAAACACAGCATTTAGTAGTCTCCTCTCTGTCTCCAAGCACACAAACACAGCCATTTGCACAGCCTCCTCTCCGTGAGCAGAGACCCTGCTGTTAGCACAGTCTCCTCCAGAGACACAGGTTTTAGCAGGCTTCTCTCCATTCTCTAGAACAGACAGTTGTTAGCATGGTCTCCTTTCCGTCCTTTAGCATAATGGCACAGCCATTAACAGTCTCCTGTCCATTCTCCACAACAGAGACACAGCTGTTAGCACAGTTTCCTCTCCATCTGCTGGCAGACACACAGCCATTAGCACTGTCTCCTGTCTATCTGATTGCACAGAGGAACAGCTGTTAGCAGTGTCACCTCCCTCTGCAAGCACAGAAATACAGCTGTTAGCAGTCTCCTCTCCCCCTGCTAGCACAATCTCCTCTCCGTCCACTAACATAGAAACACTGAATTTAACCGTCTCCTATCTGTCCCAATGCACAAAAACATAGCCGCTAGTAGTTTTTTCTCTTCCTGCTAGCACAGAAACACAACCTTTAGCACAGTCTTCTCTCTCCACTAGCACAGATACAGCTGTTAGCACAGTCTCCTCTCCCTTCGCTTGCAGAGACATAGCATTTCCACATCTCCTCTCCATTCCCTAGCACACACAGCCATTAGCATTCCTGTTTTTGTCCACTAACAAAGACACAGCTGTAAGCAGTCTCTTCTAGGCCCTCAAACACAACAACACAGCCGTTCGCAGTCTGTCCTGTGTCCGCTAGGTTAGCAGTCCATCTGCTACCGGTGGCAGAGCCATTAGCAGTCTCCTTTCCATATGCTAGCACAGAAACACAGCTGTTAGCACTGTGTCTTCTCTGTCCACTAGCACACAGCCTGCCCTCCTCCCTGTCTGCTAGCACAGAAACACAGCTGTTAGCACTGTGTCCTCTCTGTACACTAGCACACAGCCTCCTCCCTGTCTGCTAGCACAGAAACACAGCTGTTAGCACTGTGTCCTCTCTGTACACTAGCACACAGCCTCCTCCCTGTCTGCTAGCACAGAAACACAGCTGTTAGCACTGTGTCCTCTCTGTCCACTAGCACACAGCCTGCCCTCCTCCCTGTCTGCTAGCACAGAAACACAGCTGTTAACGTGTCGCCCCTCAGTCCTCTAACACATAAATACAGCCCTTAGCACAGTCTCCTCTTCGTCTGCTAGCACATACGCAGCTTTTAGGACAGCAGAGATTTTCCAGGCTCAAAATAGGGCTTAGTGTGGAACAAATTGAGGTCAGTCCAGCATTACTGCCACCATCAACTCAACGCACTGAATGTAAAGTTTAGAATGTAGGCCTTCAAGAAACCACAATACATTGAGATGTAGGCTGTAAAAAAATTAAATGGTGACCAAGATAAAAAATTGGGACAATTTAAATATTTATTGAAGGATTACATATTGTAAGTACCAGAACTGAGGGGAAAATATAGCCCATACTGAAGGATTTACACATTGTGGGTGGTTTATTCTACAGGAATAGTGGTATTTGGAATTGTATTATGTATAGAAATGAGTTTCATTTTTGTTACTCAAAATTTAGGGTACAATAATAATTAACCTTTAACTTACTGAATCTACACAAATGTCAGCTTTCTATATTTAAATAATTTTTATATAGTCACTCAAAGAATGCTTGCACCATCATTTTTGTCACTGGTGTTACTTGTACCCTACACAACATTAAAGGATTTTCAAATTTTAATTTCTCAGTTCAATCTGCACAGGATAAGTTAATACAGTAGAATCCAGTCAAATGCATAATGGATTATCGCACGATTCTGGCATTTGTGGTTTTGGTTGAGGCAAACACAAAAAGAAAAGGAGAGCAAGTACCTCTGGGGAAGATGCCGGAGTCCATGAATGTGGCCATGCAGAAGTTGGCGAGGACAAAAAGGAAGACGACTCCATTGTAGATGGGAATGGCAACAGAGAACCTGTCGGACAGCCAGGGGCATCTGGGGGAGGGGGGGTGGGCTTAAAAGTTAAAACACTGTTTCACTGCAGAAGGCGCCTAACACTAAAGCTAGTCCAACTGCACACATATTACATGATACTGATACCATTGTGACCATTCCAAACAACAGGCAGGGTGAGTGTCTCTGTTTCTGTGTCTCCCTGTCTCCATGTGAGTGTCTAAGGGCTTGGTATCCCTCAATCTTGGACAGTGACCAGCATGATGCTGATTTACCCACTCGTTGGCTCATCCAAGTACAGACACTGGATTTTGTGTCACATCCTTTTGCCCAGATAACTGTGACTTCATTCAGCTTTAAAACATTGTAATTTCATCTTAAAAAGATCCATAACTTCTCATCTTAAATTAGTGATCAAAGCATTAGTTGATGAATCTTTTTTTCTTTTGTTGTATAAAGTTTAACCACTGTCCTTTAACATTTCCCACACTATAGGCCACTGGGTAAAGAGAGGGAGAGAGAATGAGGGGTAACGAGAGGGAGAATAAGAGAAATAAAGAGAATATGGGATGAGAGGGAGGGATGGGATACAGAGAGACTTTATAGGGAATTACGCACAAAGAGAAGGACCATTTCATTTAACATGACAGATGTTGGCCTACATTTTGCTTTTCCTGTTATTAATCTGGACAACTAAAGAACCAAGTGGCCAGAGGACACAAGACTGAGAAAGCGAGACAGAATAAAGTCCTCAAAATTGAAATGAATATACTAGGAATGGGCATTAGGATGAGCCTTAGTCCACGAGTACCCAGGGGGAATTTCAACAGAATATCAGGACGCTCACATTCTGGGGGACGGATGGGGGGGGGGGGGGGGTGGAATCTGTGATTATAGCCATTTTTGACAGTTACGTTTTTTTACCACTTCTGCAGTTTGCTCCATTTTTACTGCATTCCATGACATTTTGGCAGTTTTGGATGGGAACTGTCAACATTGACGTAGTCTACAGTGTGATTTATAGCCTAGTGGCTTGGCCTATATCATTTTCACAATATTAAGTGCTGGGAAAAACAAAGTGTGACAATATAGAATCAACATTCTAGAATGTGCAGGGATGTGGGACTGCCCTGTTTTATTTGCTTCCTATCTTGCAGATAGGTCCTACCAGGTCACCTGGATGAGGTCTGCCTCTGCTTCTCATCTGCTTGTTATAAGAGTCCCCCCCCCCCCCTTACAGGTTAGTGATAAAATATCTTCCTGCCTGGCTGACATCTCAACCTGGATGGTCAGCCACCACCTGGTCAACCTCAACAAGACTGAGCTGCTGTTCTTCCCCAAAAAGACCTCCCTAATACCTGAGCTGTCAATCACAGTTGAGGGCACTACAGTGACTGCCTCTCACTCTGCAAAGAGCCTGGGGTGGTCTTGGACAACCGGCTGAACCTAAAGGAGCACAACAAGGTTCTGCAGATTCATCCTGTACATCATACCTGACTACACACTCCACCCAGGGCCGGATCATGGTCCCGTGAGGCCCCTGGGCACATGTCTTTTAGAGCCCCCCAACCCCCCCCATTATTAAATGATAACCACTAAACAGTGTGCTAGTGTGTACCAACACCACAACGTCCATTTAGCATACTTGTCCAATTGGGCTAGCTAATAAGCTCTCAATGAGGTTTTTATTCCCAAGGCCACAGCATCCCATGTTTTGAACAAATAATAGTTTTGAACTAATAGTTAGCTAGCTAGTAGCTTTGATTTAAGCATCATGACTGGCATGCTGTTTTAACATTTATTCAACCCACTGTAGCTAGCTACCCCTTTATCTTATACCACTTTCACACAGATGACCCGCAAACAAATGCCACCTAACTAACTAGTTAAGTTGTGTGCCACCTAACTAGTTAGACAGCTGAGTTTTAGGATGATAGTCAGTGAACTAGCTGGCTTTTTAGTGCAGCTAATTTGGTTGTAAGGGCAGCTAGCTGGCAAAAATGGCAGCTAGCTAACTCAGTGGTGTAGGTTTTGTGTGAACACTGGGGGGGGGACATTAAGTGGGCAGTCTGGGGGTCCTCCCCCAGGAAATTTTGAGTGTCAAACACTTCATTTCCTGCATTCTGGTGAATTTTTATACACCAATTTGTGCCTTTTCTGCATCAATTTATGGTGGAAATGCTTCTTTCATGTTTTTATTGGGGGGGGACAAATGCACGTGTTCTAAATATTGAGGGGGACGTATCCCCTGCGTCCAGGGATTAAATTGGGATTTGGGAGGTGGGTGAAAAAAGGTACAAACCAATGAATGTCGCAGCTCAAAATAGTTGTATCTTTAATGTACTGTGCACATAATTGTAATTAAGGAAAACATTTTTAAAAGAATGTATACTATTGATGCAAGCGTTTACATAATATATTTCAAGTTTATTGAGTGTCATTAATGCTGAGAATTTTTTTTACCCACGAAAATAATCGGTCATCCGCCTCTTGTCCTCACTTACTTCCTCCTTAATCCATCTTTCTTAAACTGGTGGGGCGCAAAACTTTCCTTTAAACTAATCATTGATCTCAAACTGTTCTAATTAATTTTCAGTGATTAACAAGCATGCAAACATCTGACTAATCAATTGGAAAGGGACACAGCTTCTTCGCATTGTGTTAGGGAGATTAAATGATAAATGCAATTTAGAAAAATCCGTTTTAATCACTAAGCAGTGGCGGAATCTTCCGCCGATTTTCATTGAGTATCAATACAATTAATCCACAAAATAGGTTACTCAATACTATCATATATAGCCAGCTCTCCCCAAATAGGTAGTTTTAGCAAGTAGCCTAGGCCTTATAGCCTACATTTTCATTTGCAGTACGAAATTGTGCACATTTTTAATCAACATCGTTTGCGGATAAATGCACTTCTTTCTCCGCACTCGTAGGCCTATTCATGTCAAATATTTGCAATGCGTAGACTGTAAACAAAATTGAAGTGGAGGTTTTGTTTTTGCTGGGTTATTCTGAAAGCTAACACGGTAGATAACAGACTGGTGTATCTTGTTTGTTAAGTATAGACTACTTGATTAAAACGGATTTTTAACAGATAAATTGAATTTATGATTTAATCCCTCTAACACGGTATGAAGACGCTGCATGTTAGGCTACTTGCCATTTTATTAATCCGATCGTTGGCACGCTTGATTATAAAGAAAAATTACTAATGAAAACAGGTTGAGATCAATGATTAGTTTAAAAGAAAGTTTTGCACCTCACCGATTTTCAGCTCACCGATTTTCAGCTCACCAGCAACCTGCTGATTTTGCTCAAGCAAACAAAGTTGCCGTTAATAATAGCTGGCGTTCGTGGGGGCTGTTTATTCATCTCTCTTTAAAATGTTGCATAGATCAAATGACATATTAATGAAATTACCTAACGCATCCGCTTTCAAACAATCAACGATATTTTTCTTTCTGTGCCTGTCTATATAAACGACCGTTCCTCTTGAGTTTTTTTTTTCTTCGGATTTTTGATTGGTTGAGAGAGTAACTGGCTAGAGGGAACACATGGACTAGGCCTACAAAAATGGATTGTCATAGCTATTTGTAAAACTGCCGGTCAAAATTATTTATTTATTTACCAAAGGTGGGTGGACGCCATGCACCTGCGTCCACCCCCAATTTAACCCCTGCCTGTCCCCCCCCCCGAAATCTACACCTATGGGCTAACTAATTTCTGTTAACAAGCTGAATCATATGGGCAGCTAGCTAGGGAACATGGGCAGCTAGCTAAAATAAAGGGATAGCTAGTTACGGTAAGTCAAATAACGAACGGCTTGCCATAATATGACGCCCTTCAAACTGTCCTGTTATGCAGAATGAACAGACTTGTTGGTGAATATTGTATCATGCCACAGCATATTGTAGTGTGCCAACCAGTGGCTCAGTTTTATAGCACTGTACTCTCCGAGGCTCTCGTTTTAAGCATGCACTGTATGTACCAAGGGGCCCAGGTGTTACGCTCGATGTATGCACCGAGGGGCCTGGGGGCCCTAGTGGTCAGCTCACGCTTTAAGCACCGAGGGGCCTCACATTGATAGCGCTGAAGGGCCCGGGGGCCCTAGTGTTCAGCTCACTCTTTAAACACCAAGGGGCCTGGGGGCCCTTATACTGTAAGCGCTGAAGGGCCCAGGGGCCCTCACATTGTAAGCACCAAGGGGCCCAGCGTCCCTAGTGATCAGCTTACGTTTTAAACCCCAAGGGGTCTGGGGGCCCTCACATTGTAAGCGGCGAGGGGTCTGGGGGGCAGTAGTGGTCAGCTCACATTTTAAACACCAAGGGGTCTGGGGGCCTCACATTGTAAGCGGCGAGGGGTCTGGGGGGCAGTAGTGGTCAGCTCACATTTTAAACACCAAGGGGCCCGGGGACCCTTAAATTGTAAGCGCTGAGAAGTCTGGGGGGCCCTAGTGGTTAGCTCACGCAATAAGCACCCAGGGGCCTAGTGGTCAGCTTGCGCTGTGCGCACTGAGGGCCCTGGCTTTCAGCTTCCTTCGGAAGTCTTGGGCCACCACGCGCGGCCTGAGGCTTGGAGGCCCCCTGGCAGTTCGAGGCCCTGGGGCACCGGCCCCACTGGCCCGGTCCATAATCCAGCCATGACTCCACCTAGCTACTTGTCCAGGCTATGGAGACCTCCCATCTTGATTACTGCAACTCCCTCCTTGCAAGCCTGCCAGCTTGTGCCATAAAGACACTACAGATGATTCAAAATGCTGCTGCCCGACTCATTTTCAGCCTTCCAAAGTTCTCCCATATCACTCCTCTGCTGAGGTCACTCCACTGGCAACCGGTCGCTGCCAGGATCAGG
Organism: Anguilla anguilla; assembly: GCF_013347855.1. Taxonomy (NCBI): domain Eukaryota; kingdom Metazoa; phylum Chordata; class Actinopteri; order Anguilliformes; family Anguillidae; genus Anguilla; species Anguilla anguilla. Next base: position 28,183,332 of record NC_049207.1, read on the forward strand.
TTCAATGTCCTGACTCTCGCCTACACTGCAGTCATCAGGACAGCCCCAGTCTACTTACAGGACATGATTCAATCCTACGCCTGCTCGACTACTCTGCTCTGCAGCAGCAGGAAGAGCATGGTGCATGAATGGGTCTAAATACAGTAATGTTACTTGTAAAGCACAACAGGTAAAGTGTGTAAATACGGTAATTTTACAGAAAGTAGAAGAACAGCATAGTGCTGTTAGATGCGTGTAGATGCAGCAATGCTACTCACGTGAAGAACAGCGTAGTGCGTGTAAGCGTATACATTCGGTAATGTTACTCACGTGAAGCAGAAGAACAGTGCAGTGCAGCCAATGAGGAAGATGGTGGCAGCTGAGACGGGGATGTAGCGACTGGGGCGTACTGGCCGTGAGGGAGAGGAAGGTGGTGAGGAAGAGAGGCCACCAACACCCCCACTTTTACTGCCCCCCGGCATCACCAGCACAGCAGAGAGAGAGAGAGAGAGTGAGGGGGCGGGGTGGGGGGGGGGGGAGAAAAGGGGGGATAACCTGAGATTTAAGGGGGTGGAAGGGATGAATGGATTAGGGAATAAAGGATAAAGAGAAAAGATGTGGAGGATAGGGAGGGGAGGGGGAGTCAGAGAGTGAAGAGGATTTGTCGTCTACTTTCTTGGTGGACGGGGTACTAAATGTATGCATATTTATGAAGGGGCAGGGGTGGGGAGATGGAGACAAGGATGGGAAGGGGTCTGTGTGAATAGCAGCAGTGAGGTTCACCGTTCAAATTAGATCTAAAAATCTTTTTTTTAGATATGAGCGATATACTTCTGTACAGCCAGTACATTAACACTGCAGTAGCAGACAGGGAAATGACTTCGTTCAGATGAATAAGGCTGAGCAGAAATTCTGCTTTTGTTTCCGCTGTACTATTACAGACTGACTGCTTTAAGTAAGAACACAAAATAAAACCTCAGTGCTCAAAATGGTCTGATTCTCAGAATAAAAATGTTTAAATGATGAATTTTTAAAAATCTTATTTGTCGTGATGAACTGCAACATGCATTATGCATTTGTGCAACAATTGCTTGACAATCAAGGAGCTCAATTTTGTTTTAAAACTCTTACAAATTCAAATTATAATTGATATTGTGATAAAATAAAAAAACAAGTGCAGTCGTTTAGAAAAAAAATTCTGAAATAAATTTACAAAATATTTTATGTGTATTTGGTGTAACTGTACAAAATAAATGGGCAGAAACTTGTCCAAGTTAAACCCTCTGTACCCATTGCGCAAACAATCCAATCTCTTAATGGCACTCAGAGTGACTTTAATAGCAGTTCCAAAAGATGTTTCTCCCGTTGGTGTTTCTCTGGTCCACTCATTTCCTGGGCAGTTGGTCCACGTGTGTCCTGGGCAGCTAGGGAAGTTCCACTCACACAAAAAGTGGAAAAATAAAAAGCAATGACGTGAAGACGCCCAGCTGATGTCCCAGGTACTGTACACTGATAGGATAGGTAGAGCTAGAGAGCTCCTGAATTTAGGGGCCAATCACAGGCACTATTGTGATGACTGACAGGCTGTTGAATGGCATGGAGCAGGGCTTGTGTGCTTTTGTCTGGTGTTGGAGAGAAGGGGGTTGGTGAAATGCAGAATGGTTCTGAAAGAGTTATGGAGATAGCTGTTCTCTTTCCTGCCAGTACCTTAAAGAGCATTGCTCTCTTGTAACAAACAGCTGCTAAGATTGGTCAGGCGGCTCTCGCACAAGGGGGAGGGGCTAGTCACCAAATCCCCATGAAGAGAGGTGAGGTGGCATGTTTCCCTCTAGCTCACATGCACACAAGGTCCAGGTTAAACACACACACCAGAATTTAGCTACCCAATCAGGCAGCACCCCAAAAACTGTTAGAAACCCCAGATTCCTCAATGGTTGTCCGGAGCTATAGTCCCGTTATCTGCGAGGCGGGCGTGTTTCCATGCTTTTTCTTACGTTACCGGCAAACAGCTGGCAGAGTGGTAGTCCGAGGTGCTATAAAATCCCTCTTATCTGATAAATTATTTTTCAATCAAATAAAAATTCAGTTCACACACCTGGAGTCTTTAAACCAATAATTCAGATGTAACAAAAAAGATCAGTGATGTGGAAGACAGGGATTAAAATTCAGGGCATTAGCTGTGCAGTAGCCATAGAGGCAGCTGCTTCCGTCCTGTATCCGAGCCATACTGAAATGCGACCCATGCAACCCTTCAGTGCCAGGACCCCTGCAGGGATAGGGCCCTGTGCACCATGCACCTGGACCTGCCTCCTGAGTCAGCAACAGGACGGGATACAGGAGCACTCTGGACGGTCCTATCCACAAAGGGGGAAAATCAGCAGGGCTGGACCCGTCCGTCTGTCCGACTGTGCGTCTGTCCTACCACTATGAAAGAGACAGACAGATTATTACTGTAGTTATTTACTTTACCTTTACTTCTTCATAGATATCACTGCCATTATAACTACTCTACTTCATGTCCAACAGGATGCTGTCAGGGACAGGAGGATCAAGAAAAATGTTTCATTTCTGAATCCAGCAGTTTTAACAGCTAACACCCTCATTTAATGTTCAGCACACTATATGATATCCTCCTCACTTATCCAACATGTACAATAAATCCATTTGATTGAATTTGTTAATCATTAATCAAAGTTTCGATCATCAGTTAAATCAACAAATTTGTTGATAGGTAGAGCTACCTGTTGGGTCAACCTTTATTAAAATATACAACTTAAAACAGATTAAAATCAAGAGACTTATTAAATTACCACAAGTATTCAATGTTTTATCTAAAGATGAAGGTTAAACTACCTTAATGTGAATGTTGCACACATGAAGTTATAGTCAGCAGTGTAGTATAATGGTTAAGGAGTTGGTCTTGTAACCTAAAGGTCACAGCTTTGATTCCCCGGTAGGACACTGCTGTTGTACCCTTGAGCAACGTACTTAACCTGCATTGCTCCAGTATATATCCAGCAGTATAAATGGCTAAAATAAGAGCGTCTGCTAAATGCCTGTAATGTAATGTAATAGTCACAAAAGTAATTAATGAAAGATACCACACCACAGCCTGGTTATATTCGGAATGGTTCACTCCATCCCTTTACACAACACAGGGAAATCAACATAAAGCACTCCAGAAGGATTCAGTAATGAAAAGGAGACAATTTCAGACACTACAGATTCGGAATAGGTCACGTGACCGCTATCAGTGGCTAAGTGAGCAAGCATGCAAGAAATGGTAAAAAAGTTTTTTTTCAATTTTGAACAAGTGTTTTCCCCAACTGTGTACTTGTGTACTTGTACGAATTACATCTCAGTGATTAATAACAAATATACAATTAAACAAAAAAGTTTCTCTGGTTGCTGCTTATTTTCCAGCACAGCACGTAGGACACTGCACATAAATATAAATAATATGAGACCAGGAAGGAGATGTTAGAAAGGTAAAGTTGGTAGGATATCCAACTACCAACGAACGCTTACATTACAGTGTGAAATATCCTCATTATAAAATACCACTAACCTATTTAAAGACACTCAATTTCAAAAATTACGTATATAACTGATATATTTTGAGCAGTAATACTTACATAGCGATGATGAATTCTTATGTGTTCAGTAGATAGAGACAGACAGTAAATCAATGATACATTTCTATCCGCTTCTGTTTTACACCAGAAAACGATGACATCTAGGTCTATCAGCAAACATATGGCTTAGCTATGCCCAGAAGTCCTCAATAATTAATATTTTCCAAGAAATTACGAAAAATCGTTGACAATGTTTCGTCTGGTGCAGCATCTTTTACTGCTACGACAGAGTAAATGCGTAAGTGAATGCGATGATGAGAAACCTTTCGGTTACGCTGACCTATAATACGCTATTCCAAGAGCAAAATTAGACATGTTCGAAAGCATCATTAGAAAACTTATATTCTCACCTACTGAATAAATGAATTGTCAATCAAGCTAGACTGTACTAAAAAGGGCGACAACAGCATAAAGAACACGTGTGGTATCACGCACAGCTATTTTGGAAGGTACCCACTACCCAGGCGTTACAAATGCGCGTATATTTCACAAACTGATTGTCTAAGACAATATATGAACACTCAGTCTCAAAAGGGACATCTCTACACGTAAAACCAACGTTAAGGTCCCTATTAAGCCCACCAAATCCGTTTTTCAGACATTTTTAATATATACTGCCCCAATTTAAGTGAGAACATTTTAGTTAAAATGGAAGTCTAATCTCTCATTTGAAGTGTCAATAATTCATTTATACCAATTTCTAATGTTTTTATTGTTTAATTTGTTAAAATATGTCAAAAGTCTGGCATGGGCTTAATGGGTACCTAAAGTACCCTTTAAGCCCATGGGTGTTCCATATAAGCCCACTTCATGATTTGTTGATAAACAAAAATTAAAAAAATCTTATTCTATTCAAATCTGTAATCTCTTAGCTCTCAATAGCTATTTTCATTTTGTCTCCACTCCTATCCTATGGCCTGTAAATGGCATTTGAAATAGGCGTGACCAGCCTTTTTGTTGTGTTGTCAACGCAGAAAAAGCTAAGCAACATGTCTTCTTTGGAATGTGGAAAAAACTATTTATGAACAAAATCAAAACTATAGTGGGAATTACTCTTCAATACTTCATCTTTTAGTATGTGTTGTCATTTTGTCTGTATCTCTATCCGATGGTGTGCTGTTGGCATTTGAAATTGGCCAAAATTTCTGGTCCAGCCAGCTGGTTGAAAGTGCAGATATTTTTATGAAGATTTCTGAAGACCGACTGACTGAAAGAAAAACAGTTTGCAGGTTCAATACTAATGTTCTAAGGACAGTAAATGACTCAATTTCAGGATTTACAATTAAACAATAACTTTAATTTAGTTTAGTTGCCCTTTTTAGTACAGTCTGGCTTGATTGACAATTCATTTATTCAGTAGGTGACAGTATAAGCTTTCTAACTATGTATAACATGTCTAATTTTCCTTTTGGAATAGTGTTTTATAGCTCAGCATAACTGAAGATTTTCTCATCATCGCATTCACTTATTCATTCACTCTGCGGTAGCAGTGAAAGACACTGCACCTCACAAAACGTTATTAACGATTTTTAATAATTTTTTGGAAAATATAATTATTATAGAGGACGTCTGAACATAGCTAAGCCATATGTTTGCTGATATAGCTGACATCGTTTTCTGGAGTAAGACAAAAGCAAAGGGAACTGCATCATTGATTTACTGTCTCTCTCTATCTACTGAACACAGATAAGATTTCATCATCGCTATGCAAGTATTACTGCTCAAAATATTTCAGTTGTACATGCTATTTTTGAAATTGAGTGTCTTTAAATAGGTTAGTGGTATTTTATAATGAGGATATTTCACACTGTAATGTAAGCGTTCATTAATAATTCAGTAGTTTTTCTGATGCATGCAAGTTATGACGTGAGAGTTGGAAAATTGCCAAAACGTGGTGGACGATTGAAAACTGTTTCATGTCATCCCATCCCCATACAAGAAAACATTACATACTGTAGAGTACAGAAATACATAGGCTACAAGAGTTCATTAATACACATTTAGGTACTGTACCACATTGTGACAATGTTTTTGCATTATTTTTTAATCTGATATCAATGTTTCATTTTAAACCTTCACAAGCGGCTCATTTATATGCTTTATAATGGACAAAAAGCATTTCATTAATTTTTGGAGAGATTTTGGATATGTTTCTGGACCCCTAGATATTTTAGACCACTGTACTGATGGAAAGCTTGTAATTACCACTTGAAAATGATGCACCAGTGAGTTTAAGTCAAAACAGTTGATTTGTAGTGAAATATGTGAATGTGTTTTGATTTACAGCAATGCAGAATTTAGACATTTTGGACAGATTCGGAGACGCTGGGTACACTGCTTAGCCTAGTTTTTGCTTCATAGGGTTCTACATATCCACCCTTAGATTTTATGAACTTGTGGTCAAGGAGTTCTTGATCCAGGACATAGGCCTATATAGTTTAACATGCTGCATAAATTCAATCTCGCAGTATTTCATTGCAAATTCATTTTTGATTTTTTGTCCAGACAGTTGCATTTGTGGCACTTTATTTCTTCCAAAATCATGAATATAAACTAATCTAAGTTTGTATTGTAAATGGTTCAAATGCCTTGCTTCATTCAGAGACTTGAATTTAATTTTTCAAGTCTCTGTTGTGTTCACATCAGGGATTTTAAAGCTTTAAATAGGGTACCCCCTAAATGGGCAAGGATTGGCCAGATTTGGAATGTGCGCTAAGGGCTTAATCATTAATAATTTCATAATGTATAATTAACTGGCCTTACTGACCTATTAGACATCAATCAATCAACAATTAAATTTTTCATTAACCAAATTCCATACCTCTCTGTCAGGTCATGAGCAGCCTGGTCACACTCATAGCAGTTTAAGGTCATTAGCAGCCTGGTCAGACTCATAGTACAGTAAGGTAAAATGAGTAGCCTCATCAGGCTCATAGTATCATAAGGTTCTATGTGGGGTTTGCACCTGTTCAGCAATTAGGCGCTGTCCAGTGTGTCTTAGACTTGCATACAATGCACAAGCTAGCAAATAATAATCTCTATAGTACAGACCCGTCACACAGTACATTCACCGAGGCTGGTTTTATAAGGTGTGTGTTTGGTCTGGGAGTACAAACACATAGCACCGGCTGGCAAACAGAGGACTAGCAGGTTAATATGCAAACAACGATTTGCGTTTAACGCCCAAAAACCCTACTGTGTGCCACACTACCCACACAGCATCACTTGAAACCTGCTGCCAAGCAACTAGTATCCGCAAACTTGCAAAAGGTCCAGTGCATCCAAAATATGCTTCACTGAACATAGAAACAGCTAGACCAAAATTAAAACATTCCCGAAAACTGAAACAAACTCTAAACTGGAAATACCGCCTCGGGGTTGTATGCTTCCACCAACCAGTAGCCAGTGCTCTGTTTTTCGCAATGATGTGCTGGGGTGGTGGTATCAAGGCTTGGAGGTCAGCAGTCTCAACATGGGATGGTGACATGAGGTCACAGTGACCTTGACCTTTGACCACCAAAATCTAATCAGTTCATCCTTGAGTCCAAGTGGACGTTTGTGACAAATTTGAAGAAATTCCCTCAAGGAAAAAACGTGTTTTGTGAGGTCCCAGTGACTTTGACCACCAAAATGTAAACAGTTCATCCTTGAGTCCAAGTGAACGTTTGTGCCAAATTTGAAGAAATTCCCTCAAGGCGTTCCTGAGATATCGCGTTCACAAGAATGGGACGGATGGACGGGATGGAAAGACGGCCAACCCGAAAACATAACGCCTCCGGCCACAGCTGTGCCGTCGCGGAGACATAAAAACTCAAAGCAAACTGTCCCATAACTAAAAGCTTAGACACAGAATATAGGGTGCCACTGCCCAGCTGCAGGTCATCATATCTCACACACAGACAGACTATAGCAATGCCATGGTTAAATGCAAAATGTTCATCCACACTCTCCATTTTGCAGGGCACAGAAACAATCAATCAGAGGCTGTGTTTAGAACTCCTAAAAGAGCCAGACATCGATCGTGCCCATCCCAACCCCCATGCACCCTATTCACTGAGTGACAGGGATTTCACATCCTTATCACCATTACATGGGCTTCCAAATGCACAGGGTTGCATTTTTTAATTAGCATGTGTGTAATCGCTGCCGTTACGCACACATTTATACATGTAAATTAGGTCCCTGTCTTTATTGGGACCGTTTATAATAGAGCCCCAAATCTCAGTGCTGGAGAGCCACAGGGTCTGCCATTACTTAGAACTGATCGAATGACATAGCCAGTTACACAGGTAACCCTCCTCACCTGCAGAACTCCAGATGGCCATGGCCTGATATAGACACTGAGATGATTTCATCTTTCAGCTCAATTATACAGAAAAAGGAAAGAACATAAAATTGTGAGTACAACAGCATAGCACTGGACTACCAGTCATCTTCAAGAAGTCATTCAAGTTTCCCTGTAATGTACAAAACATTGTGTACAAAACATTTACATTACATTACATTACAGGCATTTGGCAGACGCTCTTATCCAGAGCGACCTACAACAAAGTGTATAACCATAACCAGGAACAAGTATGACGAAACCCCTAGAGAGAAGTACCGGTCCAAGTACAGGGAACAACCGCATAGTTCAACTTGGACCCTGATGGTTAAACTGATTAACACTAACAACGAGAACGGCAACAACGCAATCTATGGAAAAATAAAAATAAATAAAAATACAAGTAGTCGTTAAGACAGTTGATGCGCCTAAGTCACCTATGAAAGAGCTGCCTAGTTACAACCCTAAGTTTAGTCATTTACAGGGGGGAAGGGAGGGATGGGGAGAGGTGCAGCCTGAAGAGGTGGGTCTTCAGTCGTCGTTTGAGAGAGAGAATGAGACAAAGGAAGAAACAGAAAAAATTCTGTTGCGTAACTTCCAGAAACAGAACGAGCAGCAACCCTGCTGACCTACTGCAGCTGCAGGAATCCCCCTCTGCTCTATGGAAGAGAAATAGTTGTGGCCTTCTCCCGCTGTTTGGCAGCTCTGTTCTAACCTGACCGCTGTCTGGCTGATTTTACTCCGGTTCTCTGCAGCATTGTCACTCACTAGGAAAACAGTCCCTTCCATGATCTCACTAAACGCAAAGTAGGACTGGAGCATCCTGTCACTTACTTACACATGCACGCACACGCACACACGTTCACACACGCGCATGCACTCATGCACACACACAGACCCCCGTATGCTATATGACAGTCTGCAATTATGCATTATGTACTTATTGCTACATAATCATGTCTTCCTGATGAAGTCTGATGTTATAAGAGAGAAAGCAACATGGTCACTGCTCACTGTTCTTCAGATATGCACAAGCCCATTTAAGGCAGCTAAAGACTGGCTCTGGGGGAAAAAATGCCTGAGAATGGCCTAAGGGACATCTTTAGAAGCCAATTTGCCAGGCCAAATGCTTTGCTGGCATGGTGATAAACACTAACATCAGCCTAAGTTCTGTACTCTGTCAAACAGTAAAATCAGCCTCAGCCCTATACTCTGTCAAGCACTAAAATCAGCCTCACCCCGGTACTCTGTCAAAAAGTAAAATCAGCCTCAGCCATCTATGTTTATACACACATATTAAACATAAATCAACCTCAAATTCAACACTGTTCCGATGACACACATTTCTGAAAACACAACATTCATATGCTACACAGCACTGTTTCTGATAACACACTGTTCCAACACACAATCCTCCTGATAACACAGTTTGAAGACTTCCTCATTTTTACAACACATAGGCCTAAAACCACAGGACAGCTGATCTAGGATTTGTTTTCCACTGTCCATATGCTCACCTTATCCATTATGAGCCGAAGAGCAAAACAGACCTTCAACAGCACTAGATAGCACTTCTGCTTTGAGTAGAGTTACAGTTGTAAAATAAGGTCAGTGCACACAGAATGCTTGGCAGGTGACTAATTAAGCAGCTCTCTTCCATGGGCTTTACAACAAACCTTTAAAAAAATGAAACACCAACGTCAGTCTGTCAAAACTCCACTATAAATAAAGAGGAAAAATAGTAATTCAGCCGCATGGCATTCAGACGGCTCCCAGGTGATGGGAGCGTAGCGCTGTGCTGTAGCCCTGGGGTCACACGCACACACTGTGCTATTCTCTGGGCCATAAAGCCAAGCCGAACATTTCATTATTCACCAAATTCCTGCACGGAAACAGTTGTTATAGAAATAAAAACAGTCATATAAAAACCCACAGCAGATTTCTGGGCCAGATTAAACATGGTAATGGGCTGGTGATGTCAGTGTAGAGTCTGTGCTTCAGTACTGGTAAACTGTACAAAGAGGAAGTGTGTCTGTGCACAGGTAACTTGGGTAAGGTGTAGCAGAGTTCATTTGCTTTGGCTGAGACCATCCTTAAAAAAATGATGCCCTGACATGCCAGAGGAACCTGACAAACAAACACACACAGGAACTGCAATTAGAACTAGGGGTGGGGGGCAAGAGAGAAAATGTGGCAGCAAGTAAAGAGATGGAACAAGAGATAGAGAAAGAGATGGGGAAGGAGGACAGGAGATTGAGGATTGGAGTGACTCATGTGGAGGAGACAGAGCAGGAGTGAGAGAGAGAAATATCAGATAAAGGTGGATTTTGTTACAAGAGACATTAAAAGGGTCAGCATCCACAGACTCTGTTATGTGAGATTCAGTTAAGAGCTACGAGCTCTAAGGCTCTCTGAAAAACTTGACTGAATCCACACACGCCCAATCAGAACTCATGACTCTGCAAGCATGGAGTGCCTTCACTCAATCTGTGTCCTGAATCTGTGTCAATTATGAAAGCGTGGATTACACAAGTATGTCACATCAAGGAAGAAAGGTCCATCAGGTTTTGCAGTCTTACAGTGAACACAAAGTAGGGAAAGTCTAGGGCAGTTAGTATCTGCAGGTTTCACTCCAGTCCTGGGGTAGCCGCCGTGCCTGCAGGTTTAACTTCAGTCCTACAGGTTTTTGTGGTTTTCTTTAGCTGCGTTTCCACCGCAGGAACTAGGGTCTAAATTTAGTTCCGGGGGCTTTATTTTACCCCCAAAAAAGTTCCTGCTCGGGGGGTAGTACTTTCCAAAAGTACCGGAACCTTTGGGGTGGGGCGCAAGCGCTGAAAATTTCTGATTGGTCGACTACTTGCAGTGTTTTATTTCTAACCGCCATGTTTAAAAATCTGCAGCCGCAAACAGATTTATTTTCATAATAACTTCAAATCAAACTTGTATGTTATGCGGCGCAGTAGCCTAGTTTTGGTTATAGCCTGCCAACGTCTTGGAATTATAACGTGTGCTCTTCTGTTCTTTTCTTGCTTTAGTATTCGTTTTATAAAATGCTAAGCATTCGTGCTGGGACAGCATATTATGTACCAAAACATTCAAACGGATTAATTCGGTTGCTGAATATTTTCTTCCGGATTTTCTTTGGTAGCCCGTTGTAATTGACTCAAAACGTTTGATACAGTTATGTGAGGTATGCGGTAGTTCTGCGTGAAAAGTAGTTCCTGGGACTAAAAGTTCTGGGTACTTTTGGTGGAAACGCAGCTTTTCAATCAGAAGCCATCTTAGGCCTTGTAAACAAGGTGTGTGGACTCTGGGCTCTTTATCAATGGATTCAATTAAGTACTAAAGTGCTGCGAATCACCAAAATCCAACACAGACTGCAGCCCACCAGGACTTTCTGGAGTCTGACAATTAGACCAAGGTTCTCATTGACACATTTGGTAGAGAACTGGGGGGAGCACACCTCAACGATTTGGTCCTGATCACAGTGAGGCTGATAGTCATGGTCTGGTGTAGCCTAAATGCAGTTGATGGGCAATCTGCAGTCTCTTTGATTTGGCATCATGAACAATACTTGTTTCAGCTAACACACTGCACTTGCATCATTCAACAAATTGAACTGAATACTCCAGCACTGTGGCTCCTTAGGGAAAAATAACACTGTCACTTTTTACCTGGTAGAACATCACCACACCTTGCAGAGCTCCAGAGTAATGGCATAGTGTACCAGTTTATTAACAGGCCGTCAACAACATCAGCTGCAGAGCTATACAGAGCTCTGTTTTTACATTGTGTGTGCAAAAATCAGGCTTGAATCTTATGTTATTATGTTTCAAAACGATTGGATCATCTGCCAACAGCGGTCTCATCTGCAAAAATGTATTTTATGTTTCATTTAATCTGTATTAAAGCTGTGGGGGACAGGTGAGGTCCCAAGGTGAGGATGTAGTTCTAAAGAAAAACCAGGGCAGTACAGTTAAGCAAAGGTTATCGGTTTTGTGCCATCTGCAGAGTAACAAAGAAAAAATAATACCAGCCCAAACCCCTAAACAAACTTCCAGGTTAGTCCCACTTAGTGTACGCAGAGCAAACTCAGAGCAAATGAGCTCAACTCAAATGACAGGCTAATACCTTCACACACCAACGCCAGCAAACAGGATTCATTCATACCACAATTTGGTTGTTATTTATTGTTTTTTCAAACACATTTTGATGAGTTAATATGAGTTTATAGATTCACAATATTACACCAATATAGTCATATTCAGGATACAAGAACTTGTAGAAGATGCAGTAACATTAATTCTAGCAATGCAATCCTAAAAACTTTTTAAGACAGATACGTAATATCACCAGTCAGGTTAACTGCATTCAATGACTAACCAACAGCAGATGGTTTAATTATTTAAAAAATTAACGATGCATTATAACAAAAACCAACGTCTGACAGGAATCAAGTCACCTTTAGATAGAAATTAATCACAAAACCTCTCTCGTATGCCTAGACGAAAGACACCGTTTCATTTCTAATCAGTCAAGAGCTGCACGCAATAATCCAATTGAAAAAATACATTGTACAAGGCCAATCAAATGAATTTAAACTTCAAAATAACCTGTATTCAATCAGCAGCGGTCCCATTTACTATATTTAGCCGACTATAATCAACGAAGAAACCGTTTTCCTCATAGGTACTGTCTTTATTCTCAAAGATTTAGTTTGACACCTAGATGAAGAGTGGGTCTTAGATGCATTAGGTCGCCGGCGACATTCCGTTTGCGTGCAGCAGGATTAGATTGCTAACGTCGTTAGTCTAATTAATTGTGTAGCGCTGGTTACCTACATCACAAAACGGGCCAAGGGTTGGGTTCATGCCATTAATACATATTGAAATAAATGTTCACCGGTTAGCTCATGGGGTGGAAAGCCTTGCCTCTAATGTGCTGCAGGTGAGCCCAGTCGGGGTGGTTTGGATGTAGCGTTGTAGTCCGACACTCGGTTTAGTCTAGGCCCAAAAGTGAATCCGCGGACTTTCGTCCTCTATCCCGGTGATGAATGTGTTAAACTGGGTTCGCTCCAGCCGAAGGATCCAGCCCTGGGGCGTAGATTTAAAACCAACTTAATCCTATGGTTCCGTAAACACAGGCAGCTGGGATCGCCAGTTAAAAACACCCCCCGCTGCAGATTATCTTTCAGGAACAATCGGGAATTATAATGTGAGGGTGCACAGCTCCACCGGAAAACAGAGCCAACTAGCTTGCTATGGTTATGGTATATCGGAGTTCCGCCCCCCCCCCCCCAAAAAAAAAAAACGAGTAACTGAACGCGTGGAAACTGGTTTTGCTCACACGCAATTTTAGTAATCTAGAGCCAGCTAATTTACGTCTTCGGTTTTGGCACAAGAAGCGGTAAACCCTATAAATCTTATCCAACATGCATGGTTAGTTGGCATCGGTGCATTTGGCACTCTGTCGACGTATTCCTGACCGGCTTTTAATCGATGAAAAAACTAACGCGAGTCAAATCACCCATAACCCGTTCAGTTTAACGATAAAGCCACAGCTAGCCGCCCAGTCCCCGGAATCGACCTGCTGCATCTCGTATTTATGCCTAGTCGTACCAAGATTCATTAGTTAGATCCGTCTCGCTACAAATGCTAACTAGCTTTACCCGGTAAGGTATATTTACGCAGAGATGTTTTTCATATGTTCGCTGTTTTCTGTGATGTCTTGGCTTTTATTTGCCAGGCGGTTCCTGGATAGGTTAAATGTTGCAAGGTTTTTAATGTTATGTCGATATCCAGTAGCACCACAGTTAGTTGTGTTGCTGGCGCTAAGTAGCAACGGCAAACCACAGTACCCTGGACCTCCCTGATCCAGATATGCACATTTAACTAGGCAAGCACGCCTTCAGCTAACCTAAACTTGTGAAGTCCCGGAAGTAAACTGGCTGTACTGCGCATGCTGAGGGCAAACATTGGAGCTCTTATGAAATGAATGGAGAATATCAGATTTTTGAAGGCAAAATAAAACTTCCCCGATGGTATTCTTCTGAAACCAGATTAACGATCGTTACGTTATGGAAAGCAGATTGGAAAAATATGTAATCAAATATGTACATTTAAGACATTTTTTCACGAGTTCTTGACCAAAACAACTATTGTTTAACAAACTGTCAGACAATGAAATTTATGATCACAAAACATTGACCGATGAGGTTTTCTTCGGTTGTTAAATCACCTCGGTTTTCTACATTAAATCCAAATCCAAAAACTCTTTTGCCCTCAACATGCGCAGTAGAGGCTGTTTCCCGAAACCTCCTAGGTTTCACTGCTTGGTCCCTCCTATACCAAGAAACATACAATCATTCAGGATACAGAAAGGCCGGGCGGAAACATAGATTTTTTAAAACGTAAATACAGATAGAATTTCGACATATGAGGCCTATTAAATCAATCTTGACTCTTAGAAACCTATCCACACATATGTTTGCTACGGTGGCCCAGAGGTGCAATCCTTATCTCTAAAAAGAAATCCTTGTTTATAAAAAATAAATCCTTGTTTCTAAAAAGAAATTCTTATTTATTAAAATGCATCCTTATTTAAACAAAGAAATCCACATTTCTAAAAATATGCCTTCATTTCTAAAAAGAAATTATTGTTTCTAGAAAGCAATTTGTGTTTCTAAAAACAAATATGCAGTTATAAAAAATAAATTGTCATTAGCATTCCACTGCGAAGCAGGGAACCCTATTATAATTGCTGGAATTCCTATTATTAGGGTTCCACTGCAAAGCACTTTGTGTATGAATCATAGTCGAGCATATCCAATATCAACCGAGTATGATTGTGAATATGCCTACCCTTAATGAAAGCCGATTGGTATTCACCAACCAATTTTTCTAAGCCTGTTTTGAGTCTATTAGCGTATACTAAGGCTAAGAGTTTGTAATCGTTACATAATAAAGTTATGGGTCTCCAGCTATCAAGTAGTAATTTATCCTTATTAGGTTTAGGCAGCAGGGTTATAAGTTTATGTTTCATTGTAGGGGAGAGACTGTTTTTCTCAATGCATTCTAGGTATGATTTGTGTAACAAATGTCGTATGTCTGCCCAGAAATGCTTATAAAACTCGATAGTTAAACTATCAAGTCCAGGGACTTACCATTACTCATTTGCAGAATTGCAGTATCCAATTCTTCAACGGAAATATCAACCTCTGTACACTGTTTACATCCCTAATCTATCACTGGTATTTGATCAGCTATATTATCTATTAGGATTTTGCAATCCGAGTGAGAATAGTTAGACTTGTACAGCTCGCTAAAACGAAAAATCTTTATGTATTAAATCAGGATCATCTGTTACATGACCATCAATTGACAGACTATTGATTTTTTTCTTTTGTCTAAATTTTTATAGTCCAAAAAAATATGAGGAATTTTTCTCACCCTCTTCAAGCCATTTAGCTCGAGAGCGAATAAAAGCTCCTTTTGCTTTTTCTGTGTATATTTCATCTAGCTGGTTTTGGAAAAAATGTAATTCAGTACTCTCCTCCATAGTCAAGTCAGGTTTGCTGCACAAATTGTTTATCTTTTCTATAATATCTATCTGTTTTTTCTACTCAATTGTGAAGAAGTTTTCCCCACATCAATGGCTATCTGTCTTACTCTGTATTTAAAAGGTCGACGGGATATGCATGAACATAGTTTGAAAAAAGCTAAGAGCTAAGTGGTGAAATTAATCAATTAAAAAAATTTTGCAAAGAAATTCAATTTGCTGTAAAATAATGACACAGTAATAAATCCACTTGGAATTTGTCAGGGCGGCCAGAAACATGATGGTAAACATGTCTACCAAGTGCCGTGGTGATATCTTGATATTTGAAGAAAATAACGGCCATTTCAACTTTGCCACACCTATCTTTGACACCAAAAGTGGCACTGATTGGCCCATAGGGGGCGCTATAATAAGCACTGAAAGTCTAAGGCTCAGCCCGGTGTCCCGCTTGTCCTAGAGATGTAACCCCTGGTTAATTAACCAGCCTTAATATCTCAGCCTTAATGGTAGGCACTATGTTCATTTCGTTGGTTTAAATAAAGTTCTCACATTTTAAATAGTTAAGATTGAAAGACACAGCCCACTATGCATGATAATACAATTTAATTTGATTAAGTTTCTTTTCTGCACTTCTGATTTGTCAATACAACAAGACAACACGTTTCTACAATTATGATAGGTCAGGGGGGCGGGATTACAAGTCCATGAGCCAGGGGGGTCGGTCGGTACCATTTGGAGGGATGATGTCTCAGTGATTTTTTTGAAGGTCTATGTCCCTAGTGTTGTAAAAATGTAAAATGTGTGATAGCATTGCAGCAATGGTAGCTTTCTATGTGCTATCACTCCTTTTTTCATCCCCCCATCCTTCATTTTTTGTTCATATTTTAAGTCATTTCACACATATAGGCAGTATAAAACAAGCTAACAGATACAATACCATCAAACCATATATCATTGGAAAGCTGACAGTCAGATCTATCCACCAGACACATTTCCAAGATTCTAAATCAACTGACCTTTGACCTCTAAATCTGTATTAGGGTACATTTGGAACTACCTTTATAATTTGCTTTATAACAAACACTAGCTTGATCCCACATTGCTTTTGACAGTTTCTTCAGAAAGGCAATCAAAAAGGCTTTAAATGGAACGTAACATGTTCAACTAAAAATAAAACTTTTAATATGGATATCTTAAAGTTTGTGCCACCTCCATGAATGTTTCCTGGACATTGGTTTGGCTCCTGAGTAGCTTAAGGGCACCAGCTTTCCATTTTCCAGCCAATGCAGAAACAGAATTGCATCCTGTCAATGCATGAAGCCCAATAAGAGCTTTGCAGACGTTGCTCCCCAAGGTTGCTCCTATCCTCCCTATATCGATTAATCTGGTGTGAGATCTGCTCCCACATTGAAAAAACAAGGGGGAATCAATGTCGGCATGGAATGCCAGACACATTACAAAAACATCTGTGTCCTCTGAGCCGATCACAACAGCTTTATGACCTACTTTTGCTGCATGAGCTGCATGTAGAAGCAGACGGCCGTCTGCTTCCTCTTGCACACATCGAAGGGCACTGACTTCTTCACTGCTTTCCTCTGTGATCTTGTAGCATTTTTCTTCTGTGGTCACAAAGAGTTCTTTTCCATGCAACACTTTTGTGTACTCTTATTTTCTCCATTCACATGCTACAAACGAGATCAGGCTGCTTTTGTTGTTCCCTTGACTCAAAAAGTTTCTCCACTGTCTCACAAGCTGTGAAGATGAAATGTTCCGCATCTGGTGGCCTTGCTCCTCTCCTCTTGCAGATCGTTCAGGGTTCTTAATAGATATTTCCTTGTATGTATCAAAGGCAACATTGATCCTCTGGCTCTTACTGCCCTCTCTCAGTGCCATATACAGTATAGACTTGGCTATCTCTCCAAATGTTGTTTGATCACCTTTTACTTTTTGAACTAAATGCATTCCATCAATGATTGTTGCATTGTGTATAGTTACTTCCTCGGCTGGAGAGATGTTCTTCTGGAGGCAGGAGGCTAGAGTTGCCTTGTTGGTTTTCCATAAGAAACCCTCTGGAGTTGCCAAAGCCCATGGTAATGGACCAAGGGGATGGGAGAGAATCGCTCTCATGTTAAAATTTCTCCCCTGTGCCATCACAATGATATGACCAAATAGGGATCTGTCAGCCTTCAGAATGAGGGTTTGCCCTTTTGTCTTGACCACTTTCTTCTCACACATGTTGCTGAATGTTTTGTGTCTTTTGATGGGATTGTGGAATGGTACTTTTGGAGGATCTTTCTCAAGGCATTCTTCTTGCTATAGGTGCTATAGCTTTGTTCTCCAATTCTGGAGGTGCTTCTTTGGCGGAGGATAGGCTGACAAGCTCATTGCTCTCTGCAAATGGATTTATCCAGCTGTGTAGAAGGCTTGTGACAGCAATGACAGCTTCTTCATCCTTTTGGACCCTTGGTTTCTGAAGGTCTGCATGATGAAGGTCTGCTTTGTTCCTATGAACCATGTCCCTTAGTTGTCCTAGGAATGCACCGCGGTGCTCTGCTGTGATGTAATATCTTCTTACAGCACCAGATTTAAGACTGAATCTAGTGGTTCCTCCAGGAGTCTGTTGACTGTCATCTTAATGGCTTGATCAACAGGAACGCGTCCAAATGGGTTGTTTCCTGACATTTGTACTGAAATGGCCCCTTCACATAAGGCTTTGTAGACATCTGGATGTTCTGAAGGGAGAGTTGTCATCTTAGCATAGTAGGTTGGAAGATACCTGGCATAATTCATTTTGTCATATGCAAAGCACCAAGATATTAAACACCGGATTGCATTGAGGTGCAGTTCCCAATCCCCCTCACGGGAGGCACGGAGAAGGCCAAGCAGGACATTTTCCACCATGTCTACATATGACATCCAAAATGCTGATAACTCTCTGTTGTTGTGCCTGAGATGTTGTAAGAATTAATTCCAGAGCCCTCTGGCGTCTTCTAATGCCTGGCTCTGCAGAACAGAATGAAATGTTGTCGGGCATAGATCATCAACTATCTCTTTCACTTCATCCAAACATGGTCCTACCACTGTGCTCTTGTGCTGATGATCCACCCAGATGTTAAACTCTGTCCATGCCACTCTCATCAGTGCCTCATAAATGTACTTATGCACTCTGACTGCGCGATTGAACATCTTGCCATCAAGAACGCCACTGACTGATCCCTCTGCAACAATCCCAGCTTCAATACAGATGTCTCGGAGACCAGCGTCTTGAAATCGCTTCCCTATAATACTGAGGGCACTGCAGATAGTGTGAAAGGCTCCCATGCGTAGGATGATGTTGTTGAAACAGTCCTTGTGTTTCCAAGCAATTTCTGTTGCTTTTGCAAAGAGGGCTTGATCTATCACAACCACAAGGGTTTGCAATTGCAGCTGTTTTCGGATTAGTTCAGACTGACTCAGAATTTCAAATACTGTAGCAAGCTGTGTAGCAGGTGCATTTATTGTTGGTAGGTAGCTAATTGTGTCTTCTGTGACTACTGTGTCCCTTGTGCTGATGTTAAAACCAGTCCAGCTTGGAACCTTTTGGTTGTTATTGTTTTTGGATTGTCTTGAAAATATCCAAATTAAGTTCTTATCTCTGGCAATGTCTGCTGCTCTCTTTCCCTCATGTATGTTGCTGTCATTTGTTGTTAAAGGCTGGGGTCCAATTATCTCACTGGAGACATACAAAGGAAGTTCTTGTCTCTCACCAGAGATAGATCTCTGCTTTTGTTTACAGATAGTCGGAGACGTGGGTTTTGGTAGATGTGGTCCGTAAACCTTTGGTTGCACTGCAATGCCGCTGACTCTGTGCGATGTCTCTTTGCCTGTAATGGTCTCCTCCAAACGATCAGTATTGTCCCAGGCCAGACTTGTGAATATGTTTGGTTGAATAGAAGCTGGAAGGACCATTTGATTGTTTTGAACAGCTGCTAACTTTTGGAGACACAGGGCTGTGTCATTTTCCTCCAGTTGAGAATAAGAGACACCATGTCCCAGCCGGTTTAGCGTTTGAATCAGTTCCACATTGCCTGTCAGGGTTTTACATGCACATGGAAGAAGAAGATGTTTTGGAGGTTTCTGTTTGCCACATGTCACTGCATATATCATATTTTGACTGAATGACTCTATAAGCATCTCCACCCTTTGCGAGAGACATTCGTTATCAGGATCTCCTGTTAAGAGCCCAACAAAAAAATCTTTAAAGATGCTCTGGTATTACAAAT
Organism: Anguilla anguilla; assembly: GCF_013347855.1. Taxonomy (NCBI): domain Eukaryota; kingdom Metazoa; phylum Chordata; class Actinopteri; order Anguilliformes; family Anguillidae; genus Anguilla; species Anguilla anguilla. Next base: position 28,203,089 of record NC_049207.1, read on the forward strand.
GACTCTTTTTGCAGATCGGAAGGGTGATAAGGCCAGGGAGTTGACTTCTGGTGTTTTTGTATTTCAGTTTGGATATGTAAGGCTGTCTGGTCGATGTTTGATCTTACATTTGATGACTTGGTTTTGAAAATGTTAAGTTCTCTCTTTAGAATTTGGTTTTCTAAAACCACATCTTCTATTGACACGCTGTGCGGTATAATGATCAGTTTCCCTCTCTGGTCTGAGATGATCTGGATTGCGTCTCCCAACTCTGTTGACAGCCTCCTGTTGAGGTGTTTTTTTGTGACTCTCTCAGAATTTCTACCCCTTTTTCCTGCATGAATTGCTGCAATCTATCTGATAATGTTGTCATCATGACAGTTTGCTTGTTTGGGATGACATCATTTCTGATATAATGTAAGATATCTTCATATGCCTGTTTTGTATACATCATCAGCGCTATTAGTATCAGGCCACTCTCTGGATGTCCATACTCTGGTATAGTCTTTGTAACAGGTTGCATGGTAATGGGCCTCCACAGCCACTATGTCTCTGCTTGTAATGGATAGAATCTTTGTATCCTCTTTTTTGCGAGCACACTCCCTTAATCTCTGATCTACTCTTAGTTGTGTGGCCCTTTCTTTATTTTTTTGTGCGCTTCATGTACTTGGCCTTTCCACAAAAAATGCACTCAGGTTTATACACCCTAGACTGACATCTCAGAGGATAATCTTCTTGAAAGCTTTTTTTATATCTGAACCTCTTTCTTCAACCCCATCACATACTCTGTCCTTTCATTTTCGTTTTAATGCCATGACATCCCTTTTCATTGTGAATAGGCTCCTATATTTCCTGTGATATGTATTTTGGGTAATTCCCTCTCTCCAAGATGCCTTGCAATCTCTAGAACTGGTTCATGACCTCTCACTTGTGCAGCCTCAACCAGAGTCAGCCATGATTCATGTGTCTGTGGACTGACCAAAGCTCCTTCATTGCACTTAGTTGAAGACAGATGAATGATGCATTCTTGCTTAGTTTTTTTAAGTTCACTGCCTCTCTCCATTTCTAAACAGTTATCCACTTGGCTCTCATTTACTCTTTCACCTGAGGCACAAAAACACTAAATAAGTTTCCAGTTATTGTAGAACAATTTCTAGACTAGGGGCAAATAATGTTGCCATTTGGGCTAGTAAAGCTTGTCATTTTCATGAGCAGTATGTATGGGAGATCTAAGTTGTGGTTGCTTACCATGGGAGGGCATATTCCTTGTTGAAGGTGAAGAGCTAAAACTCAAACACTGACTCTCTGAGGCACCACTGAAAGGCACACCTCTCCCCTACTCTGTCACCTTCTGAACCTGAAGCAAAAACACAGTGTGACTACTAATTTTTAGATAGACTTTGCAAAATAGCAAAATTGTTGGGTAACCTATTTAGACTTTACTAACTATTACTATTACTACAGTAACTAGATCATGTATTCTTGGTTACCCAGAGATAGCTTATAGGTGATCCCTGTAGGGGCCTAGCTGTTTGAGTACATTTTGTTTATCTCTCGCTCTGCATCTAAGAAAAACACAACTGATTACATGATTACATGATTACAGATGTAATTTTTAGAATTGTATCAAAGATGTATCAAAGATAGATGTGAAATTTCAAAGTAACATCAAATGAAAGTTGAATTAAAGGGAACCCCGCGTGTTAAGACACTTAGGCCTTAAAATGGTCTAAATGCCTTCAATTATATAAACATGTCATTAAAACCGTATAAAAGATTTTAGTTATTTAAAATAAAATAAAATAAAAATCGACTCATAGGTTGCCATTGTTATTACCGGTGATATGATATTGGTGATAAAACCTCCTTTAAATGCATATTCCCTAATGATAATACACGCGGATACGATACATTTAAAGGAGGTGTTGTCACCGATTTAAGATTTAAGGATGCGCATCAATAATTATGTAACGCCATTTAAATTAATGACGGACATGTATACGTTTCAGTTTCACCAAAAGCGATAGTTTGATCCGTATGGTCAAGTGACTTTGAACGGCTGCTGCTAGAAAGCGGAGCTCTAGCTTTGAAACTTTTCCATCTTAGTTAGCGTAGGCGAGCAGTTGCTCCACAGACACCATCTCTTATACACTACTCTCATCTGCTCTGGCCCCGATCTTCATCGTTTTTATTTATTTGATGAGTCTGTCCTCGGTGCTTTCCTGCTGAGTAGTGTCCCGCTCTGGCTAGGATCGAAAAGGCTGAAAAGTAGACATTTTCAATGCCGCTCAATGGACAAAAACCATGGACAGGAGACCCATGCAACCATTTGACGTCACTACCCAGAGTGCATTGTGATGGTAATAACAATGGCGACCTATGAGTCGATTTTTATTTTATTTTATTTTAAATAACTAAAATCTTTTATATGGTTTTTATGACATGCTTATATAATTGAAGGCATTTAGACCATTTTAAGGCCTAAGTGTCTGAACAGGCGGGGTTCCCTTTAACTTACCATTAGGTTTTAGAGAGTTTAATTGATCTGATCTTCAGAACAGCAATTCAAATTTTAACTGTTTTAACTGTTTAATTGTTATTTGTTTCCATGGTAACAATCAAAGCTTTATGCATATGCCATACCCTATAGCCTAATGTATACAGTGGCTCTGTACAGATAGATCATTATATTACCCATAAGTATAAAATTGCACATCGTGCTGATTTAGACAAATATTTTAAGATGCATGTTTATATGTTTGTACGTAATATTTTTGAGGTAGGGTTCTGAACAGCTTAAAAATCCACCATTTGCCCTGCTTTTTGCACATTTTTTTCCAAAACACTGCAAATTGTACAACATTTTCTTCATGTCTACAAACATTTTGAGGCATAATTAGGCATTCTACAACAATGAGGTATGAAGATATGGTTAGGCGAATTCCAGCCAATAGGATGCCATTCGGTTGTATGGCAGCCATGTTGGAAAATGGGTCTAGAGGGAAATATGCAAAATTATGGATGGGTCTGTTAAAAAATGTAATTCTGTAGACCTGGTCTAAAAGTGTAAGTAATTTGGTGTTTCTAATACCAAAGGTACAATTCCAAGACCGAGCTGCTCCTCTGTGTAGAATCCTATGCTATGCTGAACATTCCAAAGGAAGCAGGTGGCACAAACTTTAAGATATCCATATTAAAAGTTTTATTTTTAGTTGAACATGTTATGTACCACTTTAAAGCCTTTTTGATTGCCTTCCTGAAGAAACTGTCAAAAGCAATGTGGGATCAAGCTAGTGTTTGTTATAAAGCAAATTATAAAGGTAGTTCCAAATGTACCTTAATACAGATTTAGAGGTCAAAGGTCAGTTGATTTAGAATCTTGGAAATGTGTCTGGTGGATAGATCTGACTGGCAGCTTTCCAATGATATATGGTTTGATGGTATTGTATCTGTTAGCTTGTTTTAAACTCGCTATATGTGTGAAATGACTTAAAATATGAACAAAAAATGAAGGATGGGGGGATGAAAAAAGGAGTGATAGCACATAGAAAGCTACCATTGCTATCACACATTTTCCAACACTAGGGACATAGCCCTTCAAAAAAAATCACTATGAGACATCGTCCCTCTAAATGGTACCGGTGGCCCAAATCTGGGGGTCTGGCTCGTGGACTATACTGTATCAAAGACGCGTGAGCAATGAAAATCTCTCTCTTTATCGTCACAGCAGTGTGAAGCCCGCAGTGCAATCGTGTGCATTTGTTTTCAATTTGTAGTGCCTAGCTACATCCGTAAGTGCTTGTAATAGTGCTAGTAAAGTGCTGGTAAAAGTGTGTTTGTTGTTATCAGAGCAATTCGAGTGGAATCCGCATCAGTGAGCACCTGTTAAGTATTATCGGAGCTAGCTAGCTTGCTATTGCTACAGAGTGTTGCTTCAGCTTGCATTCAGCTTTATGGCAATTTATCTCGCGCTAACATAACGCTAGCGCACATTCAGCACTGAGGACTGGAACCTGGACACTGACTGTTTATCCAGATAGCGCTCTATACTATCAGGAATAGCATATTGGCACCTCTGGCACCGGGAAACCCGACAGCGCTCCGTGTGACCGGAAAAGTACGCAAGCACCTCTAGCAAGGGAAGAAATCTGCATTGTTCACAGTAAGCACATTTTGATCAGGCCTGCAGTGGGGGTTCTTTTATTCTTTATTATTGCTGGCTAATTTGTTTTACCTTGTGTGTGGGCCCACAAAGTGTTTGCATTGTATTGTATTGCATTTAAGGTGAACACGGTTGTAATTTCACTGCTGTTAAATTAAGCTGTTTTATATTGTGGTAGCCATGTATTGACGCTAATAGAACATTATTATTGAAATATGCTGTATTGTATACATATTAATATAGTGTTTTAAATAATATTGGACAGCTTAATAGGTAAACTTGTTGAATTCAATTATTGTATGAATACATACTAAACTTTGAAGTTTAAAGGGTACCTAGAACTTAAAGGTATATTACGTTCAACAACCTTGAGTGAAACATCAAGGTTTACATTGAGTGAAAGATAGGGTTTACTTTATATCTTGCACACTTACCTTAGGGGTTAAAGAGTGTTTCTTTCATACTCAGCTCAAGTGGTTTATTTCCACTTACCTTTGTTTTACTATTTACCTTAAGGCAGGGATCAGCAACTCACGGTCCTCAAGGGCCGAGAACTGCTGGTTTTCCACCCTCCCTTTGCCTGGGAGTCAGGTGTGAAGACAGTCTGGCCAATCAGTAGCACTAATTACCCGGGAGAAAGAAAACCAGGGCTGGATTTGGATTCGAGGGCCAGAGTTGATGATCCTTGCCTTAAGGGGTTTCCAACGACACATTTTTATACATAAATTTCATATTTTTGCTACATCTTGTTTGTTTATTTAAATAGATATTGAATCTATCGAGGCTGAAGGTTTCATTCTGTTAACATTGGCCATCTTGTATCTTATGGTAAGGTCATATAATATTCGCCTAGGTGATCAGAGTATATCCTTGCACTCTTTTCTCCTTCGCCTAGTATTTACGCAGCTTGGACATGTTCATAGGGCCCTGCATTGCTGCTTGCAGCTATATTTATGGGTCCTACGATGTAGGAACCCTATTGTTTTTGTTGGTAATATGCATGCAGCTATTATTATTAGGGGTCCAAGCAGCGAAGCTGGTGGAACCCTATTGTATCTGTTAGGATTATTAGGGGTCCAAGCAGTGAAGCTGGTGGAACCCTATTGTATTTGTTAGGATTATTATTATTAGGGGTCCAAGCAGCAAAGCTGGTGGAACCCTATTGTATCTGTTAGGATTATTATTATTATTATTATTATTATTAGGGGTCCAAGCAGCGAAGCTGGTGGAACCCTATTGTATCTGTTAGGATTATTATTAGGGGTCCAAGCAGCGAAGCTGGTGGAACCCTATTGTATCTGTTAGGATTATTAGGGGTCCAAGCAGCGAAGCTGGTGGAACCCTATTGTATTTGTTAGGATTATTATTATTAGGGGTCCAAGCAGCGAAGCTGGTGGAACCCTATTGTATCTGTTAGGATTATTAGGGGTCCAAGCAGCGAAGCTGGTGGAACCCTATTGTATCTGTTAGGATTATTAGGGGTCCAAGCAGCGAAGCTCGGATTACTTGCATCCATGACGATGCAAGTAATCCGACACCGTAGGGTCTAGTTTTTATCAGCGAGGGGAGGGTCTGAACGTCGGGGAAGCAATGGAAGACAGTGCCAGCCAGAGTGCATGCTAGGCTACTAAAAGTTTGTTAGTAAAAGCTTTTTGAGAGGATGAATAATTACTTTTCTTGAGCATGGATCCATTTGAAGACAGTATCGGGTGAGTTCGTTTAGTCTGTGAATCTGTCATTATGCTGAGAAATAGCTAAACCATTTTATTGATATTATTTGAGTTTCTGTGCAAACGCGCGAAAACACGCTGGTATAATAAAACAATGACGGTAATACATATATAGTCCGCTTCGTTCCGTTGCTACCATAACATAACACACTATCTTGTGTCTACAGCTGCAGTTTCTCACTGCAATTACTAATATTGAATATAAACAAATTATGCAATTACGCAATTTATGCTTTACTCTGCCAATGTCTAAATAAATAATAAGGTACTCTGAGCGTAGGAAGCAGGTAGCATGGATGGCGAGTTGATATTTCGTTTTTTGCTACTAGAAGTTTGTTAGTAAAAGCTTTGAGAGGATGAATCATTGCTTTTCTTTGGCGTGGATCCATTTGAAGACAATATCGGGTGAGTTCGTTTAGCCTTTTAATCCGTCATTATGCTAATAGAAATCGTATTCTCAATTTAATCTCTAAATTGACTGTAAACTTAGGTTTGTAACTAGATAGCTGTTTCGTAGGTGACTTAGTTAATGCACTCGTCTTAACTATTGCTTGTGTTTTTGCAAAGACTGCGTTGTTGCTGTTCTTGTTTGTGTTAGTGTTAATCAGTTTAACCTACAGGGTCCAAGTTGAACTATGCGGTTGTTCCCTGCACTTGGAACAGTACTTCTCTCTAGGGTTTTCGACACACTTGTTCCTGATTATGATTATACACTTTGTTGTACGTTGCTCTGGATAAGAGCGTCTGCCAAATGCCTGTAATGTAATGTAATGTAATGTAATATTCCGTAGCAACAAGATAAACCCGACATTAGCCCTAAAATATACCAATACAGCAGTGAAAACGCTGCTCACTGAATAACGAAATCAACGAGACAAAGTTATAAAAAATTATACCATGTCATTCTACAGTCAATATCTGGGACTAAACATTGAATAAATATACTATCTTACGACGGGTTTTATGTGTAGAGATGTCCCTTTTGAGCCTGAGAGGTCGTTTATTGTCTTGGACAATCCGTTTGTGAAATATACGCGCATTTGTGATATCTGGGTAGGCTACCTTCAAAAATAGCTGTGCGTAATACCACACCTGTTGCTTACGGCGTTGTCGCCCTTTTTAGTACAATTTAGCTTGATTGACAATTCATTTATTCAGTAGGTGAGAGTATAAGCTTTCTAACGATGTAGCTATAACATGTCTGATTTTTGGAATAGCGTTTTATAGGTCAGCGTAATCGAAAATTTTCTTATTTGCCAATGTCTAAATAAATAATACGGTAGGCTACTCTGCGCGCAGCACGCAGGTCGCGCGTTGATATTTCGTCTTTTGTTTCGTTTTTTCTCAATGTCGTATTTATTATTTGAAATGTGTATTTATGTGTTATTATTCTGTCTGTCTCTGGGGCACTCTGAAATGTGCATTCTCTGCTAAGCTGAGCAATGGATTGGGCCCTCTTCATGCCCAGTCCGTTTCAAGTCCCTAGATTATTGTTGTAAAAAGTTGTAAGCACTTAAAATTTGTGGCCAAATTTTGTTTTTTTTAAAATACCAGTTTCTCCGCCATCCTGGAATGTATCTCTTAGCGGTTAACACCCTACAGGGAGGCATGCACCATACACGTACATGGTCAATTTCGGACCAATCAGACTTACGGTTTATTAGAAGAAACTTTTTATAGATTTTGCCAAATTTTCAATCTGCAGAAAAATCCATCACGGCGGACTTTATGGGTTCTTGAGGCATATTTGTTCCTCATGAGGAATGACACAAGTACACCTGGTTTCAGGAATTTTCATCAAACGGGGTGGAAATGCCAGCATTTTGAAATTTGCGTTTTGAATCGGTTACTGTAGCACCACCTATGGACGAATCATGGTCATTCTTTCTGGCATAGTTACTCATGGTCTCTAGTTTCAACCCGATAATTTATATCATTTTTGGTCAAGGACTTTTTGACTTATTTGACCATTTCCAGGAAAAGAATAATAATAAATATAGCTGCAAGCAGCAATGCGAGGCCCTACGAACATGTCCAATACAGGTAAATACAAGGCGAAGTAGAAAAGAGTCCAAGCGGCGTAAATTTCAGGATTTTGGACAATCTACATACCCGTGCGTGAGACGATCGAACTTCCGGTTCATGAGAAACATTACTTCGAAATATGAATGTGCATTTATCATAAAGTGTTAACTTTGTCACGCCACAAATCACGCAGTTTTTAAACAAAACGACTTTCCTTTATCACCCTTGATGGAGAGAATACCCAAGAGTACACGTGCGATGGTGATGAAATCAGGTAAAGCGTTTATGAGAAGATGAGTTTTAACACTAGAACCGCCACGGGGTAAAATTTACCCGTTTCTGTTTTTCAAGTGTATGTAACTCTGTTTCAATAACAAAATCTCATGTCTCCCAGTCCTTGACTTTTCCTAAAATTGAGTTATTAAGTACGTCCTAATGTAAGAAAGTTATAGGCCTAGATAAAAACAGAAAAAGTTTGAGGCATTTATACCTAAAAGCGCAAGCGGGTAAAATTTACCGACTATAGAAAGCATTTATTTCTGGCGTATAACCATATGCATTTAGTTTCGCGCGGTTTGTGTTACATACTCATACAATGTACAATACATACTCATCTATGGGCATATGTACAGTACTTGCGCAAGGTAGGCATAAACTTGGTACATTCACTCTCAATGTAGCTTGTTATCGATAAGGTAAATCTCAATAACTCAACTGCATTGATGTCTGTGTTACCGGCACCAGACCTAGGGGAACTCTGGACTGGCAGCAAGGGTCACACAGGCTAGGAAGCAGGCTAGGTTACACAGGCTATGATGCACTGTGTAGCCTATATATTTAACATGTACCAGAGTGATGGAAAGAGGAAAGTGTGTAGAAAAAAAGTGAAATGCCCATGATCCAAAGCAGACCACCTTATCCGTGAAACATGGTGGAGGGGGTGTTATGACTTGGGTCTGTGTGGCTGCCAGTGGAACGGGCTCACTTTTCTTCATCGATGATGTGACTGCAGACAGAAGTAGAACAATGAATTCTGAAGTCTACAGAAATATTTTGTATCTAATTTATCTGTTCAGATAAAACCAAATGCCTCCAAACTCATTGGACGGCACTTCATCATGCAACAAGACAATGACCCGAAACATACTGCTAGAGCAACAAAGGGGTTTTTGATGGTCAAAAAGCGGAAAATCCTTGACTGGCCGAGTCAATCACCGGATCTGAATCCAATGGAACATGCATTTTACATGCTGAAGAGGAGACTGAAGGCAAAAAGTCCCCGAAACAAGCAGGAACTGAAGATGGCTGCAGTACAGGCCTGGCAGAGCAGATACTGAGCGTCTGGTGATGTCTATGCGTCGCAAACTTCAAGCAGTCATTGCATGCAAAGGATATGCGACCAAATATTAAAAACATGTACAAAAGGTTCTATAATTTCTAAACGGTTCATCCGATATGTATGAAAATACCAAATTAAAGTTGACAGTCTGCACTTCAACCTCATTGTCATTGTATCCTTTCAAACTCAAAGTGCTAGAGTACAGAACCAAAATAACAAAAAATGTGTCAATGTCCAATAAATTATGGTGCTCACTGTACATACACTCACCGGCCACTTTATTAGGTACAAAGGTTCAACTGAAAACTTAACGCAAATATCTAATCAGCCAGTCATGTGCCAGCAACTCAATGCATTTAGGCATGTAGACATGGTCAAGACGATCTGCCGAAGTTCACACCAAGCATCACAATGGGGAAGAAAGGTGATTTAAGTGACTTTGAACGTGGCATGGTTGTTGGTGCCAGACGAGCTGGTTTGAGTATTTCAGGAACTGCTGATCTACTGGGATTTTCACGCACAACCATCTGTAGGGTTTACAGAGAATGGTCAGAAAAAGAGAAAATATCCAGTGAGCAGCAGTTCTCTGGGCAAAAATGCCTTGTTCATGGCAGAGGTCAGAGGAGAATGGCTAGACTGGCTTGAGCTGATAGAAAGGCAACAGTAACTCAAATAACCACTCGTTACAACCGAGGTATGCAGAAGAGCATCTCTGAACGCACAACATGTCGAACCTTGAAGCAGATGGGGTACAGCAGCAGAAGACCAATCCAGTACAAGAAAGATGTACCTAATAAAGTGGCCAATATATATATATATATATATATATATATATATATATATATATATATATATATATATACAGTGGGCTCCAGAATTATTGGCACCCTTAATAAAAATGAAGAAAAAAGGCTGCATATAATAAATGACACAGATAATAATCAATATGTTATGTTCAAACATATGGGAAAACTATATACTTTTATTTCAATACATTTACTCTCATGCTTCAATGTTTTTTTATTAAATAATCTATTTTTTTCTGAAAACCATAATTATTGGCACCCCTAACAATTATTGTAAGTAAAATCAAACAAAATGAAATTGGCAATACAATTTTACTTAATTTAGTTGATCTCAGTCTAAAGGAACTATTTTGTGTCATTCCATCACTTCCAGTTTCACTAGAGAATAAAAATGAGGTAACAAGCATACAAAATCCCTTTGTCATCCATCAGCATGGAAAAAGCCAAATAACTGTCAATTCAGAAGAGACCGATGGTTATTTATAGAGCCCGACCGATATATATGTGATTGAATGCATCACACATTTGTTTTTTATCTGAGATAATGATATTAGCTACTATATGATGCTGTGTAGCCTAAGCGTTATTGCAAGCGAGTGTGTCATCTAGTCACGCGTCATCGTAGCAAGCTAGCCAGACAGTAAAAACGCAGATAAAACACTTCTAACGTGGATCATTTTAAGGCATGTTATCTAGATTTGTCGTGATAACATGAGAGAAGGATTGCTGTTGGAGAAGTGAATCAACCAACAGTTAGCGTGGGTAACCTGCACGAAAGCGCATTGTAGTTTTTTCACGTATTTCATCCAGTCAATTTAATTTCATCTAACGTTACACTTGATTCACTCATTAGCTCCGCTAGATAATGTCTTATTCTTTGAGATCATGAAGTAGAAATAAAATAAGAAAATATAATTCATTTAACTTACTGAGAATAAATAATAAGAAATAATGAGGCTGTGTCAATAGCTAATGCGTTATTGCGAGCGAGTGTGTCATCTAGTCACGCGCCAGAGCGCATTGTAGTTATTTTCACCACTGAATTCTTATGGACAGGGAAGCTCGCTAGATAAAGTCTTACTCTTTGAGATCATGTAGTAGGAATAAAATAAAAAAATATAATTAATTTATGGAGAATAGATACTAAGAAATAATAATAACAAATGAATAACAACAACAATAATAATATTCATAAAAATACATGTTTGAAACTGGATTTTTTTTAATTCATTTTTTATAGATGGCTGGAAAAGAAAGGAGTAAAATCAAGGTGTGGAGTTATTTTGATTTCACACACTTAAAGATGGTGTGAATATATATATTTAATTTAATATCATCTTTTACATTTTTTTATCTAAAAAGTTCTTTGTGTGTTTATTTTTATTTTTATTTGTTTGCTTATAAGTTTAATGTTCTTAAATATAGAAACTTTAATAAAACATAAGTTTTTCAAATTGGTTTGAAAATGTTGCACTTTTTGACAAAATATCAGTCAAAACATCGGTAATCGGTGGGCTAGGACTCTCCAAAATTGGGATCGTCATCGGACCCAAAAATCTGGCATCGGTCAGGCTCTAGTTATTTACCGTCACAAGTCTGGTAATGGGTACAAAAAAATACATACATGGTTAAACATACCAATACTGTAAGGGCAATAATAAAAAGGTGTAAAACATATGGAATGGTTGCAAATTTGCCATGAAGAGGAAGCAAGTGCATGGTGTCCCCACGGACAGTGAAAAAGATGGTGAGGGAGGCCATTAATAACCCAAGGATCACTGTTTAAGAATTGCAGAGATTGGTTTGTTTCTTGCGGTCAACAAGTCTAAAAAAAACATAAAATGACACCTCCATACCAAATAACTCTTTGGAAGGGTGGCACGAAGACAGCCCTTACTGAGCACAATAAACAAAACCAAGAATCTGGAGCTTGCCAAACCTCATTGGAATTATGACTGGAAGAAAGTGCTATTGTCAGATGAGACCAAAATTGAACGTTTTGGCCATACACACCATCGACATGTTTGGCGGCAAAAGAAGAATGCATACAGGAGAAGCACTTCACACCTACGGTCAAATATGGAGGTGGGTATTTGATATTTTGGAGATGTTTTGCTGGCAGTGGTCCCGGGGCACTATTTTAGATCAGTGACACAATGAATTCAACAAAGTACCAGGAAATTCTCAGCCTCCAGACTTAAATTCCATCAAAAACCTGTGGTCTGAACTGAAGGGGGGGGGGGGGGGGGGTCAATAAGCGCAAACCCAAAGATATCAATGATTCTGAAAAGTTCTACATGGAGCAATGGTCAAAAATCCCTCCAAATGTGTTCTCTAAACTTATCACAAATTATAGGAAAAGACTCATGGCTGTCATCTTTGCCAGGGGTGTTTTCACAAAGCGTTAAACCAGGGGTGCCAATAATTGTGGAACCTGTTTTTTGGGGAAATATTTTTTTTAATTTTAAAAATGTAAGACTTTGGTTGATTCCAATGAATCATTAATCAAGCACACTAGTTTACACATGTTGGAAAATAAAGCTTATTATTATTTTTTAGTTTAGCCATTTTTTTAGCATTTTTGTGCATATTTATCAAGGGTGCCAATAATTCTGGAGCCCACTGTATATATATATATATATATATATGTATATATATATATAAGCCTATATTGTTTGTAGTACAGTAACATGGCATCATATTGATATCAATGCTTTTAATGGCAGGCCTACCCAGAGCCATAGATAGAACTCTACAGCTCTGGGTCTACCCACAGTTCTGTAAGAGAAGAAAGTGAAGCCACTGTGCAGATAGACCCCATCACGTGATGAAGTTGTGATTTTATAAAGAACCTGTTTCAAATCTCATCGATTTTGTTTTCAACCAATCAGAGATCTGTCCGACTAGTCAATGCAATCAGAGTATAAATGACATTTGGTCATAATTATCTCTGTTCTGTTCAGCCAAAGAAAAATTGCTCCAGGAAAAATGTATAATGTTATTGCCTGCTTCCATTGATTACCTCAATATGAGCATTTGGTGTCTAATTCAGGTAGGAGCGAGTTCATTGAATTTCTGCAATTTGCATAGGAAATACATGGCAGCTTCATCATATAATTCTATTTGTGGTCCGTGTAAGCCGTCTTGCGGTGGTGCCACATGTGGGAGTGTCAAATTGAATAGAATTGAATGGAACCATGTGATCACGTTTCCCTTCTAGTTCTTATACAATTCATTGGTTACTTATTATAGAGTTCAGTAGGGGCACCTCTGAACCGGGAAGTGCAATTCTTTTGCTCCACAAAAATGCTCAGTTGCGTCCTTAGTCACATGCCTAATCATGTGTACAACGAGGATAGCGCACATACTATAGAGTGTACATAGGAACTGGAGAGGGTGGGAGCATTGAGATATACAAGAACTGGAGACAGCTTCCACTTACACTTACACTTTTGCCAGTACTGGCACAAGTGTAAGGCGTACCTATACAGACGTGTCTCTGTGAGCTCCCGCAGCTTTTTCTATTTGATCTTTTTCTACTTTCTTTCGCAGCTTCTGCTGCAGTTTTATTCATTATTTTGTTTCTTTTTATTTTTATCATTCTATCATTTTATTCCATTTCATTTTACCAGCTTTTTTAGTCTTTTAATTGTACACAGCCAGCTTTGTCTACGACTATTTCCAACATAAATACAGAATAAAGAATCCTCAGACTCTAGTAGCAACAGTGACCGGCGAGCTGTTATTTCCTACCGTGACATCCACTGGGAAAACCCGAAGAATGCCTACAGGTTTGTTTTAAGCCTGGTGGCTAAGCTAGCCTCTACCAGCTATAATTCCTCCCCTTACCTCCTCATTGCTCGGGCTGTCTCCAGTTAACACCTGTCCAGACAGCGGGAGCCCTCCACTTAGCCGTCTTCCTTCCCGAGTGGCGCTGCTGAACCGCGTATGCGCCCTTCTCACCGCCGGGAGCCAACGTTACCTCCCGGGCTACAGAACCTCCACTGGACCGATGTCCCCCGCCTGCGCCTCGGGACACAGCCAACTAGCAGGTCAGAAGCCCCCTGCCTCACTCTCCGGTTTCACTGATAACCGGTGACTCCATTATCAGGAATATCAGGGCTAAAACTGCAGTGACCCATTGTTTTCCTGGTGCTACGGTCCTAGATATTTTGGAGCATACCCCAAACCGTCTTGAAAAATACCCTCACGTTCTTAACGTTATAGTCCATGTTGGCACAAAAGATACCTCAAAACAACAATCGGAAAAACTGAAACGTGACTTTACTTGTCTTTTTAACTTACTCAAGTTCTGTGGCAAACATGTTTTTATCTCTGGTCCAATCCCCACTTTCGATCGGCTACCGGGTCGTTTCAGGAGGATCCTCAGTCTCCATACATGGCTACAGTCTGTATGCTTGTCGCCCAATATGGTTTTTATTGACAATTTTAATCTTTTTTGGGAGCGCCAAGCCTTTTACAAGAACGATGGAATCCACCCAAATGCCCTGGTTGCCAGAAGTCTTTCCGCAAACATTTTTTACTCGGCCCAATCCTCTGGATGCAAGTTAGTGGAAATCCTAATTGCTCTGGGGTTAGTATTAGCAACCTAATCTATGTACATCGTTCTCCCCTGAATAAGCCTACCTCCGCACACACAGCTCGCATCCAAGTTAAAATTGCTCTGTTAAATGTTAGGTTGCTTAATAACAAGTCGTTCATCTGCAATGACTTTATTACATCAAATAATATTGATATTTTTCTCCTCACTGAGACATGGTTGAAATGTGATGATTTTAGCCTCCTTCACGAGGCTTCCCCCCCACTTTCTCTTACTTACAGAAACCTAGACTCTCTGGCTGTGGTGGTGGAGTAGCTGTCATTTATAATGATAATTATATATGTACCCCTGTTTCATTTGGTGAATTCTCACCAAATGAAAACTTACATTTCAGATCAACTCTCCCCCTATGAGCAAACCCGTAGCCTGAGGTCCTCGGGCAAAGCACTGTTGGTCATTCCAAAGTCTAGGTTAAAAACAAAAGGAGACCGGGCTTTTGTGATTAGAGCTCCTAGACTTTGGAACTCCCTGCCCGAGGAGATCAGGCTTGCTGAGTCGGTGCCTCGTTTTAAATCTCTTCTTAAAACACATTTTTATAAAGTGGCTTTTAATGTTTTAGCCTCTTAATACTTTTTCTACTCTTATTTTTATATTTTTTAACATCCTGTTATTCACTATATTCTTTTAACCTTGTATCTGTATCTGTATCTGTTCCTCTGTTTGGCCCTCTTTCATGCTGCTCCTATTTTCATGTTAATTTATTCATATACTTTGTTTTAATGTGTCCCTTAAGCTGTCGTCTACATCTTGTATAATTTTGTTTCTTTTTATGTGTGTAAAGCACTTTGTAACTTTGTTTAAAAAGTGCTATACAAATAAAGTTTATTATTTTTATTATTATTATTATTATTATTATTATTATTATTATTACCAGTTCCATGGATTCCTATGGGAGCTGCTGAGTGGCCAATTCATGGAGGCTGCCATGTTTGACTATGGGCTTTTGGCACCAGAGCTCTGGGTACCTAAGCGTGAGGAATCATGGTTAACCAGTAAACGCAGAGCAATGACGTTAACCCATGGGGGGTTGTGCTTCGAGAAAGCTTTCAAATCATCTGACAAACTGCAACTTTGCTGGCTATTTTGCAGATAATGCTACTGCGCGTTGGCATCTTTCATGCGGTGGAGCCACAGAAAGAGAGTGTGGTCCGAGCAGAGCTTGAAAGAGCGCCCCAGGAGGTAATATAAGAGAGCGCCACTTGGATGGCCAGGCACTCCTTCTCCACAGTGCTGTACTTCACCTCCCGCC
Source organism: Anguilla anguilla (assembly GCF_013347855.1). Classification (NCBI taxonomy): domain Eukaryota; kingdom Metazoa; phylum Chordata; class Actinopteri; order Anguilliformes; family Anguillidae; genus Anguilla; species Anguilla anguilla. The sequence goes on from NC_049207.1 coordinate 28,219,000, forward strand.
GAGACAGTTTTCTGCTAATGTACAGCGGCGCATAAGGCCTCCACAAGGTCCCTCCATCTCTTCCGGTCCTGGGCCACTTTGGATGCTTCCTTCCATCTGAGCCAGAGTCTGTCCTTTAGCTCTGCTTCAGCCGTACGTCGCCAGGTCATCCTTAATCTTCCCTTTTCTCCTCAGGGGTCCAGTATAAGGCCTCTTTTTGGATTGATTGTGATGTTCTCCTCAGGCAGTGTCCAAGCCAGTTCCACCTTTTTCTGGCGAGGATCACCATGATGCCCTCCTGGTTACAACGGTCTCAAATGTCTTGGTTTTTTTATTCTTATGGGCCATCTAATTTTCAGGATGATTCTGAGGGATTTGTGGATGAAAGTTCTGAGTTTGTTTGTTATTTCTTTCCGATTTTCCAGCATTCTGAGCCATATAGAAGAATAGCCTTGATGTTTGAGTTGAAAAGTTTTATTTTGGTTTTGAGTAAGATATTATTTGATCTCCATACTGGCTTCAAAATGGCAAAGGCAGCTCTGCTTTTATTTAATCGAGATGTAACGTCTGCATCAGTGCCTCCTCTGTCATCTACAATGCTTCCAAGGTAGATAAATTTGTTGGTCTCATTGATGTCCTGGCCATTTATCTGTTAAAATTCAGGTGTGTCTGTGTTGATGCCTATGAGCTTTTTTCTTTTTGGTGTTAATACGGAGTCCGATTTTCCCTGAGGTAGTGTTTAAACAAAGTGTTTGTCTTGAGCTTCATTTATTTGAAAGTGTTTGATAATAAGCAGAGCTCATCTATATACGCAAGGTCTTCAAGTTGTTTTGTGAGAGTCCACCTGATTCCTGTTCTTTGATCATGTTATGTTTCTTTCATAACCCAGTCCAAGGCAATTAGAAACAATAGTGGGGAAAGAAGGCAGCCTTGCTTAACCCCAGACTCTACTGCAAAACTTTTGGTGGGGTTGCCTTCGTGTAGGAGACTACACTGAAAGTTGTTGTTAAGTGCTTTGATGAGGTTAACGATTTTTGTGGGTATGCCATAGTGATGTAAAATTTTCCAGAGGCTTTCTCTGTGAACGCTGTCAAAAGCCTTTTCATAGTCAACGAAACTGAGGTGTAATTTGGATTGCCATTCGATGCTTTGTTCAATTAGCTATGTTTCTTCGTGTGAAGATTTGGTCGCTGCAAGATCGTCCTTTGCAGAACCCAGGCTGCTCTCCCCTCAGGTGTTGGTCTACTGTTTCTTGCATCCGTGTCAATAGTATCCTGGTGAAAACTTTGGAGACGGTTGCCATAAGGGTGATACCCCTCCAGTTGTTGCATTCTGCAACATCTCCTTTTTTGGGGAGTTTAAAAATCAGGCCTTGAAGCCAGTCCTGTAGCATTGCTCTGTTTGCCAGATTTTTCTAAAAAGTGGGTAGAGCAGCTGTGTCGTGGTAGGAATGCCTGCCTTCAGGAGCTCTGCTGGGATGTTATCTAGACCTGCTGCTTTATTGTTATTTAAGGATTTGATAGCTATAGTGATTTCTGATTTGGTAATTTCATTCATGTTTATTGGTAGGTATGTTGAGCTTGAAAGAAGCCTAGGTGGGTTCCGTGGGGGTTCTTTGTTTAGAGTTTCCCTAAAATATTCAGCCCACCGTTCTAGTTGTTCCTCCATGCTGGTTCGGGTGTCTCTTTTTTGTTTTTTATTGGTTTAGATGGTGCATTGTTCTGGCCAACCAGTTCTTTTGCTATTTTGTACAGTGTCTCCTCTGCGACTGTCTCCTCTTTTGGCTGCTGCCTCTGCTTCTTCCGCTTTTCTGTCAAAGAAGGCTCGTTTGTCTTGTCTGGCACTTCTTTTTACTTCCTTTTGTTTATCTCTGTACTGCTTTTGAAATGATTCTGTGGATGAGTTCTGTGGATTGCTTAGCATATTTCTCTTGATTTCTTTTCTTTTGTCAATGAGGTCCCAAATTCTTGGGGTTACCCAGGTTTTCCTTGTGTGCCTGGCATGGCCCAGGGCTTCTTCACCGGTTTCCAGGAAAGTATGTTTTATGTTGTTCCATTGCTCTTCAATGTTGAGTCCTGTTTCTTCCTGTTGTTGTTGGAGGTCACTGATAGCTTTGTACCGGTTTTGAAGCTTGAGACAGAAAGTTTGCTTGGTGGCTGGGTCTCTGAGGTTGTCAACTGCAAACTTCTTACGTGTGAATGCTGTGAGGGGTTTCTTCAGTTTTAAGCGGATTTTGGAGGCAACAAGGTAGTGGTCATTGCCTACATCAGCACCTCTGTAGACTTGGGTGTCAAACAGGGATCTTCTCCATTTCTTATTTATTGTGATATAGTCAATTTGGTTTGTAGTTTCCTTGTCTGGGGAGAGCCATGTGTTTTGGTGTATGTTTTTATGCTGGAAGATGGTGCCTGAAATAATTAGGTTGTTTAGCCCACAGAAGTCTGCAAAGAGCTCTCCGTTTTGATTCATGACACCTTTACCATATCTCCCCATGTAGGATTCTCTGCCTTTGTTTTCTAATTCTGTTTTTGCATTCATATCCCCCATGACTATAAGCATGTCATGTTTTTGCACTTTTTCTACCATTGTTTGGAGCTGATCGTAGAATGTGTCTTTCAGGTCATCTTCTGACTCATTAGTGGGTGCATAGCATTGAATGATTGTGAGCTTTGTAAATTTGGAGTTGAACCTTGCTGTGAGGATTCTGGGACTGACTGGGTTCCATTCCAGTACCGTCTTGTTTGTCTCCTTGTCCAGTATGAGAGTAACTCCCTCTTGGTGTTGATTGTCTGTGTATCCTGAGTATAAAATGGTTTGGCCACTGTTGAGTGTGGTTTTGTATGGAGTGAATTTAGTGCCAATGTTATTTACACGCGTTTCACGACTCACGTGTTTTGTGCACCGCAAAACACAATTCACCCGTGTTTTACGCATTGTAAAACTACAAATCCTGTTTTACAGATCTCAAACTATAAATTGCAAAATACAAATCTCAAGTTGTGGACACACAAAACGTGTTTTACGCATCACAAAACTACAAATCCTGTTTTACAAATCTCAAACTGCAAATTGCAAAATACAAATCTCAAGCTGTGGACACACAAAAATACAAATCATTTTGGCACTATATTTCCGTATAGCAATGGAAAAAAATCTACACGTGTATGCACCAATCAGAGTTATGGTACCTACAGCCAATCAGAGGAAGAGGAGGTCACAACCAATCAGTGAGCAGCAAGGAATAGCCTTTTGCGGCCCATGCCCAGAGACTGTAAAAAATCCCATTTCGTAGTGATTTCATTATGGCGTGTGCTATTTACAGCTGCACTGATCAACCATAAAATAATCCTCCTCTGAAGTTTTTTTGGTAGCCAAGTCACTTTTACTATTTCTTTTAGCCTACTTAACCAAATAAGTAGCTGGCAGAAAGCGTAATCAGCTAACGCTTATTTGCTATATTAGGTAGTCCAGTATGCTAAAACAGTTTGCAACTTTGGCTACCAAGCCATTTGACTAGAAAGCTAGCTAACTAACCCTATCCGGCAAATATTCAGTCTGTCAAACGTGTTTGATGGCTTGTCAGTCGTGTAAATTCCGTAAATGTCTACCTGGGCCATGCTTCACAGATCTGACAAAGCTACTATAATCCCGATTTTGGATAAACTGCAGAATTTTCAGTTTCACGAAGCAAATTAAGAGTCTTAAGGTTTATGATTTTATTTGCTGGATAACATACAACACACAGTGAAATCACACACACAGAATTTAACGAAATTAACCATCATTGTGAAACTGGCATTTAGAAAGGAACGTTTTTAGAATTTAAGAGACCGACAAGAGCATTTAATCCAGTGGTTCTCAGAATCGGTCCTGGGGGCTCCTTGTGTATGTTGGCTTTTCTCCATTGGTTTTGATGATCTACAAGAAAAAAACAAATAATTAGAAATTCAATGTAGGTCTACAGTGTTTATGTCTTCGGGCACCAGGTGGAAAACTTATTCTACAAATTGCGTTGTCATATTTACACGCCTGCAGATCAGTTATTAAAATACTTGGTAGATTTTTTAATCACCGCTGACAGTGTTCATTTTTATTCTTTTAAAAGTGACTTGCGAACGATCGGTCAGCTAGCGTCACCCAGCGAGTAAACACCTCAAACGACGGTGGAGTAACATGGCCCATTAACACTGACTGTGGCGAAAACCTACGGTTATAACATGCTTGGTTAACAGCAGGTCTACCAGACAGTTATATGAAAATTAGCCTAGTCAAAAATAACCAGTGATTTTGCATTTGTTTGAATCCAAATTGCATTTGTTTGCAAATATAGTTTAATAAATTCCATCTTCTACTGTATACTACTTTTTCCCTTTCTTTTTTTCACGTACTGGTCCATCTTTCCTGAACAGCCCTCTGAATGACCTAGGGAAAGGTGACTTCAGCATTAAAACTTTAACTTATTACTGCAGTCATTAGGAAACAAGTTATGAGTTTTGCCCAATTTAAAAATGTATCTGACCTAACCTTGACATCTCTTCCTGCACTGATCTATTTCCACTAGCTTCCTGCCTGCGTGCACTATCCTGGACAGTTGGTAGAGCTTCCCTGGGCATAATTGGCCCTGCTGCAGGAGGTGGTCTCTGGGTCTCCTCCAGTGTGCGGGCAATAACCGAGACCAGTCCTCTGACTGCTTCTCTCACCTGGGAATTCTGTTTAGAGCATGTCTCTAGTGTTCAGAGTAAGAATACACTGTCCATCCACAGAAATAGCTAATCAAAGATGTTTAAAATTGATCTTCATGAAAATATTAAACTATATTTGCAAACAAATGCAATTTGGATTCATACTGCTATAGACAAGAAACTCCAAATAAGTAGACACTAATGTTTAATCATATCCATGCTCCATATTATTTTTAGCTACAAGCAATTGAAAGCCGACTAAGCCAATAACTACTTTAGCTAAATGTATATACAACAACTGCTACTTATATAGCAGTTTTCAAAGCAAGGTTACAATGTGCTTTAAGGATGCTTTATGGAAGTGCATAAAAGTGACAATCCAATAATATAATTTTTAAAAAGATGGGAAAATAGTCAAAACTGAGGGAGAGATAGAGGGATTATAAGCAGTAATGTTAACGTCAATTTTAAGCTTGTTGTTGTCTGCCTTTCATATTAAATCATAGTTAACGTTAGCAAGCATAAAGTTGGTCCTAGATGAGCTGACAATTCTCAACCAACAATTACCCATTAAAAAGTTATCTTTATGGAAGCGACTAATCAAATATGTTTACGTTTGATCATTATATTCGGCATGAATTCATTTTAATTAGATATTAGCTACTCACCTAAGCATTCACCTTGCTTCATCAGCTCCCATCCTCTCCATGTATGGGCCACAAAAGGCTATTCCTTGCTGCTCACTGATTGGTTGTGAGCTTCTCTTCCTCTGATTGGCTGTAGGTACCATAACTCTGATTGGTGCATACCAGTGGTGACTGGTGACTCAAAAAATTGGGGAGGACAGGAAGAAAACCAACCCACGGCATCATGTTATTTTACAAAAGTTGGCTACTTATCTCTACTTTCTTATGTTCAAGTTATGTTATGTTATTATGTTCAAATGTAGCAATAATCCAACTAGCAACCTAATGCAAACTTACTATACAACTAAGGTACGTACTGCACCCGAAGTTTATCCCCATCTTCCATAAGGAACAAATATCATGTAATTTATACAACAGCTTGGCTGAATACTCGATTCTGATTGGTCTAAGGGTGGGCATTATTTCTCAGTAAAGGGACACCTCAACCTTTTAACAGATCTAAAATCAATGCGCTACAAAATCCAGCATTTTAAAGCAGTTTAAATAGCAACATTATTCTTTCGCTTTTGAATTGTTGTTACATCCCCTCCCCTTTTCAACGTCCAATTTCACAATTGATGGCAACGTTGAATCACATTTGCTAGCTTTATTTACGGTTGCCAGCCATCGCGCAAATCGGAATCATCTCTTATTTGGACAGTAGAATAGGCATTCTGCATTTAACTCATGGCTATGGGACCCATTTTCATCCGTATGTTTGTGAACGATTGATTTAAGGTGGAGAAAAGCTGCTTGGAGTTGCCAGGACTTTTGTTGATAATGCTGGAGTAAAACTGTGACCGTGCTTCTCTGAGGAAGTTTGAGTAGGCCTTTTGGTGTTCTTGATAGGCTAATCTGTGAACAGTGAGCCCAGAAATTTTGAGACGCCGCTCAAGTACACGCCCAGTTGCCTTCATTTTCCGCAGTTCGCAGGTGAACCAGGGGGCTGAGCGTGAGAAGGTAACTGCTCGAGTTTTCACAGGGGCATGGAGATCCAGGACATTGGTCAGGGTTTTATTATAAAAACCCACCGATTCACTAGCTGATGAAAAGTTTGCAGAGGAGATTTGCTGGAGGTCCCGGGTCATGATGTCTGGGTTGATGTTTTTAAGGTTTCTGAAACTCATTTGGCGCTTGAGCTTGGTATGGTGAGAGAAAGATTGCAGCTCCATTGAAATGACCTTGTGATCAGACACACCCAGATCATACACCAGCAGATTGCTAATGGGGGCAGAGTCGGTGATGACTAGGTCGAGCGTGTGCCCCCTGGTTTGTGTAGGGACATCAACATGCTGTTTTAGGTTGAGATATACCAATACTTGTCGAAACTCAGCTGTAGAGTGGCAAGAGGGGGTGTCGATGTGAATATTGAAATCTCTAAGTATAATAATGGCAGATGTGGTACAGAGTGAAGTGAAAAGTTCATGCATCTCTGAGATGAAGGCTGAGTTTGGTTTAGGTGGCCGGTAGATAAGTAGTATTGTCATGGGGTAGGGGAGTTTGCATCTGAGGGCAAGGCATTCAAAGGAGGACAGCTCAGGTAGAGGTAGGGGGGACAATTTCAAGTAATTTTGATGTATAACAGCTAAGCCACCACCACAACCAGTGCTGCGGGCTTTCTGCAGGTAACTAAAAACAGGGGGACAGGCATCATTTAACACAGAGTAAACCTCTGGCTGATGCCAGGTTTCAGTAAGGCACATGAAGTCAATCCCCTTGTCCAAGATGTGGTTATGTATAAGACATGATTTATTTGTGAGGGATTGTGTGTTAAAAAGTTCCATTTTGAAGTTTGATGGAACGGTGGGTAAGAGTCGCTGTAGAGGCCGCAGTAGACTGAAATCCACTCCACGTTTTCTGTCTTGCTTAGTGCGTAGAGGTCTCGAGGTGTTTCCAATAATGACGCGCAGATTTGTTTTTCTTCTGCCATTACGCTCAAAACCACGGCGCGGTCCTCTGTGACTGTAACGGAATCTGTTCCTTTTAGCGTTAATCCCAAGTAGATAACAGCAGGTCAGAGCTTCTTTACTAATGGTAACGGCAGAGTTCTGAAGTCTCCGTAGTTGAAAAGCTGTGTATGAGATCATGGCTGGGGCAGCAAAACCAAAAACTCTGCAGTGGGTGTATGCTAAGCGATAGTGTCAGCCACAGGCTGGCTAGCGTTGGCTAATGTCACTTCACAAGATCGAAAGAAGCTCCAAGGCGCACAGAGAGTCACCGCAACAAAAAATTAATCAATGAACAAACCCCAAGTCAACGGGCGAACAACCACAGATGATGGGGGGAAGACCATTGAATCCAGGGCGTGGAGACGGGGACCGGAGAACCTCCGTATTGAGAAGCTGGAGAAATCCGGGAGACAGACGATCAAAGTAAGACTAGCACACACTTAAAAGGAAAAAAAACACGAAAGCGTAAAAACGTAGAATAACTACAGCATGTATCACAGTGGTAATCACACAGAGTATATACCACAAAACTGATAAAAAAATATCTTAGAAAGGACAGGAGGAGCGGCTGCCAGTATGCGCCAGCGTTCCCTCCATCAGCTAGAATTTTGAAACTTGGTCGCAACTGGGTCTTCCAGCAGGACAGTGATCCTAAGCATACCTCCAAAGTTGTAACAAAATGGCCAAAAGACAACAAATTTAAAATATTGGAGTGGCCATCACAAAGCCCTGACCTGAATCCCATAGAAAATTTGTGTACTGAACTGAAAAGGTTTATCCGAGCAAGGAGGCCCACAAACCTGACTGACACCAGTTCTGTCATGAGGAATGGGCAAAAATGAAAAGCAATTAAAAGGTAATGCCACCACATACTAACAAAGTGTATGTTTAAATTTTGACCCACTGAAAATCTGACATAGTACATAAAAGCTGAAATAAATCTGTCTCTTATCTATTATTTTGAAATTACCTCTTATGGAAATAGTAGATACCCTAATTTATTTGACACAGGAAAGGTGTGGAAACATGAAATGTGTGGAATTGTGAAAAATTGAGTTAGAATGTCTTTAGCCTAGGTGTATGTAAACCTTTGGCCTCAACTGTATTTGGGTGGTTGACATATGGGGTGGTTACAGGTTTTTCTTTTTGTTTTTTATTTTCTTCGTGAAAGTCATATAATTGCATGCTAAATAGTCTGTACTTAAAAAATATATACGGTTCTTTTGTTTATCCTGTTATAGCTAATTTTTTTAATCAGCTTTTAATCTCACATCTACCTTAAATTGTTATAAAAACCATTTCGTATTAATGCTGACTTTATAATTCAGAAAGTCCTTATTCTACCTCATTAAGTATTGGACTAAAATGTGGTTTACGAGCATTTTAAGGAAAATGTTGATGAGTGGATGTTTTTCAGTAAATTTTGAGCTATATTGTCATAATTTAAATTTAAAAAGTAATATATCAATTAATTTATTTGTACAGGAAGATAGTACTGTCTTTTAAAGATATCATTATTTACTTTAAGAATTTTACCTAAAGAAATTTTATTATTTTAATAGTTCATGACCATTATAATAAAGGATATTACATCACACAAAAGGATGCAAACAATAGAGAAGACTTTATGTTTAAACATTACTTTCATGAAAACATTTTTAGATTTATAGTACCATCAACAACACAAAAATGTAGAAACTTTTACAACTTTAACAATTGTGTTGCAAAACAAGTCCTCACTTACTGGAAAGCAAGTTTAACAGTTCCTTTCGGGCACAAATAAAAAATGCCTTAAGATAAACAGTGCAGAGTATGAAGCATGCAATATGCTGTACATGCAAATATAGTTACCGGTCTTAAGGAAACAAAAAAATATATTCCAGTGAACAGTAAATGGCATGTTGACATTGCATACATTCCATGTTGCCCACAACTGACTGTTTTTTTAATTATGTAAAAAATTTCTGTTTAATTTTTCTGTCTCTCTCTCGGGACTGCTTCCCTCCGGTACGGATGAGCATTTAGTCTTTCCCTGTATTTTTTCATCCCTGTCTCTGCACTCATTATTGTGTCTGTCCAAATTTTAAATGGACAAAACAAGAAATGTATTATCGTGTTCATCATTCTTATCAAAAATCATGTGATTAGTGGATAATTATCGTAAAATTTCCATGTCGATGCCTATAGCAAATATTGTCTATAAAAACAGTAAAACAATGTAATAACAAGAACAAAAGCTATACATCACAAAAAACTATTCAAATAATACTATTTTAGTGTGACTAATTCAGATAACCATTTAAATCAGTTTTTTTAAGACTATATCCTCTGGAATGATAGCTTTGTCCTCTGGTGTGACATAAAAATCATGTCACACCAAAGGATATTGCTGTCACACCAGAGGAAGACTTAATGGTAATGATTTAGGCTTTAACTGCTAAGCCTTTCCTCAGGCCTCATTTGGGAATATTCACTTGATTTTATGTAATATTGTATTTTCTAAGATATAACTTTTTATATGTATACATTTTTGGGTGTCACCCCAAAGGATTTAGGACTAAGAATGAAAGGCAGCAGGAGTAGAAGTAGGAGCAGGAGGACTTCATCCCTGATGACCAAGTGCCCCCACTCCAAGCAGTGGATGCCTGCCACTTTATTCCAGACAGATACTGTATTTCCCCTTCTGCATATCTTGGGATAAAACAATGTGTGATGTAGAAGAGAATATGTTGCCTGATCAAGAGCAGAGATGGGACCCAGAATTAATTTTTGTTTGTTTAACTGTCAACTTTTTTGTTTATTCCCAGTGCACTGATGGGTTCAGAGTGTTTCTCCTCTGTAAGTAGTGACGCCACACGGTATCAGGCAACATTAAGGGCATAGGTTGTTTGTGTACAACACAGATGTCATTAGGGAACAAAGAGATATATAGGATGGACATGCATATCCAGTCAAGGCCCCAGAGGGTATTTAAACCAGGCTATTAGACCAGCGTGGGGTGGGTTGCTGTATCGCAAACTTGTGTTGTGTTTCAATGACCTTCCCGCTGGCCAGTGTGATTACAATAAACTTCTACTTTCGTCAGTAAATTATTTGTTGTCTTTGTGAATTCCTGCATCGTCCTGACTTCGATTCTATGGGAAGAAGGTCCTAATAGCAGTAATTTTTTATTTTTCTTCTTTTCCTCTTGTTACTTTTATTTTACATTGTGTACTCCCTACATTATTGTAATATGGAAAAATAAAAAATGACCAGTAAACTCAAACAACAGCATACTGTTTGTACATTGACAGTACAACACTGACTATTCAAAAGCATACTGATTCCTAAAGAAATTCACAACTGTGTCTCATTTTTCACTCCAGCGTTTAATTTGTACGCATAAGGTCGATTCAATTATTTAATTCTGTTTATGACAATGTCATTTTTGGAGGACAGTACACGCTTTTCACCACGTTTCAATTTGACAGATTTTTGAAGTTTTGCAGAAACAGTTGACTGTTTTGGTTTTTGTGTTTATATTTTTCAGAAATGTGGCATAGTTTCAGGAAGTCTCTAAACAATCAAGAAAAACAAACCATATCTGTCAGGGTTCTGTTGTCTTCTGGTGTCTTCCCCCTTGTTGTTCTCCGTTGGGCAGCCAGATGGCGGCACCTCGGTTTGTGTTCTGTTAATTGTTTTATTGTTTTCTATTATCCAATTATTAGTTGCGTTCTGTCTCGTGTTCCCCTCCCTCTCTGTGGCTTGATTGTTCATCGTGCCCTCCTGTGTCTCGTCTGCGTCTTTCTATTTAATTCTCCCTCTCCCCGACTCAGGCGCTGGAATCTTTTGCTTTGCTTTGGTTTGGTTAGTTTGGTTTGCTACCTGCCTGCCTGTTTGTTCCTGTACCTGCCTGTTTCCTGGTTACCTGTTGTTTGCCTGCCTGTGCCCTACCTGCCCTGTTTCCCTCGTTTTTGGGTTTTTCTATTCCTTTGTTTTTTCTTGTGAATTTTTGAAGTATTTCGTTGTTTGTAAGTTTCGCCCTGCGAGTTCCTTTGTTCCCGGTTTTTGTTTATTAAAGTCTTTGTTTTCCCATTTTTGGACTTCTGTTTTTACTCTGCGTTTGGGTCCATTCCCGCTCCCACCCTGACAATATCATTGTTAAAGTGCTTTTATTTAGAAATTATCATCTTAAGTAAAGAAAACATATTAACGTGATGCATGTGGTATACATGCATTTACAATCATTTGGAGGTGAGCTTGGGTGCATCCCATTAGTCTTCACTCCTCGCCTCCTTTCTGCCACTCCCCCACTACCACTCATCTCCTACCCGGAAGGATGTGGAGGAAAGGGCGGGAGAAGAGGAGTGCAAGAAAGGAGAGAATGAGGAGGCATATAGAAAATTGGGACAGTTTATCTGCTTCTATGTAATCCAAGTCGACGTTGAATATTGATGAAATTGCCCTATCATAATTGTTATAATTTGCAGAGCCCACAAACAGCCCCACAGCCAATCACAGATCTTACATGTGGCCAGCCCATTTAAAGCTGCAATAGCTTGTAAGTTTCAAGTAGGCTGCTGCCTGTACAAACGTGAACCTGACATTGTGGTTCGTGTCGGGACACCAATTCATATGTAGTCATCAACATTAGCTCAGAGTAAACATCACATACTAGGTCCTATATGAACATAATAATTCCAGAATACCAATGTGCATGCATGTTTGAACCTACAGCACTAATTCACCATGTACGGAACTGTGACAAATTAAAGGAAAAACCAACATAAAGTGTCTTAGTAAGGTATTGGGCCACCACAAGCTGCCAGAACAGCTTCAACGCACCTTGGCATAGATTTTACAAGTCTCTGGAACTCTACTGGAGGGATGGACCACCATTCTTCCAAAAGATATTCCTTCATTTGATGTTTTGATGATGTGATGAAGAGCGCTGCCTAACCCGTCAGTCCAAAATCTCCCTTAGGTGTTCAATTATGTTGAGACCTGGTGACTGCGAAGGCCATAGCATATCATTCACATCATTTCCATACTCATCATACTATTCGGTGACCCCTCATGCCCTGTGCATGGGGGCATTGTCATCCTGGAAGAGACTATTCCCATCAGAATAGAAATGTTTCATCATAGGATAAAAGTGATCACTCAGAATAACTTTGTATTAATTTGTAGAGACCTCTAAGGGGACAAGTAGACCCATCCATGGGATAATGCCTCTCACAGAATGTCACACAAGCACTTGCCGACTTGTCGAGAATATGAAGGATGACTCATCTGACCATATCACTTTTTTCCACATCTGTGTAGACCAGTGCCTATGGTTTTTGCACCATTGAACTCTCAAATGTGCATTTGTCTTTGCAATGAGGGGTTTATGCACACCCTACAATAATATCCTTCTATATGCCACTGTCAATGGACAGTCTGATCATGTCCTGCATTGACATTCTCAGTCACCTGAGGAAGAGTTGCTCTTTTGTTTTTCCTTATACATCGCACTAAAGCATCACGGTCATCGAATGTCTGCTTTCAACCGTATTTACTGATGCCTTTCTCATAGATCTAAATGCAGATGTTACTTTAGTCACTGTTCCTATTGAAACACTACCCAGTGTCTTTGAGCAGTCTTTGTGACTGAAGGTCCTGCCATCCATGTCCCAATAATGAACCATTTTGCCACTTGATCCAAAATTGAGGTCAGTTGGGCCTATTCAGCATTTTTATACATGCCATAGAGCATGACAGGATGTTTAATTGCTTAATTGTATAATGCAGTATGCCTGTATGGAAGCATCTGCACTTAAGTTTCTCTTTTATTCAGGTTTTTCCTTTAATTTTTCACCCATCTGTATGGTCCTATACTGTTACAGCCTGCCACTACTGCCAGTTCATTGAATCCCACATAGGCAAATTCAGAAACATTTCCGTAGATTAATTAAACAGATAAGTCACTTCATATTATCTGAGTTATCGTTTCCCAATGTTCACACTGAGAAACAGTTATTTCCCACTGTAATATTTGGGATCAAATGTGTTGATCATCCATTGGAACCGGTTGGTTGAATAAATTAATTCATATACATACAGTGCCTTTTGGAAAATATTCTTTCTTTTTTTTTTCCATTGTTGTGATGTGGTTCATTGTGATTTGGTGATATGGTTTTATTCTGATATTGTGGTATGACTGTGTTCATCTGTCAAAGCACTTTGAGCTACATACTCTGTATGAAAGGTGCTATATAAATAAAGTTATTATTATTATTATTATCAATCTATTTTTGCAAATTTAAAAATGTTAAAAAAATTTAAAAAAACTGAAATATCACATTTACATAAGTATTCAGACCCTTTACTCAGCACTGGTGGTGTCTTTGTGTGACAGTGATTGTGGTCAGTCCAGCTTTACTGCTACCGTCAACTCAACATGTCGTCTCCCTATATCTAGCTAAATTTAGATTGTAAAGTTCTGGTCTTCAAGAGACCACCACAATGCATTGAGGTTGCACATTGTAAGTGCCAGAACTGAGGGGAAAATATAGCCTACATTGAAGGATTTACACATTGTAGGGGGGTCATTCTACAGGAATAGTGTAGTGTCTATTGTGTGTCAATCTACACACAATACCCCATAATGACAAAGCGAAAACAGGTTTAGAAACTTTTGCAAATTTATTAAAAATAAAAAACTGAAATGTCACATTTACATAAGTATTCAGATCCTTTACTCTCCTTTGTTGAGGCACCTTTGGCAGCAATTACAGCCTTGAGTCTTCTTGGGTATGATGCTACAAGCTTGGCGCACCTGTATTTGGGGTATTTCTCACATTCTTCTCTGCAGATCCTCTCAATCTCTGTCAGGTTGGACGGGGAGCTTTGTTGCACAGCTATTTTCAGGTCTTTCCACAGATGTTCAACTGGGTTCAAGTCCGGGCTCCGGCTGGAGCACTCAGGGACATTCACAGACATGTCCCGAAGCCACTCCTGCGTTGTTTTGCCTGTGTGCTTAGGGTCGTTGTCCTGTTGGAATGTGAACCTTCGCCCCAGTCTGAGGTCCTGAGCGCTCTGGCGCAGATTTTCATCAAGGATCTCTCTGTAATTTGCTCTGTTCATTTTTCCCTTGATCCTGACTAGTCTCCCAGTTCCTGCCACTAGAAAACATCCCCGCAGCATGATGCTGCCACCACCATGCTTCACCGTAGGGACAGTATTGGCTAGGTGATGAGCGGTTTCCTCCAGACGTGACGCTTGGCACTGTGGCCAAAGAGTTCAATCTTGGTTTCATCAGACCAGAGAATCTTGTTTCTCATGGTCTGAGTGTCCTTTAGGTGCCTTTTGGAAAACTCCAAACGGACTATCATGTGCCTTTTACTGAGGTGTGGCTTCTGTTTGGCCACTCTACCATAAAGGCCTGATAGGTGGAGTGCTGTAGAGATGGTTGTCCTTCTGGAAGGTACTCCCATCTACACAGAGGAACTCTAGAGGTCTATCAGAGTGGCCATCATGTTCTTGGTCAACTCCCTGACCCAGGCCCTTCTCCCCCGATTGCTCTGTTTCGGCCAGCTCTAGGAACAGTCCTGGTGGTTCCAAACTTCTTCCATTTAAGAATGATGGAGGCCACTGTGTTCTTTGGGACCTTCGATGCTGCAGAAATGTTCTTGTACCCTTCCCCAGATCTGTACCTCGACACAATCCTGTCTCGGAGGTCTACGGACAATTCCTTCAACTTCATGGCTTGGTTTTTGATCTGACATGCACTGTCAGCTGTTGGGCCTTATATAGACAGGTGTGTGCCTTTCCAAATCATGCCCAATAAATTGAATTTACCACAGGTGGACTACATTCAAGCTGTAGAAACTCAAGTATGATCAATGAAAACAGGATGCACCTGAGCTTAATTCTGAGTGTCATAGCAAAGGGTATGAATACTTATGTAAATGTGATATTTCAGTTTTTTATTTTTAATAAATTTGCAAAAATTTCTAAAAGCCTGTTTTCACTTCGTCGTTATGGGGTATTGTGTGTAGATTGATGAGAATAAAAATTTATTTAATCAATTTTAGGATAAGGCTGTAACGTAACAAAATGTGGAAAAAGTGACTGGATCTGAATACTTTTCCAAAGGCATACAATGTATTTGGAATTGTAATGTCTTGAAATTGGTTTAATTTTTGTCACTCAAAACTTAGGGCACAATATGAATTAACCTTTTAACTTAAAGGGGAATTGCACTTTATAACACCTCTGCTTCCGATGACTGATATTGTCCTTATAATGAATGTGTCACCCTTCATTTTTCGATTAGTTATTTCATTTTAAATGTCTAACGTTAGAAACAAAGACCTATTTTTTGCCACAAGTCCACATAGTAGTACGGTTTCCGTTTTTTTCTTCTTCGATTTTGTTTAGTGGCAAATAGAGAAGAAGCGAGAAGCAAAACATTCTGTTAACTCAAAATCAAACAAACTAGTGTCTGCTAGCTTTTGTTTGATGAGATATCCGTGTAATAATGAGGTGCATGTACCCGGTTGTTATAATGCCCTTGACTAATAAACTTGACTTGAAAGCACATTTTCATAGTTTTCCACGCGATGCAACTTTGTGCCAGACAAGGCTGAATGTAATCAGACACACCAACATAACAGCCGAAGAAGTTTGCAAACAAGGACTAAGGGTATGCAGCGACCACTTTGAAGGCGCCGACTACCAAGATGACCGTCTGTAGCCTGGAGCTGTACCCACCGTTGGTCGAAACGCTCGAGGTAGGTACTATGTGGCCTGGCTAACGCTATCACGTCTGTCTGTGATACATAGGATGTCTACCACCAGTTACCATTTTTTCAGGGAATAGTCTGTGGTTCCTCAATCTCGGTCCGCTCCTGACTTGCTCTCGCATGATCAGCCTGAAAATTTGCCAGCTCTTCTTCTGTCTATTCCGGCTCAAATCGATAGGGCACAACAATCCCATGATCAAAAACAAAATTTCCTTCGTTCTCAGACATTTTCAGTTTCGCTAGCTAGTAGTCATACAACACTATTTCTATGACCAACCTAATGTTATTGTCTGCAGGTACGCCCACATTAGAAGTCACACAATGATATGCATCCTCGAGTTCGACACTAAACTGCCTGGGTCTACTTCCTGTATTTGTAAAGGAAAACAACAAAACAGCATTAAATATTAGCATAATGAAATAACTAATCAAAAAATGAAGGGCGACTCATTCATTAGAAGGACAATATCAGTCATGAGAAGCAGAAGTGTTATAAAGTGCAATTCCCCTTTAATGAATACACAAAAATGTCAGCTTTGTATTTGAATCTGAAGAAAAACACGGTTTCAACCCAAAAATGCCAAGTTACTCACACATACAAAGCACTATAAGTCATTAATACTTGCAAAATCTAGGCCTGCCATTAAAAGTACTGATATCACAATTACGCCAAGTTACAATAAACAATGTTGGCTACCTTAGCTAACAAATTAAACATGCAATGCTGCTATCCAATGCTTCCTAAATTCTTTCAAGTAACTGTGTTCTCTCTTCTTACCATCTCAACACATTGTGGTCATTCAAATTTTTCAGTGTCATATCAAAGAATCACATAAAAAATGGCCCCATCGAAAAACATTTAAATTAATTTAGACAAATGTTCAGATATCATTTCTTTTTGCGAAGTGTTTCTTATGAGAAAGTGTTAGCAGTAATGCATACGGTAGTGAACGGTGCAGATAGTCGGTCAATTAACGAGGCAATGGAACGGTTTTTCTTAAACAGCCAACTTTTATTCCCTGCCAAACCGGCTTACAGCTTCCCCAAGGTTGAGATGCCGTTTCTACCATAAACCCCGCGTGGCCTGCCCTGCTCCAGACTGACTTCCTGTTTAGAGTCTCACTCCCTCCAAATCTCTGGTTTGTCCAGGGGACCAGGGATTGCCATTCTCGGTGAAGCTCATGAACTCCAGTGGTTACTCAAGGTATTGCACTTTAGTAAGCCTCTGGTGCCAAAAAGCCAATTTCCCCATGTAAGTCCGTTCAAAACTACAAATTTACCCTGGCCAAATTAAATTATTTTGGACAGAACTTTTTATCTCTAAAGTTTATTCATACTGATCAAATTACAACCCAAGCATCGATTTTTGTTCTGAGTCCCACAGAAGAAGATATAGGATTTTATATTTCATTCCAATTTGTTTCGCATAGTTTTACGTCACAGTGCTCGTAACTGCTTAGACGAGCTCACCCGCTCGTCTCGTACGTGAATGAATATGAGACTGTTATTGACTCATCGGTGCAGAAAAGGGTTGAATTCAGAGTTGCTTGCACAGAAACCGGTTTATAGTAACCGCTGTTTTAAATACAATTCAGTAGTTAGCTAGCTAGCTAGCCGGGATAACAAGCATGCCGTGAGACCATTCTGACCTAAAACCAAGAATTTTAATATTGGCTAGATGACAAGTGACGGCGAACCTGTCATAAAGCTAGCTGGCATTCAAAACCCGTTTCAGACGGTCTTAGAAAGACGTTATGTCTACACTGCGCTACCACACCATTTAAAAAGCAAGACAGTGTTAGGGAGATTAATTTTCATGCAGTTTTATTAAATAATGTAATGACAAAAATGACCAAAATTGGTGCTAACTGTATGGTATAAAATGAGAAGGAACTATTTTTTCTTGATAGAATCATTGTTTTCATAGAATTGATGACCAGAGGTTTTTGCTTAACAACGGTGCAAATAGAACTACCAACCAGAGTTTTGTTGACAACGGTAAAATAATATGCCCAAACGCCTGCGGAAGAATATTTCACTTTCAGCTGATTAAATAAAAAAAAATCAATAAATATAAAAGTAACCATATATAGTCATTGTTGGTAACCCACTGTATAAGTGGAATAAACCCCTCCTGGCTGTCCCGTTATTGGAAAATAATGTAGCCTACTTCGGGGCTGGTTAAGCGACCCTACATTATTTTCCAATAACGGGACGGCCCGTCGTGGTTTATTCCTTACATATCATATTACAACACAAAGGATGAATATAAAAAAGTGGCCAGGTGAACGAGAGGGACACATCTAATCACTGCGGGCTCTGGATGGGAATGAACCTTGTGTGTGCGTAATGTGTCACTAGAATTAGCATTTTTGATCATGGTTATCTGTGGAGCTGGTCGTCCAGCAGTCTTGATCCTCACCTGCTACGTAACCCAATCTGTGGAATGGCTGTGACAACAAGTAATCCACAAGATATTCTTCCCCATCCCACTCTCTGCGTCTGCGTCCATGACTCTCTGTGACCCCCTCACTCACGCTGCCATTAATCGCCTCGTTAGCAATAGCAGCACCACTCCCCTCAAAATTCATTCTCGCCGTTAGCTCAGTCCCTCAGGGCTGCTACAACAAGCTAACTGTTGCGTTGGCTAACGCAAGTAGCTAGCTACTGCTCGATATAAAAAGGAAACATAAATCTGAAAAAAGGAAATTTGGACAACCTCCTCTGCCTCTATGGACCAGCCTCCTCTGGTTGAAAAGGCTTAAATAAAATGTCATTTTTTAGTGATGTGTTTTAAAAGTAGTTCGCAATTTGTACATTATAATAACATACAGTGGTAGAGAAGTGAAGATGAAATTTGGAAATTATCATTGGACCAACGCAATGTCAATATTGTATTCTGGTTGTTGATTGGTTAGGGAGGACGTCCTCCCTTCGAGCATCATTTTACGTGTTTTGGCCAATAACAGATTAGCATGAAAAAAAACTAAGTACATTAAATTGATATAAGATATCCTGCCCTAAGGAGGACAGCAGGAGCCCGTCCTCCTCTGCCCCCCACCACAACTTCACACAGACTGCCCTTTCCCCTCTTGCCTGCCCTGTAGGTGTCGCTGTTGAAGCATTTTAATCAGAATTTCAATAATGGATTTTTTCCAAAGAGAGAAAAAATATTTTATAAATGATACTGAGATTTGGTAATGGTTTATTTCAACTAATTACTCTTTTTTATATTTTGATCTCCCTCTTGCCTCTCAAAAATAGAGGCTCCCTCTCCCTCTTGCCTCTCAAAATCTGCCTCTATGGACCAGCCTCCTCTGGTGATGACTCATAACAAATAAATAAAAACTTAGTAGATAATAAAGCTAGGCACATGTGGCATGTGTGCTGATTCCACAATATTATTTAGACTACCTTCTCATTTTGATATTTCTACTGATAGCCTAATATCATTAAAATGCTATTAGTAGTATTTTTGTCTTTGCATGATGATGGTAAATAATAAATAATTAGAATAGCTATATTTAATTTGCTCTTAAATTATCTTTCAAATGATGCTGGTTAAGATGAAGTGGTGATGAAGATGATAAATGATGATGTTATTTACAATATTGTCGTTGCCCATATTGTACTTTTTCCTGTAAACAATAAAAATGAGCCAATATTGTAGTAGGTGACAAGCTCTTATTGTATTACTACACATTATTAATATACATATAAATATAAAGCACATTGCCTGTTTCCATTTGAATAAAAAATAAAACTTAATATTGATTAAATCGTTTGCTTTCTCTCATGCGCCTAACAGGCATTCAAGTCAAAGCAACCAGATAAATCAAGTGAATTATATTAGCTAGCTGTTCCAGTCTGCAATCACTTTTCAAAACTGTGCATTATGCTTGAGATCAAGGTCATGCTGGCTAGGAATAGCTACAAACCGCAGGGAGGTCATTTACGGAATTAAAAAGCTAAGACTACAATCAAATCACCGATCTCCTTTAATTTAAACAACAGTAGCTAGGAAGTAGCTAGCTCCCATAACACAGAATGGCTGAGTGCACACTTTTTGACTGCAGAATTGAAACCAGTCAGAAGTTTTGGCTAGACTGCTAGCTAGATATAATTACTTGTAACAGTCGACTGCCACTAAATGTTTGTGTCGTTTGGAAACATTAGCCATCTACAGCTTTTCTACTGTCTAGCTAACTGGCTGTGGCTAGTCAGTAAGACACCTCGACAGCTAGCTTGTGAAACCTAATATTTATTTAGCTAGCTAGTTAACCACTTCTCACTGCATTTCAGTCTTGCTAGCTCGGCATAGCTTTTTCATAAGTAGACAACGTATTGTAACGTGGCGAGGATCCATGATGAAGCTGACACTTAAAGTCATTCAAACTCAATCAAACTTTATTGAGTGACCAGAAATACGGTCAGACATTCGTTCAGTTCAACTCTCAATGGCAAACAGGGGAGAAGCCCCTCAAACTCGTCCTCTGTCTCGCTCACGGTGACACAAAACAAACACAACCAAAGACAGTAAAACACAAATCGTACAACACAGACACATTTATACAAGATAATAACTACGCTATTTACAAATCAGCAGTCCTGCAGGAACTCAATAAAATGTCCCGTGCGTGGTGCATGCTGGGAGTTGCCAGCCAATCCTTCTGGAACAGCCCCCGGACACTACATTGCCCCCACCTGAGGGGCCTGTCATCCCCGACGGCCCTTGAGTCCAAGACACAGTCCTCCAGGCACCGCGGCAACCACCGCCACCGTCTTAGGCGTACGGGAGAGCTGGTCATGGGGGGTGAGTCAGGGGGTACCCCGGGGCCCGTGGCCAAGGGAGTGGGCGCCTCCGCCCCCATGGTCGCTGTCTCCACCAACGGCCGGTAGGGGGCCAGCCGGTCGCGATGAAGCACCATGGTCCAGCCACGATCCTTCGTCCGCACCTGGTAGACCACGTTGGATACCTTGTCCAGGACCTGGCACAGCCTCTCTCAGTGGCTGGTGAGCTTCGGTGACACTCCCTTCTTGAGTCCCGTCCCCGACAGCGGGTGTTGCCGTACTCCGGAGTTGGCCTGGGCCCGGCGGGTGTAGTCCTGGACCCCCTGTAGGCAATCCCTCAACCTACAAAGTAGTCCAGTTCTTTTCCCCCGTCAATCTCAGGCTCGGGCAGGGCCCTGAACACCAAGTCCACCGCTATCCAGAGTTCCCGCCCAAACATGAGGGCAGCAGGCGTGCACTGGCTGGACTCCTGCACAGCACTCCGGTAGGACCACAGGACCAGGGGCAGGTGGCGTTCCCAGTCCCGCTGGTGTTAGCTGGTGAGGATGGCGAGCTGGGTGACCAGGGTGCGGTTGAACCAATCCACCAGCCCGTCGCTTTGAGGGTGGAGCGGTGTCGTCCTCGTCTTGTTTACCCCCAGCCACCGGCAGACCTCATTGAAGACCTGGGACTTGAAGTTCCTGCCCTAGTCACTGTGGAGCTCGGCAGGGACCCCGAAGCAGGCAAACATCTCCTTCACCAGCCTCTCCGCTGTCGTGGTGGTGCTCTGATCCGGCACCGCGTACGCCTCAGGGCACTTTGTGAAGTAGTCCATAGCCACGAGGACGTAGCGGTTGCCGGAGTCGGTGACGAGGAAAGGCCCAAGGATGTCCACCCCTACACGCTCCATTGGGGCCCCCACCAAGTACTGCTGCAGTGGTGTATGGGAACACTTCTCGTGTAGTGCAGGAGGCGCAGCAGTGCACATATAGCTCCGCGTCTCGTTGACAGCCAGGCCAGTAGAACCGCCCCCTGAGGCGGTGAAGGGTCTTGGTGTTCCCGTAGTGCCCCGCCCCAAACGAGCCGTGGACGATCTGGAGAACCTGGGGCCGGAGCACACGGGGCACCAATAGCTGCAGGAGGACCGGGAGCCTGCGACCTCCGGTAGGCAAACCCGTCGTGGAGCTCGAGGTTTCCCCATTGAGAGTGGTAGGCCTTTACCTCGGGCCCCAGTGCTGATACCTCTGTCCACTCGGGATGCCGCATCTTCTCCAGCCAGTCCCTCACCAG
Source organism: Anguilla anguilla (assembly GCF_013347855.1). NCBI lineage: Eukaryota > Metazoa > Chordata > Actinopteri > Anguilliformes > Anguillidae > Anguilla > Anguilla anguilla. The sequence goes on from NC_049207.1 coordinate 28,241,124, forward strand.
CACCAGGATCACGTCTGCCTCCTGCTGCTGCCTCATTTTCTGTGTGGTCAACGGGAGCCACCCCTCCTCATTGCTGGTGGTCTGGACGGCTGCCACCGTTGGTGTCACCTGGCCCCGTTCCTCTTGCCGCTGGCAGTAGCAATACTCCAGTGCCGCACAGGGGTGCCAGGAGAGCGCGCTGGTGTTGCCATGGTGTTGCCCCGCCTGATGCTGGATCTCAAAGTCATACCCTTGAAGGGCCTCCAGCCATCGGGCCACCTGGCCCTCAGGTTGCTTAAAGTTCAGGAGCCAGGTAAGTGAGGCGTATTCAGTGCGGATGAGGAAGTGGCTGCCGTGCAAATACGACCGGAAGTGTCGTAATGCCAGGACCACTGCCAGCAGCTCGCGTTGGTTGACGCAGTAGTTCTTTTCCACCGACTCAGACTGAAGTAGGCCACGGCACGCTCCCCATCTCTGCCTCGCTGGGAGAGGACAGCCCCGATCCCCACGTTGCTGGCATCGGTGTCCACAATGAAGGGCTGTTGGGCATCGGGGTAGGCAAAGACTGGGGCTCCAGTGAGTGTCGCCTTGAGTTGGGTGAAGGCTGTAGCACAGGTGTCGTCCCAGTCGAATGGTTCACCCTTGTCGATCAGGCGGTGGAGTGGGCTGGCAATGGTGGCGAAGTCCCTGACGAAGCGGCGGTAGTATGACGCCAGGCCCAGGAAACTTTGCAGCTCGCTGATGTTAGCAGGGGTGGGCCAGTCTCGGGTGGCAGCCGGCTTAGCTGGGTCGGTGGCTACGCCACGAGCACCTACCACGTGGCCCAGGAACTTTGTCTCCCTCATCAGCAGGCGACACTTTCAGGGTTCAGCCGCAGCCCGGCCCGACGGATGGCAGTTAGGATCTCACGCAGGTTGGACAAGGCTCTGTCAAAGTCATTGGCGTGTACCAGCAGGTCGTTGAGGTACATGACGCAACGACTCCGGGGTACGTTCGCCAGTACCCTCTCCATCAGTTGCTTGAATGTGGCCGGTGCGTTGCAGAGCCCAAACACCATGATGCGGAACTGCCACAGTCCCGGCCCGATGGTGAAGGCAATCTTCGGTCTCACGTCGGGGGCCAGCTCCACCTGCAGTCTTTGGGCCCATTCTTCTTCCCCTGACCGGACTGGAGCGCCACGGTGAAGGCTGTATGGCTGTATGTATGGTTGCCCCCGATACATTAACACGAGCTCCCCAGCAGGTCCCGGCCGATGATGCACGAGTCCCGGATGTTGGCTACCAGGACTCATGCACCAGCTCCTGGTCTCCAGCCCGGACTCGCAGTGACTTCTTCCCTCTCATGCCAGCCTTTTCTCCAGTCACCGTCATCAGCTGGGTGTTAGTTGGTGACCAAGCCACTGAGAGTGGACCAGTGGTGCCCAGAAGGATGCCAGATCACACCAGGGAAATGGTAGACCCCGTGTCTACCAGGGCCTGACAGGGTTGACCATCGAGTTAGCATATGAGGTAGAGCCCGCTTAATTGGTCGAGCTGGCCCACTCGAAACTGCGCTTGGTCGAAGAGGGGGGAGTTCTTGGGCGGCAGTCTCCTCATTGTGCTGCCCCGGTCTTGTTTCCCGCTTGACTGTGCTGGGCTATGCTTGGGGGTCGGTGCCGGGCAGTTGCGGGCTATGTCGCCTGGTTCCCCGCAGCAGTAGCAGGTGTCGTTGCGGCACAGGGGTCGCCGTCTGGCCGATGGTGGCGACGCTGGTCGGGCCTAGCAGATGGCCTCTTCTTCGCCAGCTTCCTCCGTGGCTTCGGCCTGCTGTACCCGTGGTCTGGGTTCACGGCTGGACGTCAGCACGGTCTCCGCTCACTCTGCTTCGGCCAAAGCCTTGCTGAGGGATTGTGGCGCAACGAATAAGTGGAGGGCCAGCTCTTCTTGAGCTGTGACGTCGAACCCGGGGTAGCCGCGCCGCACGTAGAACCGGATGTCTGCCACAAATGAACTCAGGCTCTCTCCCTCTCCCCGACTCCGACTGGTCAGCTGCTCCCTCATCCGCTCCATGGAGGCCCGCTGTCCAAAGCTCCGTTCCAGTGCCAGGCCAGGTAACTGCGTCTCTCTGCGGGGCCGAGGTCGAGGAGGATCTGGAGGGTCTTCCCCTCCAGTGCCAGTGCCAGGCGGACCACCGTCTCCTTGGCATCCCATCCACTGTGCTACGCCACAAGCTGTACCTGGGCAGGTAGGGCTCTAGTGGCTCCACTCCGTTGTTGCGTGGGAGCTTCATCGTCTGGCGTAGTGTCGCTCTGCTGGTCGGCGGCGTCGGCACCTCGCCCACTTCCCTTTCGCAGCCCGGCTGGGCTGTCCTGCCGGCCTCCCCAGCGTAGCGTGAGCGGCCGGCTGTGCCGTTCCCCGCATTCCCCTGGCTGCTGGGTTGGCAGGCGTTGCCGACCTCAGCTTGCCCTGGGTTGGGAAGCCTAGAAACGCTTGCTCCATCGGGGAAGTCTGCAATCTCTTCAATCAGCTTCAACCCCTCTTCTGACACCAGTGTAACGTGGCGAGGATCCATGATGAAGCTGACATGTAAAGTCGTTCAAACTCAATCAAACTTTATTGAGTGACTAGCAATACAGAAGTCAGGCATTCAGTTCAACTCTCAATGGCGAACAGGGGAGAAGCCCCTCGAACTCCTCCTCTGTCTCGCCCATGGTGACACACAACAAACACAAATCGTACAACACAGATACATTTATACAAGACGATAATTACACTATTTACAACATTTACAAATCAACAGTCCCGCAAGAAATCGATAAAATGTCCCGTGCAGTGTGCATGCTGGGAGCTCCAGCTAATCCGGCTGGAACAGCCCCCGGACGCTACAGTATTTAGCTAGCTAGCTAATGTAATGTACAGTCTTGCCAAATGCTTCTATAAAAATATGGATTGCCTGACTTTTACATGCAGTAATCAGAAATAGCCACAATGAGTCCTGTAGCTAGCCAGCAGAGCTACGGTCACTGTTCAGTGGCCACAGTTCGTGAGACGATTTGAAAGCTTTTCCGGAGCACACCCCCACGGGTTAACGTCATTTTTCTGTGTTTACCATGATCCTTCACCTTAAGTACCCAGTGCGCACACTCTGGTGCCAACAGCCTATAGTCAAACATGGCTGCGTCCATGAATTGGTTTCATGCGCCTTTGAGCAGCTCCCACAGGAATCCATGGAACCGGTAAACAGAAGCTGTCTCCAGGTCCATATCTCCATATCTCGATGGGTTTTCCCCATAAAACTTCCCCAATCTCAGTGATCCTCCCACATAACAAATAGCCACTACCCCTACAGCGACATCTCCCCCATAAATCCCCAACAACAACACATTTCCTTCCCCATCAATTTATACAATATAAATGTAGTTTATCACATAATTTGTGACGAGTAGCACAGCAGACCTGGGTGTAAATTGCTAAGTAACCCTTTAACAAAAGGTTGTGGATTACGGTTATTCTTGTGTGAATTTTTACAGTCTTATTAAAGTGTACCGTTTAGCACTTTTTCTTTGCTATATATGTAAAACAATGGCTGAGACAAATGGCATGGTGGCGCAGGCATACTTGCATCATCAGAAATGCAACAGAAATCCTCCCAGTGTATGTACTCACTGATTTGATGGCCATCCAAGAAGCCTTCATTGACAAAATTATCAGCAAGCTTGTTCAATTTGAGCTCCCGAGGTCGCAACTTGTGTACTCTTCTGCCCCGTTTTCTGTTATTTCGTCTCAGATACACTTTTTGTGTTTATAAGGTTTCTAAGGCATTTGTATATGCTTAGCTGTAGGTAGGACTCCTCTTTGCTGTTTTCCTTAACTATATCACTGACCTGACATGACAATTTGAGAAGAAAAGTTGTGACAAATAGAACACTTGACATTGGACAATACCATGCACAGACATACTTCCCAGCAAACTTTGCATAGCAGAAAGGAACAGTAGTATGAGAGAAATGACGACAAATTATGAAACTGAGTAGTTGAAACAATGTTTTCTGCAAAATGGGCATTCAGGTGAAGTTTGACATGATCACAGACTATAGTACAAAGAAAATATACTGACCGTGAGCAAGATGAGTTTCCTTATTGAACGGTATATAAAACAGATGTATTATCTTTGAGTTGTATATACAGTTGTTCAAGGGACATATGAAATTGCACTGAAAACCTGTTATACAAATGTCCATTCTTCACGTAGACTAATTATAATTATGAATAAGTCGTGTTTTTAAATTGACAGTTTTTAATGGGGTGTTGCAGACACTACAGACATACTAATTGTTTGTATGTCGGTAGATAGAGAACAGGGCGAGGTAACATGAATGTAGACATGTGACATTTGCTGATACGAACGTTTCCTATAGTAGCCAAGTAAAGAAGTAGTTAGTAACAACACCACAGTGGTCAGCTGGTGTAACTTTTTAAGAAAATCAATGAATGTGCCGTCATGAAATGCATATGGCTGTCAGTGCATGACTTGCTAAACATATGCTTTGAAGTTTCTGATAAGTGCAAAAGCAATAGTTGAAAAGTAATAGCCAATTATTAGTGAGCAAATAAGCATGCATAAGAAAATAAAAATTTGGCCGAGTTTCAGGTGGGATTCAATCCTGTGGCTCAGCGGTCCATGGACCACGACATAACCAGTGAGCCACAAACTTGCTAACTGTCACGATTGTAAATTTCCTTGGGAAAAAAGATAAAAGTCCATTTTGCATGTGTATGTGACATTTTGATTGGCTGGTGTAGGTAAATGATTGGCTGGTAAATGTCCAATGGGGAGAAATATTGTTTGATGGCTTGCAGCATTAAGATGATGTAATCTGGTAGGAAAAAGAGAGAGAAAACACAAAATCCCCTAAATTTGGGGCTTTATTGTGCATGTGAAGTTGTTTGTGAATTCTGTCTGTTGAAAATTGGGTCAGAAGGTACAGAAATGAATGTTTTTAAGGGATGAGAGTCTGTGGTCAGTTTGGTTATTTCTGTAGGAAACCCAGAAAAGTGCCAAACCCTCTGTGCTGTATGGGCATGTCACCCCACCAATTATTTTGATACATTCCCAGAACATCACGGCGGTGAGTCGAACGTGCAGGTTCTTCCTGTACAACATCCGGAGAATCCGCCCCTTCCTCACCACCTACGCAACCCAGCTCCTGGTTCAAGCGATGGTCCTGTCCCGCCTGGACTACTGCAACTCACTACTGGCTGGTCTGCCAGCATCCGCCATCAGACCCCTGCAGCTCATCCAGAATGCTGCAGCACGTCTGGTCTACAACCTCCCCAGACATTCCCATGTCACCCCCCTGCTCACTGACCTCCACTGGCTGCCTGTTATGGCTCGCATCAAATTTAAGACCTTGGTGCTTGCATACCAGGCAGCTAAGGGGTCAGCACCAGGGTACATCCAGAGGATCATCAGACCCTACACACCAGCCAGACCTCTCCGTTCTGCCACCTCTGGACGCTTGGCACCTCCCCCTCTTCGCGTCTGTACTTCCCGCTCCCGTCTGCTGTCTGTCCTGGCCCCTCGCTGCTGGAATGACCTCCCCGTGGCGGTCATAACAGCAGAGAATCTTACCACCTTCAAGCGCAGACTGAAGACTCATCTCTTCAGGCTGCACCTCTCCCCACCCCTCCCTAGCCTATAGTTTAGCTCACTGTACCTAGTTAGGATAATATGATTACGTTTGTGTATTTGGCAGGATTGTTGTTTTTGTCTGATTAGGCAAAAGTGCTAGTTTGTACTTGGTAGGATTCTTGTTTGCTGAACAGCGTACTCTACAGGGTTGGAGTCCTGATCGATGTGGTCACTTCTGGCACTACGATCCTTACTTCACTCTAGTGTTTCTTTTGCACCTCTACATCGTGAACCAATGCACTTGTTGTACATCGCTCTGGATAAGAGCGTCTGCTAAATGCCTGTAATGTAATTCCCTCAAATGCCTGCACTATTGTTTTTGTCACTGGTGTTACTTGTACCCTACGCAACATTAAAGGCTTTTCAGAATTTAATTTCTCAGTTCAATCTGCAGACATGCAAAACAGTGTAGGTAGAATTCACTTAATTGCATAATGGAGATTTGGGTCTTTGCTTCGAACTGCCAAACCATTTCCCATTCATTCCATTATAAATATATTACATATTTGCATAAACCATTAGTGCATAGTTCAGATATTTTCATGGAATTATGTTGAATTCCTTCACATAATTATCTATATTTATGAGTTAAAAGTCAGTAGATGAGGCGTAAGTAAACTGACAATTGCCCTATAAAGATTTAAGAAGGTAGGTGGATTCTGTTGAAAATCACATTGGTAGCAGAGGCCTGAGTGGCAAGTGTGGAATTTTTAAGAGTTCAATTTATTCCGCCGTACTTTTGTAAGTAGAAAAATAAATGCAGGCACGTCTTCGTTTCAAAATAGGTTGTTTAATGTAGCAAAGGAACTAGTGGGTCTGTTACCCAAGTACAGATAAACACAGAACCAACAAATGACGAAGACAGTGAATACTTATACCCTGTTCCTTCAAGGAAACAAAGGGCCAAATGGTTATCTTAAACACATCACGGGGAAAGGGGGGGGGAGGTAATCAGACATTGGGGGGGAAGAAACAAGGTGTGGGGGAGTTGGACTGAAGTAGGGGGTAGAGGATATCACACAATGGTACTGTATATCAAAGTGAGACAATTTGACTGGGCAAGGGGGTAGAGGATGTAGCACAAAGGGTGTGATTAAAAGGTTAATTTAACTGAGTATGGTGGTAAACAATCAATGTTATCTGTAACTGGCCCACTACAATGTGAGACACCTCAGAAGGGTAAACTGTGGCTCTCATGTTTTCCAACAGCAAGTGCGATCGAAGACAAGCTGTTTCATTCTTTTATGTAATTAAGCAGATTCTACTGTAGTTAATTTAGCGTGTCTAAGGTTGCATATAAACTTGAAAGCAGTCAAAACGTAAACAAGACCAGGTCCAAACCTAGTATATGGCTGGACCAAACACGCGTGATCCGGCCAACCAATGGTATAACTTCATAACTCGGCCGACCAATGGTGTAACTTCATCATCGTTTTTCATTGTTTTTGTTTTTGTGCGATTGGATTAGGCAGCTTGAAAAAACATTTAGGCGGCCCTCCTAAGACATTTTAATGCAGGAAAAACCCTGCACCCTCAGATGTTGCACACTTGTGGTCAAGGAGTTTATGATCCAGGAAATGTGTAGCTTTACCTGTTTTACATTTGTGACTCAGTATTTCATTGCAAACTAAAGGAGAACAACTTCATTTTTGCATTTTCACCTAGATTTCTTTGTGGCACTTCATTTGTACATAAATTATGAAAATAAACTAACCTAAGTTACTATTGTAAATTGTTCAAGTGTCTTGCTTCATTTAGCCATTTTTTTCCCACGGCGCGCAGGAACTGGCGCCGTGGGCTATGCGTGGCAAATTGTGGTCACTCACTCACTCACGGACAACCTTTAGCTAACCTTAGCGCGTACGGATCGCTTACTTTAGTTAACCTAGTTAGCGCATACGGATGCTATCCTGCACGCATGAATAGGAGCTAAGGACACACAGCTACAACCACCTAAACAGATGTATGGACACACAGAGGTCAACAAATAACGTTACAGAGGTGAGGACGTGCCATAGCTAGTTAGCTATATAGTACAGAGGGCAAAACGGAGCTTTAGAATGACGAAATAAGTGTATGCGTGTGAGCTCGACAGCACATTTCTCATAGAAAAGGTAGTTTGTAGCCTTTTTTTAGTTCATTACAGTGGTGGTACAAGTGACAAGAAGTAAGTGGTACTGTGCTGTTAGCCTTTATTGATCGCAGTACAAGGTTCATGTAAATTAGCTAGGACAATCTGACAGCACTAGCCCATAAAAATGTACTGTGAATGGTACTTGCTCAATCGAATGGTAAACGTGAAAAACATTCGATTAGTCAGCGGCACCAAAATTTTCTGTCACACCCTCAATAAACGGCAAAACTCCCAGTAGAAGACTTTTAACGTTATATATTTTCTGAAACGTTATTGATTCCGCTTGGCCACAGTGAGTGAAACTAGGCGTAATCTGAGCGTATAGTTTCCATGTAAATTACGTCAAAAGGATTCAGCCTTGTTGTTTTGCTACCTAAACTTCACAGCACAGTCATTGCCGTTATCATGATTGTAGCATGAAGTGTCTATTTTCAACCAACTGCCATATATGAGAGCGTAAAATCAACCAAAAAATATAGTTTGCCAAGTTGCACCGTGGGTCTGGATGGTTTCATGCTTGTTTACCAAGTCTCTGTGACACTGTAGACATCTAGAGTTATAAAGCCATATATATTCCTGAGGCACAGTTTTTAAAATAATGTTACTTGGGGGTGGGGCACTGTAGCCTCGTAATGGATGTGAACACACAAGTTTCTATAGTGTTGGTACAGTTCATATCATTGTGACTGAGTCTGCCTGCTAAAACAAAGCACACAGAAGTACGTATTTGCTGAATACTGAAACAAAAGTTCACTGAAATATTCAGCTTTATTTTAATCTGGATGACTTGAAGTGAAATTAATATTATGAAAATTAAAATTAAAATGTAAATATTTTAAGGGTCATTGCAAAGACAACAAAAGCAAGACCAATCTTCTAGAATTATCCAACAGATGGTGTGTCTGTGTGTGTGTGTGTGTGTGTGTGTGTGTATGCATGTGTGAGTTGTGGGAGTGGGACATGGCAATGATGGTCCTCCCAGCTGACCTACTCAACGTCAGTGCCTCAAAAAAACCCTTTCTTTGGCTGTAGTGTCCAGCACCTCATGGAATTTGTAGTCCCGTGAAACAAGAAAACATGGTTGCAATCAAGATTAAGCAAATAACATGTACACAATTCTCTTTTTTCAAATACACGTTAAACACAAATTCTACAGCATAATGTACCATTTTCTACAAAACACTCCACAGAGCACATTTAAAAAGCCTGGTGGTTGAGGATTTAAACCAAGTCTCAGTTCTAGAGAAAGATGTGCAAACCATGAACAGAACAGCAACAGTTGTGTGCTATTGGCAAACATATTGGTTAGAATTTAGATGCTAAATTACTTTTGAAATATTAAACACAACCATTTGTAGTGGTTTCACATAATTTGAGTGAGCCACACTTTCCATGATCAGTGATGATTTGAATTATGAAAATGAAAATAAATTTAAAACTTGAATGTTTGAATTTAACTATTTCCACTTGCCTTACAGCACATTTAACATTTAACATCACAACAATTTGATTCTGTTTGGGAGGTAGTTCACGTTTAAATGTCACTTGCATAGTTCTACATTAATTTGCTTCCAGTTTAAGGACAACATGGCCCTAACACTTTAATTAATACAGGGTCACACTTTTACAGAAAGTATATACATATTCTCCCAGCCTTCATTAAGCGCATGTAACACATTCTTTAACATGACCCATCTATATGAATAATTCATAAGAAAATGTAATACTTTATGAGTCATACACAAACCCTTTTTGAATGATTAATAAAGGTGCAATGCAGTGTTAAGGTGTTATAAATCTGCTGGACTGTACCCCTGTGTAAAATGTGACCTACACATCAGGCATCATGATGTTAAGCATATGTTGGTGTTTTTTTTGGGGGGGGGGGGGGGGGGGCTCCATGAACAATGAAGTTTGGCTGCTTTGTCCCTCCAGCTGAAGATTACATGCATTCCCATTTGGTAAAATGCTGATGATGTGTATGTTGCAACAACAAAAAAAACTCAACAAAGATAATGGCAGTCAATTGCAATGTGAGAACCATACAGTGCATCCAGTATTATTCAGCAAGGTCTTTTTTTTTTTTGTTGCAGTGAACAAGTTTTTGACTTGGGAGTTTTACCACATAAAAAAGTATCAAGGATGGTGACCTCCTCTAGGTTGCACTATTGCAATTGAAGCAGTTTCAATGCTTTTATTTTGAAAGGCCACTGTTGTGTGATGGAGAACCATCCAGAAGAGGTAGTCAGAGAAGCAGTGGCTCCTCCCAATTGAATACACTGCTTTTCTCTCCAATACACATATATGACACAGCTGTGGACAAACTCAGGCATAATGCTATAGGTCTGTGTGTAAGCTTTGTGGTTGGGAATACCATCTCAATCTACGATAACTATACAGTTACAAATACAAACAAAATAAAAAAGAATATAACATTATAGGATTGGCCGATTGGACGAATACATCAAGAATGGGCAATAGGCTGAATCCATAGCCAGTGGATTTTTGCTGGTTTTTTGCTGATTTAAAGACCTTTGCTTTTTAGCTGTGACCAGCAGCTAGTAAGCTATAAACCATTCTGTGGGTCTGTCAGTCTCTGTATTTCAGCCTGCTTGTCTAAAATGTTCACGTTGCACTGCACGTGTGCATACACCAGGTATTGACACTGCTGATTGGGTGAGGCACTACTATCTAATTACATACTATGCTGCCAACTGCCATTGTCTTTTAACCTCCTTGGTACCAGCGTGCCTTTGGAACAGGCACCAAAAAGAAAGCAAAGCCAACAACAGTTTTCCAGAGTGACAGTGACAGTAAGAAAGTGGTCTGGAATGAATCATTTCAGAATTTTATAAATGGAATGTTGTGACCCCGACATAAACTCATAGCTGGTTGCAGCTTATCATGATTAACTAGTACATGCTTTTTTTAAACCTTAAAAATGAACCAGGTGACTAATCAAAGGACTTATTTTCAAATTTTGTCAGAATCTGTTCAGCCTGACTCTGCTACACTCACTGAAACCCGCAAGCTGACAAAATCTCAGGGTGATTTATTTTGTTTAATTGAAGAAGAGCAGGCATACTGAAAGAGAGATCAGTAAAGATAGATGGTGGATGTCAGAGGATAAGCTAAAGGCAGATTTATTTTGGATACTGCTTCTTCGGAGAACTGCGATCTGTCTACACCCGTTACTCAAATCTCGAAATAGGCCGTGATGTGGAGCCACACCACGTGGAGCCGCGCCCCCCTCAGTACAAATATATAGGTAATCGCCAATTGCAGGGGTGACAGTGGCCAATAGGAAAATTTTGACATATCGTCCAATCCTATAACATTAACCACACAGCCCAAAAACTACAAGTAATATTAACCATGCATTCAAAAAAATAGAACTAACATGAACCATGCAGGCCAAAAACTACAAATAATAGCAACAATCCTACACAACTTGCTGACGTGAGACACTGAATCAAGTCAAGTGTTTTGGACTTTGGTTTGAAATTAAATGGCTTGAGCTAGATGAACATCATATGACACCAACAACAACAATAATAACAAGAAGAAACAAAACTGTTGGAAACCTTTAAAAAATGTAACTATCATTGCTGCTGTAGTTCTTGTTATAAAAATTAATTATTAATTATAAGAAGTCACAATTTTTGTGTAATTCTTAGATTTGTGTACATTGTCCTAAGCTTCCTGAGTGATCTGGCCGTTCCTATGGTGTTTGGTGTCGTTGCTGTTGAACTGATGGAGAGCCTCCCTTTCCAGTACTAGGTGACCTGTCGCCTCCTTCTCTGTCTCCTCCTTCTTCTGGACCAGGTTTCTACGAAGATACAGGAGGTATCCTGGCAACAGGAAGCCAGCCATTGAGAACATCAGCAAACCAAAGTTGATCTGTTGTTGGACAAAGAGAGAGAGAGAGATCAGTCACACAGCATTATGCTGACACCTAATTCTAAGTGTACCAGAACATTAGCGTTAGCGCCTTAGTTTTTTTGCATCATCTCACAGCATTTTAGAGCATTAGCATCTCAGTGTAACAGCATTTCAAAGCTCTAGCATTGTTAACAGTGTATCAGCATAGCGCAGCCTAACAGCATGTCAGTGCATTAGTGCAGTATAACAGTGTTTCAGAGTGTTAGCATTAAGAGCATGTCACAGTGTTAGCATCAGCAAAGTCTAAAGTTAGTATCCAGAAGTATAACAGTGTATTAGAGCGTTAGCAATAAATCAGGCTAATAGAATCTCAGAGCATTAGTGCCTCGGTGTCACACAGTTATTCTCTCACCCAGTATGGGTCCCCTTCGAGTGGCCCCACCATGGCGATGAAGAGAAGCTGCTGGAACAGGGCGAAGACGGCGCTGATCATCGACTGCAGGCCTGTCAGTGTCCCAAAGTGATTAGAGGGGTACCTGTAAGACAGAGAGAGAGGGGGAGAGGGAGGCGCGGTTGTGAATGTGTCATTTCAGGACACCACCCACTCTCAAAACCATGGAAATTGAAGTTTAGTGAATAACAGAGAGGCTGTTTAAGCAAGCTAAAAATGGTATAAAGGAAAAAGATAAGGTACATGCTATCTGAAAGATGCTATAAAAGAAATAGATACTGTAAATGCTAGCTAAAAGATGCTACAAAGGAAAAAGATTCTGTACACGCTAAGCGAGGTGTGAATGAAAGGGCTGTAGAGTGCTGTACTCACACAGCGGCATACAGCCCACCACAGCAGGAATGGATGAACCCTCTCACCATGGTATGGAGGATGAAAGTGAGGAGCTAAACCAGAGTGAAGCACAACAACAGCCCTACCATTAACAACCGTAACAACAGCAATACATACAGTTCATGCTTGTTGTTCTTGCAGGTGTCCAGAGCACTTTATGAACATTTTAATACAGAGTGTGATAGTAGTATGGTAGTTCCACCTGCATTCTCTTCACTCACCTGTAAAGGTAAGTTGTCGATAAGAGAGACGATTCCAAAGATAACCAGCAGCAGGTTGGTGAAGGTGAAGGCTCGCATGGCATTGGTGATTTTCTGAATTTTTTTGTCTCTCTTTACTGGCACAGGAAATCTATATGTGAAGGGTGGGGAGCGGGCATACAAGGGAATTATTGTTTGTACAACAACAAAATGGAAACTCCCATCAATCGCTCCTCCATTCCCCCCCTTCTGTTTGCCTCCTACTCTCATCCTCACCTCTTTTCTCCCTCCATCTGGGCACTTGTGTGCTCCACACAGTCCTTCATTTTCCAATCCATGATGTAGCCAATCATAGGACAGGTCACCAAGCATAGCAGCTGCAGGGTTCCGAAGATGGAAGAGTAGAACCCCACTGTGACAGAACACACAATACAGAAATTACACACTCACTACTCATAGTCACAACACAAGAATTACACAGGCACTACTCACAGTCACAACATAGCAATTACACTCACTACTCACAGTCACAATTCTGTAATTACACACTCACTTCTCACAGTCATAGCACAGTAATTACACACTCACTACTCACAGTTACAACTCAGTAATTACACACTCACTACTCACAGTCACAACACAGGACTTACACACTCACTGCTCACAGTCACAACACAGCAATTGCACACTCACTACTCACAGTCACAACACAGCAACTACACACTCAGTACTCAGTCACAGCACAGGAATTACACAGTCACTACTCACAGTCACAACACAGCAATTACGCACTACTCAGTCACAACACAGGAATTGCACACTCAGTATTCATAGTCACAACACATCAATTACACACTCAGTCACAACACAGTTATTAAACACTCACTACTCAGTCACAACACAGCAATTACACACTCACTACTCAGTCACAACACAGCAATTACACACTCACTACTCAGTCACAGCACAGCAATCACACACTCATTACTCAGTCACAACTCAGTAATTACACACTCACTACTCACAGTTACAACTCAGTAATTACACACTCACTACTCACAGTCACAACACAGGACTTACACACTCACTGCTCACAGTCACAACACAGCAATTGCACACTCACTACTCACAGTCACAACACAGCAACTACACACTCAGTACTCAGTCACAGCACAGGAATTACACAGTCACTACTCACAGTCACAACACAGCAATTACGCACTACTCAGTCACAACACAGGAATTGCACACTCAGTATTCATAGTCACAACACATCAATTACACACTCAGTCACAACACAGTTATTAAACACTCACTACTCAGTCACAACACAGCAATTACACACTCACTACTCAGTCACAACACAGCAATTACACACTCACTACTCAGTCACAGCACAGCAATCACACACTCATTACTCAGTCACAACTCAGTAATTACACACTCACTACTCTCTGTCATGACACAAAAAATACAATCACTACTCACAGTCACAACTTTGTTACTACACACTCACTACTCACAGTCACAACTCTGTAATTACACACTCACTACTCACAGTCCAAACTCAGTAATTACACACTCACTGCTCACAGTCACAACTCAGTAATTAAACACTCACTACCCACAGTCACAACTCAGTAATTACACACTCACTACTCACAGTCACAGCACAGCAATTACACACTCACTACTCGCAGTCACAGCACAGCAATCACACACTCATTACTCACAGTCACAACTCAGTAATTACACACACTACTCACAGTTACAACACAGTAATTACACACTACTCACTGTCATGACACAAAAAATACAATCACTACACACTCACTACTCACAGTCACAACACAGTAATTCCACACTCACTACTCAGTCACAGCACAGCAATTACACACTCACTACTCACAGTCACAACACAGGAAATATACACTCACTACTCACAGTCAAAACTCAGTAATTACACACTCACTACTCAGTCACAACAGAAATTACACACTTAATACTCACAGTCGAAGCACAGTAATTACACACTCACTATTCCCAGTCACAAAACAGCAATTACACACTCACTACTCACAGTCACACCTCAGTAATTACACACTCACTACTCACAATCACAACTCAGTAATTACAGTCACAACTCAAAGTTACAACAAGGTAATTTTACACTCACTACTCACTGTCATGACACAAAAAATACACAATCACTACTCACAGTCACAACACAGCAATTAGACACTCACTAGTGTGACGGAACAGTGTCACCGCAGCACTAGAGCACAGTCTATCATTAATACTTGCAAAGTAAATAAAAGAAGAAAAAAGTCTGCCACGTCGACACTGCCAATACACAATTGTGACAGTCAGTTAAACAGCATATGGCCAACGTTCAATTGTACACATTGCAGATGTCAACTGACAACAAGAAAAAGAGACACCCTGATCAGAGGCCTCTTAGTGGAACAGGAACTGTGTGCCAGCAGGATGAAAGAGACCATAAACAAATAACTCACCTTTCTCTTCCACCTGCTTCTGCAATTCCTCTGAGGCTGAAATAGAAAGGACAGAGAGAGTGAGAGACAGCAGCAGGGCACTGCGACTCAGTACAGCTCAGTATTCAGTAAGGCACAGTGACTCAGTACGGCTCAGTGTTCAGTATAGCAGAACAACCTAGTATGGGTCAGTGTTCAGTACAGCACACCGACCTAGTACAGGTCTGTGTTCAGTACAGCGCTGTGACTCAGTACAGCTCAATGTTCAGTACAGCACTGTGACTCAGTACAACTCAATGTCATTCAGTAGGGAAGGGACCTCAAAGGAGTTTCCAGGGCTGGAATTTAACTCCAGGCATGGAGGGCCACATTGCTTGTAGGTTTAGATCCAGTCCCGAAGGGAGGCAGCTTCTGCAGGTTTAGATCCAGTCCTGGAGGGTTGCAGTGTCTACAGGTTTAACTTCCGTCATACAGGGCTGCAGTGTCTGCAGGTTTAACTCCAGTCCTGGAGGGCTGCAATGTCAGTAGATTTAACTCCAGTCATGGAGGACCGCAATGGCTACAGGCTTTTAAAGTTCCTTTTCGGTCAGCAGCCAGTTTAGGAGACCTTGGAAACACAGTTTGTGGATTCTTTAGCCAATCACTGACTCAAATTCTTCTGTGAGATACTGTGCCTCCAGGACTGTTTGACACTCCTATTCTAGACCATATACTGGATCTTTTACCCAGTTAAGTTTCTGCCAGTCAGGTGTTTGTCTTATGGGCAGACAGGGGCTCAGTGGGCAGGACTCACGATGGGCATCACCATGGGTTACCAGGAACTCCAGCATCTTATTCATGGCCCCCATGAAGAATATGAGTCGCAGCTGAGTCATCCCCATGGTGATAAGGCTCCAGAGGAAGATGGGAGAGCATACAGACCTCCGGAATGGCACCGAGTCTGTGGGGATAAGAGGCCGGGAGACAGAAGGGAGAGAGAAGGAGAGAGAGGGCGGGGGAGAGAAGGAGAAGGGGACATAGAGAAAATTACATTAAACAATGGCTGTGTCCCAATACGAAGTCAGCATTTTCACAATTTTCACAATTTTTCACACTTGTCCTTTGTAGGCATTTCCCAAACCGAAGTCATCAAAAATGCTTTTAAGGTGCGTTATTTGGATTAAATTTGAAGGCAGCATCTGATGCATCCTTTAGCTGGAAGGCTATCCCATAGGTCTTTGCGATTTCCTCAGACTTCTCCCTTCCCTTTAATTAATGGCGGCTCAAACCAGCGAAGTTGTGGAAATGTGAATATACAGTGAACACAATCATTTAAAAGTACATTGGAATAATGTATTTAATGTTTTTAAGCCTCAGTCAGTTAAACTGAACTAGCCAGCTAATTTGCTTGTAATCGCATTACTTCCAAATAGGACAACGTAGCTAGTGTTAACTTGGCTTACATACAGCAAACAACTGAAATCATGATAATCTGGTTAAAACTAAAAAAAGTAGCCAAACTAGTGGATAGTTATGTAGTTAGCTGAACATAAAACTAATTTTGTTTTCCCTTAAATAGAGAATCAGAACAATTGTGGCCACAATGACAGAATCCATATTTATTTGCATAGAGTCTGTCAGCTGTTAAGCTCAGCTGTAACTGCAAACACTGATCTCGTGTTGGTTTCGTGAACTCTGGTGTCATTCTGCCTTCAAAGTGCCTCCCAAATTTGTTGCCTTTTGTGGTTCCTTTACAATTAAGATGATGCCTGCAGAGGGAGCTGCCTTCTAAGGAAGCAGACAGTGAGGCAGCTGACTTTGTATTGGGAAACAGCCAAAATATTAATGATCAAATAAACAACTTATGTTTATCCATATACTTTTAATACACCATGATAAAAACATCTGAGTCATAATGGTAGCATATATACAATCCGTCTAGGCAAGTAGTTGGTTCAAAGCAAAACCGCATGATTTTCACCACAGCTAGGTAGTGAGAAATAAACACCAAGTAGCGAAAACCATACAGGGACCTACAGAAGGAATGCAGGGACCTGGAGAAGGAATGCAGAAACCCGCAGAAGGAATGTAAGGATCCGAAGAGGGAATGCAGGACCCCGCAGAAGGAATGTAAGGATCCGAAGAGGGAATGCAGGAACCTGCAGAAGGAATGTAAGGATTCGAAGAGGGAATGTAGGGACCCGCAGAAGGAATTTAGAGACACGAAGAGGGAATGCAGGGGACCATAGAAAGAGTGTAGGGACCTGGAGAGGGAATGCAGGAACCTGCAGAAGGAATGTAAGGATCCGAAGAGGGAATGCAGGAACCTGCAGAAGGAATTTAGGGACCTGGAGAGGGAATGCAGAGGCCCCTAGTAACAATGTAGGGACTTGGAGGGGGAATGCAGGAACCCATAGAGGAATTTAAGGATCCGAAGGGGGAATCAGGGACCTGCAGAAGGAATGTAAGGATCTGAAGAGGGAATGCAGGGACCAGTAGAACTAATTTAGAGGGTACCGGAGATGGAATGGGGAGGGCCATAGAAAGGATGTAGGGACTTGGAGAGGGAATGCAGGAGCCCATAGAGGAATTTAAGGATCAGAAGAGAGAATGCAGGGACCCGCAGAAGGAATGTAAGGATCTGAAGAGGGAATGCAGAGACCCGCAGAACGAATTTAGGGACCTGGGACCTCATTCACTAATATGTGTGTAGAAATGTTCTTACTTTGTGCGCAGAAAAAGTTTGCAGCAAAATTACCGCCGGATTCAAAACACGTGCGGACCAGCCACTTTTGTTCTTACCCACGTGTGTATGTTGGTGAATCTGGATCATTCTTAATTGATAGGCACGTGCCGGCAATTTTCTATTTGCATAAAGCAACGCCCCATTTCTCCACATAAGGACGGTCCTGTTGCAAGCTCAGAGCATGGCTGAGAGATAGAGAAGTGAAAAATGTAAAAAAAGAAAAATTTTTATTTTTATTTTTTTTACAAATGCAGAGATAGAAGTGATTGTTTCAGAAGTTGAAGCCAGAAAAGGTGTTGTTTTTCATAGCGTTTCCACTGGAGTGACTGGTGCGAGGAAAAATGAGGCTTGGGCTGCAATAACTGAGGCAGCGAATGCTGTGTCTGCTGAGGGACGCAGTTTGGCTGAAGTAAAAAACAAGTCAGCTCATCTTGAATGTTTTTTTCCAGAATATTCAAAACAGCATATGCACGCTTTACCGACCATACGAACAAATCACAACTGTGGTAAAACGCTGCTTCTTCAGATGAATACATGCAGGTTTCCGTGAATAAATAAACACAAATGCTTCGGGTAATTCCTCTGTAAATGCCAAATGAAATCTCAGCTGAGTAGAACAGATTTCGGAGTTACTTCAGCGGTTCTTCGTGTTATCATTCAGCCCGCTAAGATTTTGAACACTCACCTCTACTTTAGACAGACAAGAATAACTTCCATTTTTCCGGAATACTTCACGCGGTTGCGCAAGAGGGGCACTGCTGCATTTTCCATGTATTCTACAGTTTCCCCCGTGATGTATCACCCCTTATCAGGTGAGCCGTTCGTATTGAGTTGGGAAAAGTACCACGTCTGATTTGCAGTAGTGTAGGGTCTGTCTGTGCAGGGTCCAGAAATCGATGAAGAGCTTGCTGCAAGAGTTCCCAGTCCCACGCATTCTCTCATTACACTCGCGTCTGAATGCAGTGACAGGGGAAATCTTGGCTAGGGTGCTGTTCTTCAGCACCAGGAAGGAAAGTGCAGTAATTCAATGGAGTGTCCGATAATTCGGTCATTGCGCAATTTTGGGAATACTTGCATTCTACAAAGCTCAATACTGGAATGCCGCTGTAAAGCTAGTGAGTGCTAATGCCAGGGCTCCAGACTAACTTTTTACATTAGTTGCACTGGTGCGCCTAACTTTTTCATTTAGGTGCACCAAAGATTTTTCACCACGCCTTTCGCTGCCACATTTTAAGCGTTACCTTTTTTGTCAGTTCCCATACACATTGGTAATTCCTTAACACATTATGTAAATGATTGTAAACAGGAATAAAGGTGCAGATAAATGTTTTTTCTTTTTTAAATCACAGCACAAACAAGAAATCGCAATAACCTCTATTGTTTAAAAAATAAACTTAAAAAGTGCTTGACAAACTCAAATAAATAAATCAAACTCAAATAACTCAAACAAAAGTGTGCGCTGCTCCCGGAGGAGTACAGGGCGCGGTTTCCCACGTAAACACTAGTGATACGCGGATCGGCTCTGACGTCATCCGAATCGCATCATCCGTCTGCCACCCGCCCGAAATAATAGTTTTCTCCGATTTAGAGACCCGCACCCCTACGACGGAGTATTAGGGCCACATTGAGGTGAAAAAATCAGAGATTTTGAGAATAAGGTCGTAATATTACGAGAATAAATTCGTAATATTACGAGAATAAAGTCGTAATCGAGAAAAAAGTCATAATATTACGAGAATGAAGTCGTAATTTTATGAGAATAAAGTCATAATATTTCAGTAAAAAAGTCGTAATATCACGAGAATAAAGTCATAATTTCACGAGAAAAAAAAATCATAATATTACTTGAATAAAATTGTAAAATTTTGAGGAAAAATGTTTTTGGAAAATATATTACCAGCACCCAACAAAACGGACTAGAGGACAGTCTAATGGCAACCTGAGCCTGCAATTTCCTCCAAGTCCGTGTGGTTCTTTTTTCAGAATAGACACAGTTTCTTGCACAATTTTTTCAAAGTCCTGATCAGTGGCGTAGCCAGAAATGAAATTGTAGGTGGGCCTGAATAAAAGTGGGTGGGCCACACAATTCATTCCATAAATAGCTCAATAGCATTTACAGTACATTACAAGCGCGAAAGTGTTCTGCTATGCGATGGCTTGCTGTGTTAAACTGCTGTTGTTTATCTATTTAGTTTTGCCTACTTATGTGGATGTTTTTTCGCCAGGTTTATTTGCAGTAGGCTAATACTGATTTGTCATTACTATTAGACTTAAAGATCGTGTTAGACAACTAACATTACTGGTAACGTAAAATAATCGATGTCCTCAAAACATATCGGCTTGAGAAAGTCTCAGAAATCAGCTGCTGAAAATGAATGAAAATTTGAGTGGAAATATAAAAGCAGAGCTAGATAGTCACTCTGGTCGTTCATTTAACACACGCCCCCTCCCTGCAGTCTCATCTACAACTACACCCCCCACCCATGGACGGACAACTGTGCTTGTAAGTCAAATTGCCTCCAGGGGGCGTCTGGTTTGTGACGTCACAGCCCAATGTTAAAATCCTATTGACTTTTTAAAAATCATTGATTGTTAAATATCTATAGCGATTAAAAATAACAGATTTCTCACGTTTTTTTGGGACCGTCATTATCTACCGTAGCATGTGCTTGGTTATATTTATTTCAATCTCTGGAGGGAAAAAAAACGGATTTATATCGATTTACGATGTGCTGGTGGTCCTGAACTACACTAAATCAAAGTCGCACGGATACACGTCACAACCACGTGTGCTTGTAAGTCTACCCGCCAAATGCGGTGCCTAGGCTGCCCCTAACTGCTGTTCTGGGATCAGATTTCCCTTCCCAGGTCCTAGATTTAACCATTAGTAGGAGAAGAAAATAACTGACTCTGGACCAGCAGCTAGGGCCAACTGCACCCAACACCGGTGGCTAGCTAGCTATACCCACGACAAATGCGGTGCCACTGGTTAGCTTAATGCATTTTTTCAATGGTCAGGACAATAATGTTAAGAAGGGAGAAAATCATTCCAAATCCAACCATGTAGAGCAGGTCATATACAGCCAGGGTAGATTAGCAGGTCTGTCAGCGCCAGCATGAAAGATATTGTTTATAAAGTTTCGGTTAGCTAACGTTAACGTTAGGAAGGGCTGGATCAGCAGGTAGCTAGCTAGCTGTCAAAGTCAGGTTTATTTGTCATTACAAACCATATGCTGTACAGTGCACGACGTAACGAAACTTCGTTTTGCAAGGCTTCGGTGTAACATAGACTTTCAATCTGCTCACAGCACTTAGAAAGGAATACACATATTGTGAGAATCAGAATCACAGTGCACTTAGACAAGACAGGTGCAGTAGGCAAGAGATAGACAATTTCTAATAAATAGTTTTATTAAAACATAGTAAGTAGTAAACATATTGTCGGTAATTTATCGAAAACCATGCTGGCTAGCTATATTGTTGTTGTGTTGTGATGAAAATATATATGGCTTATTAGTAACAAATCTGTTATTTCCAGTGAAATTGAAATACAATATCAAAGTGACACTAGAAGTAGAAGGGCGCAAGCATGTTCCATCTGAGTCGTGACGATATAAGCGTGCGTCGGGAGCGCAGTACCGATTTGTGTAGTTCCTAAGCATATGAAACGTACACAACGTTGTACCTTATACTTGTCATGGGTCAATCGTGCTGCTGATATTATATTTTATGAGTCATATATGTCATGAGTACCACATACCAATAGCTAACTGGTTCCCGACTTATTCTTATCGCTTATTCAAAATTTCCCCATTCATTTTCCCATTGACAAATTTGCGGGAAAACGAGGGGAGTGGCTTGGTGACGTTTTCACTTACAAGCTCTATATTGTCTATCTTGGCATTCATAAAAATATTCTTTCACCACTAAAATAGCACAGAAACAGAATAAACCCGACAATAGCCCTAAGATATGCCAACACAGCAGTGAAAACGATGCTCACATAATGAAATAAACGAGAATTTTTTTTAAAAATGATACCACATCATTCTACAGTCAATATCTGGGAATAAATATTTAAAAAATATACAACCTTTCCATTGGTTTTACAAGTAGAAATGTCCCTTTTGAGACTGAGTGGTCATATATTGTCTTGGACAATCCGTTTGTGATGCCTGGGTACCTTCCAAAATAGCTGTGCGTAATACCACACGTGTTGTTCACGGCTTTGTCGCCCTTTTCAGTAGTCTGGGTTGATTGACAATTCATTTATTCAGTAGGTGAGAGTATAAGCTTTCGAACGATGTATAGCATGGCGGACCGAGCAGGCAGCTCCTGCGGAACGGCAGACCGGGCAGGCAGCTCCTGCGGAACGGCGGGCTGGGGAGGAAGCTCCTGCGGGGCGGGCTGGGCAGGAAGCTCCTGGGGGGCAGTGGACTCCGGCGCACAGGGCTTGGAGTACTTCTCGGCCAGAGGGGGCATATCCACGGCCCCCCGGAGATACTCCTCCCAGTGAAATGCCCTTCTTACTAGGGCTTTAAAGTCACAACACCCCTCAAGCCCAGAGTAAATTAGGCCACCGTGGAGGGAGTCCCTCATGCCGTCCCGAAAAATCTGGCACACGATTGACTGGGGTAAGTCAGCCTGTGCGGCTACAGTGCTGAATTCAGTCGCGTAATCCAATACATTACGCGACCCCTGGCTGATATCAAAGAGTCTGTCGGCCATCTTGCTCCAGACCGGTGGCATGTCTAATGCAAAAATGAAAACCCCAGGAAGGAAGAAGGCAAAAGAGAGAGGAAAAAAAAAAAAAAAAAAATCTGCTGGGTCCAGAACTGGCTGGATCCTTCTGCCAGGTAAGGTGAGGGAATGGACCCAAACGCAGAGTCAAAAATACTCGAAATCCAAAAGGGTAAATCAAAACCGAGAACTTTACTTTTAATCAGAACAAAAACCAAGGAGACACAAAAACAAAGCCACGTAGGGCAATTCTCAAATTGTCAAAGCAAAGTTCTTAAAACGCAAAAACAAAGAAAATCCAGAAAATCCAAAACAATTCAAAACCAGAACACGGGCAGGGTAGAAAACACTCAGAAGTACACGTGGGGACACATACCGAAACATAATCAGAAAACACACACACAAGAGAAACACACACAAAAGGATCCAGCACCTGAGTCAGGGAAGAACGGAGCATAAGTAGACAAGACATTGACGAGACACAGGAGGGCACAATGCACAATCAGGCCACAGAGAGGGAAGGGAAAACGAGACAACCAAAAAACAATAATAGAATAATTGAAAACAATAATACAATTAAACAGGGTAACTGAACAGAACTAAAAACTGAAGTGCGCCATCTGGCGGCCCAAAAAGGAAAACGCAGACAACCACAGAACCATGACAATATGGCTTAGCTATGCACAGAAGTCCTCAGTAATAATTGTATTTTCCAAGAAATTACAAAATATCGTTGACAACGTTTTCGTCAGGTTCAGCCTCTGCTACCAAAGAGTGAATGTGTAAGTGAATGCGATGATGAGAAAACTTTTGGTTATGCTGACTTATAAAACGCTATTCCAAAAGCAAAATTAGACATGTTATACCTCGTTAGAAAGCTTATACTCTCACCTACTGAATAAATGAAGTGTCAATCAAGAGAGATTGTACTAACAAGGGAAACAACGCCATAAACAACATGTGTGGTATTACGCACAGCTATTTTGCAAGGTAATGCACGTAACATTTCACAAACAGATTGTCCAAGACAATATATGGCCACTCAGTCTCAAAAGGGACATTTCTACTTGTAAAATAAATGGTAAGGTTGTATATTTATTCAATATTTATTCCCAGATATTGACTGTAGAATGACATGGTATCCATTCTTATTATTGTAAAACTTTACTGCGCTCCCTTTCGTTACGTCACTTCCGGGTTTGCCGTTTTTTGTTGTTGTTTTTTTTAGTTTTTTTTAAGATGCGAAGTAAAATTCTCTCACAAAAACGACTCCAGAAGTCAAGGTAGTGTATATATAAGTATATTTTTAATGAAAATCTAGTTCCTACATAATTTTCCTACACATTGATTCACTGGGCTCTCCAACCTGCAATATACTCTTTATATGACGTTCTTGGAGACTCAATGGGGGAAAATTGCCCAATATGGCAACCCTGGTCTCTACTGGAGCGCTGATTGGATAGTTTAAAATGCCTTGAACGATTGGCTCTCCACACTGGATGCGCAAAGAGTGCCAAAAGTCTGTCTGTAACTTTCTTCTTGTAAACTGGGCGTTGCATGTAGAAGGAGTGTCGCACGTAAAAACTGTTCTGCATTCATACTTTTTCTGTTCACAAATGTTAATAAACCACTGCAGATCACAAAACACATGTAGATTTTAATTTACAGACATGACCCTCCACCCTCACGAAAATCTATATCCACAAACACAATGTTTTTTTACAGGTTCAACTTGCAGAGTACAAACACGAACCATAAGTTGCAAGAACAAGTCATTGCTTACAAGTACAAAATACTTTGTTTCAGTTTCAACTCGCAATGTACAAACACAAACCATAAGTTGCAAGCACAAGTTATTGCTTACAAATACAAAATACTTTTGGCATTAATTTGAGCCCATATCGGGCCGCCCGATCAGCAGATTAACCGCAGTGCCCGCGGATATAACTGTGATCCGCACATAACTAATACACACGTTCCTTATTTTTTTCCCCACCCGCATTCAACAAAGAAGAATATCACGGTCAGAGCCAATCAGAGGCAGAGTAGGGGCGGGTCTTCGCAGAATGCGGGTGGGAAAAAACTACACATACACACACAGAGACAGACCTGCTAAATGTCAGGCGACCGGTGCAACCAATTATCATTTTTAGTCGCACTTGACAAAATGGTTGCACTCTGGAGCCTTGAATGTTTTTGTTTTTTTTAGGGGGGGGGGGGGGGGGGGGGGGGGGGGGGGGGGGGGGGGAATTAAGGAGTACCTTATTGTTGGCTATAAGTGGGAGCAAGACAAATTAAATATGATGTAATTATTATTATTCTTAAGCAAGTAAATTATTATTATTATTACAAGTAATATTTATGATAAGATTATTAATTAATTTTCTTATTAAGTACATTGTTAGGTATTATTAGTAAATATTATTTACAATTTCAAATATTGAATATTTACCAATTTATACTATTTGTCTAAGATGAATTTACAATTAATTATTTTTGAAGACTTGGTGCCTTCATGATTTTTGCGTACCCATGGTCTGAGCCAGCTCTAAATTTGTTTGCACAATAAGAACAAGTTCAAGTAAGAACATATTGATGAATCCCACAATTGCCTAAAATGTGTTTAAGCACGTTTTAAGCACAGATTTAGTGAATGAGGCTCCTGGTGAGGGAATGCAGGGACCCGCATAAGGAATGTAAGGATCTGAAGAGGGAATGCAGGGACCCACAGAAGGAATTTAGGGACCCAGAGAGGGAAGGTAGTGGCCCATAGAAAGAATGTAGGGACCTAGAGAGGGAATTCAGGAGCCCACAGAGGGAATTAAAGCGCCTGACGGTTGGCACCACTGGAGCTTTGGGCTCAGCTGTTGCACCTGCTAGCCCTATGCCCCTGTGTAAGATGCATTCTGCTGTGCACACTGGATACACAGTGGCTTTGTAAATGAACACAGAAAAGGGTAAAGGCCAAAATAGTGTGGGAAGCTGAGACCCTCAAACCGGGACTTACTGGGTGGGGTGGGAGGTTCGATGAACTGCTCATGTGATTGGTCTGCCTCCTCCCCCTTCTGGCTCAGCTGTTTGACCTCATTGGTCACATGACTTTGGTGATCCAGGGCTGATTCATTCAACTCAAGCTTCTCCCTGATGGACAGAAAATCATATGATACTGACCGGTACTTGGTATGTAACATGAAGGTATGTTACCAGTAAGTGGCTTGTGATACTGACATGTAGTTGGTGTGTAGCATAGTTATTGTGCGATACTGATGTGTATTTGGTACGTACGATAGTTAGTGTGGGATACTGACGTGTAGTTGGTATGTAGTAGGGTTGTGCTGATCTATAATACATCGAGGAATCGGTGAACTCTACTCCAATAGTCGATATTTTGACGATTTAAAAAATATATACGTATCGTCAATCGATGTAGGCTTCATATCTATATTTATACAGACAGGTGACAAATTAACCCCTTTGTGCAAGCCCCCTAGTAGTGGACACACCAGAATGCCTAGATTGCTCCACTCAGACATTCATTGTTCCTACAACCAAACTATACGTGGAAATAACAGACTGTATGTTTTAGCTTTATTAGTACACAATACACGACAACGATGATAAATACGGAATTTCTAAGAGCCACAATTGTCAAGCATGTTGTCCATTTAATGAGCACCCTCTATCTGCAACCCCAAGCATGCCACACTGGACAATAGCATACATCTGGTAGTTCAATAGAATATTCTTTCACCACCAAAAATGTGCATTCAGTCATAGCAACAAAATAAAGCCAACAATGGCAAAAGGTCTGCCAGTACAGTGGTATAAAATGCTGCTTATTGAGTGGTGAAATAAACAGCAGGAATTTTTGTGGAATTACACCATGTCATTCTACTATCAATGCTACTAAATATGGAATAAGTATACAATCTTACCATTGTTTATACATGTAAAGATGTCCCTTTCAAGATTCAGTTGTCATTTATTGTCTTGGACAATCTGTTTGAGAAGTAAACACACAAATAGAAAGCAATGGCCATGCGCAAAGCCCTCCTTCCATTTTAAGCCGCTGTAACTCCTAACAATAAACTGCATTCATTTTAACCTGGAATTCCTTGTTGACTCTTAACACCGCACACCTAGCAGTTTTACGGTCCTAACTTACACATAAACTCAGGACATCTGCATTCTGTAGTTACTTGCCTATACAGTAGTGTCATAGCAGGATACATAATTCTATTTATGCAGGCAGCACATGCCAGTGACCTGTCTGCATCTACTAGCTAAGATAGATAGCGATGTAGAGCCACACTGCTGGCGGACAGCAGTCTTCTCCGTCTGTGCAACTGTTAGCACAGAGGAAAGGTTAAAACACTATTTTGGAGTCAGATAATTCAGATAACATTAAATGAATCCCATTCCAGTAGCACCGGATAAGCCTACATGCATTCCTTCGCCACTCAAATACTTCTGCTGTTTGGTTTTGCGGGGGGGTTTCTTACAGTTGGTGACCTTGACGCACCGTTTGGTGTATTGAAGGGGTTTCTTACAATATAATTTCTGTTTGTACAGTCTTATGAGTAACTGATAATAATAATGCATATAAATGTATGAGAGAGACATGCATACACATATACACATTCCAACACTCACATTCTAGCACAAAGAAACACATATGTGAATGGGTTCAGTCATATTTCCTTTACCATAAATGACAAATAATTTAAAGTGTTTGTCATATTTTTAAATGGAGTGTTGGGGTGTTATATGCATGATAGACCAACTAATTGTTTGTATATCAGCACCGGATCTATAGGCCTAGCTAACATTAATTTAGAAATGTGGTGTTTACAAGGAAGCTGCAGTAGCCTATTTAAAATGTAGTTAACAGTAGAAATGCCGCTACGGTCAATTTGACCATTGTCACTTTAAGAAAATGGATAAAACTGCCATCATGAAATACATAGCCAATGAATCCTCCTTTGTGATTTTTCCTAAATATATATGCATTGAACATTCTGATATAATTTGAATGTCAATATTGCATAAGGATAAAAAGTTACACTTACTTGAATGGTCAAATTTACCATCATTTATCTTGCCTGTATGCTTTTGACCATTTAGATTGCCGCATGTATACCGTTGCTGCAGCCCCGTAAAAAACAAGCCTCTGGCTGGGTGAAGCCTGCAATCGTAGTCTGAGGTTTTAGAGCCTACCTTGTAGACAGCTTTCTGGGTCATGAACAGGGTTTGGTACTAAAAACCAGTAGCAGGCTCCGCTTCCCATACAACCAATAACGTTACCCAAAAGACCAAATTGCAATGCAGTTTCTGTGCCATCTGTACTAACATAACACTCGCTCTATTGACTCGTTAAGAAGCTAGCTAACATTGGTCAACATTGGGTAACATTTGTCTAAAGTGTGGCTGTGTTTTACCCAAAACGAATCAATGGGACGTGCCCTTACAATAAAAACATTATTTAATGTTATCATTTGCTCATTTTTAAAGAAGGTAGACTACAATCTGAGGTTTGAAAAGTTATACTAATTGCAGGGGTATCATCAAAATGTGAACAATATCCATCCCCAATCATAAAACAATATGATGGTTTGTATGTGAAATGATGAAGAATCCATTTCAGGAATATAGATGAGTTTCTAACAATTATTATTCAGCTGTAAAAGCAATAGTTATAATTTTCTGGCTATTAATAGTTAGCAAGCATGCTAGCTGCCACACAAACCAAACATGGCGACCGCAGTTTTTCAAAACATGTGTACTTGCTTATACATCCATTTTGTGTGTGTATCTGGGTATCTTGCAACTAATTGGCTTCAAAATCCAAAGTTGTTAATAGCTGATGTAGATAAATGTCCAATGGGAAGATTATTGAATATGGTACTGGAGCATTTATTATGATATATTCAGCAGGAAAAAGAAGAAAGAAGAAAAAAATGCTAAATCACCCAAGTTTGGGGCTTTATTGTGTGGACTTGTGAAGTTGTTTGTGAATTGTGTCTGTTTACTTGAGGTCAGAAGGCATAGAAGTTACTGTTCTTAAGGGCTGAGAGTCTATGGTCATTGTGGCTATTTCTGTAGAAAATCCTAAAACGTGCCAAACTCTCGGTGCTGTATAGGTATGGGGCATGTGCTGCCAAAGTGTAACATGGCGGATGGTATACCTACCATCCCTATCATCGTTGCTACATCGGGTAGCCTACATAGCCAGAGTGTGAGGTGCGCAAGATGGAATTTAATAGATAAGAATCCCAAGGTCCCCCCACCCCACCCCTACAACAATTCCCGATCAGCAATCCCTGAGGGTCCCATTTAGCCGGTCTGAACAGATGATTGCCCAACCCTAGTATGTAGTATAGTTAGCACGAGATGGGAGATTGAGAGTGATGTGTTGTTGGTATGTAGCATAGTTAGCGCGGGATACTGACGTGTAGTTGATCTCATCAGGAGTGGGGAAGGACTCCACAGGCCAGTTGAGGAAGCAGTTGAGGAACACAAGGCAGGCCATCCCAGACCACACCCACATGATGACATGGAAGGACACTCCCACATCGTATATCAACTACAGTGGGAAAGGAAGAGAGGCATGTTGCTATCACGTAACACATGCATGCATCTATCTATCATTCTTGGGGCTTTATTTTACCAGGAAATCTCATTCAGAGTAAAATCTTCTCCTAGAGAGACCCAGCAAAGCAGTTTGCAGGCATTATAATCTCAACAGTTTTAAATTAAGTGGTTTTATATAAAGTTTACAAGTATGGAGTTTGCTGACTGAAAGCTCTTCATCTATTTAGGTCAAACAGAGCCTTATGGATACAGCATATCCATACTTTTAAAATTCTGCAGAGTATTAAATCAGCAATCAGTTGTGTATTTGTCTATAAATTGTGAATTGACTTTAAATTTGCTCCATGTTCTGTAAAATTTGTAGATACAATACCACACTTCCCAAGTATATTAAAAGCACACATTGGTCATTTTAAACCCTGTTGCTTATTGTCTATTTCCACCCCATTCCATAATCAGTCCCACCAGTTTTCATTTTATGTTAACGCTACTTTACCCCAAGACATCCCTCCTGTCATAACAAATATGGATTATTGATTTCATTCAAAATTGAAAACCAGAGGTGGAAAGTCCAGGGGTCAGAAAGTAAAATTCCTGCCATGTGTTTCTTCCACCCATGAAATCGTTAGGTGACTTATTAGTTCTACCTCCTGGCTCAAGAATTGTGGGAATTAGCAAATCCAGGTGACTGGACCAAAATACTGGGGAAAACTTACTTTCCAAACCTGGATTTTCCACCCCCGAGGAACATAATAAAATTAAGTAAATAAAAAATACTTTGCTCGTAATCTCGGCGATGTCCTGCAGTAGGCTTACCTTCACGCCAGGGAAAGTGACGGCGGAAGAGGCATAGGATCCGATCATGAGGGACATGACAGTAGAACTGAGACTGCCGAACATGTTGGGCAGCTAAAAAAAAAATAACAAAGCCAACCATTTAACTCTGGGTACCCACAACATTTTTACATGACACATACAGTTGAGACCAAAAGTTTACATACACCTAGGCTAAAGACATTCAAACTAAATTTTTCACAACTCCACACATTTAATGTTTCTGTACATTTCATGTGTTAAGTCAATTAGGGTATCTACTTTATTTCCATAAGAGGTAATTTAAAAATAATAGCTAAGAGACAGATTTATTTGAGCTTTTATGTACTATATCATATTTTCAGTGGGTCAGAATTTTACATACACTTTGTTAGTATTTGGTGGCATTGCCTTTTAATTGCTTAACTTTAATCAAATGCTTGGGGTAGCCTTCCACAAGCTTCTCACAATATGCTGCCAGAATTTTTGCCCATTCCTCCTGACAGAACTGGTGTAACTCAGTCAGGTTTGTGGGCCTCCTTGGACACATTTTTTCAGTGCAGTCCACAAATTTTATACGGGATTCAGATCAGGGCTTTGTGATGGCCACTCCAATACTTTCACTTTGTTGTGTTTAAGCCATTTTGTTGCAACTTTGGAGGTATGCTTAGGATCATGTCCTGCAGGAAGACCCAGTTGCAACCAAGTTTTAACTTTCTTGTTGATGTCTTGAGGTGTTGCTTCAGTATTTCTAGATAATCCTCCTTCCTCATGAATACAAAACACCCCCACAACATGATGCTGCCAGCCCCATGCTTCACAGTTGGGATGGTATTCTTCGGATTAAAAGCCTCACCCTTTTTCCTCCATACATAGCTCTGATCATTATGGCCAAACAGTTCAATTTTTCTTGGCGTAGGGGCTTCTTCCTTGCGTGACAGCCTTGGTGATGTAGGATTCTCTTAATGGTGGATGGAGATACTTTGGTACCTAATGCCTCAAACTCCTTCACCAGTTCCATTGTTGTTCTCTTGGGGTTCAGTTGAAACTTTCGGACCAAAGTTCGTTCAGCCCTGGGAGTTAATTTGTGCCTCCTTCCTGAATGATGCAGTGTCTGTATGGTCCCAAGATTTTTATATTTGCATACAATTGTTTGTACAGATGCTTGTGGTACCTTCAGTTGTTTGGAAATTTCTCCTAAGGAGGAACCAGACTTGTGGAGGTCCACAATTGTTTTTCTGAGGTCTTGGCTGAGTTGCTTGGATTTTCCCATGGTATCAAAGGCAAAAAGGCAGTGGCTCTAAAGGTAGGCCCTCAAATACAGCCACAGGTGCCAATTAACTCCAAATTAACTCCTAATTATGACAATTGGCCAATAAGAAGCTTCTAAAAAGTCGTTACAACAATTTCTGGAATCTTCCAGGCTGTTTAAAGAGACTGTAAACTTTTTACCCACTGGAATTGTGATATAGAGAATTAAAGCTGAATAAATCTGTCTCTAATCGGTTGTTTTAAAATTACTTCTGATGTGAACAAAGTAGATGCCCTAATTGACTTGCCCGAAGAAATGTATGGTAACATGAAATGTGCGGAGTTGTGAAAAACTTCTCTGTGAGTTTAAATGTCTTCAGCCTATGTGTATGTAAACTTTTGGCCTCAAGTGTACATCCCATGACAAATTCAAAATGTTACATTTGACAATTGTGGTGCATGGACTGATAACATCGCGTGGGAGAAATTTGTCCAGGTCCAAAATTAATTCCAGGGTCGAATGCAGACTGTGATGGACTTTGCCTGTTTCGCACTTGAATGTTAGGATTCTAGCCCGCATCTTCTCTGGTCGGGCAAAAGATGTCCCCTGATAAGCATGCCATACTGCTGCACAGTATTTGTGCCTAACTGTCAGGTCGACTGGAATACGAAGTTAATCTGGGCAGGAAAAGGATGAAAGCAATTTGATGTGAAGCACATAAATCCTGCGTGAACAGATGAGCACATACAATTGATATACAAAAATCAATTTTGAGTGCAAACCTATGTATGCCACACAGCTCCCAAGACGGCAACTAAGGAATAAACAAACAAATGGCGATGGCAAACTGTCCCTGAACAGCAGAAAACTGTATACAGCTGTTATTCACCCAGGGCAGCACAGGAGTG
This sequence comes from Anguilla anguilla, assembly GCF_013347855.1. Classification (NCBI taxonomy): domain Eukaryota; kingdom Metazoa; phylum Chordata; class Actinopteri; order Anguilliformes; family Anguillidae; genus Anguilla; species Anguilla anguilla. The sequence goes on from NC_049207.1 coordinate 28,273,357, forward strand.
ACGCACTGTGGCCAGCAGGGGGTGCAATGGACCTGTGCATGGGAGCAACATGTGGGAAGGCTTCCATCACTGCCATGCTGCATTTTGTTAGTCCTTGACTGCTCGTGAACTGGGCCCAGCCAATCAACACCCTCTCCTCCCATTTGTACTGGATGCACCTAATGTCAGGCCCCTCCAACCAGGATACAGGAACCTGAAACACTGCTCTCTCTGTGAGGTTAACACCGCTATTAGCAACTGCTTAGAGAAAGCTAGTCCGTGCCAGTGACCAGTAGGCCATTTCTGGAATGGCGAGGCAGGGTCATAAATAGCAATGCGGGAATTCCAAGCCAGTGCGCCAACAGCATTGAATTACAAACAACCAATTCATTGTAATGTTGGAAGCAAAATTAAAACAGACACATTCTATAAAGCAAGGTTGCCAGACTCTAGTCCTAGGGGGTGCAGTGCATGCAGGTTTAACTTCCGTACTGGTGGGGTAGTGCAGTGTCTACTGATTTCTGTTGTGCTTCACTACTGTACATCACTTTGGATAAGAGTATCTGCCAAGTGTAATGGAATGTATGTTATGTTTCAGCACTCAAGTAATGAAATGCACTCACCATTTCCAAGGCAAACAATTGCTGCTGAAACCACAAAAATCTGTAGATACTGCAGCCACCCAGGGCTGGAGTTAAACCTGCAGACACTGCGACTCTTCAGGGCTGAACTTAAACCTGAAGACACTGCGGCCCTCCAGGAGTGAAGCTAAACTTGCAGACACTGCAGCCTTCCAGGACTGAAGTTAAACTCGCAGACACTGTGGCCCTGCAGGACAGGAGTTAAATCTGCAGACACTGCATCTCTCCAGGGCTGTTTACACTCCTGCTTTAGTGTAGCTGATCAGGAAGCACAAAATCATGTCTACTAATTTCACAGACTCCCTCTCTCTCTCCCCTCTCTCTTGCCCTCTGTCTCTCTCTCTCAACATACTCTGTTTTTATTCACATTTGATGTATTGTCTTCTCACAATAAAATGTTTTCTGGATTATGTAAGAGAGAGAGAATGTGAACAAAACAAGAGCACGACACCATCATGTGCCCTTTGGGTCGAGGTGAGAGGGCGGAGTAGAGGGAAAGGCGTGTGGCCAGCGGAGGGCTGTGATTGGCCACATTGAGGGCCCACCTGATTTTCCACTCTACTTGTGGAAAGTCACGTGTAGGTTTGTGAATTCAAGCCTAAATGTTCTGACATTCAGGCCCCAATGTAAATAAACAAGCACACACCTGTTCTGGGTCTGCAGTCCGCACATAACACATGCACACATATACATAGCATGTGTCCTTAACCTTTCATTGACAAATAAAACCATGAATATTTTTTTATTCTTCTGAAACATCGCTAAATTTAACTCACCAAACTTAGTCTGAAAAGGTTTAGGGCTAACATCTCCATGTCAATTTTAAGGACAATTCTTCATTTAATACCCAAATACACATGTAACCCGCAAGTACAAACACATCTGTTTCACCACCTTCACCCCTTATCTGAATGTAGAAATACATGGAATATTTTCCCAGATATTGTGAACCTTTGCAATGTCTTTTCTGATTTTGATAGCATATATTTTTTAGTATATTGCAGGGTATTTCATTTTTGTTAGGGAAGATAAGGCAAGGTTTTGATAGCAGTGTTTTAAAGTGCAGTGCAGTGTTTGATAGTGCAGCAGTGTTTGAAAGTGCAGTGCAGTGTTTGATAGTGCAGCATAGTGTTTGAAAGTGCAGTGTAGTGTTTGATAGCCCAGCAGTGTTTGATAGTCCAGCAGTGTTTGAAAGTGCAGCATAGTGTTTAAAAGTGCAGTGCAGTGTTTGGTAGTGCAGCAGTGTTTGAAAGTGCAGTGCAGTGTTTGATAGTGCAGCATAGTGTTTGAAAGTGCAGTGTAGTGTTTGATAGTGCAGCATAGTGTTTGAAAGTGCAGCATAGTGTTTAAAAGTGCAGTGCAGTGTTTGGTAGCGCAGCATAGTGTTTGAAAGTGGAGTGCAGTGTTTGATAGTGCAGCAAAGTGTTTGGCAGTGCAGTCTCTGATAGTGCAGCATAGTGTTTGGTAGTGCAGCAGTGTTTGAAAGTGCAGTGCAGTGTTTGATAGTGCATCATAGTGTTTGATAGTGCAGCAGTGTTTGAAAGTGCAGTGAAGTGTTTGATAGTGCAGCATAGTGTTTGAAAGATCAGCGTTTGATAGTTTAGCATAGTGTTTGATAGTGCAGCATAGTGTTTGAAAGATCAGTGTTTGATAGTGCAGCATAGTGTTTGATAGTGCAGCATAGTGTTTGAAAGATCAGTGTTTGATAGTGCAGCATAGTGTTTGATAGTGCAGCATAGTGTTTGAAAGATCAGTGTTTGATAGTGCAGCATAGTGTTTGAAAGATCAGTGTTTGAAAGTGCAGTGCGGTGTATGATAGTGCAGCAGTGTTTGAAAGTGCAGTGCAGTGTTTGATAGTGCAGCAGTGTTTGAAAGTGCAGTGCAGTGTTTGATAGCGCAGCAGTGTTTGAAAGTGCAGTGAAGTGTTTGATAGTGCAGCAGTGATTGAAAGTGCAGTGCAGTGTTTGATAGTGCAGCAGTGATTGAAAGTGCAGTGCAGTGTTTGATAGTGCATCATAGTGTTTGAAAGTGCAGTGCAGTGTTTGAAAGTGCAGTGCAGTGTTTGATAGTGCAGCATAGTGTTTGATAGTGCAGTGCAATATTTGATAGTGCAGTATGGCAGTGTTTGACAGTGCAGTGACAGATAGCGAAGTGCTTGATAGTGCAAAGATTTATAGCACAGTCCTTGATAGCGCAGTGTTTGATAGTGCAGCATAGTGGAGTGTTTGATCATGCAGTGATTGCAGGTTTTTTATAGTGCAATGTTTGATAGTGGTGTGACAGTGGTGTGATGGATGGTGTGGTGGTTGATAGTACAGTGATTGATAATGGGGTCACAGCTAGTGTGGTGTTTGACAGCGCAGTGTTGGATAGTGCAGGAATTTATAGTGTAATGTTTGGTTGTTCAGTGATTGATAACGCAATGAAAAGTTCCACAGCACAGTGATTGATAGTGCAGTATAGTACAGGTGATTCTGGTCTCTCTTCTCACCGTGAGGGATGTGAAGGTCAGACAGATCCCTCCAAAGCCATTGCAGGAGAGAGCAAGGAAGATAATAGTAGAGAGGACTGCAGAGAGAGAGAGAGATGCAGAGAGGCCAGATCAGTGCACAGCATCAGGAGCTCCCAAACTGCGGGTCATGCGAGGCATGAGAAGGACCACATTTAAAACACAAGGGGGTCCTTTTCCTGATTTACACAATATCAAAAAACGAATTCTTGTTTTTAAATTTCTCTCCAATCAGGAAGACCAGGTGTATTTAGTGACTGGAGTCACTGCTGTCATTCTGTGTGTACAGAGAGGCGAGAGTGTTCCTCTGAAGCACACGCTGCCGGTCTGTGTGTACAGAGAGGCGAGAGTGTTCCTCTGAAGCACACGCTGCCGGTCTGTGTGTACAGAGAGGCGAGAGTGTTCCTCTGAATCACACGCTGCCGGTCTGTGTGTACAGAGAGGCGAAAGTGTTCCTCTGAATCACACGCTGCCGGTCTGTGTGTACAGAGAGGCGAGAGTGTTCCTCTGAAGCACACGCTGCCAGCCGCTGCTTCTCTTCACTGTGCCATCCTGCAGCTGAGCTGTGCAGTCACTGCACAGGAGGAGCATAGTTCATAAGCAGCTGGCTGACCGCGAATGTGCCCCATCGAGACACGGTCAGCCCCACCCACGAAATCCCTCCCCCCACACACAGAGTCTCAGCAAGGTGACGCACCCCAAATAACCACTACCCTATTAATCACCCCTAAAACAAATTCCAAATATCTGTAGCAGGTACAGGTAAACATACAGGTACCATACCCAAAATTCACGCCCTTGGAGAATTGACAATGCTCAGACCGTAAAGACTGGCCTGTATCTGGTTACTTGGTTACAGACTCACCTGCAGGGTCATATGCAGACACAGCCATCATGGCACAGGAAAGAGCGAAACATGCACTGCAGGAAAGAGAGAGAGAGGGAAGGAGCGCCAGAGAAAACCAGCATCATTGTCAGAACTGAGGAGAATAAGTATGTCATCCAAAGTACACAAAGCACCCAGGTATGCGCAGACACACCCTCCTCATTCAGTCACACTGTGACACATTCTTTGTTTACATAGTGTCACACATTCTCCACTTATGTATAAAATTATTTCACTCACAGGGTGTGATCATTTCATTCCCAACTAGCCTTAGGTTACAAGAGTAAAATATGTAAATATTTTCTTTCTTTAAGGCACCATCATAGTAAAACTATTTAATAAAGATGAACTACATCTTTGGAGAATGTAATTCTCATTGATATAAAAGTCTGTTGGGTGACATGCCACAACCATAATCTATTGCTACTACTGGCCATAATAATTTGCTTTTGTGTCATCCAGTAGAGAGCACAAGGATAAAACTATTTACGAGAGTGCTCAAGACCACTCACATCTGCAGGATACACACACACACAAACACGCACACGCACGCATCCTTGGACACAGCCAACATTTGCATCATCACCTACAGCAACTCCACCTGCTCTCTCTGTAATTGATCTGTAAAGTACACAAAGGAAAAAAAACCCTGCACTCCATCTACAGGAATGCAGTCACTCCAGTCTGTCCCCATCATCCACACTCTCTCTCTCTTAGACACAAAGCCAGTCCACCCCTCTCCCCCCTATCTATCCATCTATAGTTTCCCTAAGATTTGATGAGGTTTCTAGATATCCGCTGCAGCTCATCCTGATACAGTTGACCTCAACTTTTATTTTATTTAACCTTTATTAAACCTGTAAAACCCCACTGAGATTGAAATCTCTTTTGCAAGGGGGACCTGGCATAAAACACAAAGTTATACAAGACAGTTGAGAAAAACACGAAAAATCTGAAACAAAAAAAATTATAATAAACTCTGCCCCACCCCCTCTCCTTCCCAATCCTGGGAAATGCCCTCCCCACACACACCCACACGACACCCCGAAATCATGCATGGACATTCCCTTTCTCCACCACCCCCAGATTTCTACCACCCCCATATTTCCACCCGCCCTCCCCCCTGCCACCAGCAACAAATAAATCACCCTTAGTTTAGTCTCTTCCTTTTTTGTAATTGTTGTCTTTTCTGTGATCATTCTTTAACTTTAAGTCAAGTTAGGTTATGTGAGATAGTTTTTAAATGAAGGCAAACTAAATTAATAACCCTGCACAGCTCAGACTTTAAGGATGAGACATAAAATTATTTGCACAATGGTCAACGGAATCCTCTCAGTGAAATAAAAACACAAGAATTTTTCTCACCAAGAGTGAATAGTCACAATAATGGCCATTGGAATGGAATGCTATTGAATGTAATGGATAATGAAATAGAATGGCTAATGGAATGCAGTGGAATAAATTGAATAGAATGGGTAATAGAATATAATGGAATGGCTAATGAAATATCTATTTGAGCAAATGTCAATTAATAATTTACCAGATTGTTCCCAAATTAGTTTTTTTTTTTTTTTGCCTGACCATGCTCTGAACAGACCTTTGTGCAGGGCACTTGTAGCAAGGCTGCATAAAATCCAAATGGTAGGCCCAATGAGAAGGTTCATTTTCTTAACCAAAGCACATGGCACTAGGGGGGAATCTACTATTCACCAGCTGTGCACTACTCGGTGGAGAATGAATGGATTCCATTTCAAAGGCAAATCTAAAGCATTTCTGGCCTCAAACGTCTGTGACTCACCTTCCCACCAGCCGCAGTGGGCGGGGCCCATACTTGTCCATCAGGATGCCGAGGGGGAGGGTGGCAGCACTGAGCAGGAAGGAACCAATGGTGAAGCCCAGATTCAGCATCTCCTCCTGCTCCACGCAGCTCAGCCAATCACCACTCTCCAACACAGTGATGTTCCTGCCCGCTGTCCCATTCTCTACAGGGAGGCAGAAGAGAGGAAGAGAGGGGAGAGGATGAGGAGGGAGGGGGTGGGTCAGAAAAGGGGGGGGGAGAGAGAGAGAGAGATAGAGGGGAAGAGAGATATATATTTATGCAAGACCCAGAACACTTGGGTTTTTATCAGATATTGGGTCTTTAGATGGTCCCAGCTTTGCAGTGTTGGGGATGGCATACCTGTGCACAAGTGAGAGTAGAACCCCTCATGCTTCAGCATGATGAGCAGCGAACCCCAACCCAACAGCACAGCTGAGAACAGTAGGTTCTCTAGCACCGCCGAGCCTGCCATCCACCAGCGCCTCCTATAGGCCTGGGATAGGGAGGGTGCCATCACTTTCATACTGCCAACAGGAGGGAAGGAGAGGGAAAGATAGAACACTTTCACATTTACAGTATGGAGAAATACTGTCAGGACTGGGCCCTGACAGTAAAAATAGGTACATTTATGAAATGATCTGTAGGGCAGTTCACAGCAACACGTTCTCATTCCCAACTCGTCAAATATTGCAGCTTGGGCAAGGGCCCTTCTCGTCACTATTCAACGCGTTGGAAAGACTTGAGCGTCTTGGGTTGAGTGAGGTAGCCCATTGAATTGAATTACCACTTTGGCGGATTTTGACGCTATGGACAGACAGTAGCCTGAACCTCAGCGCAAATTTGGAGCTCGTATTTGTAGACAATCAATACTATTGTGACCTATTCCAATTTAATTACTTAAAATCACATACACATATACCAAAATATACCAGAAATTATTTCATTTTAACACTATAGGCTACACTGAAAATTTATTTTAAAAACATCAACATAAACCTAGGCTAATGCATGCTGGGTGATGTAGTTTATTCAGTAGCCTAGTAGTCAATGGGCTACCTCACTTGTCAACCCAAGACGCCCAAATCTATCCAAAGCGTTGAATAGTGACGAGAAGGGCTCTTGCTCAAGCTGCAATATTTGACGAGTTGGGAATGAGAACGTGTTTTTCACAGAAGTCTGCTTCTTATCAGACCCTCAAAGAAAAACAGACTGTTCACTGTGCTGACAGGGAGTCAGCAATTGTGATGATGAAACAGTGCTCATTTGCAAAACATCCAATTGGATCAGCATTATGTGAACTTAAGACACTCCATAATAAAATGTAACTAGACAATTCCTGCAGAAATTGTGAAGTGTGGTTGCCGCCAATGCAAAGTCGACTTTGTGCTGAACAGAGTGAACAGTGTCTGTAGTATGAGCAGAGACAGAGTATTGTGTATGAGCTATAACATCACGGCAACAAGTTGATTTGCGACACATATATACAGAGCTAAATTAACTCTTCATCAAAACTTGATATCTCAGCGTTTTACTCATGGTATGTGGTTGGTAGGGTGTTGCTAGGTGGTTTCAATGGAGTTCTAGGCAGTTGCTAGGGTGTTGCTAGGTGGTTGCTATGGAGTCCTAGGCAGTTGCTAGGGTGTTAATAGGTGGTTGCTATGGTGTTCTATGAGGTTGCTAGGGCGTTGCTACAATGTTCTAGGCAGTTGCTAGGTCTTTACTGAGTCCATAATTCTCTATGACAAACGGTTCAAAAGTTATGAAATATCAAACATCGGCCAATCAGGAAAGGGGGCGAGGCTAACCTACATCAATGGACAAAGGACTCTACCAAGTCCAATGAGGTGTCCTGCAACGCTCTACGACAAGCGGTTCAAAAGTTATGAAATATTACAGATCAGCCAATCAGGAAAGGGGGTGGGGCTAATCTTCACCAATGAACAAAGTACTCTCTACCAAGTCCATTGAGGCATCCCACAATTTGTGGGCAATTTTGCCCCATAGAGATGAATCCACAGAGAGACCAGAGTACAGCTGCTAGAAGACAGAGCATTTTGACATCACAAGGGTGAACATTCCGCCATTCATTCTCTATGGGGAAAAATTGCCCACGAAAAGTCGAATTTTTCAAAAACAGTGGACCGAAACTTTCCACAAAGTAATAGCACACCATTCCCGATGAAGCCGCTTGATTTGACATATTGCACGTGTATGTGGTGCGAAAACTGGGAGGAGCAGCGGTCCAAAAAAAGGGTGGAAAGAATAAAGAAATAAGTAAATAAATATGTGCAATAATAGTGTTTTGTATTGTTGGAAAACTGATGCCATGGGGAACATGGGTGGGGGGGGGGCTGAGTACCCAAACACAGACACTAACTCATCTGTCATGCTAATTCATGAAAGTCACGGTTTAATAATGCTTACAAGTAACATTGTGAATCGTTCGCATAAAAAAATAATATTTTCAATCGGAGTTGATGTTGAAATATATGTTTCAAAATGGACTCACTTTTCATTTGCATTGTTCTAAGAGTGGCCAAAACCCTTACTTACAGTTGAGGCCAAAAGTTTACATACACATACACCTAAAGATATTCAAACTCAGTTTTACCATACATTTTTTTGGCAAGTCAATTAGGGCATCTACTTTGTTCACATTAGAGGTAATTTTAAAACAATCGATTAGAGACAGAATTATTTCAGCTTCAATTCACTATATCAGAATTCCAGTGGGTCAAACGTTTCAGACTGTCTCTTAAAACAGTCTGGAAGATTCCAGAAATTGATGTAATGACTTTTTAGAAACTTCTGATTGGCCAATTTTCATAATTAGGAGTTAATTGGCACCTGTGGTTGTATTTAAGGGCCTGCCTTTAGACCTTTAGGCCTACCTGTCTTTTTGCCCTTGATGCCATGGGAAATTCCAAGAAACTCAGCCAAGACCTCAGAAAAACAATTGTGGACCTCCACAACTCTGGTTCCTCCTTAGGAGCAGTTTCTAAACAAATGAAGGTACCACGAGCATCTGTACAAACAATTGTATGCAAATATAAACCTTGGGACCACAGAGACAGGTTCATCGTTCAGGAAGGAGGCACAAATTAACTCCGAGGGCTGGAAAAACTTTGGTCTGAAAGGTTCAACTGAACCACAAGACAACAAAAAAAGAACTGGTGAAGGATTTGGAGGCATCAGGTACCAAATATCTACATCCACCGTTAAGAAAATCCTACATCGCCATGGCTTGAAAGGCTGTCACGCAAGGAAGAAGCCCCTACTCAAAGACCAGCATAAAAAAGCCAGAATGAAGTTTGCAGGTGATCACTAGGATAAAGACCTAGCCTTTTGGAGGAGTGTTCTCTGTTTAGATGAAACAAAAATGTAACTGTTTGGCCATAATGATTAGCGCTATGTACAGAGGGAAAAGGGTGAGGCTTTTAATCCGAAGTTCACCATTTCAACTGTGAAGCATCATGTTGTGGGGGTGTTTTGCTGGAAAAGGGACTGATGCACTACAGAAAATAGATGGCATCATGAGGACGGAGGATTATCTAGAAATACTGAAGCAACACCTGAAGACATCAGCTAGAAAGTTAAAACTTGGTCACAACTGGGTCTTCCAGCAGGACAATGATCCTAAGCATACCTACAAAGTTGTAACAAAATGGCTTAAAGACAATAAAGTGAAAGCACTGGAGTGGCCATCACAAAGCCCTGACTTGAATCCCATAGAAATTTGTTGACTGAACTGAAAAAGTGTGTCCGAGCAAGGAGGCCCACAAACCTGACAGAGTTACACCAGCTCTGTCAGGAGGAATGGGCAAAACATTCCGCCAAAGTATTGTGAGAAGCATGTATAAGGCTACCCCAAGCATTTGATTCACGTTAAGCAATTAAAAGGCGAAGCCACCAAATACTAACAAAGTATATGCAAGTGCATGTACCTTTCACCCACTGAAAATCCGATATAGTACATAAAAGCTGAAATAAATCTGTCTCTAAGATATTATTTTGAAATGACCTCTTAGGGAAATAAAGAAGATACCCTAATTGACTTAACACAGGAAATGTATGGTAACATAAAATGTGTGGAGTTGTGCAAAATTGAGTTTGAATGTCTTTAGCCTAGGTGTATGTAAACTTTTGGCCTCAACTGTATTCCTGAGTTCCAGCATACACTGAAATGCAATTAAAATTGTGTGATGAAAAAAGTGATGAGCCAGACCAGCCACTTACCAGCCTAATACTGATGCAATGTGTTCATGGTTTATTCTGTAATACGTTAAAAAATCATTTCCCCATTATTTCAATGAATTATTTTCATCCTTCGTCGTCATGTGTTATTAGCAGTATATGTCCAGTTACTGGTCAGCCCACAGTTTCTTGAAGAACATCATCAACTGATTAACACTATTGTCGCTGTACTGTAGCAATATAAATGGGAGTTAGTTACCTGCTGGTGGCCTGTAGGGTGTAAAATAGTCACTGGTTCTCCTGTAGTACTGTGTGTGACCTGTAGGGTATAAAATACACGGTTTGGAGGTAAGTGCTTTGGGAAATTCCATAAATTGAAATTAAATAGCAAAAAAGTTGCTAAAAAAGAAACAAAAAACAAGTGACAGAACTGTGCGACATTGCCTGACATGGCAACCCAGATAGGACAGTCTGACCTCCACATGTGATGGCAGGGCACTGAGGTCAGCAGGATATTTCAATATACATGTGGAAAAAAGGCAGTTTCCAAAAAAAAATAGGACCCCATTTTCTCTGAATTTTTTTTACATATCTTTATCTTGTTACCTTATTTGATTTATCTTTAAAGCATTATTTGTTTATAATTATTTAGAATGAATGTTTTCGCCTTGTTTTGCTGTGGTAGTTCAAGTTTTTGCTTCAAATGATTCTTGCCATTTTGTATTTGTGAGGAGGTGTGTGGCGTAAGGTTCACCATCTTTGTTTTGTTTGCATGTCCCGTCACATTAAAATGTGTTGTGAAGTGCAAGTAAAAAAGATCCATTGAGAACTCATCTTGCCAAAGAAGGATAGATTTCCCATTCTCTTGAAAGTGGGGCACAGCTGTGTGGTCACAACAGGGACAGACAAAGTGACACAAACACCAAGTGCGGAGTTGGGTTCAAAACCCAAGCTTCATATTTACACATACACGTTACGAGAATAATGGACAGTTCCTTCCTTGCGTGCCCAGAGCTGACTCTTCTGTCTGTGGCAGTAGCATTCGTTTGTTACTATTTCTAACCCATGAAGAAGCGGCTGAGCATTCACTTCTCACAGGAGGGCAGGTTAAGACACTGATACACTGTTCAGACTCAACATTATACCCAATGGATATTTTAGCAGGAACAGCTCCAATGGCACAGTTCAACAATGATTAGCCTACTTTAGCAAAATGGGTTAGAGCTTATGCGTAACACCACACCTGAATAACAGCACCTGCGGAGAACCTTCTGCAAAACAGTTATTCCTAGGCTGGTCTGATTGTTTTATTTTTTTTTTGCATGAAGCAAAAATGCATTTGGGCAGTGAAACTATTTTGGTGGTTTTTGCTGTGTACTCCACCACATTGGATTTGAAATTATTCACACCTACAATCACTTTTGTTCGTTTTCTAGTGCAAGAACTAATCATGCAACACACAGCTGGCCAAGAAACACCTGAACATTCCATTTTCCAATTACTTTTGATCCCCTACAATGGAGCAACTATGTATAAAAAGTGCTGTAATTTCTACTCGGATCACCCGATCTGGTGGTAAATACCCTCAAATTAAAGCAGCCTGTCAGCATATTCACTCATTTCAAATCCGATGCGCTGGAGCACAGAGCCAAAACCGCAAAAATGTCACAAAATGTGTTTGATTAATTTAATCAGACCCTTGTGAGCTTTAAGAAGACCATAAATACTTACTAGTCATTCAGTTTGTGTTTTCATATGGTGACTTTACAAGCAGGATGGCCTACAGTACGTGACTTCTCAGTCAGTCTAGAGGCTACAGTAATTTTCAGACCAGAGTTTAAGAGCAACACCACTTAAGTAGAATTATTTGGGACGTGTGTTGAAGAGAGAAGTTAAAAGGTAAACTTCTGCATCTTTATTTACAGATAAAAAGAGTTTGTGCTTCTTGTACTATCTGGAGAAGGTCCTTCCTGAAGCTGAGAGAGTTCCTGCGTGGTATTGTGTGGGTTAGCAGGTGCCTCAGTGTTCTGGTTCCTCTCCCGCCGATAGCCTCTGGCACTCACAGCTGAGACCCCCTCCCCCACCACCCCCTGCTGTGTATTTGTCGAGGGACATGTTTGAACAGGTGAACGTATCACCTGGGGGTCATACATCTGGAGGCTGCCACGCCAGCCTGGAACAGAACAATCTGGGTCACCCAGCCCAATTAATGCCTTCAAACATTCACCCCCGCCCCCAACTGCTACCTTTGATCTCTCACACTTGTACAGAATGAAACAAACTTTGGGGGGGGGGGGGGACATGGTTTAGCAGGGTTCCAGACTGGCTTCTTTGCCTGGGAGGGTTGGGGGTTTTACCAACGAGCACACAGTACTTAATTTTACAGGCTTAGCAGTTTCAGGTGTCCTGCTTTTCAGGGGGTAGAGGAGGGGGATTACTTTTGATTGGATTTGTTTTATAGTGAAAAATACATATAAAGCTGCTCAGCTAAATGTAGATATAACAATACTACAGACACTGAAAACCATTTAAAAAATCCAAAGGTACATTTCCAGCCTTCAGGCTCCAGTGTGCAGAAACTAACAGACAGACAGTCAGGTCATACAGACAGATCACCAGGTGTAGCTTCCAAAGAACAGCATGTTTCTCTGACAAATAAAATGAATGTGCCAGCAGGCCCTTTCCTAGTGCTAGCTTCCAAATTCTAACCAGATCACTATTATCACATGTGCTGGGTTTGTCTACCATCAGATACCAGATGGGTACATTAAACCTGCTTTCTAGGACACATTTTGTATGTGACATTTGTGTCACATACAAAAGCCTCAGGAAAGAGTCTCCCCTCTGAAACGTGAGCTTGATTGTTGATAAAACATTTTTCCAAATGAGTCGCTGTCCTCAACTCTTTCATTTTCAAAGTGTTATTTTGCTCCTTGGACAAAGTGCCACTCATGTGAAGTTGAATTCCTTGGTCCCTGGAAGTACCGTGCTCCCTCCTTTTTTCATTTATTAAACAAAAATCTTCCAATGCCCTTCCCCCTGGGGCCAGTTCCAATCTTTTACCTCCACATCACTGAATTTTTCCACATCACTTTTTGATTTACAAGGGAATAATATTCAGGTTTGCTTTATCGTGAAAATTAATTTGCTCATTTCTGAATTTTTAAAATTATTGTTATAATTTTACACCTCTGCTGTTTTGGGCTAACAGAAGAAACTTTTTTCATAACAAAAGCAGCAGGGTTCTGTGGCTTCAGTGACTGCAGGTTTGATTCCAGTGTGGGGCTTACGTTGGGTCCTTGAACAAGGCACATAACCTGAACTGCCATAATTTGTAGGTTTTATGTGAGCTTTCTTTCTCTCTGCATTGCATTTCCAGCAAACAAAGCATTTAGTGTTAAATTGAGTTGGACTGAATGGTCACAAAAATACATTTCCACCAATTGAATAATTAAGCTCTAAACGTCGCCCACCTGGGGAGCAAAAGTGAATCAAAGTAAAGTGAATCACTCACAAAGTGAATTATGAAAATTGCCTCTCACTTGTCAGCATAGACTGAGGAGGCCAGCGGCAGGAAATTCATTAAAGGCTTAAACTGTAACACAAGTGTGTGCGTAATTCCATTAGACACAGTTCAGCAGAGCCTTTTCTGAGCTCAATGGTGTGCTTTAAGTGGATTAATTTTGTACCATACCCCCCACTGAGACACTGAATGCTTTTGCAATTACAATCTAAATAGCCTTCATTCTTACTAAGGTACCACATACTGCATGGCTCACTTTAAGATATTTACATTTGTGTTTGAGTGCAGTGGTAATCTTACATCCGTGAAAGCCGCCATGATTTACATAGTTGTAATGTGAGGAAATATTCAAAATGGCATTGACAAAGTATTACATTTCACGTGAGATGCATACAATGCAGGAAAAACCCAGAGCACCTCAAAAGACTCTCTCAATCACAGAAACTGCCCTCCAAAATGCTGTGCAGCATCTACTTTTCTTTAATTCACGCATGACCCAGACACTTCACCGAAGACCCTGCACTCAATAAAACGTCACTCCCCTGATGTTGTATGTAGAAGATAGCTGCAATTCCTTCAAGAATTCCTTGGAGTTATGGCTCATTTTGTGGTCTGAAACAGAACCCAACCAAGCAATCACCTGCACCGACACATGCTGTGTGTTTTACCACAAACACGCATGTCCTGCTCTTTCTCTCACACATTTCCTGCCAGTTTTCCACAACTACTTCCTGTGTTTTGGGTGGGTGTGTGTGTGTGTGTGTGAGAGAGAGAGAGGGACTGCCTTTTACATCCACTTCAATTATATTTTGTGATCAGTTTTTTCTTAACATAACTGACTAAAACCGGCATGAAAAAAACTAGGGGTTGAGGAAAATTGATAACTGCAGGGTGAGTGTGTGAGTGGTGCCAAAGGTTCCCCCCAACCCCCCAGGACAAACCCACAGCCACACTGACCTCCTTTGAGATGCTGGAGGATTCCGATGTACTACAACTCATCACCTCTCATCGTGCAACCACCTGTCCACTTGACCCCATCCCATCTACAGTTCTCCAATCCATTTCCAGCGAGTTCCTTCCCTATCTGTCCTCCATTGTTAATTCCTCTCTTTCCTCTGGTCATGTTCCCTCTGATTTTAAGATGGCTCATGTTACCCCACTTCCCAAAAAACCCACCTCAGACCCCTCCGATGTAATGAAATCTCGACCCGTATCGCTTCTACCCTTTCTGTCCAAAACCCTTGAACGAGCAGTTCTTAAACAACTAACCTCTTTTCTCCATCAGAACAACCTGCTAGACCCTCACCAGTCTGGCTTCCGATCCGGGCACTCAACAGAGACTGCGCTCCTAGCTGTGACGGAGGCACTTGCCACTGCAAGAGCCTCACGCCTCTCCTCTGTCCTGATCCTTCTTGACCTGTCTGCAGCTTTCGACACGGTCAACCATAAAATACTCCTCTCCACCTTGGCTGGGATGGGTATCGCCGGGACTGCCCTGTTTTGGTTCGCTTCCTATCTTGCAGATAGATCCTACCAGGTCACCTGGAAGGGGTCTGCCTCTGCTTCTCATCCCCTTGTTACGGGAGTGCCGCAGGGATCTGTACTGGGTCCTCTGCTGTTCTCCTTATACACCAGATCTCTTGGTTCAGTTATTAATTCAAATGGCTTCTCCTATCATTGTCATGCAGATGACACACAACTCTTCTTTTCTTTCCCCCCCTCGGCCACACAGGTCAATGATAAGATATCTTCCTGCCTGGCTGACATCTCCACCTGGATGGCCAGCCACCATCTGAAGCTCAACCTCAACAAAACTGAGCTGCTCTTCTTCCCGTGCAAGACCTCCTTACTTCGTGAGCTCTCTATCACGGTTGATGGCACCACAGTGACTGCCTCTCACTCTGCCAAGAGCTTGGGGGTGGTCCTGGATGACCAACTGGACCTCAAGGAGCACATCAAGGCAACATTACGGTCCTGCAGATTCCTTCCCTGACGATGCACTCCACCCAGTTGCTCGTCCAGGCTACGGTGACCTCTCGCCTTGATTACTGCAACTCTCTCCTTGCAAGTCTGCCAGCTTGTGCCATACAGCCACTACAGATGATTCAGAATGCCGCTGCCCGACTCATCTACAACCTTCCCAAATTCTCCCACGTCACTCCTCTGCTGCGATCACTCCACTGGCTACCGGTCGCTGCCAGGATCCGGTTCAAAGCCCTGACACTTGCCTACACTGCTGCCAACAGTGGTGGAACGAACTCCCCGTCCCTCTCCGAACCTCCCCCTCACTACCCATCTTCCGCCGTGGCCTGAAGACTCATCTCTTCAGACTATACCTAGACTAACCACCACCACGCTGTATATTTCACTCTAAATCCCCCCCCCCCCCCTTTTTTTCATGACACTTGTTACATGTTGCCCCATCCCAGCACTTTTTGGTCATTTGTATTTGTCCTAATACTGTAGCTTATTCTTCTGCCTAGTTGGCTTTGCAGAGGTTAGGTCTGAATAGTGTTCACTGTGTGAACTAAACTGTGTTCTTGGCTAGAAATAGCTGTACAAAATAAGTATTGTACCTTACTGAAACTGTGTTTAGCAGTTGTCTATGACCATGAAATGCACTTTTTGTACGTCGCTTTGGATAAAAGCGTCTGCCAAATAAATGTAATGTAATGTAATGTAATGGAGGAATGTATAAGACATGTGGTGTAATGTACTGAGATGAACCCTCTAGAACCCCTCTTGCAAATGATGCATTATTGAACAGCTGTACATTGACACAAATGCCATTCCGCTCAACCTTAAACGTTTTAAACATCTGTTCACCCACTGATTACAAATTACTGATCATCTTTGGGGGACTTGCATGTCCCGTTCTATCATCTGCAGTCATCTTTCAAAAAAAACAGCATAGGAATATTTCTACAATCAGTGGATTTGTTAATATAAAATGGACAGTACAAATAGTACTAATAAATATTAAAAGTAGTGAACAAGATGGCGATTACTATTAATGACATGTTTTATCCTGTAAGAGCTAGTATGAACATTTAAGCAATGCATTTGCATACCCAGCAAAATGTTCCGTCTTAAACGAACTGGTGAAATGCTTGGAACCGCGAAAGAAAAAACTGAATACGCAATTTATTGAAACATTTCATGGAAAAAGACACAGCTGCTACACCTCGTCAGCATGCTACATGAAACCAACGCAATTCACCACGTGGTTCGTTTAACAACAATAGCCAACTGTGTAGCCACTTAATGTAACGAAGTCACAAAGAGAACACACAATATGCATTTGTGAGTCTAGTAAATTGTGTCATCAGAGAAACAGAAGAAAATAAAATCATAATTATGCAAAACAAAAATTTGTGACACGGCGCGACCGAGAGCTGAAGGCTCGTGTGCCACGTGTGACGTCTCATTTCAGCGATTATTTTTTTGTCAGAACTTTTCCGTCAGCGATTGAACTTGCTTTCACATGTCGGTATGCATAGAGACGATAAAAGACAGAAAAACTTACTTCAGTCGGTATCCCACTGTCTGTTATTTTCCGTAGCCTAACTCCGTTCTCTGCGCTTAAAAAATCGAACTCCTTTAAGTAAATATATATAGCCTATGTGTTTATCTACCGGAGGGATTATGTCTGTCTTCTTGTAAAAAAAATCTCCCTTTGGTTCTTGAAACTTCTACGTTTTATTTCGACTAATCACCGAGGCGTTGTGACATAAACAAGTAGCCAGATTATGCAGCCTACTGTAAACTACGTTCAAACATTTTCTCTCCTTTTCCCTCCACCCCCCCCCCCCCCCCCCCCCCCCCTCCCCCTCCCCCTCCCCTCTCTCTCTCTCTCTCTCTCTTCTAAATTTGAACAGACACCCCACCCCCAAGCACACCTCTCCTTCTCCATCTCTCACAGGGCACTGCCAGTCAATCAGATCAGAGGGACACAGTCACAAGAACAGGGGTCTTCATTATTAGCACAACAGCTCTCCCTACTGCTAGCTTCCAGTACTAACATTGGGATGGCAGGTATGCCATTCGCTAAGTTACGGCTTGCCCCATACCTATCAGACCTGTGTCAAATGCAAATACGTATTTGTATTTGTATTTGTATTTGAAAATGTAGTTAACTACATATTTGAAGTATTTTCAAATACATTCACAAATTATATTTATTTAATTTCATGGAAAACCAAATACATTTCCAAATAGCATTTAAAAAATACATTCCTTTAAATCAATACTTTCCTGGGAAACCAAATACTTTAGTATTTAAAGCCTTTTAAAAATACATTAAAATACAAATACAATTTTAAAATATTTTGAAATATTTCTGTGATAGACAACAGAAATGACTGAGCCAGCAACAATGTAGGCTTCTTACTGAAGGGGGTATCCCAGAGTTTGTTGTACAATCTTTGTGAGTGGCCCTCGATGTGATGTCAGCAAGTTATAATACTGAGGGCACTCCAGGGGAACTACTTGGGCCTAGGGGTTGAATTTGGATTATGGGCAAGGGTAGCCTATGCTGGCAATTTTAAACAACCCATGCATTGCCTCTAACAGACAGTAGCCTAAACGGTCGTACATGTCTTTGCATGGAGGGGATGACAAACCCAAACATCTTGATAAGCTACTTGCCAGTTTATTTGCACCCATGCAGTCTATTTAAAGTTAGTGGCCTTTTACTGTATTTCCTCTTTTTTCTGTTGTCAGAGTTGAACAGCCAAATGTACAGTTCCATCTTCTACATTTTGTAAGGTAAGACACAGATAAAATAGAATTCAGTCATGCGTATTCACTACCAAATTAACCCCTATGCGCACATGCAAAATCTGGCCAATCCTTGCCCATTTAGGGGGTACCATATTTAAAGCTTTAAAACTCAAGATGTGAACATCACAGAGACCTGAAAAATGGCTTAAATGAAGCAAGACAGTTGTAGCCTACCATTTACAAAACTAACTAGATTAGTTTATATTCATAATTTAGAGAGAAATTAAGTGCCATAGATGCAATTTTCTTGGCAAAAAAAATGAATTTGCTCTTTTTTCATTTGCAATGAAATACTGAGAGATATATAAAACAGGTTAAACTATGTCCTGGATCAAAAATTCCTTGACCACAAGTGCGTAAAATCTAATGGTGGATATGTAGAACTACTAAGTTCTATGAAACAAAATGTAAGCTGTGTACCCAGTGTCTTCAAATCTATCCAAAATGTCTAAATTATGCATTCCTGTAAATCACAAAATAATGTATTTTACTACAGATCAACTGTTTTGACTCAAGAAACTCAGGGTCGCATAATTTTCAAGTGGGAATTTCAAGCTTTCCGTCAGTACAGTGCTATAAAATATCTAGGGGTCCAGAAACATATCCAAAATCTCTCCAAAAATGAATAAAATGCTTTTTGTCCATTAAAAAAATAAAGCATATAAATGGGCCCCTTATGAAGGCTTAACAGGAAACATTGATATCAGATTAAAAAATAATAATGCAAAAACATTGTCTCACAATGTGGTACAGTGCCTAAATGTGTTATCATTAACTCTTGCATGTTTTTCTGTAGGCTACTCTACAGTATATGTTTTCTTGTATGGGGATGGGATGACATTAAAACAATATTGAACCATCCAGCACATTTTGGCAATGTTCCAGCTTTCACATCATAACCAGTGAATAAAACACAAACACTACTGCGCTACCAACGAACGTTTACGTTGCAGTGTGAAACATCCTAATTATAAAATACCACTAACTTATTTAAAAACACTCAATTTCAAAACTGACGTACATAACCGAAATATTGTGTGCAGTAATACTTACATAGCGATGAGGAAATGTTATCTGTGTTCAGTAGATAGAGACAGGGACAAAGAATCAATGCTCTTCTGACTTAATCCAGAAAACTATATCAGCTAGGTCTGTCAGCAAAAATATGGCTTAGCTATGCTCAAAGGTCCTCAGTAATAATATTTTCCAAGAAATGACAAAAATCATCGATAATGTTTCGTTGGATGCAGTGTCTTTAACTGCTACCACAGAGTGAATGTGTAAGGCAGCGATGATGAGAGAAAAACGTTTGGTTTTTTAATTTATTTTATTTATTTCAATGACGCTACGTGCAACATGAAATAAGGCTTGAAATTAAAACCGTCACTTTCACCCATCAAAGTTGGGAGGGCAGGCTCTAGCGAGTACACAAAACACAGGACGCTTAGTGATAGGTTGAGTATTTCTGAGAGACCCACCTCTAGTGGCTACAGTCTACAGCAATCCAGCGATGAGCGATAGGATTCCCAAGGCAAGCAAAGCGCAGTAGCACACTTTTCGTGCATTCGGACGGTCCTCGTCAACTCATAAAGTCAGAAATTTATCACGTGACCAAGTCGTATTTACGAGGTGTTTGCGTTTGGGCAGTCACGGCAACCATAGACATATATACAACGTCTGCGTCTGGATGGCAGTCTGCACTGCAAAATAACGATAACAAGAAGCTTCTTTCGGTTTGCGTTTGTGTCCATTTTTAAAATAAATTAATTTTTTTGAGTTCGTGGATAGGAAATGGAGGGGGGGTTAAAGTTCACAACACGTCACACTAATGGGCCATATAGTGACACGCCCCCACCGCCGCACAACCCTGCGGCAAGGTGCCGCATTGCCTGATTTGGTGTGAATGCAGCCTTAGGCCCATTTGTGTGACGTCACAAACTTTAACCCTCCCTCCTGTCCGCTAACTCAAAAAAAAAAATGGACACAAACACAAACCGAAGGAGGCTTCTTGCTATCCTTATTTTGCAGCGTTGACTGCCAGCCAGACGCACACGTCGAAGCTGGGTACACAAAATAAACCAAGCGAGGACACAACTGGCAGAGTATCATCGTTTGGTCCATGAACTCCATAGTGCTAGGTACAATAAACTAACATGCAAGAACTGCTAAATAGCGAATCTTTTATATAGCTTAATTCCGACGTTCGGAATTGATATTTAGCTAGTAATTACCCATTACCTGGTACTGTCAAATCACAATGACGATTATAAAATCAAATCTTAGGAAATGAATCGTGCCAGTAATTCAGCTTACATTACATTACATTACATTTATTTGGCAGATGCTTTTATCCAAAGCGACGTACAAAAGTGCATTTCACGGTCATAGACAACTACTAAACACAGGGTTCAGTAAGATACAATACTTATTTTGTACAGCTATTTCTAGCCAAAAACACAGTTTAGTTCACACAGTGAACACTATTCAGACCTAACCTCTGCAAAGCCAACTAGGCAGAAGAATAAGCTACAGTATTAGGACAAATACAAATGACCAAAAAGTGCTGGGATGGGGAAACATGTAACAAGTGTCATGAAAAAAAAAGGGGGGGGGGGAGATTTAGAGTGAAACATACAGCGTGGTGGTGGTTAGTCTAGGTATAGTTTGAAGAGATGAGTCTTCAGGCCACGGCGGAAGATGGGTAGTGAGGGGGAGGTTCGGAGAGGGACGGGGAGTTCGTTCCACCACTGGGGAGCTAGGGTGGAGAAGCTCTGTGATCCCTTTGGGCGGGTGGGAGGGGTTACAAGGCGCCCTGCTGCTGCAGAGCGGAGTGGTCGAGCAGGCACATAGAATCGAGTCATGTCCTGCAAGTAGATGGGGGCTGTCCTGTTGGCAGCAGTGTAGGCAAGGGTCAGGGCTTTGAACCGGATCCTGGCAGCGACCGGTAGCCACACAGTGAACACTATTCAGACCTAACCTCTGCAAAGCCAACTAGGCAGAAGAATAAGCTACAGTATTAGGACAAATACAAATTACCAGCTGACAGTTGCTCGGTAAACAGCGGTAAACAGCGGAATGCTACATGGTAATTTAAACAATTTCCGGGATTGGCCAATGCAGCGTGACGTCGGGTTGCGTTCCGGGAAAAGTTGATTCTGGTTCAACTTTCTTGCTGCAGGCCGCTGCATTTTTTTTCAGCACCACACGCACTTCCCCCATTGCCTGATCTGGTGTGAATGCAGCCTTTAAGGCTGGATTCACACCAAATCAGCTTGCGGCAGGGTTGTGCGGCAAAAACGGCAGTGTTCCCATTCATTTGAATAGGGGTAGTGCATTTAGGCTGCAGCAGTGGTTGACTCCATGGGGTGCCGAAAAAAAACGCAGCGGCAAAACAATGTTTTGTGTTCTGCACGTTCCCCTGTGGGGAATTGTATTATTGTTTTCTATCATTCAATCATTGTTTTGGGTTCATGTCTCGTCGTTTTCGCTTCCCTCCCTGGTTTGATTGTGAATTGAGTTCTCCTGTGTCTTGTTATAGTTCGGTCTATTTAAGTCCTTTATTTCCCTGACTCGGGTGCTGGTTCCTTGTGTTTCTGATTGTGTTTCTGGCTGTGTGTTTCCGCCTGTGTGTTCCTGCCTGCGTTCCTGCCCATTTATCTGTCCGTGCGTACCTGCCTGTTTTCTGCCTTCCTGAGTTCTGTCCTGTCCAAATTCTGTTCTGTGTTTTTTGGGATTTTTGGATTTTTATTCTGTTTTCTGTTTTTGAAGAATTCCTTTGTGTTTTTGAAAGTTGCCCTGCATGGTCTCTTTTGTTCCCTGCTTTTGTTACCCTTTTGTGACTAAAGTCTTTGTTTGATTTGCCTTTGAGTTTTTGAGTTTTCCTCACTCTGCGTTTGGGTCCTGGTCCTCCGTTTCCTGATAGAATTTCAGATAATTTCTAAATAATTATTTAAAAGTAATACTTTAAATATGTATTTGACCCAGGTACCTATACAGCACCAAGAGTTTTTTTTCCAAGTCCTGAAGAATATTAACTTCTGACCTCATGTAATCACACAGCATTCACATACAACTTCACACCTTCACACAATGAAATCCTAAATAACCCACAATAACTTGGGTTATTTTGCATTTTTCTCCTTATTCTTCTTTTTCCTGCTGATTACATCATCACAATTGCTCCAGTCTCACAAAGAATAAGTCTCACCATGGCACCAAGCACATCATCTGAAGCTGGTTCCACGAACATGACAGTGACTTAAATTTACTTCAATGGCCTGCTCAGTCCCCAGATTTCAATCAAATGGAGCATCATTGATGTAGATGAGGTGGAACAGGAAGTTCACAGCACAAATGCGATGTGATGACAGATCTGAAGGAACTGTGTTATGCAATCAAGTCAGCATGAACTAAAATCCCTGAGGACTGTTTCCAGCACCTTGTTGAATCCATGCTACGTACTAGATCGGTGTATCTAATAAAGTGGCCAGTGAGTGTGTATATAAGCATATATATGTTAGTACTATAAAACTGGATTAAAGTTGGAGAGCCAAGCAGTAATGGCCTCAGCTGTTCTTAAATTGTATCGAACTGGAACGTCTGGGAAATGGCTTTCTTAGGGCATACTAACCAAGGCTTAATAAAAATACTTATTTGCTTAATGATGCTTAAAGAGTTATACGTTTGAACCCCCATGTTTTTCTCTCAAGGAAATTTCTATTATTTTGCTCATATTTAGACAACAAGCTTAACAAGGAAAAAATCTTTCTTGGAATGATATTGTAATTTTTAGCCAGTAGTTAATACTCATGGAATGTCTCAGCTGTACAAACTATAGGCTTCAGTTCTTGTGTAGGTTCATTAAGACCTGTCAATCAACATTTGTCCTTAACTTTAATTTGCAGGGAAACCTAAGTATAATTCTTTTACTTCACAAACTTAGTTTGGCAATCTAGTTTTGTTGGTTACTGAGCTCACAAATCGGTGTTGTAAAGTGAAAAAATAAATCTTGTTTTTAATAGCCTACTTTAAGGCCTAATGTAGATGGAGTCCCAGCCTAAGTCTCATTATGCAGACTCCTGTTGTATGAAATGAAAATAATAATGCATAACAAGAATAAAATATATTTTCCTATACAGTATATCTGAATACTATTACCCATAGCTAATTCTCAAACAAAGCTTCAACTGTGTACAATTAGGGATTCTAGCTCTTTATTTTGCCAGTAATCCTTGTAAACAGGTTTCTTATTGAGCATTTTAATACTGTACCTTTCAACTTGGGGCTTAGGCAGTCTGAAAATACATTCTGTAAGGCAAAAAGGCTTTATGAATTATAATCAAATGTTATCTGGTACTGTACACTTCTCCCGATTAAAAGAATGGCTTTTGAACAAGCTGACATTTAGTTAAAAAATTGGGCATAACAAGAATTTTTACACATTCAAGCCAGATATCATTAATGATTACTAAGGGATCCATTATGTAAGAGGTTACTTTAGGGCAATTTCTGAATCATAAAGGGTTAATTAATGGAAGTCGTGGAACATTGTGGTGATATACAGTGAACTCCATAATGTTGGGGACAAAAACATATTTTTCTTGACTTGGCTCTGTACTCCACAATTTTAGATTTATAATGGAACAATTTACATGTGGTTAAAGAGCACATCCTCAGTTTTTATTTAAGATTATTTTTTATACATTTTGGTTTTACTGTGTAGAAACATTACTGCACTTTTTATACACACTCCCCCCATTTCAGAGCCTCATAATGTTTAGGACAAATGGCATCACAGGTGATTCTGATTACTTGTGTATTCAATTACGCCCTAGGTTCTAGCAAGTAACAGTAAAAGAGAGCGGTCAGTATTTAGTTTTGATTATAGCCTTTTGATTGCCTTTAGAGTCTGTTATTGGAATTTGTCAACATTAGGGCTGGATTTATGCCAATGAAAATCAAGGAAGTCATTATGAGGCTGAGACATACAGTCAGAAACATAGGCCAAACCTTAGGCTTACCAAAACCAATTGTTTGGAACATCATTAATTAGAAAGAGAGCTCAGAAATTACAGGGGCCTGGTAGCAAAGAGTTCTCACCATAATGATGAAAAACTCTCGAATATGTCCGACAGATCAGAAACAGTCTTCGGGAGGCAGGCCTGGATGTGTCAGTGCCTACTGTCTGCAGAAAACTGTGGAAACAGAACTACAGCTACACTGCAAGATGCAAACCACTAGTTAGCTATAAAAACAGGATGGCCAGGTTACTGTTTGCTAAGAAGCACCTAAAAGAGCCCACAAAGTTCTGGAAAAAGGTTTTGTGGACAAGGGAGACCAACATTCAATCAGAGTGATTGCAAGAGCAAAAAGCCAAAGGGAACTGCCTAAGATAAAAGCACCCCCCCCCCCCCCCCCCCCCCCCTCCATCCTGCTGCCACAGATACTGGCTCACTTGTCTTCATTGATGATGTAACTGCAGATAGCAGCAGAAGAATGAATTCTGAGGTGTACGGCATCTTATATGCTCAAGGTCAGCTAAATGCCTCCAAATCCATTGGACAGTGCTTTATCCTACAGCACGACAATGATCCCAAACACACTGCTAAAGCAAAAAAGGAGTTTTTCAAAACTGAAACATGAAAAATGATTGACTGGCCAAGTCAATCACCCGATCGAAATCCAAATTAACATGTTTTCCATATCCTTAAGCAACTAGCCACCAAAACAAGCAGTAGCTAATGATGGCTGCAGTACAGCCCAGGCAGAGCATTACCAAGATACTCAACACATGGTGATCTCTATGAGTCACAAAGGATATGTGACAAAGTACTAAACATGACTACTTTCATTTACATGAGATCAATGTCCCAAACATGATTATTCCCTAAAATGGGGGGACTGTGCAAAAAAAAATTTTTTTTTTAATGCTGCAATTTCCACATGGTGAAACCAAAGTGCATAAAAATACCTGAGTGTGCACTTAAACCACATATTGCTTGATTACAAATCTAAAAGTGTGGAGTACAGAGCCAAATCAAGAAAAAAAAACTTTTTTTTGTCTCAAACATTACCAAGCTCACTGTGTGTGCTGAAAAGGGAGGTTACCGTAATAGTCTCAAAAATTGGGATGGCAGGTATGCCCCATACCTATATAGTACGGAGAGTTTGGCACTTTTCAGGGTTCCCCACAGAAATAACCACAACAGCCACAGACACTCAGCCCTTAAAAACATTAAATTCTGTACATTCTGACCCCATTTCAACAGACAGATTTCATAAACAACAACTTCACATGTCCACACAATAAAGCCCCAAACTAAGGGGATTTTGCGTTTTCTCCTTCTTCTTCTTCTCATTCTTATTTTTCCTGCCGCCTATCCCACTAACATGTCTCCCCATTGGACATTTTACCGACACCAGCCAAATCTTCACCTACACGACCCAATCAAAAACGCGCATACACACGCAAAATACTCATACCTTTTTACCCTGAAACATTTCCAGTTTCAACAGCTAGCCTGCCTCTGGCCTAGTGGGCAAGGTTACAGTCTTGGGAACATAGGGTGGCACGTTCAAGCCCAGCTAGGAACACGTTTCTTTAACCTGCTTTTACCCTCACTAATAATTGTCTACTACTCAATTATTGCTTTTGCACCATATCTACCCGCCGTTCACCGAACGTATACCGAACTGAACTGCATTATGACATACCGTCTGCATGTTCAGTTATTAACCGGCTACAATATTGCAAAGCCATATGGATTCAACGGGAGCTCTTCTGTGCTTACTGGCCTGTGTTCTTCTTTAAAACCACGGACAGGTTTGCTAATGATATTTCACGCATCGCATAGCTATGTCACGGTGCTGCACAACAAAGTCACAGACTGGTAAACCTCCGGTTGAAGGATTGAATCCCGCCTCGTCCTCAGGCAGATAGTTTCCTCTTTTACACTAATGTTTTCTTACGCTTATATTTGCTTTACCAAAACTCACTCACGGCCACCCATATGCATTTCATGGCGGCAAATGTATTCCTTTTATTAAAAAGTTACACCAGTTCACCACTGTGCCATTTCTACTAACTATATTTCTTCACTTGGCTACCGTACAAAACCTTCTTATCAGCAAACGCCACGTTTCTACATTCATGTTACCTCGCCCTGTTCTCTATCTAGCCACATTCAAACAATTACTACGTATGTACGTTCTGCACCTCCGCATTAAAACATTACATTTAAAATCATGATTCACTCATAATTATAACTACTAGTACTGAACATGACAAAAGCACATCAGTGCAATAGATTTCACACCTTACTTAACCCTCCACTTTAACGATTAGTGCTTTATACCGACTGTTATATATACCATTCGATAACGAAACTTAGCTCGCTCTGTGATCATGTCAACCTTCACCTACATGCCCATTCTGCTAAAAACATATTATTTCAACTATATATGAAAGAACTGAGGAAATATTGGGTAGCATTGCTTTGGAATACATCTTATTTAATTTCGGTGAGGCAAGATAGCCTATATTGTTTGTAGTACCGTAACTTGGCGTCATTTTGATATCAATACTTTTAATGGCAGGCCTGGATTTTGGCAGTCTGAATGAATGAGTTATAGATGGTGTATGTCTTGTATGTGTGAGTAACTTGGCATTTTTGTACGTTGAAAACGTGTTTATGAGATTATATTATTACACATACAAACATTACTGTAGATTACAAAAAATAATAGTGACAGTGCTATACTAATCTGGCTAGTATAGGGATATAATGTTGAATGAATGTTATATGTATGTGGCTATATTGCAAAGCAGAATGAAGACAGCTAGATGTACTTACATAATTAATGTAAGTGGTTATGTTACAGTAGAGAAACAGACAGAGTAAATAGCTACGTGATTCAATATGACTGGCTATACAAACACACTTAGTTACCAGAATATGTATAAGATATACTGTAACTAAATTAATAAACAAAATACTAGCAATAAATAGCTAGCTAACTACCTAGCTGCTTATCCTATGCAGCTGTGAGTGATATGTAATGGCTTTTTTAAAAAAAATTTCATACTACCATGTAAACTGGCAAGGCACTGGGCAGGCAAGCTAAAAAGAATACATAGCTAACAATGTTAACTGACTTAGCCAGCCAGTTACGTTAGCTAGCTAACATTGTTAGCTAACATTAGCCGTACTAACGTTACTAAGCTGGCATCACAAATAATTATTTTGCAGACATTACACTTCTAAATCAGATTTTAGCTCGCTAATAGCCTAATTTTAGTTAATCACAATTAGCTGCATGTATAGCCAGTATCATCAACCCTGTGCTCATCATTATTCTCCTGAATCTCCTCCTCAATAACCTGCCTCAATATTTTCTTTACAAATCTGCGGATATCCATCGTTTCAGACAGTTCACTGACACTAACGTTACTGAGCAAGAAATATTCGGACTCGTCTACAAAACTTTGCATAGTGCGTAGTTTGCGTACGTTTGTCAGACAAGCGGAACTGTCAGTCTGAACTCTGTGACTGAACTTTACTATACCAGTGCTAGCCATCGAAACGTCTGATTGCAACCTACTGTGCCTACTAGTCGGTTAGGTTACTTATTGCTCGATTTGAAGGGGGCGATTTGTTTACTTTAGGGCTCCATTAAACGGAATGATATTTGGGGCTGTATCTCTTTTTTTTTGGATGTCAAAATTTTTTATTTATTTATTTTCTTTGGTGTCAAAAGGTCCGGGGCTAGACAAAAAACATCCTGGGCTTCAGCCCTGGAAGCCCACCCCTAGTGACGCCACTGCTCTTCTGACCACGTTGCCTCTTACTGAACCCACATACTCTCTCCTGACCACACCACCTCTTATTGAACCCAGACTCTCCTGACCACGCCGCCTCTTGCTGAACCCACAGACTCTACTGACCATGCCGCCTCTTACTGAACCCACAGACTCTACTGACCACGTCGCCTCTTACCGAACCCACAGACTCTACTGACCACACCGCCTCTTACCGAACCCACAGACTCTACTGACCATGCCGCCTCTTACTGAACCCTCTGACTCTCGACTGACTACGTTGCCTCTTACTGAACCCAGACTCTCTCTTGACCATGTCGCCTCTTGCTGAACCCACGGACTGTACTGACCACGCCGCCTCTTACTGAACCCGCAGACTCTCTCCTGAACATGCCACCTCTTACTGAACCCGCAGACTCTTTCCTGACCTTTCCGCCTCTTACTGAACCCGCAGACTCTACTGACCATGTTGCCTCTTACTGAACCCACAGACTCTACTGACCATGCCACCTCTTACTGAACCCACAGACTCTCTACTGACCACGCCGCCTCTTACCGAACCCACAGACTCTACTGACCACGCCACCTCTTACCGAACCCACAGACTCTACTGACCACGCCGCCTCTTACTGAACCCGCAGACTCTCTCCTGAACATGTCGCCTCTTATTGACCTCGCAGGCTTCATATCTGGTTCATAGATCTCTGGATCAGTACTGTGAAATGCTGTAAACTGATCCCAGCATGAGCCCCCAAAATTATGTTACACACCCCAGGATTTGAGGTGGCAATCAGAAGATGTGTTTGATTCCTGGCGTTTTAGATGGAAAGTAAGAAAGAGATTTTGAGATGTTTGCTGTTGTTAAAACTCTTCATCAGGAATTTAATTTATTATAATAATAAATGATTTAAAAGTAAACATATACGGCATTCTTATAGATCTCACCTATTGGAATTATAAAAATATACCTCATGGCATTACATGAATACAGGCCTATGGATATTACATAGAAAACAAATACAATAACCTTATGAAGTTCAAATATTAAAACTACACAACTCAATACACTTTTACAATACTGCCCTACAAAGCATAACTGCAGTAACTACGCAAAGGGTAAAACTGAGAAAAATGGCTTTAAAGTGTTTTAACTGGCCAGCCAAATGGGTTATAGGTATATCAGTGATATTGCACTAATTGTACATGTATTCATGAGGTAATTTTTATGCCCAAAAACCATGACGGCTGTTTTGACCTTTGACCCCAAAAATGTAGTTACTGCACTCTGCCTTTGCATTGCCTTAAATGGTTCTAAGAGCAATGCAAAAGCAAAGTGCAGTAACTACAATGTTGTTGTTTTCTTTCAGCTTTTACATTGTGTTTTTCTTTTGTTATAATTGTATTTAACAGTATTTAACAACTCTACTTATGGATTTGTGCATGTTTAATTAAGTCTGGACAAATTGAGAATTTTAGATGTCATATTTTAGTCTTAATACCATTTCATTTCACTTTTTTACTTATTCGCCTATCTAGATAATAATTTTCCTATAAATTAAACTTTGCATCATCATCTTCATTTTCATCATCGTTGTCACCGCCACCACTGTTGTTGCCTTGATGACAATCACATTAATAATTTCCATTATTCTTGTCTTTACTATTTAACACAATGAATAAATACAAGCTACACTGAATCACAGTAAAATTTGTTTATTATATTACATGTTTTAAACAGCGGCGACTGGTGAGCTGAAAATTGGTGGGGCGCAAAACTTTCCTTTAAACTAATCATTGATCTGAAACTGTATTAATTAATTTTCAGTGATTAACAAGCATGCAAACGATCTGACTAATCAATTGAAAAGTGACACACAGCTTCTTCGCATTGTGTTAGGGAGCTTAAATGATAAATGCGATTTAGAAAAATCAGTTTTAAACACTAAGCAGTGGCAGAAACTTCCCCTGATTTTCCCCTGAGTAGCAATATAATTAATCCACAAAATAGGCTACTCAATACTATCATATATAGCCAGCTCTCCCCAAATAGGCAGTTTTAGTGAGTAGCCTAGGCCTTATAGTCTACATTTATTTTCATTTGCAGTATGAAATTGTGCACATTTTAATCAACATTATTTGCGGATACATGCACTTCTTTCTCCGCGCTCGTATTCATGGCAAATATCCGCAATTCGTAGGCTAGATTGTAAACAATCTTGAAGTGCATGACATGGCATCGGCGATGATGTGAATTTACAGATGATGTTACAGCTTTCAGGGAGCAGGTAAGCTAACGCTAGCTAACTAAACATCGCCTGTCACTCAGCATATATAGCGAGGCTGACAGGTATTTTATAATGTGATTGCTAGTTTCTCAACGCTTAATGTCATCGTTACTTAGCCTACCTGGGTATTTTCTTTTTAAGGCCAGATCCACCATCCTCTTTCCCCTGGATAGTGCCATCTCAAACAGAGTTGTTGTGTGAGGTTAGATGGGTGAAATCGGCTGGTGGTAGAATCCCAAAGCAGCTGCGTGAGGTAGGCTAACTTAGATGGGTAAAGCGTGAAATCGGCCGGTAGGATCCCAAAGCAGACCGCAGTTACTGCGGTCTGCCATGGTTTTGAGTCGGATTTTGTAGTTACTGCAATTTTTATACAGTTTTTTCTCTAAAACAAAGCAAAATTGAACTCTGAAACTTTGTCACAAGATAAAACAGATATCAAGAAGTTCATTTTTAGTTATAACTCAATTTCGACCAGAAATGTAGTTACTGCGGTTAGCCTTTGGACGGCAGAATACATCAGAATGATTACTCTTCAATACTGAATTCATATTGCATGCGCTCTCTCTTGTGTAGCTAGGTTATTACCCATACTGTATTAGATGTGCAGCTACCTTGTCATATGGTTAATGTCAAAATATGGAATACTGACATACCAGCATGTAAAATAGTGTAGCTATAAATTCTACAATAGTCAAGAAATAACATGACTTCTACAAATGTGGAGACTCAAAAATAAGTTAACAACATTAAGTGACGTCAATAACACATATCTGGAGAAATCAAATGTGATGTAACATAGGGGAGTCGGAACCAAGCGACCAAAACCAGGCTTCGTTTTTGAAGCTGACTTCCTGGTCTTGTTTTGAGACAGTGCTCACTAGCGCCATTGTGGTTGGCTCCAGTATAGGTGTTTCCATATCCGGTCTCCATGTAAGTCTACAGTCAAAATACAGAAAAGTCAATTTTTTCTCACAAGAACATATAGTCACAATATGTGTATTTTCTTCGTCTTATGTCTGTCCATAGGTCGATTTCATGATTTATTGTCATTTGCGCACTGTTAGAATATTTCTGTGGACCAATGAGGTACAGTTTGCGTCACTTCCTGATCACTGTGGAGGACTGAGCTACAGTAGGGGCTACAGTCTGTGGTCACTGGGGTGGGAGGTGGCGCCTCATGGCCTTGACATTGCGACTTCGACTCCATCCACTTATTATCTGTGCGAAGTCAGAAAATGCAGACATCCCATTTCGTATAGTGATTTCATTATGGTGTGTGCTATTTACAGCTACACTGATCGACCATAAAATAATACTTCTCTGAAGTTTTTTGGTAGCTAAGTCATTTTTACTATTTCCTTTAGCCAAAAATAGGCTTAACCAAATAGGCTAAGACGGCAAATGCTTATTTGCTATATTAAGTAGTCCAGTATGCTAAAACAGTTAGCAACTTCGGCTACCAAGCCATTTGGCTAGCAAGCTAGCTAACTAACCCTATCCAGCAAATATTCAATCTGTCAAACGTGTTTGACGGCTTGTCAGTCGTGTACATTCCGTAAATGTTTACCTGGGCCATGCTTCATGGATGTGACAAAGCTAATTATAATCCCGATTTTTGGAATAAACTGCATAATTTTCAGCTTCACGAAGCGAATTCAGAGCTTTAAGGTCTATGCTTTAATTTGTTGGATAACATGAACACACGGTGAAATCACAAACAGACAGAAGTTAATGAAATTAACAATCATTGTAAGACAGGCATTTAGAAAGGAACATGTTTTTAGCATTTAAGAGACCAACAAGATCCTTTAAGCTAATGGTTCTCAGACTCGGTCCTGGGGGCTCCCTGCGTATGTTGACTTTGGTTCCAACCACAATTGACTATTCGTTCATTTTAACAAGTGTTGTTTATTCTTATTACGTGATTTTCGTTTTAGAGGGATTGTTTACCCTCTGCAGAACATTATGCCAGAAACAACTAGGCATGCCATGAATAATAAAGTTCCCATGTTCATATTGTGCTATCAAAAATGCAAACAATTACATTAAACATGTAACAATTTTTATCGCAGTGTAGGAAAAACAAACGCACCATTGAAACACAGGAGTGATGGTTGCTGAAAATGGGCCTCTGTACGCCTATATACAGTATACAACAGAAGTGAGTACACCCCTGTGCAATATCACTTAAATGTCAAATGATTCAAAATTGTATCACCTTACAGTAATTACATTACTTCTAAGTTGAACAGTAGGGTATTTGCTCTTATGTAAAATTAAAAACTAACAGTTCAGATTTACTATATTAAAAATACAGGCCCCACAGTAGGAACACAATGCAACAAAAGTCAGTACACCTTTCATTACTGAGATTCAAATCTTTTATTTTTTCAATACTTCGTATGTATACCTTTATTTTTGATGACAGACTCAATCCTCCTCAGCATAGAGGATACCAGTGTTGCACAAATTTCTGGAGAGATGTTCTGCCATTCTTCAGAGACAATATTTTTCAGCTGCTCTTTGCTGGATGGGGTTGTGTTGCTCTACCTTTCTCTTTAAAATACCCCAAAGGTGTTCTATTGGATTCAAGTCAGGCGACATACTTGGCCAGGTCATAGTTTTCACTTTTTTCTTCTTTAGAAACTCTTTCGTGATTTTGGCAGTGTGCTTTGGATCATTATCATGCTGGAAT
The DNA here is from genome assembly GCF_013347855.1 of Anguilla anguilla. Lineage (NCBI taxonomy): Eukaryota > Metazoa > Chordata > Actinopteri > Anguilliformes > Anguillidae > Anguilla > Anguilla anguilla. Next base: position 28,306,487 of record NC_049207.1, read on the forward strand.
ATTCCTCTTCTGCCAAGCTTCTGGAGACTGGGAGTCATCTTGTCAGCCAGTATTTTGGTATATCCACGGGCATTCATGGTACCATCTATAAATGTCATCTCCCCCAACACCTTTTGCACTCATGCAGCCCCATATCATCACACTCCCACCTCTGTGCTTCACTGTCGGGACTATGCATTCACTGTGGTAGTCTTGGCCAGGTTCACGCCAAACATGCTGGACCCCATCTGATCCAAACAAATTTGTCTTGGTCTCATCTGACCAAAGAATGTGCTCCCAATATTTATCAGGCTTCTTTTCATGTTCTTTAGCAAAGTTTAATCTTGCAGTTTTGTGCCGAAGAGCAAGCAAGGGTTTTTTTCTTGGACGCCGTCCATAGAGGTTGATGTTATGCAATGTCCTTCACACTGTCTGAGCTGTCACAGAAACTCCTATTTCCATTGATAACCCCTGTGCCAAGTCTGAAGCACTTGCCCGTCTGTTTTTCAGAGCTAGATTGTGCAAGTAGCGCACTGTCCGTGGCGTCATTTTAGGAGGACAGCCACTGCGGCTCTGATTAGTGGTACTATGGCTCATTCTATACCTCCTGATTACTGCTGCAACTGTGTTTCGACTAATTTTTAGTTGGTCACCGATCTTCCTGTATTCTTTTCCATCTTTGTGAAGTCTCACAATCAGATTTTTCAATTCCTCTGGAAATTCTTTTCCATGTGGAGCCATGATGCAGGCATGCAGATAGACACAGCCCATAGGTCAAAATTGAGAAAGTTCTGGTGTTCATAGGTCATTTTATAACCATGTTCATGCAATTAGGCTAATTGGAAATCACAGGTGTACTCAATTTTGTTTCAATGATCACAGGTTTTCTAACTTGTGTGATAGTGATCACAGGTGTATTCACTTTTGTTGCATTGAGTTTCTACTTTGAGGCCTGTATTTTCAATATAGTCTTTCTAAAGTATTTGTTTTTTGTTGTTCATAAGAGGAAATACTCTACGTGGCAACTTAGAAATAAAGCAATTATTGAGAGGTGATACAATTTTGAATCATTTGACATTTAAGTGATATTGCACAGGGGTGTACTCACTTCTGTTGTATACTGTAGATACTGTATTCCATTAAAATCAGCCGTTTCCAGATATAATAGTCATTTACCGCATTAACAATGTCTAGACTGTATTTCTGATCAATTTAATGTTATTTTAATTGAATTGTGCTTTTCTTTCAAAAATAAGGACATTTCTAAGTGACCCCAAACTTTTGAACGGTAGTGTATATGAAAAAGGTTTTGTAGTAGTGTGTACTTTATGTTGCTTTGTACTTTTCACTTCTTTCATTTTTTTAGCACAAGCTGGTCGTCCTTAGTCTTTCTCAGTGAGATTATAGGATGATGTCTCTTCAGTTATTTATTTCTGGGGGTTTGCCTTACTCATTTACTCATTGTTTTAACAAAGTGTGAGTGACTCTGTGAGTGTTTGAAATTATTTTAAAAGACAAAAGCACCTCATTTGTATAAAAGGACTGAGAGACATTTAAATAATTTAAGACAAAAGCACCTAATTTGTGTAAAAGGACTGATTCTCTACTATAGATCAAGTACTATTTCAGAAATTCAGTTGCTTTACAACATGTAAAAATGTAGAGGGTACTTGCCGTGCCAGTTGGCCATATTCATGATTCATCATTTTGAATGGTTTGCTTTGGATCATTTAGTCAATCAACCAATCAAATTTTATTTGTATAGCATATTTTACAGCAGTTGTCACAATACACTTTACAGACAACCCTGGCCTAGACCCCCACAGGAGCAAGCACAAGGCAACAGTGGCAAGGAAAAACTCACTGTGGCAGATGGGAAGAAACCTTGGAAGGAACCAGGCTCAAGGGGAAAACCCATCCTCCTCTGGTCGGCTCAGGGTGTTGATTGGTGGTCAACATGTTTCTAATCTAAAAAAAAAAAAAGAAGAAGGTAGAAACGGTGATTAGGGAATTTGCAATAAAACAGACAGTGGGTAAAGTGGCAGTGGTATGAATTGGGGGGGCCCCGCCAGGAATAATATATGGCTGCATAGCTACTAGGACAGGGATGGAGAGCCCATGCAGTCATGGGGGGGGGACAACCATACCCGCCTATCAAGAGCCAGCCTATGTAAAGTCAGGTCAGAGCTGATTGACAGGTGACAGTAAAGAAAGGATTGCCACCCCACAATGCTCTATGACTACAGGCTTCTCCCAGCCTGTCTCCAGACTATAACTGATTATAAGCCTGAGCATAGAGGTGCGTTTTTAATCTAGATTTAAATATTGAGACTGTGTCTGACTCCTTTGTAAATTTTGGAGGCCTGTTCCACAGTAGTGGGGCTCTGTAAGAGAAAGCTCTACTACCTTTTAGGGTTTTGGAAATTCTTGGGACTACCAAGTAGCCTGCGTCTTAAGAACGGAGTGACCTTGTGGGCTTATAAGGTAGGAGCAGGTTGGTTTTGTACACTGGTGCACATCCATGCAGAGCTTTAAAGGTCAGGAGCAAAACCTGGAAATCTATCCTATGCTTAATGGGTACCTAGTGAAGCGACGCTAGCACTGGAGTAATGTGCTCACACTTCTTAGTTCTGGTCAAGATACGAGCAGCTGCATTCTGCACAAGCTGGAGAATCCTTAACAAGTTATTAGGGCAGCCAGATAGCATGGCATTACAGTAATCTAGCCTAGACGTAAGAAAAGCATGGATCAATTTTTCTGCGTCCCCAACTGACAGGAAATGCCTGATTTTAGCTATGTTGCATAACTGAAAGAAGGCAATTCCGGATGTTTTTTATATGCGTGTCAAACAGAGGAGGCTGGTCCATAGAGGCAGAGGAGGTTACTCCTCCTCTATTTTTGAGAGGCAAGAGGGAGATCAAAATATAAAAAGGGTAATTGGTTGAAATAAACCATTACCAAATCTCAGTATCATTTCTAAAATATTTTTTCTCTCTTTGTTGAAATTCTGATTAAAATGCTTCAACAGCGACACCTGCAGGTCAGGCAAGACGGGAAAGGGCAGTCTGTGTGAAATGGTGGTGGGGGGCAGAGGAGGACGGGCTCCTGCTGTCCTCCTTAGGGCGGGATCTCTTATATCAATTTAATGTACTTCATTTTTTTTATGCTAATCTGTTATTGGCCAAAACATGTAAAATGATGCGCCAAGGGAGGACGTCCTTCCTAACCAATCAACAACCAGACTACAATATTGATGCATTGGTCCAATGATAATTTCCAAATTTCATCTTCAATTCTCTACCACTGTATGTTATTATCTCATAAAAAACACGTTTTCAACGTACAAAAATGCCAAGTTACTTGCACATACAAGACATACACTGACTATAACTCATTCATTCAGACTGCCAAAATCCAGGCCTGTCATTAAAAGTATTGATATCCAAATGACGCCAAGTTACGGTACTACAAACAATATAGGCTATCTTGCCTCACCGAAATTAAATAAGATGTATTCCAAAGCAATGCTACCCAATATTTCCTCAATTCTTTCAAGTCACTTTGATAGGCTTATCTGCAGGTAGGAATCCTCTTCGCTGTTTTGCTAAGCTAGAACCGGAAAACTTGATAGTGGAGAATAGGAGCAGATGCATATGTCCCAGCAGGCTTTGCATATGAGAAAATAACAACAGTGTGAGATAAATTAGGAGAAATTATGATAGTTGAAACAATATGTTTTTAGCAGAATGGGCATGTAGGTGAAGGTTGACATGATCACAGACTATAGTGCGAAGTAAATGAAGTGACCATGTACGAGCTTAGTTTCCTTATCGAACGATATATATAACAGTCTGTATATAACATTAGTCGTTGAAGTGGGGGGGTAGGGAAAAAAAAAAAATCTATTGCACTGATGTGCTTTTGTCATGTTCAGTAGTAGTTATAATTATAAGTGAATCATGATTTTAAATGTAATGTTTTAATGCGGAGTTGCAGAACGTACATACGTAGTAATTGTTTGTATGTGGCTAGATAGAGAACAGGGCGAGGTAACATGAATGTAGAAACATGGCGTTTGCTGATAAGAAGGTTTTGTATGGTAGCCAAGTGAAGAAATATAGTTAGTAGAAATGGCACAGTGGTGAACTGGTGTAACTTTTTAATAAAAGGAATACATTTGCCGCCATGAAATGCATATGGGTGGCCGTGAGTGAGTTTTGGTAAAGCAAATATAAGCGTAAGAAAACATTAGTGTAAAAGAGGAAACTATCTGCCTGAGGACGAGGCGGGATTCAATCCTTCAACTGGAGGATTACCAGTCTGTGACTTTGCTGTGCAGCACCGTGACATAGCTATGCAATGCGTGAAATATAATTAGCAAACCTGTCCGTGGTTTTAAAGAAGAACACAGGCCAGTAAGCACAGAAGAGCTCCCCTCCCGTTGAATCCATATGGCTTTGCAATATTGTAGCCGGTTAATAACTGAACGTGCAGACGGTACGTCATAATGCAGTGTATATGTTTGGTGAACGGTGGGTAGATATGGTGCAAAAGCAATAATTGAGAAGTAGTAGACAATTATTAGTGAGGGTAAAAGCAGGTTAAAGAAACGTGTTCCTAGCTGGGCTTGAACGTGCCACCCCATGTTCCCAAGACTGTAACCTTGCCCACTAGGCCAGAGGCAGGCTAGCTGTTGAAACTGGAAATGTTTCAGGGTAAAAAGGTATGGGTATTTTGCGTGTGTATGCACGTTTTTGATTGGGTCGTGTAGGTGAAGATTTGGCTGGTGTCGGTAAAATGTCCAATGGGGAGACATGTCGCCGCGGATGGCTGCCTCGGTGTGTTGGTGCACATTGTTTTGCCTTGTTTTGTTTGTAAATTCAGTGTTTTGCGATAGCATCCGGAACTCTTTCACCAGGGAAGAGCTCATGAATATCAGGGTAACAACTCCTGTGGATTTATTTCCGAACATTCTCATCACATCTGCGGAATTACTGGTCACTTTTGTCAAAGGTACGCTCACCCTTGTTCACGCAGTGAAACGCCGGAGGAGAGGGAAACGTGCCGGTGCGCTCGTGCGTCTCCGCAGACGCGGTCTACGCACTCCGTTACCGGGAATATTTCTATCTAACGTGCGATCGCTGTGCAATAAACTGGACGAACTCCAGCTACTGGTGGATAAAAACAGAGACTTTTCAACATCTTCCGTTTTGTGCTTCACGGAAACTTGGCTGTGTGGATCGATACCGGACTCTGCGCTGCAGCTGGCAGGCTTTCAGCTATTCAGAGCGGATCGCGACACAGAGCGCTCCGGCAAAATGAAAGGTGGAGGTATTTGTTTTTATACAAACAGTGGCTGGTGTAAAGATGTTACAGTGATTATGCAGCACTGTTCTCCTGTTCTGGAAACTTTTTTCATCAACTGCAAACCCTTCTACTCCCCCCGCGAGTTCGCTTCATTCATTCTGGTCGGTGTTTACATTCCACCGCAAGCCCTCGTGCAGGAGGCACAGCGTACGCTCGCCGACCAGATACTGTGTGTGGAGCGGACAAACCCGGACTCTTTCGTTATCGTCCTCGGCGACTTTAACAAAGGGAATCTCAGCCACGAACTGCCTAAATACCACCAGTTGATTAAATGCCCGACCAGAGAGGAGAACACTTTAGATCACTGCTACAGTGCAATCAACCGTGCCTATCACGCCGTCCCCCGCGCTGCACTGGGACACTCTGACCACATCATAGTCCACCTGATTCCTGCATACAGGCAGAAATTAAAACTCTGCAAACCTGTTGTGAGGACATCTAAGAAGTGGACCAGTGAAGCTATGGAGGATCTTCGCACGTGCTTGGACTGCACTGACTGGGATGTTTTCAGGACTGCTACCATCAGTCTGGATGAGTACACAGAGGCTGTGACATCATACATCAGCTTCTGTGAGGACAGCTGTGTACCATCACGCACCAGGGTTATCTACAACAACGACAAACCCTGGTTTACAGCTAAACTCAGACAGCTAAGGCTGGCAAAGGAGGAAGCATTTAGGAGTGGGGACAAGGACCGGTTTAAAGAGTCTAAATACAGGTTTAGCAAGGCGGTGAGAGATGCTAAACGACTGTACTCTGAGAAACTCCAACAGCAGTTCTCAGAAAACAACTCGGCCTCTGTCTGGAAGGGCCTCAGACAGATCACCAACTACAAACCGAAAGCCCCCCACTCCACTAATGACTTGCGCCTGGCCAACGACCTGAATGAGTTTTACTGCCGATTTGAAAGACAATGGGACAGTCCTGACACCATCCCCCGTGAACCCATTCACCAGCTCCAGACCACCAGCTCCTCCTCCCCCATCTCAGCAGGAGCCCGGGCCTCTCTACAATCACCCACCTCAGAGGCCCCCTCCCCCTCCCCTATCACAATGACGACTCTCTCCCTCCTGGAGAGGGACGTTAACAGACTATTCAAGAGACAGAACCCCCGCAAAGCAGCTGGACCAGACTCTGTCTCTCCCTCCACCCTGAAGCACTGTGCCGATCAGCTGTCTCCGGTGTTCACAGACATTTTTAACACCTCACTGGAGACATGCCACGTACCAGCCTGCTTCAAGACCTCTACCATTATCCCCGTCCCCAAAAAAACAAGGACCGCAGGACTCAATGACTACAGACCCGTCGCCCTGACCTCTGTGGTAATGAAGTCTTTTGAGCGCCTTGTACTGTCCCACCTCAAAACCATCACGGACCCACTCCTGGACCCCCTGCAGTTCGCATACAGAGCCAACAGGTCTGTGGACGATGCTGTAAACATGGCCCTCCACTTCATCCTCCAGCACCTGGACACTGCAGGAACCTATGTCAGGATCCTGTTTGTGGACTTCAGCTCCGCCTTCAATACCATCATCCCGGCTCTACTACAGGACAAGCTCTCCCAGCTGCACGTGCCTGACTGCACCTGCAGGTGGATCACCGACTTCCTGTCTGACAGGAAGCAGCACGTGAAGCTGGGGAAACACGTCTCCGACTCCCGGACCATCAGCACCGGCTCCCCTCAAGGCTGCATCCTTTCTCCTCTACTCTTCTCCCTGTATACCAATAGCTGCACCTCCAGTCATCAGTCAGTCAAGCTCCTGAAGTTTGCAGACGACACCACTCTCATTGGACTCATCTCTGGTGGGGATGAGTCTGCCTACAGGAGAGAGATTGAACATCTGGTGTCCTGGTGCAGCCATAACAACCTGGAGCTCAACGCCCTAAAGACAGTAGAGATGGTAGTGGACTTCAGAAGGAACGCAGCCCCACCCGCCCCCATCACCCTGCATGACTCCCCAGTCGACACTGTGGAGTCCTTCTGCTTCCTGGGCACCATCATCACCCAGGACCTCAAGTGGGAGCTGAACATCACCTCCCTCACCAAGAAGGCTCAGCAGAGGATGTACTTCCTGCGGCAGCTGAAGAAGTTCAACCTGCCAATGACAATGATGGTGCACTTCTACACTGCCATCATTGAGTCCATCCTCACCTCCTCCATCACCATCTGGTACGCTGCTGCCACTGCCAAGGACAAGGGCAGACTGCAGCGTATCATTCGCGCCGCTGAGAGGGTGATTGGCTGCAATCTGCCATCCCTCCAGGACCTGCACACCTCCAGGGCCCTGAGGCGGGCAGGAAAGATTGTGGCCGACCCCTCCCACCCTGGACACAAACTCTTGCAAACACTCCCCTCCGGCAGGAGGCTGCGGTCCATCAGGACCAAAACCTCACGTCATAAGAACAGTTTTTTCCCGACTGCAGCTGGCCTTATCAACAAGGCCCGGGACCCCCACTGATGCCACTGTCACTGTACTGTTATCCTGACCCCCACGGACACCAACAGACAGCACCTGTACTTAAAACCACTTTATCCCCTTGCACTATTGTTATTGTTTTGCACTATGTTTATGTTATGTTATGTTATGTTTTGTCTGTTATGTTTTTTACTGCACTATTGTTCATCTTACTCTATTTATCTTATTTTATGTTCACTGTTACGCACCACCTGACCAAAACAAATTCCTTGTATGTGTAAACCTACTTGGCAATAAACCCGATTCTGATTCTGATTCTGATTCTGATGTTGTTAGTGGGATAGGTGGCAGGAAAAATAAGAATGAGAAGAAGAAGAAGGAGAAAACGCAAAATCCCCTTAGTTTGGGGCTTTATTGTGTGGACATGTGAAGTTGTTGTTTATGAAATCTGTCTGTTGAAATGGGGTCAGAATGTACAGAATTTAATGTTTTTAAGGGCTGAGTGTCTGTGGCTGTTGTGGTTATTTCTGTGGGGAACCCTGAAAAGTGCCAAACTCTCGGTGCTGTATAGGTATGGGGCATGCACCTGCCAAGGTGTAACTTGGCGGGATGGCATACCTGCCATCCCAATAACGTGCAAATTGCGAACTACTTTTAAAACACATCACTAAAAAATTACATTTTATTTAAGCCTTTTCAACCAGAGGAGGCTGGTCCATAGAGGCAGAGGAGGTTGTCCAAATTTCCTTTTTTCAGATTTACGTTTCCCTTTTTTATCGAGCAGTAGCTAGCTACTTGCGTTAGCCAACGTAACAGTTAGCTTATTGTAGCAGCCCTGAGGGACTGAGCTAATGGCGAGAATGGATTTTGAGGAGAATGGTGCTGCTATTGCTAACAAGGCAATTAACGGCAGCGTGAGTGAGGGGGTCACAGAGAGGCATGGACGCAGACACAGAGAGTGGGATGGGGAAGAATATCTTGTGGATTACTTGTTGTCACAGCCATTCTACAGTTTGGATTACGCAGCAGGTGAGGATCAAGACTGCTGGACGACCAGCTCCACAGATAACCATTATCAAAAATGCTAATTCTAGTGACACATTATGCACACACAAGGTTCATTCCCATCCAGAGCCCGCAGTGATTAGATGTGTCTTTCCCTCTCGTTCACCTGGCCTCTTTTTTATATTCATCCGTTGTGTTGTAATATGATATGTAAGGAATAAACCACGATGTGCTGGAAAATAATGTAGGGTCGCTTAACCAGCCCCGAAGTAGGCTACATTATTTTCCAATAACGGGACACCTCGGAGGGGTTTATTCCACTTATACAGCTGGTTACCAACAATGCCTATATATGGTTACTTTTATATTTGTTGATTTTTTTCGATTTAATCAGCTGAAAGTGAAATATTCTTCCGCAGGCGTTTGGGCATATTATTTTACCGTTGTCAAGCAAAACTCTGGTTGGTAGTTCCATTTGCACCGTTGTTAAACAAAAACCTCTGGTCGTTAATTCTATGAAAACAATGATTCTATCAAGAAAAAATAGTTCCTTCTCGTTTTATACCATACAGTTATTACCAATTTTGGTCATTTTTGTCATTACATTATTTAATAAAACTGCATGAAACCATAAGTCAATCAAATTAATCTCCCTAACACCGTCTTGCTTTTTAAATGGTGTGGTCACGCAGTGTAGACATAATGTCTTTCTAAGACCCGTCACTTGTTACCTAGCCAATATTAAAATTCTTGGTTTTAGGTCAGAATGGTCTCATGGCATGCTTGTTATCCCGGCTAGCTAGCTAGCTAACTATTGAATTGTATTTAAAACAGCGGTTACTATAAACGGAATCGTTCACAAACATATGGATGAAAATGCATCCCGTAGCCATGAGTTAAATGCGGAACGCCTATTCTACTGTCCAGATAAGGGACGATTCCAATTTGCGCGATGGCTGGCAACCGTAAATAAAGCTAGCAACAGTAACTAGAAATGTGATTCAACGTTGCCATTAATTGTGAAATTGGACTTGAAAAGGGAAGGGGGTGTAACGACAATTCAAAAACGAAATAATGTTGCTGTTTAAACTGCTTTAGAATGCTGGATTTTGTAGCGCATTGATTTTAGAACTGTTTAAAGGCCGAGGTGTCCCTTTACTGAGAAATAATGCCCACCCTTGGACCAATCAGAATCGAGTATTCAGCCAAGCTGTTGTATAAATGATAATATGATATTTGTTCCTTATGGAAGATGGGGATAAACCTCAGGTGCATTACTTACCTTAGTTGTACAGTAAGTTTGCATTAGGTTGCTAGTTGGATTATTGCTACATTTGAACATAATAACATAACATAACTTGAACATAAGAAAGTAGAGATAAGTAGCCAACTAGTGTAAAATAACATGACGCCGTGGGTTGGTTTTCTTCCTGTCCTCCCCAATTTTTTGAGTCACCAGTCGCCACTGGTGTCAAAGGATAGATCAGGATCAATGGTGACACCAAGGTCTTTAACAACCATATTAGGTTCAGCCAAACAACATCACAATTTAAGGTAAGAGTAGACATTTTCTCCCTTAATATTTTGGGACCTAAAACCAACATTTAGGTCTTATCCGAATTCAGGAGCAGAAAATTAGAAAGCATCCAAACCTTGATATCTACAATACAGGCCTCTAATCATGAAAGTGGCAGTCTTACGCCAGGTTTTATTGAAATACAGATCTGTGTATTGTCCGCATAACAGTGGAACTCTACGCCATGTGCTCGGATAATACTGCCAAGTGGTAGCATATAAAGTGAGAAAAGTACTGGTTCTAGTACTGATCCTTGTGGAATACTGTATTTCATTTTTGATTAGCTGGACTCTTCTTCCAGACACAGGTCTGGAGTCTGTCCAGTAGAATTCCATGATCAGTTGTATCAAAAGCTGCACTCAGGTCATGGAGTACAAGAACCAACACAGAGTTACGGTCAGTTGACAGTAGTAGATAATGAGAAACCTTGATAAGTGCGGTTTCTGTGCTGTGGTGGGGTCTAAACCCTGATTGGAATATTTCAAGGATACCGTTAGAGCTAAAGTATGCACTAAGTTGTTTAGCAACAGTTTTATCCAATAATTTTGATAAAAATGGAAGGTTTGAAATAGGTCTATAATTTTCCATTTTATCAGGTTCTAGGTTTGGTTTCTTCAATAATGGCTTAATAACTGCCACTTTTAGTGACTCAGGTACGTATCCTGTGACTAGGGATGTGTTAATGATTTTTAGTATGTGCTGGCCTAGTACAGTTCATTAACCCAATTTGAAGGAATGGGATTGAGCAGACAGGTAGTTGGTTTTGAAGACAAAACGGTGTTCAGATAGCTCATCCATGCTAATGGCCGTAAAACAGTTTAGTGCCGCTGTCTGTACAACTTCCTGTTGTGACCAGGCACTGGGCTGTTTATTTATACAAACAGGAGTAGTGTATGATGGAGGGGTCAGTTTGGAGATCTGGTCTCTAATAGCCTCAATTTTATGATCGAAAAAATTCATAAAGTCATTGCTGCTAAGATTGGAAGGACTAAGTTGACAACTCTGATGATTGTTTTTTAATTAATTTTTCCACAGTAATAAATAGAAATTTTGGGTTGTTTCTTTTGTTCAATTGGTTTTGAGAAAAAGGCAGATCTAGCAGAAGCAAGAGCTTGCTTATACTGAAGAAGGCTGTTTTTCCATGCAAGACAAAACACTTCTCGCTTTGTTGACCGCATAAGTCTTTACATTTAAAAAAATGAACAAATTAACATTATACCAACTGTATAACTCTTAGGCAAATAGTGACCCTTCAATCAGAAAACAAGTCAAATCATTCATTACAACAATTTATTAATTTGAATTTTCCCCTGTCGTTTGTTTCCAGCAGTGGTACTTGGGGTTAAAAGAACTTCACTGGCATGTCATTGCCATGGTTTAACAATGGTGCAGCTCCACACTCCACTGTAAAGTCTATGTAGAGGAAACACAAAACTTAGAAAACAGAAAACAGTTGACAGATCAGACATGGTCCCCATGGTCTTCCGTGCTCTCTCCTCCCTGCACCGGATGTAGCTGTCTCCGACAATCCATTCATTTTTTGCTGTGGAAGATAATGAAACACTTCTCAATCAAAAGGAACACTGATAAATACAATCATATGCACTCTGGATGTAAGATTTTTAAGAAATCCACAACCTAGACATAACAGTTTTTATAGTGCCAATATGGTGTGGCAGAGTGTGTTCTATTACACACATAATTTAACTGAGTAGTACTGACTAGTTTAATTGAAGGCACAGCAGTGGTGGTTGCTGAGCTGAAAATCAAGGAGGCAGAAAACTTCACCTTAAGCTGATTACTGGTCTTGACTTTTAGTCATTTTCCTTGATTAACAAGTCTGCCCACGATCTGAATAATTAATTTGTAGATAAATACAGTTTCCTTCCTCATATCATGCTATGAAGATTAAATAAATTCAAAATAAATTATAAACAAAAAAATGCTATCTGACCAGTGCTCGTTCAAATGACAAAATCTGCGTATTCCAGATCTTTGCCATGAACATTTTCGGAGTGTGTACGTTTATCCAGTTTTTAATAGGCTAATGTCGATTGAAATGTCCACAATTTTGCAACGCAAATATAATGTTTTTCTCGTCTAAACTAATTGAGAACTGTCTCTATCATATTTAGTAATTTGTCATTTCTAATCAAGCACAATAATTAAAAACAAATTGACACCAATAATAATGTAAATCAGTTTAATTGATTTTCTGCCTGATCATTTTTTAGCTCAGCATCTGTCATTAGGGCACCCAGTGGTTTTCTTTCACATTAAAAAAAAATAACTTGCACTTTGCTGTAAACGGTGGGTACAGACAATTTAACAATTAGGACATTGGCTCTTCTCCAATGCTTTTAATGGTCTACAAGAAAATACAAATAATTTGAAATTCATGCCTGCAAATCCATTATTAAAATACTTGGTAGATTTGTTAATCACCGTTGACGGCATTAATTTGTACATGTTTAATGCGAATTGCAAAAGGTTAGCTAGCGTCACCCAGCGAGTGAACACCACAAACAGTGGTGTTGTATCAGTTATTGGCTCATTACTAACTGATTGTGGCGAAAACCTTTGGTGAGAACTTGCTAGGTTAACCGTAGTTCTACGGGACATTTATTGCTAATGCTTGGGCTAACCATGGCTAGCCTCTCTAGCTCTGGCAAGCTGGTATGCTAGCTATTCGCTGATGTTTCGCTGAGAAACAAAAATTGAAGATAACTGATCATAATTAAATTATTAATTTCATACATATAACGCGATGAAATAACAGTACAGTCACAGATGAAAATTAAGCTCTGTAAACATTTGATGATATATTATAAAACATAACAGCAGACAGCCAGCTTACCTCAAGTTCGTTCAGCAACCAATTTAAGTGATGGGTAAGTGATGTAAGCTTGAAGGTCGATAGCTTTCCGCTCCAGTGTTCAGACTGGTCTTTGGTACTTTGGACCACTGAACTCTATGGTTTTGGCTCCAAATGGACAACATGGCGGCGCCCGCAAACGCTACTTAATAGGCGCCAAAACAGTTTTCCCAGACCCACGGAGAGTCAATGGGTGACGACACAGTCGCTTTGTCCATATTTTATACAGTCTATGATTAGACCACACTTGGAGTATTGTGTGCAGTTCTGGGGACCGTAGCCTACTACAAGGAATATACGAAGGCTCTGGAAAAGGTTCAAAGAAGAGCAACCAAATTGATTCCTGGTATGAAAGATAAAAGCTATGAGGAATGATTTAAGATGATTAATCTCTTCAAGCTTAGTAAAAAGGAGACTCGGGGGTGATTCGATTGAGGCTTTTAAATTGTTAGTAGAACAAGGGGACATGAATGAACATTAGCAAGAGGTAAATTCTGTGCAGACATTAGGAAGATTTTTTTCATTCAGAGAGTAGTCAATGCGTGGAATTGACAGCCAGGTCACATTGTAGAGGCACAATCTTTGGGGATTTTCAAGATAATTCCAGTTTGAGATGGGTTCAGGCATGGGGAACTGCATACCATAGTTTCTGCTCAGGCCCTGAAGCCCAGAAATTGAATGAGCAATGTATGAAATTCATTTGAAAAGAAGAAAGAAAAAAGAAAAACATCAGTGTGCGAATTAAAATGTATGGCATTTTTTTCAAAGGTTTAATTTCAATGCTGTTTTGTGGATCTTGAGCATGCAATGAACATAAAATATAACTAATCACTGTGCACGTGATTAATTCTTTATGCATTGATGTGTAGCACTCATACTGTACCAAAAGTATATGTATGACATCTTTATTGTGCGACCAAATTCTCACGATAATGCCTACTCTGAATTTATGGTGTAAACTTATTTCAAACATGTCTACATTACTGAATACCATATCAGAAACTTCAATAGTCGGAAGCAATGCGAGACAGGAACTGTTCAAATGATGAATTTTACACTTGTGAGTTTTGACCATTTCAAACTTTTATTAAATGATGAATGACTTTTGAAAAATGTATTTCACAACCAGTGACTAAAGAAGTATAAATTTGATTCTTATATTGTGTTTCTATTGGTTGTTGAGAAAATAATTTCAAAGTAATTATCAATAATCTACTGCATGAAAACCTCATTTTAATGTTTCATGATGACCATGAACATGATTTGTGCCCTATCTTGCCTTCATTATCATGGATTATTAAAATAAAACACAAAAAATGAAGGACATTTTCATTGTTAAATGTGATCTAGCAAGGGTAAATGGCAACCATCAACCATAAATATTGTTTATATTGTATAATATATATTATATTGAACAAATCCTTACAGTAGAAATTGTATACAATAAGTAGTTGTAGATCTGCAAAACATTCTTGTCAAAATTTGATGGCATGTGAAATTTATATAATTTTACACAGCAAATATATTTTTGCAGTAAACCTTAATATAGTAATAGACCTATTTGACTGCCGAAGTTTTTCAGCCAAAAATGTTATTTTCAACATTCATCTTGTTTTCAAATCTTTGCCATCAGACCTACTATCACAGCCTGTTTTGCATTGTAGCCTACATTGAATTCTTGCAATAATAATAAAAAATTTACTGAATTGCAATCGAAAAAGATCATAATGTCCTCACTTCACGAGGACCAACGTTTCCAAATTCAACTAGGCACAAATTTGTCACAGGAGCATCCCGAAACGTCTATTTCTGCATTACTAGGGAGATCTCTGATTGTCACAATCAGGTAAGTAGCCGTTTTTGACTTATGCATAGTAGTCTAATTAATAACTGCAAATAAAGTCGCTCTGAATTATCAAGGAGTAATTTTTTAATGGCAACAGCAACTTGTATAATGTGTAGATACAGTGATATTTTTATTATGTGGGAGAAGAGTTGTGTTGTTTCTTTTTTGTTTGACTCAATGTGTCCGTTGCCCTGTGGCCCTGGTGGTGCAGTAGATAGCTGTCATCTTGCAGCTAAGGTTCAAATCCCCTAAGGGCGAATCCCTGTGGGATTTCTGTTTGTAGTTTGCATGTTCTCCCTGTGTTCACATGTGTTTTCTCCAGGTACTCCGGTTTCCTCCCACAGTCCAAAGACATGCAGGTTAGGCTAATTGGAAACCCTAAATTGCCCGGTGTGAGTGAATGGTGTGTACCCTGTGATGGATTGTGATATTGCGTACAGGTGTATTTCTGTCTCTTGATCAATGCATGCTGGGATATGCTCCATCATGGTGATGATTTTGAGCTGTCAGTTAAAGTGACTGTTTGCAATGCTGTCCCTTACAAGCTTGCTGTCTGTGCGGTCTAGAATGTGGTGGATAGGATCATCATCCCTATTCTCAAGTGTCAGTGTGGGGGATTTCCATCCCTTCATAGTCCCAATATTGTGCACAGCACAGCACATTCCACAATTTTGTTGCATGCCCACTCTGTTGACACTCGGAGGCACTGGAACAGGCCTTGAAGATTTCAGTTGTCTTCTCCACTCTAGCTTTTGCCCTGCGATGGGCCAAGTTGAAGTGGGTTGTGGTCCAGCCTCAGGGGCGGCGTAGGGTGCCATCAGAAGGGCAGGCAGGAGTAGCCTCTGATCCCAAGATGGAGACAATCAAACAGTCCTTATTCATCACAAGGTACTGTCAGATTGATAAATTAGCTGGGGTTGACCATCAGTTGAAATTTGTTTATTCAATTATTTTATACTCAATATGGGTTTAATTGTTATGAAAATAACCATTTAGGGATCACTTCTGGTTGCCCTTTGGGCGGTTCAGCACTCTGAATACTGAACCCAGAGCAGCCGCAGTTCACCCTTATCAACCTTAACAGTTAAGTTATATTCGAGGGGAATTTCCTTCGATATATATATGTGTGTGTGTGTGTGCGTGTGTGTGTGTGTGTGTGAATTCAAATACCTCTGTTTGACTTCGCTAGTGGATTATTCCATCAGCGTGAGAGAGAAATTAGTTTTGAGTTTTGCTTTGGATCAGTTTCGTATTGGAATTGTATTTATTAATTGTTCAATCCGATCCTACTTTTGATGGAGCGACCTTGAAATACAGAGGGTGCCCATTAGTCCTCAGTAGTGTTCTATGGGAATGTAGTGCGATTATCCAGGCACCAAGCTGTCATGGTCCGAAGCTATCAGGCTGTGGGAGAGTTCACACCCATGCATGGTTCACAAGGCACAAACATCTGTTTCTATGCCTCCACTATATGCAGATAGGTTGTTAAGCCCCCCCACTGTCATCTATAGCTTTTTGATCTCTGAGTTACGGGCGTCTGGCATAAGGGATCTGGAGATCCAGAAGGGAAGTGGCAGATAAGGCTAGAATATTGGGTTTAACAGACACAGGCTCATTTGAGATCTTACAAAGGGATACAGTGTTTTATATCCTCAGAGTGAGAAAAAATAAGAAAAAAGAAGACAGAGAAAGGAAAATAAATTTTAGTTGTCCTACATTACCTCTTTATGGCTTTGCAAATTAGCGTTGAGCTGACGTGCGTGGGAATGTAATATAGCAGTTGGATCAAGGACTTATGAGTTCAGGAGGGTACTGTCAACACGTAGAGCACACCACCTATCTCTCTCTTTGAGGTGCTAGTGGGTGTACCTATTGGTGTTGTGGTGTGAGCATGTAGGCATGAGTGAGTATGTAGATGAAGGGGTGTACGTGTCTGAGGAGTTTGATATGTCTTCTTATTATGGCCGGAATATGACTCTCGAGGGGACAAACTCTTAGGCACTAGCCTGATACATATCCCTTTGAGGCGCTGAATTCACTTTGAGGGAGAGGAGGTATATTTTTTGTTGTAGTCACAGAGCATGGATGAGTACCAGAATCAGGGCCAAGGTTACTATACTAGCCGAAGATATGATGGTCTGGGGAAGTTCATCGGGTGATCGACCGCTTCTCTTCTGGGGAAGTTATAGGTGAGACCTTGTTTTCTCACTGTCACTTCTTGGGCATACATGTCCTTGTTTCCCAACAGTAGGTCCAGCTCCTCCGCGATCTGTAGTTGGTGGCCTCAGAAGACATCCACAATTTCTACCTCAGCCTGGTAGGTTCCTTGTTCCAAGTGGTACAGGGTTGTATCCCCGATATGGATCACTGAATTTTCAGGCACTGTGACTATGGAAACCCCTGGTTCTGTGGGTAACTAGGTAATTGAATAGTGTTGCTGCATACTAATTGACATGTCTGCCCTATGCCTGGGTTTAAATGGATTGGCAATCCTATGGACTGTAAACAGAGTCAAGAAAGTTTTCTTAAATTGACTGATTGCACTTTGCACATGCAGTGCTGTCATTAATTATTCACTCTATATGTTGCGGTGAGTGAAAAGGATTAAACTAAGTAACACAGTCCTCACCTGCTATCCCCCGAATGACACCCACGAATGTAAATGCCTGAATGACTACTGTCCGCAGTCCCACCTAACTGAACCCCGGCTACAGGAGCCAAAGAGGATCCGACAGGAAATTTGGCACGTCCCCATTCAGCAGCTAAGAGATCACCACTGCACTTTGTCAGCTCTGGGTTGTCCAGCTTCCTGTCACAGGAGACAGAGCCCCCGCACACTGTGCACATCTTGGCAGGAACACTGTGGGCAATGGATTGCCTTTCATTTCATAATTGCAACAATAATGGAAAAAAGTACTGTATGTTGTCCAAGGTGGTCCAGGGAACCCCCTCTCCCTTGCCAGTCCTGATACCCAAACAATGGAGAAGGAAAAGACTATGTACTATGGTGTCATAAGAGCAGCAGCACAGAAGACTGTCTTGAAGAGACTGTTGATGTCTCCACACCACACCTTATCATTGTGGGATTTATATCTTTGTCTGTATATCGGTTGGCCAGCAGGTCACAATGGGACTACTCAATTCTGACATGGACTAAATGTTTTAAAGATGGCGGATGTACTATTTAGTTTTTGTTAACTGCATCTCTGGAATGTAAATGTGTAGTTTTCTTATAGCTATGGTTATACTGTGTCATTTTTATGCGGTGATGGGAAAATAGATTAACGATGGAAACAAACAGAGGGCTATACTTATTAGTGTAGTAGGCGGGCAGACTTACAGCTTGATGAGGAACCTCATCAAGCTGATGTAGCTGATGTAAATGTAACTTCAGGCACGTGATTGGCAAAGGACAAAAAAGCAGGAAAATATACAGAGCACAGAGCATGGTGCTGCAGGCCCCCTCCCCCCCCCCAACACACACACACACACACACATACACATTGACATTTCATACCTTTTCCAGAAATCTACTAGGGTCACAAGTTTGCTCCGTAGTGCTGATCCAGAATGTCCTTAAAAACAGGTAGGATCAAACTGGTGGCGGCTCTACTATAGCATATGGATGGTAAAGTATGACCCATGACAAGAACTTATTTGAAAAAAAAAATCATTTTAATTTATTTTTATATTTTTAATATTTTATATTTACTCAGCAGAAGCAACTTAGAATGATCTTGATCTCTTTTTACGGTTTTAAAAACCCAACTTCAAGATTTAAATGTGCAACATGCAACTTTTTATAAGTCAAAAAAAGGCCTCAATTTTTTTTCTGCCTCTTTAGCCTTTGCAGCAAGCTTCATTAGAGCCTGCACACGCCTCTTCTGGAACTTGCGTCTGGCACTCACAGCTGCTGCCACAATGGCATCTTTGGACATTTTCTTGCCGGTCGTTGGATTTGCAGAGTGATAAGGCCGTTTGTTCAGTTCTTCTTTTTCTCTGAGCAGAGCCCTGTACCTTTGGCTCAACAATTTGACATTTATGCACAGCCGTACATTAACAGGACTCTCCTTTGTCTTCCGGGAGTACTGCTGAATGGCCGACACCTGCATGGTCTTCAGGTTGTATTGACCACTTGATAGGACTCATATGTCTCCACACATATGGTTGGCAGCTTTGGCTTGCAGGATGTTGGTCATTATACTGAACACCGATTCCACCTGTGGACCATGAAATGGGCATAGTGCAGACAGTGCAAGCTTGCAGAGTGCCGGGTACCTCTGGGTCTTCCTCACAACATTCCACCATGAATCAACTGTTGTCTCCTCTGTCATCTGAGGCAGAGCCATGTTACTTGCATATCTAGGATGAGAAACAACAGGTTAAGCTCATTATATTTGACAATGAAATAATTCCTTACAAACAACAGGCTACATGATACAATTACTAGCAAAATAAACTATTACTATTGACTTATTCGGGGTGTAGCCATCAAAATTACACTAATGGCGCTTCTCCATTGACCAGCACGGCACGGTACAGGACGGCAAGCATTCGTATCCTACCCATGCCATGTTGCCTGTTGCGCTTCTCCATTACACAACAGACCCGTGAAGGTAGGAGGAGTCATGGGAGGAGTAAAGCGTCCTAAATGTGTAATAAGTAACTCTTGTATGTATTCCTATACTCTATACTCTCGTATGCTTTCTTGTATGGGGATGGGACGTTATGAAAACAATTTTCACCGTCCACCACATTTTGGCAATGTTCCAACACTCTCGTCATCACTGTTGCATGCATCACAAAAACTATTACACTACTAACTAACGCTAACATTACAGTGTGAAAGTGCAGACTGTCAGCTTTAATTTGAGGATATTTTCATCCATATCGGATGAACCGTTTAGAAATGACAGCACCTTTTGTACATGGTTCCCCCATTTTAAGGTATTACAAGTATTTGTTGAATTGACTTCACAGATGTGTTTCATTAGGCAGGTGTATTCATTTGTGTCGTTAGTGAATGCAGAAGAGAGCTGTTGATGTCTAGTCTTGATTCTAGACTTTGCAATTGCCTTTGGAGATTGTTGTTGGGGTGTGACAACATGAGGAATACAGCAGTGTTGATGCAAATTAAGCTGGCCGTCATAAGGATCAGAAATGAAAATCAATCAATCAGGAACATTGCAAAAACCCTGGGCATGCCCAAGCCAAGTTGGTTCATCATTAACAAGAAAAAAACAACTGGTGAACTCAATTATGTCAAAAGACCCAGTAGACCAAGGAAGACCACTGTAGTGGATGACTGGATAATACTCTCTATGGTGAAGAAAACTCCCCTGACAACAGCCCAACAAAACCAAAACACTCTCCTGGATGCAGGTGTAGATGTGTCAAAGTCTACCATACGTATAAGACTACACCAGCAGGACTACAGAGGGTACACTACAAGATGCAAACCACTGACAAGCCTGAAGAACAGAAAGGCGAGATTACAGTTTGCTAAAAAAGCACCTAAAAGAGCCCCAAGAGTTCTGGAACAAAGTCTTGTGGACAGATGAGACAAATATTAACATGTACCAGAGTGATGGAAAGTGTGGAGAAAAAAAAGGAAATACCCATGATCCAAAGCATACCACCTCATCAGTGAAACATGGTGGAGGGAGTGTTATGGCTTGGGCCTGTATGGCTGCCAGTGGAACAGGCTCACTTGTCTTCATCGATGATGTGACTGCAGACAGAAGTAGAACAATGAATTCTGAAGTCTACAGAAATATTTTATCTGCTCAGATAAAACCAAATGTCACCAAACCCATTGGACGGCACTTCATCATGCAACAAGACAATGACCCGAAACATACTGCTAGAGCAACGAAAGGGTTTTTGACGGCCAAAAAGTGGAAAATCCTTGACTGGCCGAGTCAATCACCGGATATGAATCCAACTGAACATGCATTTTACATGCTGAAGAGGAGCCTGAAGGCAAAAAGTCCCTGAAACAAGCAGGAACTGAAGATGGCTGCAGTACAAGCCTGGAAGAGCATCACCAGGGAAGATACCCAGCGTCTGGTGATGTCTATGCATCGCAGACTTCAATCAGTCATTGCATGCAAAGGATATGCGACCAAATATTAAAAATGATTACTTTGTTCTACATTATGTTAAACTGTCCAATATTTTTTGATGCCCGAAAATGGGGGGACTATATACAAAAGATTCTATAATTTCTAAACGGTTCATTCGATATGTATGAAAATACCCTCAAATTAAAGCGGACAGGCACTTCAACCTCATTGTCATTGTATCCTTTACAACTCGAAGTGCTAGAGTACAGAACCAAAATAACAAAAAATGTGTCACTGTCCAATGAATTATGGTGCTCACTGTATGTGACAGGAGTCACTGAACCCAGGCGTAAGTCGCATGAGGTGATTCTCCAGAAAATAACGTTTTAATTTAAAACACCTTTTTTTCCCCAAAATTCAGTTTTTTGCAGAAATGACTTCTTAAACATGTATACTTTCTTATACCTTAATATCAAACTTGTATTTGATTGGTAAACATGAGAAAAAGTTAAATAATTAAACTCTCTTTCTCTCTATCTCTCGCTCTGTCTGCTTGTTGCGAGGGGGCAGGACAACAGGCGGGACATCCATATTAATCACCATTCTGCATGACATTCCTGCATAAGTAGTCAGGAAATACCTTGCGTTGTTTACAATATAGTCTACTTTTTTACGAGTGTCTCGGGAGATTCTGTGTGACAACGCTGGCAATATGGATGAAACTCTCCACCAAATTACTGATCTGAATTTAAATAGTGCCAGCTACAAGAACGAATGGATTGACATGGTAATGGATTACTTTGTGGATAGAGGTGACGAATTTCACAATAGATGGCAATGTTGAATCATGGTTCTAGTTACTGGCTTCATTTAGGGATGCCAACCATCTCGCAAAATACAGAAACGTCCCTTATTTGGACAGTAGCATAGGCGTTCCGTATTTAACTCATGGCTACGGGACGCATTTTCATCCGTATCTTTGTGAACGATTCCGTTTGTAGTAACCGCTGTTTTGAATACAGTTCAGTAGTTAGCTAGCTAGCTAGCCGGGATAACAAGCATGCTGTGAGACCATTCTGACCTAAAATCCTGAATTTTAATATTGGCTAGGTGACACATAAGTGACGGTGAATCTATTATAAAGCTAACTGGTATTCAAACCCGGTTTCAGAGGGTCTTGGAAAAACGCTTTGTCTACAATGCGTGACCGCACCATTTTAAAAAGCAAGACAGAGATAGGGAGAATTTGATTGAGGTTTCATGCAGTTTTCTTAAATAATGTAATTACAAAAATAACCAAAATTGGTGCTAATTGTATGGTATAATACAAGAAGGATCTATTTTTTCTAGATAGAATCATTGTTTTCATGGAATTATGCTTAACAATGGTGCAAATAGAACTACCAACCAGACTTTTTGCATAACAACGGTCCAAATACAACTACCAATGAGAATTTTGCTTGACAACGGTAAAACAATATGCCCAAACGGCCGCGGAAGAATATTTCAATTTCATGTGATTAAGTTGATAAAAATTAATAAATATTAAAGTAACCATTTATAGTCATTGTTGGTAACCCATTGTGGAATAAACCCCTCCGGGCTGTCCCGTTATTGGAAAATAATGTACTTCGGTGGCACCTGGTTAACTGACCTCGGCTTCGCCTCGGCCGCATCACCACCCCCGTCGTACATTATTTTCCAATAACGGGACAGCCCGTTGTGGTTTATTTCTTACACATTCCATGCATTCAACATCAAATAGGTAGAATATACCACCACAATGCATTATGTGTAATTTGGTGTAACTGGTAAGCTCTAGTAGCGTAACTACATTTCCCAGTAGCTTGTGGTAGCTTAATTACTTTCAGTATGATGTAACTTTAAAGTACTATTCTTTTCACTGGTGAGTAGTAGGAGAGCAGCTTGTCAAAGGCATCATTGTTATTCAAGGAGGGGTGTGACTAAGGCTGCATAAATTAATTAAAAGTCTGAGTGGGTGTGAACAAGAGGCAGTGAGGATCCCAACTTCTACTTTCAACCTACATTAAAGTTGATTTCTAAGCAGTTTAAATATTTGTATTCCATGCATTCAACATCAAATAGGTGGGATATACCACCACAATGCATTATGTGTAATTGGGTGTAACTGGTATCTATTTAAACACATTGTTGCTAAGGAAATATGTCACAAAAGTGTGGGAATCCCTTGTCAATCTTTGCCCATTCAGCATACATTTCTAACTTCAAAACAGCACAACTTCCTCAATAATTGTCCAATCTCCATGTATGATACATCTATTTGAAGTCTGTTTCTCTGCTTGCATAAATCAACTTTCCTGGACATAAGCCTAGTTTTCTGGCTCTTGTCACATATGTGGAGCCTGCTCCAAGATTAGTCGCTTAGGAACTGTTTTTCTTTTAATGTAAGAATTGCATACATTAGTGTTTTTTTCTTTTTAATTAATGAAATGCGTATTGTTATGGTGTTTTTATGTATGTTTTCTGTCTTGTCTAACATCGAGGACCATGTTGGAAATAAGTGTTTAATTACGCTTTCATATGCTATCCTCTGGGTGGACTACATCTTGTGATGACATGTTTTTATTGTTTACCCAAATAAAGCCATACCATACCTTAGTTTTGAAAGCCTTCACCACAGGGTGTTCCCTCCCTAGTTGGTCCAGGATGGATGAGGCCTCAGAGCCAACAAAAGGTGCTGCAACATGGGCCTCTGTCGATTTCAGGTTGAGCAACTTCATCTTCAGCCCAGACAGATTCCTCCCCCTCCCCTGTTAATCAGGTCTTCTGGCTTAATGAATCAGGATAAAAACTCCCTGACGAGTCTCTCCTGCTCATCGTGGAGTTTATAAACCTTTGGGTCCTTGGATTAAAAAAGGAGGACGTAATGCTTCAGCATGGGAAGGACTGCTGAATAAAAGTAGAGCTCAAGGAGGGTTTTCTTGTCCTCAAATAGCACCTGCCAAAACATAGAAAAATATCACAGCAATGTACATTTAACAAGCATCTTGATAAAATAAATAAATAAAGAAAATAATAATAATAATAATAATAATAATAATAATAAAACAACCAATAAGTAAATGTACTGTTTGAATTTTAAAACTTTCCCACTCCCCCCACCCATACAGCTACAGTTGATGTTTAGGGCGTTTTTCTCACCTTCTTGCAAATCCTGACCTTTCTCATCTTCCCCTCATTTGTGAAGTTCTTGGACCTGTTCCCCAACTTCTTCCACAACTCCTTGATCCGGGTCCTGCCTGCTTCCTGTATGCCCCGCTTTTGTAGAATGGAATTGACAATGTCCTTGTATGCACTCTTATCTTCATTGCTCAGGAAGGCATAGTAAAACATGCATCCCACATGCGCAATGTGTCCAGACTGACATCCAAGACTGAGAGGCACCGGTGTGGGATATAGCACTCTGGCCGAGAGAAATGGATTCCAAATATGCTGCAAATTTCTCTGAGGCCGCCTTTCATGTCAGCTGACCATTTGTGGTCTGTGTGCAGGTCTGACAGCAAAGCTTCAACCCAACGCTCAAAAGGACAACAGAATCTCTTACTAGCATTATAAAGGTGATGACATGAGTCACCATCAATGTCGAGGAGTTGAGGGACACAGCGGTCTCTGATCTTCTTCTCCAGGCCATTTTTAGAGCCCCTCATCACAGCACATGAGTCCATAAGAATGGACAACAGATTATGCCATGGGAGAGTCATCCTTTCAAAAAGCCCATCCAGTGCATTGAAGAGAGATTCTGCTGTTACAGATATGAGCTCCAGAGCTGCAAGGTGTTGTACAACCATCCTCTCGTGTTTCTCAGACCAGCAGCTAACAAGCACACCTAATACCCTTTTGTTTGTCTTGCTTGTGGCCTCATCAATGTTGAGGGAGAAGGGGACACTTCTTATTTCCTCTCGTACTTCTTCATACCATGGGTGAGCTTGTATGAAGCAGATGTCCTGTCCATTGAGAGTTCAGTAAGGGCTTTTGTATCTTTAGCCAGCTCTTGTGCCAATTCAGTAATCCCTGGTGTGATTGACAGAGAAAGAGAATTATCTGCAACAAATCCAAGAATGAGTGCCTGAAAAACAGAATTTGATTAAACACCATACATCCTAAATAAAATAATTTCCCAAAGTACTAAGTTTATTATCATTATCATCACTGATTATCATTATTAGTCAAAATCATTATTTTAAAGGGGTAGCCTAATCTGCAATTTTTTCAGAACAGTATTTGTTATTTTAATCAAAATATTTACATAATGCTTTGGGTATTTTCCCCATTGGAAGCAATCTTATTCGCTGCTATGTCTGGTTATTAATTCAAATCTGTTTAAATTCAGTCCATTTCCAGTTATGTCATTATCTAAGTGTCAGGACCGGGTCAGGATTCGTACCCCGGTCCTTGTGATCAGAGTCTAGAGCTCTACCACTGGGCTAGACTCAAAGACTGATGAACCCAAAAGCAGGGGCAGGCACCAGAAGTCAAGCGATAAGGTTTAATTTTCCAAGAACAAAAAACTGGATTCCAAAAAACATGTAAACAAGGAAGGCCAAAAATGTCAAAATCCAAAAAACTCATAGAAACAGAAACTAAACACAAGAGAGTTTTCAAGCACAGCAACCATCCAACAAAAGAGAGCACAAGGTAGCACTTACTCAAGGTAGACAGGACAAAGACTGAGCAAAGACAGCTACAAAACGGGCAACTTAAATACACAGCACAATTAAGACACAGGTGGAACATATTACCGCGACACACTCAAAGACAAAAAAAAAGGAAACCCAAAGTCAACCATCTGGTGGCCAAAAGGATGAATGGACTGTATTTATATAGCGCTTTTATCCAAAGCGCTTTACAATTGATGCCTCTCATTCGCCAGAGCAGTTAGGGGTTAGGTGTCTTGCTCAAGGACACTTCGACACGCCCAGGGCTGAATTACAGTCCAGATCCTGACACTAAGTTAATAACCAGCTGTTTGTAACATTGTAAAAAAGAAAAGAAGAAGAGTTGACAGAAAAAGAGTTGATACAAAATCAGAAAACACTTCCTTGATCCTGTGCAACACGGTTGCATAGAGGAGGAATTGACCTGGGTTGCTCTGGGTTGTTGTGTGGAGCCGCAACAATGACATTATCTGCTGGTGCTATCTCAATGCACTGTCTGTTGTTGGATCTTCCATGCTTTCACGTGTTTTGGAGGTTCCATATGTTTCCAGAGTGCAATAGTTCCCACTTGTGCCATAGTTAATTGGGTGGTTGCAGATAGCCTTGCCTAGTTCCTTAATTTTGCTGAAGCAATTCAGTGAAAAGGTGTTTCCTTCAACTTGGACAGTCTCCTGCATCCAGCTCCATTTCAACCGATTCTTGACCCCCTCATCAATAGATTTTACTGCAGTGCTGTTCAATGCTAGCCTGGCCATGAGTCCGTGTATGCTGGAAATGAAGAACAATGGAAATTATCTTTAGAATGTAAGAATTCCCTTCATTTGATCTGGCAGAGAAAAGCAGGATAAATTATTTCTAGTGCTATAATTACATGAAGTAATCAATATCGAAATCATTTTCCATCTCCCAAGTGAGTAATTTCACCTAAACCGTGAACTTTTTTTAACATTTGCTTTGGCAAAATCAAGGTCATTTTTGACTCAGGCTGGGTGGGGGCTGAATCCTCCTGTGGATGCACGTTCACAGTGAGTACGTTTACATGCACACTAATAATTCGATTTTAACTGGTTTAAGGCAATACTTTGACTATGGCAACTGTCATGTAAATGCCTTAGTCTGGTTATCTTAATCGAATTAAGGTCATAATCGGGGTAAGCAATACCCGATTTACACACCTAGATTTCTGCTCAATCTTTCGATTTATTTAGCCATGTATACACCTTAGTCTGATTTCATTCGGTTTTTGGTTTTTTTTTCTTTCTGTGCGTAGCCTACATCAAAAAGGTGTATCAATTGGCAGAGGTGTAAGGTCATAACGCACATACAAGATGCATCAAACTTGCGCACTATAGGCAAGGCTTTCCTCTCTCTCTTAAACAGCCCAAACATGAAAAAACATAATTAATCTCTTAGCGCAAAGCCCCTAGTGGTCGGCACGCCGGCGTGCCGAGGTTACTGAACTCAGACTTTCAGTGCTACGGCAACCAAAGTATGAGTTAACAAGACCAAGTTAAAACCTAGTATATGGCTGGACCTAACACACGTGATCCGGCCGACCAATGGTGTAACTTCATCACTCAGTCACTCAGTCAGACATTCACGTTTGTAGGGCTGGCCGTGCTGTTGCCGTCCAGCCAAGCGCGTTGTTTTAGTTTCATTAGTAGACGATACACGACAACTATGCCGAATACGGAGTTTCGCAGCACCACCATTGTCGCTCTGGTCATTCATTTAACACACACCCCCTCCCTGCAGTCTCATCTACAACTACACCCCCCACCCATGACATAATGGACAATACTGTCTATCTTGGCATTCATAAAAATATTCTTTCACCACAAAAAAATCGCATTCCGTCATAGCAACAAGATAAACTCGACAATAGCCCTAAGACATGCCAATACAACAGTGAAAACGCTGCTTTCCCTTTTTGAGACTGAGTGGTCAAAAATTGTCTTGGACAATTCGTTTGTGAAATATACGCGCATTTGTGATGCCTGTTTACGGCGTTGTCGCCCTTTTTAGTACAGTCTGTCTTGACAATTCATTTATTCAGTAGGTGAGAGTATAAACTTTCTAACGATGTATAACATGTCTATTTTTGCTTTTGGAATAGTGTTTTTTTTTTCAGCGTAACCAAAATTTTTCTTATCATCGCATTCACTTACCCATTCACTCTGTGGTAGCAGTAAAAGAGGCTGCACCTAACGAAACATGGTCAAAATTGTTTCGGAATTTCTTGGAAAATACTATTATTATTGAAGACTTCTGGGCATATCTAAGCCATATGTTTGCTGATAGACCTAGCTGACATTGTTTTCTGGAGCAAAACAGAAGCAAATAAAACAATATCATTGATTTACTGTCTCTGTCTCCATCTACTGAACATAGATAAGATTTCATCATTGCTATGTAGGGGAGAGCCTGTCTCCAACTAAAGTATGAACATATATTTCAGGATGTGGTGCATCCCTGGGAATAATCACTTTGGATCTAAAATAAACAGTTTTCAAAATATGACTTTCCAAAAAAAGTGGTCTAGGGAGAGGATAAGTTGAGCCACATGGGGGTAAATTGTGCCATTGATTATGTTGAAGTAAAACTGAACATTTTCACCGCATATAATGCTATATGAAAGCAAGACAAATTCAATACCAAATGACTTCTTAAAGGTTTTATTTAAAGATAGTTTACAACTTCAAAGGCCAATTTTCTTCAACAAGGCCTATTTAAAATTTTCAGAACAAAATCAAGTTCAAAATGAAGAACAAAATCGACTGTAATTCTCCTCACAGAACCGGGCTACTACTCAGCATCCCACTTGTCAATACTGCAGGGGAATATGAACTTCTGCTCCCTTCTGGCTATTCCACTGAGTGTTTGTGGTTTCGGTAGTTTCTTGAGCACCACTAGGGATGAGTCCTTCATCATTCTCTCTGAATGCGAAAGTGGGCTTTCCATCCACAGAACTCCCATGACTTCGCCTCAGAAACTTTGCACTGATGTCAGCGCCCCTCAATCTTCTCCACCAATCCAATGTAATTATAGGATTCGTTTTTACCCGCAAAGTTCACAATGACGAAGTCACCAGCCGACAGATTCTTGTCACCATCATCATCACTAATGTGGTAGGCCTAGTCTATCAATCATAATATTACCTGTCCATCACTGAAGTGAGGTTATCAAAGAACTCCCCCACATTGTGCCTATTAAAAGCAGTGGCTTTTTTTCCTCTCTGATCCAGCTTGCAGGGACATTGTGGCAAACACGCCTGCCACAGGCCACCGAAGTGGCTTTCCTAGGGGCCCTCCAGCACAGAGACACAGGGAGAAGATGTTCAAATAGTCCACATTTATTTACGAGGGTTTGGCAAGATGGTACAGCCAAATGAGCAGATGTAAAACCCTGTCATGACAGAGAGGCTCCCTGGTGTGGGTGGGGATGGCAGATTTAACCTGTGTGCAGTGATTACCTCACTACGCACAGGTGCAGCCACTCCCGTTCCTGGGTCCAATTAGCCTGGCCAATTATCTAATTCTTAACCAATTATCCAATTGGCCAGGTCTAATTAGCTTGACCCAGGGCAGGTGTGGCTGCTTAAACCAGCCATCCCCACACCACAGACATCAATGTCATTTCGTCGTGCCAACTCAAATGCCAGTTTACGACATTTCATGGCACTCAGACCGTGAAACATTGCAGCTAGATTTCTTATATGGTCTTCAAGCTGTGTCTCAATTTTTTCATCGAAGACTTGATTGGCATGTCCTGTTCTCTTATACCCTGTTCTTTTTACTTCCCCTAGTTGTTTCATATCCATGTATCACTTTAAAGTCATCCTGTCAATCTTTATGTCCCTTGCCACCTGATGTATGGACTTCCCATTCTGTACCTCTCCCACTGCTCTGTCCAAATCCACAAGAGGAGTTGAAGCCCTGTCTGTCTTCCATTTATAGAAGCAAGGCATGATAGTTTTTGGTCTAAAATTCTAAATGTCACGTAATTTCGGTGATAAAATGTAAGAATGCAATGTAGAATTACAGTAAAATAATACTTTAATAATAATCATAAGTGGGGGTGAGTTGAGCCACTGGCTCAACTTCCTTCCAGGCCTTTTGGCACAAATTACCCCACCCCTGCCATTTTAACAAACTTGTATCATCCAGCAGTTTAGAGCTAATGTCATGCTAACAGTATAGCCTCATACTGTAACTTCCTAAAGCACTAATACGTGTGAGATTTTTTCAAACTTGTCTGTAATTGTTCAGACACAAGAATCATGACTCCTTGAACATAAAAAAATCACTTTGAATGGCAAAAAACCGTTTTTTGAACTTAAATGTGCTTACCACTTATTCCATGGGCCTCTCTCCATCACAGGGTGAGTAAAATGGATGACTCTTCAAAAATGCGTGGTCACATGACCAATTTTGTCTGTGGTTGCCTGGAAACAAGGGGTGGCTCAACTTCCCCCCAGGCTCAAATCACCCCGCTCTCCCCTAAGTATTACGGCTGTGATGTCAATTATATATGTTTTTGAAATTGAGTGTCTTTAAATAGGTTAGTGGTATTATATAGTGTGGACATGTCACACTGTAATGTAAGTGTTAGTAGTGTAATAGTTTTTGTGAAGCATACAACAGTGATGACGTGAGAGTTAGAACATTGTCAAAATGTGGTGGATGGTTGAAAATTGTTTTCATGTCGTCCCATCCCCATACAAGAAAACATACAAAAGTACAGAGTATAGAAATACACACAAGAGTTAATTATTACACATTTAGGTACTGTACCGCATTGTGAGACAAAATGTTTGCATTATGTTTTGATCTGATAGCAATGTTTCATCTTAAACCTTCATAAGGGGCTCATTTATATGCTTTATAATGGACAAAAAGCATTTTATTCATTTTTGGAGAGATTTTGGATATGTTTCTGGACCCCTAGATATTTTAGACCACTGTACTGACGGAAAGCTTGTAATTCCCACTTGAAAATGCAACATTGAGCTTCTTGAGTCAAAACAGTTGATTTGTAGTGAAATACGTGAATATGTTGTGATTTATAGCAATGAATAATTTAGACATTTTGGATAGATTTGGAGACGCTGGGTACACTGCTTAGTTTTTGCTTCATACATCTATAGTAGTTCTACATATCCACCCTTAGATTTTATGAACTTGTGGTCAAGAAGTTTTTGATCCAGCACATGTATAGTTTAACCTGCTGTACATATACAATCTCTCAGTATTTCATTGAAAACTGAAAAAGTGCAAATTCATTTTAGATTTTTTGTCTAGACAATAGCAATTGTGGCACTTTATTTCTTCAAAAATTGTGAATATAAACAAATCTGTATTGTAAATTGTACAAATGTCTTGCTTGATTTAAGCCATTTTTCAAGTCTCTATGGTGTTCACATCTGGAGTTATAAAGCTTTAAATAGGGTACCCCCTAAAAGGATTTGGTATGTGCGCTAAGGGGTTAACACACGTAACCATCAGCCAAAGCATTCGTTAATAGGCTAAGTGTAACTACTTTTTCAGTCCCCCCCACAGTAAATCTCCTCTCCTCTGATTGGCGCCTGCACATGTGGTGACACGGTCTTTATTCTGTCTCAATGTGATCTAATGTGTTTTATAATGATTATGTTGCGGTCTTACTGTGTATTCTATTGTTTTTACTATGGATCCCGGGGATCTTTACCTTGACGCGGTGGAGAGGCTTGTGTTTATGCAGAGAACCTGAGAGCGATGCCATCTGGAGCTATGCTATGCTCCTGGTAGGTTCACCCATAGCTGTAAGGTCGAGGGGGAGGGTACAGACAAAGCACGATCCAACTAAGACCTCAATGGCGGAACAGGCGGAAGATGGTGGCTGATCAGAGTGTCAGGATGTAGAGCTATGAGCAGCGCTACAACGGTCGCGAAGGCAGAAGAAGGCTGCAGCAAAGAAGGACCCCCAAATGTCTTGGTCTCCATGCCATTGGACCCTGGCCTTCTCTATGTCAAGGACTGTGTGGAGGTTGCCTGTGCACCAATCTCCCCACTTTAAAAGATTCCACGCACAGGCGTTCTCCTGAAGGACCCCCCAACCCTACAACCCCCCAAATCAAGTCCTATAGCGATCAGGAAATGGTGACGGGAGCAGACCAGTGAAGTCTGGGAGCTCCTAGCCACGCACTGGCACATTGGTGGTGGGTGTTTGATTCAGTCGCCTTGCTCTTGGACCGAGGCAAAGAGAGCATCTCGGCAGCTGCACCCATGACTGAGTAGCCCTTTTAAGGATCCACTCTGCAAAAAAGACTATTTGGATGCAGCCTGGGTTCTATCGAACACTCCAAAGGAAGACAAGATCCTCCTACTCGGGGACTTCAATGCCAGGGTCGGTAAGGATCACAAGCTCTGGAAAGGCACTTTGAGTAAAGAGGGTGTTGGGAATATCAACTCCAATGGAGTCCTCTTATTATCGAAATGTGATGAACATGAACTTGTTATCTCTAATACCCTGTTTCACCAGAGAAACAAGGACAAAACCTCCTGAATGCATCCCCAATCGAAGCGCTGGCATCTCATAGACTATGTGATTGTCAGGGCCAAGGATCACAAAGATGTCAACATCACCAGGGCCATAGCCTGCGTGGACGACTGCTGGACAGACCACCGCCTCATCCGTTCTACAATGACTATCCAGTTAATGCAGAAAAGGAGGACACAAAACAAACTGAGCCGCCCAAAATTCAACACCGAAAGCCTGGGTGACACAAATAAGGTACAAAATCTCCAGAACACCCCACTTGAGAGACTCCCAAAACAATATCCTGAGGGTGTTGAAGAACACTGGAATGCTCTGAAGACCAGACCAGCAGGGACACCATTGGCTACAAGACCAGGAAACATAAGGACTGGTTCGACGAAAACGATACTGAAATATAACATCTGATCAGTGCCAAAAGGAAAGCCTTCTGCTCTTGGCAAAATGACATCAATTGTAGGGCCAAAAGACATGCCCACTCCAAGGCAAAGGCAAATGTCCAGGGCAGGGTAAGAGAGCTAAAAAACAAATGGTGGACGGAGAAGACCCTGGAAAGGAAATCCAGCGGCTTGCTGACTCAGGTGACTCCAGGGGTTTCTTTAATGCCACCAAGGCTGTGTATGGACCCAGCTACCGAGGCCTAAATCCCCTCCGCTCCAAAGACGGACAAACCCTGTTGAAGGACATTGTGGACATCAGCTCCAGATGGCAAGAACAAAGGTGGGCAGTTCTCCTGAGAGCCTACAAATACAAAATAGTTTACAGACCCGGAGTACATCACGCGAATGCAGAAGACTTGAGCAGGTTACCATTGGTGGAGGTCATTGAAGAGGAGAATGCAGCTGACCAAGTGCTTATGATTGACCTCCTGGACGATGCGCCAGTGAACACCAAACAATTCAGACGCTGGACTGCAGGAGACCTAACATGATCACATTATCCATCTCTCTCTCTCTCTTTTCTGGTATTTCTATAAAAGTAGTGTGCCTGCATTCAATAAAGAATGTATGGTCTCAATTCATTAATCTAATTGACTGCTTCATATTGAATTCATTTATTTAATCTTAAATAGAGCTTGATTTGATTTAGTGGTTGATTCCACCAGTTTATTGTAGACAGACCTATCAAGAATTCAGCGATTGATAGTTCTCAGCAGTATTAAATTAAATCACATAAAATATATTTTATATGTAGGTCAAGTGAGAGGTTCTAGCACACAATACCGCTTGTGTCCAGTATTCAGAGTTCTGGACATTTTAACAAGGGCATTGACTGTTGGATTCAGAAAACAAAGATATTTTTAATTAATCCTTGCTTGTCTCACAGTACATAAAGGAAATTTAAAAAGTCAGTTATATAAATAATAGTAGGATTTAAAAAAATCTATGACTCTATGACTATGAAAGGTGGCATATCTTGTACATATCTGTGAAACAAGGTGGACTCCTGAAAATTCCTCAAATTGAGAACAGACCCTTGCCATTTTGCTTCCACATTAGTTATCAGGTGGCTCGCATCACAAATTATCTTGTTACAGTAAAGAAAGTAATGAGTTGCATGATAAACTAAAAATGAATGATAGATTTGCAAAGATTTGGTGTGAAATGTTTGCTAATAATATGCTGCCATGGCGTGTCCTTTCTTGGAAAACCCTTTAGATATGGGAAACATTTGTCAGGCTTTAGGCTACAAAAGAGTAATTAGACCATGATTAGATATTCAAGCTCATTCAGAAGAGTGTCTTCATGGACGTTATCTCTTTAAAAGACAATCTATCATTTGCCATTTAACTTTCTAAAGCCTCATATCTCCAATGTTACTCATTGTGGTTTTGCGCTCATTCCACTACAAACTCTGTTCATTGCCCTGTTTTTTTTTTTTGTTCAAGGGGAGCTTGTTGTATAACATTGGAAATGCAAAGCGTATCAGCAAAGCAACTGCCTGCAGCATGAATGATCAGGTAAGGCACTGTAAAACCAAAGAATGTGTGATGCCTTTAATACCAAAATGGCAAGTGTGCACAAGTGTATGGAAGCCTTTCGTATCTAGTGTTCACAAAATGATGTCATCTCCACCCTGCCTTCTCCACTCTGGCTCGTGTCCTGCTATAGGCCAAGTTGAAGTGTAGCTGTGGTCCAGCCTCAGGGGCAGAGAAGGGTGTCATCAGAAAGGGCAGGCAGGGGTAGATTCTGCCCCCAAGAAAAAGGCTAATGTCTAACAGTCTGATCCCAAAAACTTTTTAGACATGTTTAAATTATTAAACTCCATGACATGTTTATAAAGTGCTGCAGAGAAGTGTTTAAAAGCATATGTTCACAATCCTAAGCATTTGGTTTTTAAAAATGTATTTATATGGTAAAATGTTTGTAAAAATGTAAAGAATTTTTATTTTTAAATGCAAAGAGTTTATTTTTTTTCAAAACACCATCAAAGTCATGTAGAATAAAGACAATAACTCACATTTTATAGTCATCCTATAGACGGTTTCAACAGTAACAACATAAA
Organism: Anguilla anguilla; assembly: GCF_013347855.1. Lineage (NCBI taxonomy): Eukaryota > Metazoa > Chordata > Actinopteri > Anguilliformes > Anguillidae > Anguilla > Anguilla anguilla. The sequence goes on from NC_049207.1 coordinate 28,341,353, forward strand.
CAAACGTTACTGCGCATGTGCGTTGTTCTGGCCCTAACTTGACTTCCGGCAGACTTCCGCAAACAATCAATAACAACAGAGTCCCTCTAGACTATTTCTGATAACAAGCAAAGTAAATAACAAGTAAATTACGTTAGCTAGCTAGTTAAAACTATGTCTAGCCCGTATTATTTGGGGTTACCAGTCGAAGAAAAGAACCGTTACTTGGCCAAACTGAAATGCGATAATGTTACATTACCAGAAAATCAAGTGACAGATAACTGTTCACAGTATTGCACCTTGCTGAGCATCATACATTCCTTACATAATCCATAACTGTTCTGGGTTACATGCACATTCATTCCTGTATAAAAAGTGCACTCTTTCTATGATGTTGCTTAAAAACGATGATTAGAAGCACAAACTGGGGCTAATGGGCAGCATGTGTAGCCAATGCAATTACTGTAGGTTATTTATTTAACCTAGATGTTTTATGGGAAAACATCGTGGCTCTTATAGTTTGGGTCATCTTGCTAGGTTACCACAACAAAAATGATCAGGCGATGTAACGCTGCCAAGTCATTGGAAACAGGTATCATAACGTTAGTAAAAAACGTAGCTAAAGCGTATGAACTACTAGCATTGAGCTAACGTTACTGTGCATAATTTATAAAATGGTAGCTACGTTTAGCTAGCTAGCTAGTTGGCTAGCTAACTAGAATGAATTAATTAAGCTACAATCAATTTAGTTAGCTAATTCATAACTATTTCAGGCGTGTTACTGGTCAGCTTAGTTATCGCTTATTATGAGTTTGTTACCTGAAACAAAGTGCTAGAGTGAGAGCACCTATTCGACCACCTTCGTTCGACAGACAGGAAAGCGTAAACTGATTCGCAACTATATATGAAATAGGCGAAATATCGGTAACAACCTGTACCTAGTTATGTAGGAAAAATATCCTTGTTATCCTCCTGTGGTTATTTTTTCAGTACTTTCACGTTTTTTTGTGTGCCAGCAAATAAGTCAGACGTGGTCCAGCGCTAGCATTTGGTTGCTAAGGGGACGTGTATCGACCACCCCATATAAATGAATGGAAATTTGCTAGTATCCTGTCTTGCATATTGGAGGTTAATATGAGAAAGGGTGGTCTCTCATCAGCACGTCTAGGAATCCGTACATATTCACTGTTGTAACCTAAGTCGCAGGACGCAAAATAGCCGTTAGGAAAGCAGTTTGAAATTATGAAGCAAAGTCTGCGCCATTGACTTTAATGGGTCGCGATGATTCATTGTCTTAAGTTGATATAGTAAATAAGGCTGTATTAGTATTACTAAATGTGTATGTATGAAGTTGATTTTTTAAAATACAGTTTATTATGTGTATTTTTACAGGACTTACATTTTAATAGGTAACGATGTCCAGTTATTTCTCAAAAACGGGCAAGCACCAGCTATGATAATCGCAGGGATTCATCAATTCGTTTCACAATTTCCTAGTGAGGTTACAAAGTTAAATTATGTATTTTTACTCATTTTCGAAATATAGTTTGTTCCTGAGGTCAGGTTGCACCCCACAGCACAACAACCTGAGCCCAACATCAGTCTGTTCATTAGTTTAACTTTCACTCCATTTGTAATCGGTGCCATATTAGCCAGTAAACACAAACCCAATAAGAAAACAAACACAGACCGGAAGTTAACTTAGGGCCAAGCGCACAACCTTGGCAACGCGCGTGCCACTGATGAAACCGTCTATAAGATAAGAGGCAATTTTTTCTTCATTAAATGATTTTTCACCGGTAACATTGCTGCCAGTCTTCTCAGCGTTTTCTTAATAGATATTCTACAACTGTCGCGGGAGGCATTATGTTTTCGGGTTGTCCGTCCGTCCATCCCAATTCTCGTGAACGCCATATCTCAGGAATGCCTTGAGGGAATTTCTTCAAATTTGGCATAAACGTCCACTTGGACTCAAGGATGAACTGATTAGATTTTGGTGGTCAAAGGTCAAGGTTACTGTGATCTCACAAAACATGTTTTTGGCCATAACTCAAGAATTCATATGCTAATTATGACAAAGTTTCACACAAATGTCTAATAGGATAAAATGATGAAGCGATGACATTTTATATCCAAACTGTCTACTGGTTGGCGGAGGCATACAACCGCATGACGGTATTTCTAGTTTGATCAGTGATTAGATGAAATCAAGTTCACCAACGAAGAGACGTGTTTGCCAAATTTCTCTCATCTAACACTATGGTAGGTTGGGCTGCATTCAAGTTAACCTGCCAGGTAGCAGGTTAGTTTCAGAGCATAAGTTACCAGTAACTGACACAGGCTTTCTCTGTGCTTGTATTTGGAACTGATAATTCAGGATTTTTCTAAATTTTGACACATACATCCAGATAACTTGCCTATCCTCCTTTCTGGAATACTCTGCAGGTGTATATCTCAAAAGTATGACACAGCTGTCTCTGTGTGTGATTGCATTATTGGATTCGTGATGCAGATTGCCTGCCCTTTTCCTGTTAAATGTATCTGAAGTAAAACATGTTGTCAATGTACAAAAATGCCAAATTACTCACACATACAAAGCACTATAAGTCATTACCACTTGGAAAATCTAGGCCTGCCATCAAAAGTACTGATATCAAACTTACGCCAAGTTACAATAAACAATATTGGCTACCTTAGCTTACAGAAATTGCACCAGTAGCGGCTGGTGACTAAACAAATTGGGGAGGACAGGAAGAAAACCAACCCACGGCGTCATGTTATTTTGCACTAGTTGGCTACTTATCTCTACTTTCTTATGTTCAAGTTATGTTATGTTATTATGTTCAAATGTAGCAATAATCCAACTAGCAACCTAATGCAAACTTACTATACAACTAAGGTAAGTAATGCACCTGAGGTTTATCCCCATCGTCCATAAGGAACAAATATCATATTATCATTTATGCAACAGGTTGGCTGAATACTCGATTCTGATTGGTCCAAGGGTGGGCATTATTTCTCAGTAAAGGGACACCTCGGCCTTTAAAAAGTTCTAAAATCAATGCGCTACAAAATCCAGCATCCTAAAGCAGTTTAAACAGCAACATTATTCTTTCGCTTTTGAATTGTTGTTACATCCCTTCCCTTTCAATGTCCAGTTTCACAATTGATGGCAATGTTGAATCACATTTCTAGTTACTGTTGCTAGCTTTATTTACTGTTGCCAGCCATCGCGCAAATCGGAATCGTCCCTTATTTGTACAGTAGAATAGGCGTTCCGCATTTAACTCATGGCTATGGAACGCATTTTCATCCGTATGTTTGTGAACGATTGCGTTTATAGTAACCGCTGTTTTAAATACAATTCAGTAGTTAGCTAGCTAGCTAGCCGGGATAACAAGCATGCCGTGAGACCATTCTGACCTAAAACCAAGAATTTTAATATTGGTTAGGTAACAAGTGACGGCGAACCTGTCATAAAGCTAGCTGGCATTCAAAACTTGTTTCAGAGGGTCTGAGAAAGACGTTATGTCTACGCTGCGCGACCACACCATTTAAAGGGCAAGACAGTGTTAGGGAGATTCATTTGATTGACTTATGGTTTCATGCAGTTTTATTAAATAATGTAATTACAAAAATGACCAAAATTGGTGCTAAGTGTATGGAATAAAACGAGAAGGAACTATTTTTTCTTGATAGAATCATTGTTTTCATAGAATTAACGACCAGAGGTTTTTGCTTAACAACGGTGCAAATGGAACTACCAACCAGAGTTTTGTTTGACAACAGTAAAATAATATGCCCAAACGCTTGCGGAAGAATATTTCACTTTCAGCTGATTAAATTGAAAAAAAATCAATAAATATAAAAGTAACCATATATAGTCATTGTTGGTAACCCGCTGTATAAGTGGAATAAACCCCTCCGGGCTGTCCCGTTATTGGAAAATAATGTAGCCTACTTCGGGGCTGGTTAAGCTATATTATTTTCTAATAACGGGACAGCCCGTCGTGGTTTATTTCTTACATATCATATTACAACACAACGGATGAATATAAAAAAGAGGCCAGGTGAACGAGAGGGAAAGACACATCTAATCACTGCAGGCTCTGGATGGGAATGAACCTTGTGTGTGCATAATGTGTCACTAGAATTAGCATTTTTGATAATGGTTATCTGTGGAGCTGGTCGTCCAGCAGTCTTGATCCTCACCTGCTGCGTAATCCAAACTGTAGAATGGCTGTGACAACAAGTAATCCACAAGATATTCTTCCCCATCCCACTCTCTGCGTCTGCGTCCATGACTCTCTGTGACCCCCTCACTCACGCTGTCGTTAATCACCTCGTTAGCAATAGCAGCACCACTCCCCTCAAAATCCATTCTCGCCATTAGCTCAGTCCATCAGGGCTGCTACAACAAGCTAACTGTTGCGTTGGCTAACGCAAGTAGCTAGCTATTGCTCGATATAAAAAGGGAAACGTAAATCTGAAAAAAGGAAATTTGGACAACAGGAGGTTGTCTCTATGGACCAGCCTCCTCTAGTTGAAAAGGCTTAAATAAAATGTAATTTTTTAGTGATGTGTTTTAAAAGTAGTTCGCAATTTGCACGTTATACTAAAATACAGTGGTAGAGAATTGAAGATGAAATTTGGAAATTATCATTGGACCAACGCAATGTCAATATTGTATTCTGGTTGTTGATTGGTTAGGGAGGACGTCCTCCCTTGGCACATCATTTTACATGTTTTGGCCAATAACAGATTCGCATGAAAAAAATGAAGTACATTAAATTGTTATAAGAGATCCCGCCCTAAGGAGGACAGCAGGAGCCCGTCCTCCTCTGCCCCCCACCACCACTTCACACAGACTGCCCTTTCCCCTCTTGCCTGCCCTGCAGGTGTCGCTTTTGAAGCATTTTAATCAGAATTTCAATCATGGATTTTTTCCAAAGAGAGAAAAAATATTTTATAAATGATACTGAGAATTGGTAATGGTTTATTTCAACCAATTACCCTTTTTTATATTTTGATCTCCCTCTTGCCTCTCAAAAATAGAGGAGGAGCAACCTCCTCTGCCTCTATGGACCAGCCTCCTCTGAATTACACATATTATATAAATGCTGCTGCAGTGTTCGAAATGCACCGAAGAGGACTGGACTCTCACCTAGACCACCATAGAAGTAAGATTAGGGCTAGGTGTATTTATTAACTGTATAGCAGTTAAAATAAAATGCTACTACTACTAAAAATGACAATAATAATAATAATTATTATTATTATTATTATAAACAATAAACAATAAAAATAATCATCATCATCATCACAATCATAAAAATAATCATAAACATGCTAGCAAAATAAAAGCTTTGTAAGATGATGATGATGATGATTATTTTAAATATATTTTTACATTTAGTAGTGCTTGTTGTGTTTAAAATTTGCCTCTGATTGGCATTGTTCCTGTTGGGATGGGATTATTCTCAGGCTACATGGTGTACGTTGAGCCTCAGGACCATCTGAGTGAGGGGATTATTTTCTGTGTTCTTTCTCTCCCTCTTACTCACTCACTCACTCACTCAAACACATAAAATCCCTTTTTCTGTTTCTCCCACTTACTCTCTCAGTTTCAGTGGTCTGTTAGCAGTCCATTAATGGTCTGTTAGCAGTCAGTTAGTCTTGTTTCTAGTGGACCACTGTTTTGCCGATCTGATTCACAGTTGCCATGCTCCACACCATCTGACTGCATCACCACTGCAAGAGTAACATAAATATACTGACAGCGCAAGAAGAATCAATGTTGAGGCTAACAAATCACCTGAAAAGTCTGGAAAAAGGTGGCCAGTGACTCGTGAGAAACAATGTGATGTGTGGCGTGCAATGTTCTTTTTTGTTTTTACATGTGGATTGCATTAAGCTCCCCCTCACTCTTGTGGGCCATCTGTTTTGTGTGGTTTGTGTGTTTGTTTGTTTGACCTGTAAGACTCCAGGCCCTGTTGACTTCAAAGACATGCGTGATAAAAGATCCCTGGTATGTACTTATTGCAACTTGCAACACCTATGACCTTCTGAGCTGAGCTGATTAATGTCTCACATGCAAACATGCACACACGCACACAAGGGCACACACACACTGTGTCTGTGTATGACCACATTGCCAGCCTTTGTACTACACAGCACTAATAACTAAAGCGGATATGACTGTTTATAATTAACAGTGTTAATGTGAATGGACTGTGCCTTTTGTAGGGGCTGCTTCGGGATGTTACTGTGATTGCTTATGCTGTATGCTGTCTGTGTGATCATCTGGGTGCCATCCAGACTCTTTGTCCTTACATTGATTTATTTTAACCTCATGTGTGTGTGTGTGTGTGTGTGTGTGTGTGTGTGCATGGAGGACGTGCTGCAGAATATTTCCCAGTAGATGGGTTGTTTCTCAGCCTGGGAGCAGAAGTTCCGGATCTCAGAAACAATCATCAACCGCACAGAATCCCTGCAGAACCTTCTGAAGTTTATGGTGATTTCCCTATACTGACCCCTGCTGCAGTATCTCAGCATTGTGGGGCTGGAGTACTGATCCTTCTTCTGTTTCTCTCACAGCTATTGCCACAGGGAGGGATAGCCCCCACCAATCACGCCCGTGAATGCCCCAGACAGACTGACACCCACTAAGACAACTTAAGGACAAAATTGAGATACTTGCAGTCCTGGAAAGACACAGTCCACATCCTGAAAATTGACTGTTCCTGACACACACACACATACACACACACAGGCACACAATCATACATGCATACACACAAAAACAATCACATATGCACACACATAATTTGCATTTCATACAGTATACCAAAATGTATTAACTGACTATCTTGAAAACTGGGTTGGTCTTTCTTGCAGGGTTCAAAACTGGTTGGTACCTATGTAACAGGAAGACAATTCTTTGTCAGCTTTGGTGACTGTTTCAAAGAAGCTGGATATTACACAGGGTAATATTCTTGGCCACTTCTGTTCTCATTACACCTGCTCCCATGGGGTAATATCATACATTAACAGTTTTCATTTTCAGATATCACACAATATACATACTGTATATATCTTTGGACCCATATGAACCCAATTCTCTTTCTCCAGTGCATTGACTACCACCTTGTCTGCCATCAATAAGTGGATGAACCAGGATTTCTTGAAACAGAATGAGGATAAGACTGAGATACTTATAGTTGGTTTCAGGTCAAAAAGAGATCAACTTTTGGCCGGGTTGTCTGACTCGGACAAAATCAGTAGTTAGAAATCAGGGAGTCACCTTAAATCTGACCTGGGCCCAGTGACCAAGACTGCTTTTTCCCCCCACATATGAAATATAGCTAAAGCTAACCCTATGGAAGAAAATAAGGTTAAAAAAGATTTGAATGTAAGAATTTAAGAACAAATTGAATTGAACTGATTTTAATGTATTTTTGAACTGTGCAATTAAACTATTTTAATTCTAAATAAACTGTGAATTCAATACATTAAAATGTAATCACTTTGAAATGGATAGTTTTGAATTCACAAATCTTCAAAAATTTAGCATTCCAAAATTAAAATCCTAAAAAAACCAGGTTTCATTTTTCAAAGGCCTCAGTTTGTAAAAATTCAGTTTGTGTAAATTTTGTAAACTGAATTTACACAAACTAAATTTTTAAAGATTGAGGCATTTGAAAAATTAAACCTGAATTTTTGGGATGCTATTTATTTATTTATTTTATTTTTTTTACTTAGCTAGGTAGCTATGATAACACAGAATGGCTAACAGTGTACAATACTTCTTGACTGTAGGATTCAAATCAGTCAAGTTGTGGCTAGCCTGCTAGGTAGCTGTAATTACTTATGCCACATATTGTTCGCAAAACTAGCTTGATACAGTTACAAATGTGCTACTGTTAGCTAGCTGGCCGGTTAGAGAGTTCAAACAAACTAGCTTGTCAAACATAATAGTTATTTAGTAGGCAAGCTAACCACAACTTACAGAAATGTTAGAAACCACATTAGAAATGTCCTTGTGTAGGGCAGTTGTAAGTTGTTTCTCTGCAGTCCTCTCTCTGAGGGCTCAAATGCTTTATTTCTGCATAAGCTCCCAAATGAGCCTGTGTCTGTTACATTCAGCATTCCAACTATCTTCCACTTCCCTTAAGGATCGGCAGACCCCTCATGCCAGATACTCATAATTCTAAGATCAAAGCTATAGGTGACGGGGGGGGGGGGGGGGGGGGGGGGGATTAACAACCTCCTTGCAAGTAGTGGAGGCATAGTAACGAATGCTCATTCGCTGTTAACCACGCTTGCGGTGTGAACCCCCACGGTATGATAGTTTTGGGTTGCGCCAACTCGGCGCCTAGATAAGTGCTGCGTATCCCTATAGAGCACCACCGGCGACTAGCAGGCACCGTCAGTATTTCAAGGCCGCTCCAGTCACACCAGCGAATGGAGGAAAGTCTAATTGAATAATTAGCAAATACAATTACAATATCCAACAGGTCTGAAAAACTCAAAGTGAGTGCAGGCTATTAGAATATTACAGTATTGCGTTTCTGAGTTCCCTAGCCTGCACGACTTAGAAATAATTCTTCATCTTCTCGTAACCTGAACCAAAAATAATCATGTTTGGTATGGGTATATTTTAATACTCACAACGAAGGTCGGGGTACAAAGTATATCCACTTTTATTGCATTGCTAAATAATTATCCAACTAGATCAAAATTGAATAAATATTTACTAAAGTTATTGAAACCCGCCCCACAATGGGAAAGGCGGACATGATATGAAGGTGTGCCCTCCAAACAGCCAATGACAGCTCAGGGCTGCGTTTCCCAGAGTCTCCTTAGCGCTACGTGCGCCGTAAGGTATCCCTTAAGCTCTTCCTTTAGCTCTCGAGCTGTTTCCCAGGGTCTCCTTAGCTAAGGTATACCTTAATTAAGGTATACCTTTAAAAGGGTGGTCTGAGGCACTCGTAAGCTGTCCCTTAGCGATGCGCTCCGCGGTTTCAGCCTTATTATGCCAACATTTTGCTTTTCAAATCGACAGTTGTACTACAGTGCGCATCTAGTAGCACATCGGCATGCGAAAATGAGTTTAATATTTACTTTACGAAAAGTAATTATCCAATCAACGTGTCTGTGCATAGCACGTCGTGAGAATGTTGTCGTTTTACCTGTCTATCCCCATCATGATGGTAATTAAGTATAGGGCCTATCCATGATAATAATCCAATTTGTGAAAAGAAAAAAAAAAAGTTTTTTTTTAATTTATACGTAGTGGCGCTAACTTAGGATATGGCTTTTCTGACTGCATACCCTGTAGAAATTAGTTCGTTTGTGTGTGAGTCAATGATCACACTGACTTGGAACAAACCGCCGGTTTATTAAGAATATAAAACCTGTGTGTTCAAATACAACGTTGAGTGAGTCTACTTGCATGACCGAACTAGAACACGTTGATTGGCTAACCATAAACATACATACAGGTACAGTGGCTCATAATGGACAAACATAGCCAAATGATCTACATCCCCTTCCTTTAGCTCACACCTCCTATATAAAACAAAATAGCACTGGGTAAATACCAACATTACGGAACATTTTTCTTACCATGTTGTTTTACGATTTTCAGTAAACAACCCAATAATGATATTCTTGGTTAAATTTAAGATTATCCAACAGCAAATTAAGGTGGATGAACAAATCACTTTAACAGGTAGACCTATTCATAAGGCACCCGGTATATAATTCATCATGATCAATTTCCACAGATGCGCTTTTGCCTTTCATCTACGACCATTTTTTCTCTGCATTGCAGAGAAAAGTTCGCGGGAATCAGTGCAGTGCAGTGATATGCTGCTACAGTTGCCTATATATTGTGTGACAAAAACAAATTAACATTAGACCTTTGTTTCAATAAGAACAAAATAATTCACCCATATGTAGCCTATATCCTTTCCCCTGGGCTTCCACGAAGTCCCAGACTATGGCTTATATCTCCCGATTGACGCTTTTTATTTTATCCATTGTAGCGTATATGTACGTATTTATTGAAACTATCACAAGATCTCCTCTTAACTGACTCTTAAAGAGATTAGCAGATAATCTCTAGTAGGCATAGCTTCCTCTTCTGCAATATTAGATTGATGTAAAATGATTATGACAACACGTGTAATATTAAAACGTCATTCACAAGCCTTTACAAGTGAGACAATCGATTCGCTTGGCATCGATTGATAAACTTTTCAGCACCACAGTGAAGGCCAGCTCCAACTTACGATATACCTTTAAGTTGTCCCTTAAGAGTTGCCTTAAGGTATAGTCTGGGAAACACTCGTAAAAAAGCGGTTTCCCTTAAGAAGGTATACCTTAAGAACCTTCATAAAACGTTAAGGTACATCGAAACTCGGAAACGCAGCCCAGACCGCTCTCTCTCGGTCAGGTTTTTAAGTCAATGACCACCGAGGCCACTGCTCTCCTTTTTTCCTTTTTCAAATTTCTTCTTATTCCTCCGTACCCGAACCAGGTTGATTTTTAGGAAGCTACCCTCGCCTCGGTGTCGCTGCCGAATAACCCTGGATCATTGGACTTTAGAGTATTCCCACTGCTTTGGTACCGCGTGTTTACGTCTTGAAGTACTCACAGGCTCGTGTTGGGAGTCCAGTGTCACAGATCAAGCTGGCCTGTCCCAAGCTGCATTTTCCGGCTTTGAGCGCGTGCTGCTTCAGCTGGGTCTTGGGGTCACTTTCTCCTCCCTCTTTCTTCTCTTCCTCTCCTCTCCACACTTCGACTCGTAAGTAACGCCATAATTCGAAGTTTAATCTACTGTTAGCTATTTATGCGTACATCCATACGGAGCCAGCAGTAGCAAGACAGCGGCTAGACTGTAAACCTAATTGTATAGTTAAAGAACTTTGTGTTATGAGTTGAGTGTAACTGATTGTTGTCTGTCTCATACTAATCATAGGCTACGTGCATAAAATGGTATTAGTTTATAGTGAGTTTCTGTGTAGCGGTACCCAGAAACCTTAGAGAGCGTTTCACTTATGAACCATAATACTAATACTGTAACGTCTGACTCGTCACTACATTCTACATTATATGTACTGAATTATATTGTGCTATACTGTGCCAGTATCCAATCCCATATTACAACCAAACTGCTTAACTTCCAATAACAATTATTTGTCATTAAAGCTTATATTTTTGTATATGTGTGTTTGTGTTTCCTCTCTCATGTTGACGGAATGATCCACCAACAAAGTCAAATAGAGACATTTGAATTCATAAGTGCCGAGGGTCAATCCCCTCTAAATAATTTTAAGTGTTAAGGATGATAAAGGGTGATCTCCAGTTATTCTGAGTTCAGTATTCATAGTGCTGTGCCATTAACACTGAGGGTAGCTGAGGGTGACCCCCTAATAATTAAATGTGAAATAATACAATAAATTAATTTAAATTTAATAACTCAACTAAGTACTATCAACCTTATGACACTTGTCACAATGAGTCACTTGTTTTCTTCCATAAAACCCTGTAGCTTGTCAGATGCAATGTCACAGTTTGTCATACAACTTGAAACCCAGTGCGTATGCAGGCAACCTGAATTATAGGCCAATGAGCAGGTCCCATTAGTGGTGGATGGACTGATTCTTTTCACAGTATCAGTTCCTTTGAGTTGATACATGTACAGTAAATGTATCGAACCTTTCAAACCTCTCGAGTTTTGATACTTTTTCTAAAAAATGGCGTCTTATAGTACATGCACGTTCGACAGCTGGTGCTGCACGCCCCACCAAACTTCTCTTCAGTGCATTACCATTCATCATGTATAAGTTTACATTACTAAAGGTAAAATATTCATTTTAATACATTGATTCTGCATCCTATTTGTATGTAGGTAGACTATTTAAGCTCAAAACGATGTTACAGAAATGTGACAGACCAATGATTTGTCGTTCTTTTTGAGGAGCAAGTAACAGACGTCCTAGTTCGAGGGAACGGTTCATTTGATCTCGTTCAGTGAGTGCAGGCTCCTGTCTCGACTCAAGTTCGACTCAACTCGCTCATTCATTGACGTCCTATAGTTCGAGAGAACGGTTCATTTGATCTCGTTCATTGAGTGCAGGCTGTCTGTCTCTAGTCAAGTCCGATTCAACTCACTCATTCATTGACGTCCTATAGTTTGATACAACGGTTCAGTCGATCTCGCTCATTTGTTGGTTATCCCATTGACGTCCTATAGTTTGAGAAAACGGTTCATTCGATCTCGCTCATTCATTGGTTGTTCCGCTTGCTATGCTTTGAGCGCTGCACCTACCGTAGCAGGCAGCAGTTTTGAGTGGAAAAATGCAGGGAGAGTCCAATTCATGAGCACTTGTACGTTCGACAGGCTGACCCGGTACATACCGGACACTAAAAAGAGAAAAAAATAATCAAAAAGATTTGTTCATTCATATTCGCCCATCACTAGCTCCCATTGGAATTCATGGAACTGGTGAGCGGAAACTGTCTCCAGTTCTCGATGCCTAGCACATTTCATCAAACAGCAAAAATGTCTTATTAGCAAATGAAGCATTGAATCGTTCTGCAACCACTCATGTGCAGCTTTTCTTTTTGCTTTTTTAAATGTTGTATTACGAGTAAATGGTCAGATTTGTGTAGGAAATAGTGGTGTGTCGTTCATGAAAGATTTGTTCTTTTTGAACAAATTTATTTGGTGAACAAATCGTACTGACTCACCTTCATGTAAAGATTTGTTCATTTGAATCAACTCCCAGTAAGTTGTGAACTTGGCATTTGCTGAAGCTGCTGCTATTCCTATTTGACAATTTTCACCATTGGGCTGTGTCCTAGAAATTATCCAACGACAGCATTGATCCCCTTGAACGGGGAGTGCTCTCTAAGCCCCTCCCATCTATGTGATCAAAGGCAACAGTCTCTACACTGAAAGCGCGGCAACGTTGAAAAACTAATATGTGAAGGGACAGGATCCGCTATGAGTTATGAAGTTGCTGGAGCCTTACCACTCTACCTCACCCAAATGTCTTCGTGTTGCAATGACAAACACTTGCCTGCGTAAAATTCGAAGCAATTACAGCTTATCCCAACTCTTTGACTGTATGATACAACGTAGCCTAAATAAAAGATGAATGAAGGAGTCTGTTTCAGTATGAATTTCCCAACGGATTCTGTACCAATAAAGCAACACATTCATGAACCCCTTAGCACACATGCCAAATCTTGCCAATACTTGCCCATTTAGGGGGTACCCTATTTAAAGCTTTATAACTCCAGATGTGAACATCACAGAGACTTGAAAAATGGCTTAAATTAGTTTAGTTTATATTCATAATTCTGGAAGAAATAAAGTGCCACAAATGCAGTTGTCTAGACAAAAAAATCAAAAATGAATTTGCACTTTTTTAGTTTGCAATGAAATACTGAGAGATTGCATAGATGCAGCAGGTAAACTATACATGTGCTAGATCAAAAACTTCTTGACCACAAGTTCATAAAATCTAAGGGTGGATATGTAGAACTACTATAGATGTATGAAGCAAAAACTAAGCAGTGTACCCAGCATCTCCAAATCTATCCAAAATGTCTAAATTATGCATTGCTGTAAATCACAACATATTCACGTATTTCACTGCAAATCAAATGTTTTGCCTAAAGAAACTCACTGTTGCATCATTTCAAGTGGCAATTACAAGCTTTCCATCAGTACAGTGGTCTAAAATATGTAGGGGTCCAGAAACATATCCAAAATCTCTCCAAAAATGAATAAAATGCTTTTTGTCCATTATAAAGCATATAAATGAGCCCCTTATGAAGGTTTAAGATGAAACATTGATATCAGAATAAAAAATAGTGAAAAAATATTGTCACACAATGCGGTACAGTACCTAAATGTGTAATAATGAACTCTTGTATGTATTTCTATACTCTGTACTCTCGTATGCTTTCTTGTATGGGGATGGGACGACATGAAAACAATTTTCAGCCATCCACCACCATTTTGGCAATGTTCCAACACTGTTGCATGCATCACAAAGACTATTAAACTATCAACGAACGCTTACATTACAGTGTGAATTATCCTCATTATAAAATACCACTAACCTATTTAAAGACACTCAATTTCAAAAATGATGTATATAACCTAAATATTTTGAGCAGTAATACTGTAGCGAACCCAATAATGGGCCAAACCAGATGGCAGAGTACTGTCACCACCTTTAGCAAACCGGTATGGTCCGGTATATCTGAGGCTTTAGAATAAGTCACACAACCACTGAGAATAAGTACACAGCAAGTCTCACTTTATTAACACAGAATTCATGAAAGTAGGTAACCAAGGTGGCTGACAGAGAATGTGACTAATATACCCCTGAGGCTAGGGGCTGTTGTGGTTTCACCTATAAGAGGGTCGACCCCACTATATTTGAAGGGCTAGAATACTAGCTTTAATCACAGCACACCCAAAAGCCCATACAAAGGCACACAATCACACCTGCAGAGGTAGCACTACACACGTCACTGAATGGCAGAAGAGCCCAATGCCAGGACCACACTGCAACACTACAAATGTGACACTAGGAATCCCCCCGTCAGGGCAAATCCATCTAGTCCCTCCCCCCAGGGTCTGTAATCAACCCTCCCCAACTCCCCTTCTAAGTTTCCCACGTTATTAAAAAAACATGTAACATTAACACAATATAACGCTAAGACAAAAAATATCACAAGACGTTAAACACAAATGAAAATGTCTTTTTAATACTCAGCTCACCCAGTCAACAAGACCCTCCCCTGGGGTCTGTGCTTGTGGCGCGGTCCAACTCCCCGGGGAATCACGGCTTCGTTGGACAGCGCAGGAAAACAGCGGTCCAACACTCCACGATGTGCGGGGTGCTGCTTTACCAAGCTGAGAAGTGGCGGCCTGTACACTCCTGAGCCCCAGCCCTGACTAACTACAGGAAGCAACAGGCTTCCCCTCCTAGCACAGGAACAAAGCTCGCCCCCTATTCTAAATGTCTTCGTCGCCGGCAGCCCTAAGTAGCTACGAACAACACCCTCCCCTCCCAAGAGACTGCCAAGCCGCAGAACAACACAGTAGCTTCCCAGACCAACCCGCACAGCACCCGGCTCTGCCTTTTTATATCTTCCAGAGTCACTCCCGGTGCTGACAATCAATCACAGGTGTAGCCAACTGAACAATCAGTCTCCCGGAGCTGACAATCAGTCCCAGGTGTAGCCAATTGAACAATCAGTCACTCACTCCAGAGAGACAGTATCCACTACTGCCTCACTACAATACTTACACAGCAATAATTAAATCTTATCTGTGTTCAGTAGATGTCAGCTAGGTCATTCAGCAAACATATGGCTTAGCTATGCCCAGAAGTCCTCAATAATAATAGTATTTTCCAAGAAATTACAAAAAATCGTTGACGTTTCGTCAGGTGCACAGCTATTTACGCACAGCTATTTTGGAAGGTACCCAGGCGTCACAAATGCGTGTATATTTCACAAAGGGATTGTCCAAGACAATATATGACCACTCAGTCACAAAAGGGACATCTCTACACGTAAAACCAATGGTAAGGTTGTATATTTATTCAACATATAGTACCAGATATTGACTGTAGAATGACATGGTATCATTTTTGAAAATATTGTCTCGTTTATTTTTTTATTCAGCCACCAGCGTTTTCACTGTTGTATTGGCATATCTTAGGGCTATTGTCAGGTTTATGTTGTTGTTATGACGGAATAGAATTTTTGAGTGGTGAAAGTATATTTTTATGAATGCCCAGATAGACAATATTGTCCATTATGTCATGGGTGGGGGTGTATTTGCAGATAAGACTGCAGGGAGGGGGTGTTTGTTAAATGAACAACCAGAGCGACAATGGTGGCGCTGTGAAACTCCGTATTCAGCATAGTTGTTGTGTATTGTCTACTAATGAAACTGAAACAAAGCGTTTCTGTTTTTAACTCATACTTTGGTTGCAGTAGCACTGAATGTCCGAGTTCAGCAATCTCGGCACGGTGGCCAACCACTAGGTGTCAGGGAGGGCGCGGGAATGGACCCAAATGCAGAGTGCAGGGAAAAACACAAAACTCCAAAATAGGCAAAACAAAGACTTTACTTAATACAACGGGGAACCAAGGGAACAGAAAGCCTTGCTGGGCGGCAATAACAAACAAAGAAAAACTTCAAAAACGCGGGAAACAGGAAAATACAAAAACTCAAAACACGTTATCAACAGAACAGGGGCCGGAACAATCAGGGCAGAAAAACGCTCGAAGGCACGATCAAACAAACCAACAAACTCCAAAAGCAGGCAACAAGCAGGCAGGCAGGCAAGCATGTAGGCAACAGGCAACAGGCAACGGGCAAAGGGCAGGCAACGAGCAGGCAACAGGCAACGGGCAGGCATAAGGCAAGGCAATAGGCAACGGGCAGGCAACAGGCAACGGGCAGGCATAAGGCAAGGCAATGGGCAACGGGCAGGCAACAGGCAACGGGCAGGCATAAGGCAAGGATCCAGCACCTGAGTCAGGGAGAAGGGAGACTTAAATAGACACGACGCAGACGAGACACAGGAGGGCACAATGAACAATCAGGCTACAGAGAGGGAAGGGAACACGAGACAATCAGCAACTAATAATAGGATAATTGAAAACAATAAAACAATTAAACAAGACAAAGCAGAGGTGCTGCCATCTGGCGGCCAAACCAGGAACAACAGGGGGAAGACACAGAACCCTGACACTAGGGGCTTTGCGCTAAGACGTTAATACTCTTCCCTTTCAAAACTTGCGGCTATCGACACCACCTCCTACCATCAAGGTACCTAGAAGACGCCACTCGTGCGGGTGACACCATCACCACCACCATTGCCACTACCCTCACATTCACCTCAGGATCTCTTGCCACATCCCCCTCCCCTAGCCCAGCACCTCCACCCCCTGAGCCCCCTGCCCCTACATCCACCCCTTGGTCGCCTCTGAGAATATTACATTACATTACATTACAGGCATTTGGCAGACGCTCTTATCCAGAGCGACGTACAACAAAGTGTATAACCAAAACCAGGAACAAGTGTGTTGAAAACCCTAGAGGGAAGCACAGTTCCAAGTGCAGGTAACGACTGCATAGTTTAACTTGGACCCTGTAGGTTAATCTGATTAACACAACAAAAACAGCAACAAAGCAGTCTATGCAAATAAAACAGCAATAGTTGAGTAGGCACAAGTGCAATAACTAAGTCAACTAAGATAAACAGCTTAACTAGCTACAACCCTAAGATTACATAGTCAATTAGAGACTACAGGGAGGCAGGGAGGGGTTGGGAGAGGTGCAGCCTGAAGAGGTGAGTCTTCAGTTGTCGTTTGAAGGTGGTCAGGGTCTCAACTGTTCTGACTTCCACGGGAAGGTCATTCCAGCATCGTGGAGCCAAAACAGACAGGAGACGTGACCGGGAAGCGCAAGTGCGAAGAGGGGGAGGTGCCAGGCGTCCTAAGGTAGCAGAATGGAGGGGTCTGGCTGGCATGTAGGGTTTGAAGATTTTGTGGAGGTATGCTGGGGATGGTCCCTTGACTGCCTGGTATGCTAGGACCAATGTTTTGAATTTGAAGCGAGCCATAACGAGCAGCCAGTGGAGGGTAGTGAGCAGGGGGGTGACGTGGGAGTGTCTGGAAAGGTTGAAGACCAGACGAGCTGCAGCATTCTGAATGAGTTACAGGGGGCTGATGGCAGATGCCGGTAGGCCAGCCAGAAGAGAGTTGTAGTAGTCCAAGCGGGATAGTACCATTGCTTGGACCAGGAGCTGGGTTGAGTAGGTGGTGAGAAAGGGCCGGATTCTCCGGATGTTGTACAGGAAGAATCTGCACACCCGGCTTACCGCTGGTATGTTCTTGGAGAGGGACAGCCTGTTGTTCATCACCACTCCGAGATTCTTAGCACAGGGTGATGACATCACTAAGGTGTCCCCTAGGGAAATGGAAAAATCAAGGAGAGGAGAGGTTAGAGCAGGAATGAAGATTAGCTCTGTTTTACCCGTGTTGAGCTTCAGGTGATGATTGTCCATCCAGCTCTGGATGTCCCTCAGGCAGGTGGAGATGCGGGCAGGGACTTGTGTGTCCGATGGGGAGAAGGAGAGAAAGAGTTGTGTGTCATCAGCATAGCAGTGATAGGACAAGCCATAGGCAGAGATTACAGGGCCAAGGGATCTGGTGTATAAGGAGAAGAGAAGGGGACCGAAGACTGAGCCCTGGGGAACTCCGTGGCAAGGGGGCGGGGTGGCGATACTCTACCAGCCCAGGCAACCCGGAAGGAGCGATCAGAGAGATAGGACTCAATCCAGTCAAGGGCTGTGCCACAGATCCCTGTTGCTGCCAGGGAGGACAGGAGGATGGAGTGCTCCACAGTGTCAAAAGCAGCTGAGAGATCTAGCAGAATCAGGACAGAGGAGAGGGAGGCTGCTCGTGCGGCATGAAGTGACTCACTGACAGAGAGGAGTGCGGTCTTTGTTGAGTGGCCAGGCCTGAAGCCTGACTGGTGGGGGTCGAGCAAGTTATTCTGAGAGAAAAAAGCAGAGAGTTGGTTAGATGCACAGGTGGTCGAGAGCACAGGTAGTAGGGCGGTGGGAGAGCAGGAGCTGGGAAACGTCAGAGTCTGTGAGGGGAGAGAATGTGGAGAAACGGGGAGGGCGCAGAGGGGGTGGGGGGCGCGGAGGGTGCAAAGGGGCTGAGGGCGCAGAGGGGGTGGAGCTGGGAAATGTCAGAGTCTGTGAGGGGAGAGAATATGGAGTAACGGGGAGGGCGCAGAGGGCGCGGAGGGGGCAAAGGAGCTGCGGATGTCTGTAATATTCTCATCAAAGAATACTGCAAAGTCATCTGCAGTGAAGGAGGACTGGGGTGGGGGAGGAGGCATGCTGAGGAGAGAGGAGAAAATAGAGAACAGTTGATGAGGGTTAGAAGTGGAGTTATGAATTTTGGTTCGATAGAAATTTACCTTAGCGGCAGTGACAGCAGAAGAAAACGCTGTCGGGAGAGATTGGTAGGCTGAAAGGTTGGATGGGTTCCTGGATTTCCCTCACTTCCTCTCAGCAGCGCGGAGGCTGGCCCTGGAGGTGCATAGGGTGTCAGACATCCATGGACTGGGAGGGGATGAGCGTGGTGGCCTAGGGACAAGAGGACAGAGAGAGTCGAGTGCTGAGCAGAGAGATGAAATTAGGGTGGAGGATGCGGAGTCAGTGAGGAGTTTGGAGAATGATTGAAGAGGAGGAGGGAAGCAGTGACTCTGGGAGTGAAAGAAGAGGGTGAGAGGGAGCGGAGGTTACGGCGGACAGTGACAGTGGGGGTGGGAGAAGGAGAGGGAGGATGGGGAGCAAGAGGGAGGGAGAAGGAGATGAAGTGGTGATCAGATGTATGCAGAGGGGTAACCGTGAGACTGGAGCTGGGGCAATTCCTCAGGAAGATCAGATCTAGGAGGTTGCCTGCCTTGTGGGTTGGGGGAGAGTGTTGCAGGGAGAGGTCGAAGGAGTGGAGTAGTGGTAGGAAGGCAGCAGACTGGGAGGCCTCTAGGTAGGTGGATGTTGAAATCTCCCAGGAGGATCAGCGGGGTGCCGTCCTCAGGGGAGGAGCTGAGAAGGGTGTCTAGCTCCTCCAGGAAACTTCCCAGGGTGGTGATAGAAGGAGTAGGAGGACGAGAGGGCAGCAGGAGTTGCAGAGTTATCTGGTGTGATCCAGGTCTCTATGAGGGCAAGGAACTGAAGGGATAGGAGGGAGGCATAGGCAGAAATGAAGTCAACCTTGCGCGTAGCAGACTGGCAGTTCCATAGTCCCCCTGTGACCGTGAAGTTCTCACAGGGGCTCAGCGGGGGGTAGCAGAGGTTGGAGAGGTTCTGTTGTCGAGGGGGGCCACATCACTGGAAGCACCTTCTGGGGGGGATATCCCTGCAGACCTGGCTCCCAATGGAGTGTGACAACCAGAAAAGAACCACACATCGCCTCCCTGTGACGGTGAGGGTCTTAACAGCAGAGAAATACCAGCGGCTCTTCTGGGAACGAGACGAGAAGGAGCAGGCTGTCATGGTTCTGTGTTCCGGTCTGTCTTTCCTTGTTGGGCCGCCAGATGGCGGTACTTCTGTTTTGTGTCCTGCTCCCCCTGTTTGATTGTATTATTGTTTTCAATTGTTCAATTATTGTTTTTTGGTTGTCTCGTTCTCCCTTCCCTCTCTGTGGCCTGATTGTGCATTGTGCCTTGCTGTGTCTCGTCAGTGTCTTGTCTATTTAAGTTTCCTTCTCCCGGACTCAGGTGCTGGATCCTTGGTTGTGTTTGGTTGTGTTGGTTTGTGTGTGCCTCTGATCATGTTTCTGCCCCGTGTGTTCCTGCCCATGTTCAGTTTTCCATGTGCTTTTGGATTTTTGGATTTTCTTTGTTTCCTGTGTTTTTGAAGTTTTTCTTTGTGGTTTTTGAGAGTTGACCTGCGAGGCTTTTTGTTCCCTGCTTTAGTTCCTGTTTTGTTAAGTAAAGTCTTTGTTCAATTACCGTTTGGAGTTTTGAGTTTTTCCACTCACTCTGCGTTTGGGTCCTAACCCCCCACGCACCGTGACACAGGCAGCAGCAGCCCTTAAAGAGCAGTGGGCCCAGGGTCAGCAACCTGCCAGCTTCGATGCTGCAGCCAGAACTGGGACCACTTCTGGATTGTAGCCAGAACCTGTTGCACCCCTTAGGGTGGGCATACATTATATGATTTTCTCACGGGTTAAGACATTTGTCGTGGTGCGGATGCCAGCAGTGACCACTATCTGGTGACAGCTAACATCAAGCTGAAACTCCGGAAAGTAAAACAGCAGGGTCAACGCAGGAGACAACTTGACATCTGCAAACTGAAATGCCAAAATATCAGCAAAGAGTTTGTTTTGGAGCTGAGAAATCGCTTTGGTGCTCTTGGTGCTCTGGCTGATTCAACTGACGAGGACCCTGATATCCACAGCAAATGGGAAACCATCAAGAACACCTATGTTGAGACAGCTACCAAGGTTCTGGGCTACAGAGAAAAGAAGAACAAGGAGTGGCTGACACCTGGAACTTGGCAGAACAAAGAAAACAACTAAAGGCCAAGATGCTGAACATTAAGTCACTGAGGCTCCAGAAGCAGGACCAAGAAGCCTATAAGACCAAATAAAGACCAGATAAAGAGGTCAAAAAGAATGCAAGGAATGACAAAAGGGCTTTCATTGAGATGCTAGCCTGCAAAGCAGAATGGGCAGCTGCAAAAGGCGAAATGAGTGTTGTATACAAACTCACCAAACAACTCTGTGGCAAGAATGTCCTCAGAATGGACCAGGACCGCATTCCTAAAGTAGCCTTGAGATGGACCCCACCTGGAAAGAGGAAAATTGTGACCTTGGAATTGAAAACGGCAAACCTAACTTGGGGCGAGGACCAGGTGGAAGCAGATAGTGGCAGTCTTATGTTCCACGGGGAACAAAGAGGATTAAGTAAAGTAAATAAGACATTGGGAGTTTGGATGCCCTCTCACACTTAACGAGGTTCAGATTGTGACAACCGATCGGATGATAGCATGGACTATACAAGCTCCCGACCATATCAGGAAAAACAATCAGCTTGTAGAGTATTTGGATCGGTTCTGAATAGTATCTCATATCTTGCCAGTTGCGACGTTAAGACCTAAAGTTTTTTCTTACGATTTGGTCCCGGTCTGAAAAAAACAAAAACAATCAGGAGCCAGCAACTCGTATAATGTATGCTCGCCCTTAGGACATCCACCTCCCCTGACCAGCACTTTACACCCATCTCTGGCCCGATCATTGCCAGTCCGTCAACCTCCTCCTCAGCCCCTGACCACATGTGCTGAAAGACCTCCAGAATCCGGCATCCCTACACCAGACTGCCTCCCTCCATTTTCTCCCTCATGCCCCTAGCAAAAGGTGATGATAACAGTGTTTCATCTGTGTCACAAATGAGGCACAAATTAGTGATATGCATCATGTCAAATGTCTGTGCTTTGAATGTTAAGCACTCCATGGCTTATCTTTCTATTTTCCCTCGGTAACGCACAGAACTCCCTCCACAGTCCCGCTTCTCTCTACCACTCCAGGTTTGTCGCATTGTTTATGTCATTACCCTCTTATGCGCTATTGTGAGCAATTATAACCAAAGCAGAAAGTGCAATGACATCATGTGTCCTTTCCTTGTTTTTTTATTCTATAACAGGTCCACCCCATGCCATCCTCTTCCTGTGAACCAGCACTCGCCAGACCCATAACACCACCCTCAGGTAATTATAAATTGGATAAACAATATGCAACATATTATAAGTTTGTCAGTAATATTTGTCTCTGTGAATTCAGCATGTGATGGCACAGATGAAGTACTGATAAAATAATTCAGATTTCCCTTTTCTTTCTCTATAGACAACACATCATCATTCATTTGGAGGGGAAGGCTTCAGCCTGTGCTGTGCATGTAGCGAGGCTGACTCGACCGAAGAAGAAGGCATGGTGGTGTCATGGGTTGCATGTGAGTCCTGTGAGCGCTGGTTTCACTTCTAATGTGTAGGCTGGTATGAAGAGGAAGTGGACAGCGACGAGAATAGGGGGTGGAGTAACTGATGAGCCGGGACCACAGATGGGAGTTCTGTCAGATTTTTTGAAATCCAGTTATGGAGTGTACGCAAGGAATGGTTTGTGTTTAATGTCATGAAATAGATACTCTTTATTTAGAGCAAAAAAGGTCATAGCTATGTAAGTATTACCGTTGTATTTTACTAAATGGTGCTCTATTCTGGTGAAGACTGCAATGCAGGACATAAAACCACAGAATTGCCTATGGTTGTATCTCTTCTCCTGTAATGCACTGTAAAGATTTTAAATACAAGATATTTTCCTTATTGTAAAAGTGAGTAGGAATGCCTGTCTGTAGACAGGCATTACTATAACATGATATTAAGTAAAGACAAGTTCCTTTATAATGAACATGCTACCTCTATTGTAATGTTGAAAAGCAATCAATAGAATGACCCAGTTACGTTTTAATGTAGGCTACTAAGTCTACTAAGTTTTCAATCCAGTAATAATGGTGGATGAGAAGAAGCAATGGACCAAGTGCGGTCATAATTTTTTTGTTATGCATAAGTGTGGTCAGCTTCAGGTGTTTCCACAAAGCACGGGTGAAGATGTTGAGCGACTAAATAAACTGGCGAGTAAATGCGATCTCCTTAGAGCACAAAAATATCGCGGAAGTAGGCGTAATGAAAAAAATAAGCTCCGGAGGATAACAAGGACATTTTTTCTACAGGTTGTTACCGGTATTCAAACTGGCAAAATCTGGGCCTGCCATTAAAAGTATTGATATCAAAATGACGGCAAGTTACTGTACTACAAACAATATAGGCTATCTTGCCTCACCAAAATTAAATAAGCTGTATTCCAAAGCAATGTTACCCAATGTTTCCTCAATTCGACAGCCCTAAATTTTGCCAGTTTGAATGAATGAGTTATAGACAGTGTATGTCTTGTATGTGTGAGTAACTTTGCATTTTTGTACGTTGAAAACATGTTTTTTATGAGATATAACAGACGGTATAAGGAATCACTCGCTAAAGTGGCGGGTGAAGTAATGTGCGATAATGTATAGGAAATCTATTGCACTGATGTGCTTTTCTCATGTTCAGTACTAGTAGTTATAATTATCACTGAGTAATGATTTTAAGTGTAATGTTTTAATGGGGAGTTGCAGACAGTATATACGTAGTAATTGTTTGTATGTGGGTAGATAGAGAACAGGGCGAGGTAACATGAATGTATAAACGTGGCGTTTGCTGATAAGAACGTTTATACAGTAGCCAAGTGAAGAAATATAGTTAGTAGAAATGGCACAGTGGTCAGCTGGTGTAACTTTTTAAGAAAATCAATACATTTGCCGTCATGAAATGCATATGGCTGGCCGTGAGTGACTTTTGGTAAAGCAAATATAAGTGTAAGAAAACGTCAGTGTAAAATATGAAAATATCTGCCTGTGGGCAAGGCGGGATTTGATATTTCGACCTCTGGCTTTCCACTGTATAACTTTGGCAGTGCGCCACCATGACATGACTATTCAATGCATGAAATGTCATGGTCAAACCTGTCCGTGGTTTGAAAGAACAACACAGGCCAGTTAGCATAGCTGAGCTGAGCTCTGGTTAAATCCATATGGCCTGGCGATATTGTAGCCGGTTAAGTGAACATGCAGACGGTATGTCATAATGCAGTGTGTACGTTCGGTGAACGCCGGGTCGATGTGGTGCAAAGGCAATTGTTGAGAAGTAATAGACAATTATTAGCGAGCAAAAAAGCATGTTTAAGAAACTTGTCTGAGGCAGAGCTTGAGCCCATGACTTCATGATCTGTAGACTGTGACATTTACCCCTAAGCCACAAATGGACTAGTTGTTGAAACTAGGACATTTCTTGGCTGATAATAGAAGAGCTCCCGTTGAATCCATATGGCTTTGGAATATTGTAGCCGGTTAAGTGAATGTGTAGATGGTACGTCATAATGCAGTGTATACGTTCGGTGAACGCCGGGTAGATTTGGTGCAAAAGCAATAATTGAGAAGTAATAGACAATTATTAGTGATGAAAAAAGCAGAAACTTGTACCAGGCAGGGGTTGAACCTGAGAGCCTAACATCCATAGACTGTGACATTGACCACTCAGCCACAAACAGACTAGCTGTTGAGGCTGGAAATGTTTCAGAGTAAAAAGATATGGCTATTTTGCATGTGTATGCGAGATTTTGATTGGGTCATGTAGGCGAAGGATTGGCGAGTGGTAAAATGTCCAATGTGGAGTTTGTTTTTGGGATAGGCAGCATGAAAATAATAATAATAATAAGAAGAAGAAGAAGAAGAAGGAAAAAATGTGAAATCCCCTTAGTTTGGGGCTTTATTGTGAGGACATGTGAAGTTGTTTATAAATTCTGTCTGTTGAAATGAGGTGGGAATGTACAGAATTTAATTTTTTTAAGGGCTGAGTGTCTGTTGTGGTTATTTCTGTGGGGAACCCTGAAAAGTGTCAAACTCTCGGTGCTGTGTAGATATGGGGCATGCCGCCCCGCCAAGGCGTAACTTGGCGGGATGGCATACCTGCCATCCCAATGAGAGTTGTAGAAATTCAACGAACTCGCTCCTGCGTGAATTAGACGCCAAACACTCACATTGAGTTAATCAATAGAAGCAGGCAATAACATTATACATTTTTCCTAGAGAAACATTTTTTTTGGCTGAGCAGAGAAAATTATGACCAAATATCACTATTCCGATTGTGTTGACTAGGCGGACTGATCTCTGACTGTTCGAGAACAAAATTGATGAGATTTGAAACAGGGCCTTTAGAAAACCCGAGCTTCATCGCATCACGGGCCTACCTGCAGAGTGGGTTCACTTTCTTCTCTAAAAAGAAGGCAAAATTGGCATCTGGGCTCAATTTAACAAATCATTTAACAAGGAAATATTCAAAATCTGAGAATATAGAGCAATTAAATCATTTCAAAAGTACACTGATAGTTCAGCAATGTTATTTTTTTACTTCAGAAATCAGGAGTTTTTATGAACTTGACTGTTAACGAGCATTTCAGCTGGCACTTAACGCTTCACCAGAATGAATGGGGTCATGATAAAAAAATCTAACCACATTGAAGGCATTATTACTCATTTCACCACAAGAAAAACTCACTGTGAAATGTTTAAAATATTAATTGGTTATTAGTTATTGTCAGTGTTGTGCAAGTTCACACTTCACAAGAGCAAGCTCAAAGTTCAGTTCACACAGATTAAAATAAACTAGTTCACATTCATAGTTCACAATTTTGAATTTTGAACTAAGCTCACAGTCCCAAAAATGAACTAGTTCACGTTCATTTCTTCCGTTTTTTAAATTCTATTCTATTCTTTTTCAGTAGAACCTCCTCCTACCCATCCACCCCAAGCCCTCAATCATTGCCACTGCCCACTTCCCAAACTAAATGAATTACTGTATACTGCTATAGAATCATGATTACTTTTAAAAGCCAAGAAAAAACAATGTGAGTATATGTTTTACCACTTAAAAAATATGTCATATTATGCAGAAAGTGGAAAAAAAGAGGTGCAGTAGGCCTACTGTAGATGCAATGGAAATTTTATTTAGCCTTCATGAACCAAATTATGCAGAAGTTCAAAAACATAAAATAGATTTATATGCTTCCAAGCGAGCTGGTACAGGCTCCACCACTGGCTTAATTACAGTCGCTAGCTGAAAGATGTGCTATGATCAATCCTATAGTGGGACTTTTGCCGTTTAGGCCTAATGAAGGTGCAACAGAAATTTTTGGTGCCGTTGACCATAATCAAATGCTTTAATTTTTATCGTTCGACTGACCAAGTACCGTTAAAAAGCTAATTTTATGGGTTAGTGCTATTGGCCTATGCTAGCTATATCATATAAACCTCATATGGGGATCAGTAATCCAGTGCACCAAAAAATCGTACCGAAAACAGCTGACGGTTAGTAGCCTACCAAAAATGAAAACAAGCAAACAGCGGTTCATATATTAATGTAGTTTTCCAGTTTAAAAAGTAGGCTATAGACAGAGCATTTTCCCACAGAATATTTAATAGCCAAAGAACCAAGCACTTTCTTTCACTATTTTTAATAAAATTTTGTTTTCATTTTGATTTTATTCTAAACAATTTAGTTTGAAAGAATGTGTTTGATATGGCCGTTTTATTTCCCAAAATGTGTTGTTTTAGCCCTAGATGCTGATTTCTTTACCGTGACTTGTTCTAACAGCTGCTTGAAAGAGGAAGTGCTGATATATGTTGGCTAAGTAGATATAGGCTATCGTTTTCTCATAAAATGTAGTCGATAAAATAGTAGCCTTGGCTAGCCTACTTTGAGACATGTTTTTTTTTAAGGCTTATTTCACTGAAAATAAACAGCACACTTGACAGTGATGTTCGATTATTATCCATTTATTATCCGTAATTCCATACCCACTTTCCTCATCAGAGACTCCTCATTTGCTACAGCAAGAGGAACGAACTATTGTTGTGTTGTTCGCGAACGATTCGGGCAAGTGTACTGTACTGTTGTGTCGTTCGTGAACGATTTGGGCAAAAGTACTGTTGTGTCGTTCGCGTACGATTCGGGCAAGCGTACTGTCGTTCGCGAATGATTCGGGCAAGTGTACTGTCGTTCGCGAACGATTCGGGGCAGGCGTAGTACGTTCAGTGAACGAATCACTGAACTGCGAACGATAGTCAGTCAGTGAACCACCAGTTCACGTTCGCGAACGAATCGTTTCACGAAGTGATTCACTTCGTTCACCCAAAATAACGAATCGTTCGCGAACGACACAACACTACTGGAATCCGAATCCCCTGCAGACAGAAGAGTATTCCATAGCCAGCTATAAACCACGTTTCCACCGCAGGAACTTTCCCTAGGAATTAGGAACCTTTTGAGGAACTCAGTGCGTTTCCACCGCAGGGACCAGGGTCTATCTGCAGCCGCAAACCGATTTATTATTTTCATAATAATAACTTTAATTCAAACTATTATGTTATACTGCGCAGTAGCCTACTTTTGGTTATAGCCTGCCAACGTCTTGGAACAGATGAGAAATTGAGATTGAGGATTATAACATAACATGTGTGCTCTTCTGTTCTTTTCTTGCTTTTGCATTAAGTCTGTTTTATAATATATTAAGCATTCGTGCTGGGACAGCATATTACGTAGGCCTACCAAAACATTCAAACGGTTAAATTCGGTTGCTGAATATTTTCATCCCGATTTTCTTTGTTAGCCCGTTATAATTGACTCAAAACGTTTGACACAGTTATGTGAGACATACGGTAGTTCTGCGTAATTTACATTGGAGATACAATAAAAGCAAACTGTAAAAAATCACCTTCCGCACTTTTTGTCAGGGTAAAATAACAGGTTAATTCTAGTAATCGTCCCTTTGGCTTTTTCAAACTGCCACAATTTTACTCTGTGATTCTTCAATTCCACAAAAAGACCAGGAAGACTAGACATGGACTTATGGTGCATGGTTTGTATCTGGAGGACATACTTCAAGTATTTAGCTGCTCCGCTAGCAGTAACTTTGAAGGAATCTAGAAAGCAAACGGTGGCTGTAGCCTACCACTGCAATATTAATTTAAATTTTAAAGTCCAAATTTTCATTCTATTTATTCTTGTCATTTTGCGATTATATGGAAATGACAATGAGAGTCGAATTAATCAATTCAATAGCAAATTGTTTACGACATGTGCTATAAATGTTTTCTGCTATAAATGTTGTTACCAGTTATTTGTGGAATGTGAATTCATTCTGTCGCTATAAATGTTTTCTGCTATAAATGTTGTTACCAGTTATTTGTGGAATGTGAATTCATTCTGTCGCCTCGGATGTCAAGACATGAAAGTGAATGTTCGCATAAAAACATAATGAATGTGTTTGAGAGGATACATAAAACAGTTACAATCTGTATATTGGCCTGTTATATTCTGTTTGTTGCGTAACAATGGTCCAAGTTGAACTACCAA
Organism: Anguilla anguilla; assembly: GCF_013347855.1. NCBI lineage: Eukaryota > Metazoa > Chordata > Actinopteri > Anguilliformes > Anguillidae > Anguilla > Anguilla anguilla. The sequence goes on from NC_049207.1 coordinate 28,369,963, forward strand.
CGAGAGTTTTGCTTGACAATGGTAACATAATATGCCCAAACGGCCGCGGAAGAATATTTCAATTTCAGGTGATTAAGGGGGTAAAATAAAGTCCCCGGAACTTAATTTACACCTTAATTTAAAGTTCTTGCGGTGGAAACGCGGCTTAAAAGTTCCGGGTACTTTGGGTGGAAACGCGGCTATTACGTGCTGCTAGTGTATTATTTCTGATGGGTGAGTCACCGGGAAAACTTGTTGAACAACAATATTTTTACATATATTTTTTCTCCAAGACCGTGTCTACATTGTGGTATAAAGGATTTTAGTTTTATGAATGTTTTTTTTTTTTATTAGGGTGAAAATGGGGACATGAGTCTGGTCAATCCCAGTCCCCAACTGCAATGGAATTTTGAAGCCACAGGGCCGCTATGTTTGAAACTGAGACATTTTGGCACGTATTGCTTTTTGAGAGTACACCTTTCATGAAATGTTGCATCCCATGGACAATACATACCAGTAAATAATATACCATAACATACAACCCCAATTCTAAAAAAGTTGGGACAGTAAATGAAATGCATAAAAACAGAAAGCAGTCATTTGTAAATTTACTTGACTTATATTCAAACAAAAATAGTATAAAGACAAGGTATTTCATGGTTTACCTCATTAACTTCATTGTTTTTTAAAGATATCTGTTTATAATGAAATTTATGCCTGCAACACATTTTGACAGGGGCAATTTAGGACTAATAACGATGTGACACATTGAAATATTATGGTGATGTGATACAGGTGATGTTAAACAGGTGAGGCAATTGTGTTATAGTATATATGGAGCCTCCAAGAAAGGCCTGGTCCTTCATGAGCAAGAATGGGTTGAGGCTCGCCAATTTGCCAACAGATGCATCAGCGAATAATCCAGCACTTTGAGAACAACGTTCCCCAAAGACACATCTGTAGGATTTTGGCCACTTCACCCTCTACAGTGCACAATATAATTAAAAGATTCAAGGAATTTGGGCAAATCTCAGTGCATAAATGGCAAGGCCGAGAACCACTTCTGAATACGCATGATCTCTGATCTCTCAGACGTCACTGTCTTAAAAGTCGTCATGCGTCTGTTATGGATATCATGACATGGGCTCAGGAATACTTTGGTAAACCTTTGTCAGTCAACACCATTCGCCGCTACATCTACAGATTCAAGTTTAAGGCTTTATTATGCGAAGCAGAAGCCATACATCGACACTGTGTAGAAGCAACACCGACTTCTCTGGGCTCGGTCTCATCTGAGATGGACAGTAGCACAGTGGAAGCGTGTTTTGTGGTTCGAGTCAACATTTCAAATAGTTTTTGGACAAAACAGCCATCATGTCCTCCGGGCCAAAGAGGAAAAGGACCATCCAAGCTGTTATCAGCGTCAGGTCCAAAAGCCAGCGTCTGTCATGGTATGGTCTGTGCACATGGCATGGACAACTTGCACATCTGTGAAGGCACCATTAATGCAGAAAGATGTACAAATTTTGGAGCGACATATGCTGCCATCCAGACACCGTCTTCTCCAGGGACGTCCCTGTATTTTCCAGCAGGACAACGCCAAACCGCATTCTGCCCAGATTACAAGTGCATGGCTGCATAAGCAGAGAGTGCGGGTGTAAGATTTGCCTGCCTGCATTCCTGCCCTGTCATCGACTGAGAATGTGTGGCGCATTATGAAGCGCAAAATACGGCAACGAAGGCCCCGTACAATTGCGCAGCTGAAGACCTGCATAATGGAAGAATGGGGGGAAATTACACTCGCTAATCTTAACCAACAGGTGTCTTCAGTGCCCAAACGCTTAATAACTGTTATTTTAAAAAACGGTGATGTTACACAGTGGTAAACACTCGACTGTCCCAACTTTTTTGGAGTGTGTTGCAGTTATCAGATTTGAAATGATTGTATATTTTCAAAAAACAATTAAATTCACAAGGTAAAACATCAAATAATGTTCTGTTGTAGTGTTTTCAATATAGTACAGGGTAAATAGAATTTACATTATCGCTCCTTTTTGTTTTATTAGAATTTCCCATACTGTCCCAACTTTTTTGGAATTGGGGTTTTAATATAATGACGAGAACAGGCCGTTCAGCCCAACAATGCTTGCCATTTTCCTAACTAAAGTAGTAGTGCTCTGATTTCCTACAGACTAGATAGCATCTACCACTGTATCAAGCCTAGTCTTTAAAATCCCCAGTATTTCTGCCTCTACTATGTGACCTGGCAGGCTATTCCACACATTGACTACTCTTGGTGTGAAAAAAATTCTTCCTCATGTCTGTATGTAATCTACCTTTTGTTAAGTTCCATTTACTCAACCTGAAGAATCTCTTGTAGTTAACTTTGTTGATGCACACAATATTCCAAGTGTGGTCTAACAAATGTATTGTATAAGATAAGTATAACTTACTTGGATTTATACTCAATGCTTTTGGCTATATATTCCAGTCTTGTTGGCCTTTTTTACAGCTACAGCACAGTGCCTAGAGCCATCAACCATTACTCACAAGTCTTTTTCAAAGTAAGCACATTCCAATTTTGTTCCTCCCATAAAGTAATCCTGCCTAATGTTTTTATTTCCCACATGCAGAACTTTACATTTGGCTATATTAAATTTAATCTGCCAGGTTTCTGCCAACTTCTGGATTTTATTTAAATCTTCTTGGATTACTTTGGTAGCTTCCAAACTATTAGCTGGGCCTCCCAGTTTTGTATCATCTGAAAATTTGACTAATGTACTTTCTATGTCCCTGTCGAGGTAATTGATATAAATGAGGAAGAACAGTGGTCCCAGCACCAATCCCTGTGGGATTCCACATCTAACAGCTCCATGGTCAGATAATATCCTCCCTACTACTACTCTTTGTGTTCTACCCAGTAGCCAGTTCCGAATTCACTCTGAAATGCATCCTCTAATTCCTACTGTTTCCATTTTACTAACAAGTCTTTCATGTGGTACCTTCTCAAATGCCTTCTTGGAAATCTAAGTAGATAATATCATATGCCTTCCTATAATCAAAACACTATAATCAAAGCTTCTTCAAAGAATACCAGAAGGTTTGTCAGACCTGACCTTCCCTTACGAAAACCAGGATCCGGCTATCCCTTAGGATGTTACTATTTTCAAGAAATACTTCCAACTTGTCTCTAATGATAGATTCCAGTATTTTACATATTATGCAAGTTAAACTTACAGGCCTGTAGTTTCCTGGATCAGTACGGTCCCCTTTCTTATATACTGGTATTATATTACCATGCTTCCAGTCCTCGGGACCGGAAGCATGGTAATGCCATCAGGACCTGCTGCCTTGTTTGTCTTCAGTTTAAGTAATTCATGCAGTACTTCTCTATCCTCTATTTCAATATATGATAAGACTTTCTGAGTACTGAATATGCCTTCCAGTCTGTTATACACCTTTTCCACCAACGCGAACCTAGTTCTGGTTCTGGGCTGGTGCTAGTGCCGGTTAGTTCAACTTGCGAACCTTCTAAGAACCGGTTTGCTTTTCCACAAACTAGAGAGCCACGTCATTACGTCACTGTATACGTCTGTATACGTCTCCGCTTTCCCAGCAACATCGTTACCTATTGAAATGTATGTCCTGTAAAAATACAGATAATAAACTGTCTGAATTTAAAAAACCAACTTCATACACATATATTTAGTTATATGATTACAGCCTTATTTACTATATCAACTTTAAGACAAGCAACACACTCGGAATTATCTCATCGCGACCCATTAAATCCAATGGCGCAGACGTTGCTTCATAATTTCAAACTGCTTTCCTAACGGCTATTTTGCGTCCTGCGACTTGGGTTACAACAGTGAATATGTACGGATTCCTAGACATGCTGATAGTGACCACCCTTTCTCATATTAACCTCAAATATGCAAGACAGGACACTTAAACAGTATGCTAGCAATTTTATGTCAAGTTCCATTCATTTATATGGGGTGGTCGATACACGTCCCCTTAGAAACCAAAAGCTAGCGCTGGACCACCTCTGACTTGTTTGCCGGCACAGAAAAAAAATTGCGAAAGTACTGAAAAAATAACCACTGGAGGATAACAATGACATTTTTTCCTACATAATTAGGTACAAGTTGTTACCAGTATTTAGCCTATTCCATATATAGTTGCAAATCAGTTTACATTTTCCTGTCTGTCGAACGAAGATGATCTATAATAGGTGCTCTGACTCTACCTGGCGGTCACAAAGTTTTAGTTGGTCTTGGTTGGTCACGATAATCCCGCCACCAGTCCCTGACGTAAGCGGTTCTTGGTTCTAGATCAGCCAAGTGTTGGTGCCACTTTGGAACCAGTTTTCCTGGCCAAGAGCCGGTTCTTTTGCTGTCGAAACGCGAAGAACTGGTTCAAGATTAGGCACCGGCTCCGAACCGACCCTCGAAATGCCTTGGTGGAAAAGGAGTATTAGTAACCTCTTCTCTAGTAAAACTCTCAACAAAATAACCATGTAAGGCATCAGCAATATCTTTATTCTTAGGAAGCAATGCTCCTTCTTCAGTTTTGCTGCACCTAATATCCTCTTTGACTTTCCTTTTCCTACTACAGTATTGAAAGAAACGTTTAGGATTACTTTTTGCATTTACGGCAATTTTCCTTTCAAAGAGCCTCTTGGCTTCCCGTAGTTTTTTAACGATAGCACATACATCACAATATTCGTCCCTATTACTTTCAGTGGTGTCATTTTTATATATCTTATACAGTTTTTTTTTTTTCTCAAACTCTCCCGTATGGCTTTGTTCATCCACTGGGGGGAGCGCTTCTTCGACATACTTTTTCTTACGTTTGGAATAAATTTAATTTGCGCCTCAAGAATAGCCATTTTGGACCTACCACACTTTTAATTCACAGTCTTGCAGATAAGAAGTTTCACCCAGTCAATATTACTTAAATTTTCTTGCATCTTGTTGAAATTGGCTCGTCTAAAATTTTAAATTCTGGCCATAGAGGAGACCTTGTTAATTTGCCATAATACATCAAATCTAACTGCAGAATATTTGCTAGTCCCAAGTGGCTCAATTACCTCTATGCTACAAATTCTGTCCGGATCATTACATAGCACCAGATCCAGAATTGATTTCCTTCTTGTGGGCTGATTGACATACTGTGCCAAAAAAGGTCATTTATAACATCTAAAAATTCTTCCTCACTTTTCCCTTGTCCTGTCATCATTTCCCAATTAATAGCAGGGTAATTGAAATCACCCATAATAATAGTCTCACAATCCTGACAAGCTTGTTTTATTTTTCCAAAGAGTGTTGAGTTCACACTACTGTCTGAAGCTGTCTGCCTGTAACACACTTCGACTGTGAGGCCCTTTTCATGTTCCCCTATGAGCTTTTTCCAGATATCCTCACTAGGCACAAACTGGTCAATTTCTGGAATTTTCTGACCATTAAAATTTTTTTTTTTACAAAGAGAGCTACACTCCCACCTCTCTTACTGGATCTATCCTTCCTAATGAGTTTGTACCCTTCTATATTATATTCATCCCCATCCTCCAAGCCATGTCTCTGTAATCCCAACTATGTCATAACCTTCCCTATTTATAGCAGCCTCAAGTTCCAAAAATGTATTTTTTATACTTGTACCATTTAAGCAAAGACATTTCAGATTATTACTTCCACACATCCTCTCCCATTCCCTCACCCCCCCCCCCCCCCCCCCCCCCCCCCCGCTGTCCCAAACCACCCTAACTACAACTTTGTTTTAAGACTTCATTAGTGTTCACACTATTATAGAAAGCCCTGACAGCTTCCATCCTGGCAGTGTGCACTTCCCTACCCTTTTCATTTTCTGTGCCCCCCAGTTCCCTAGTTTAAATAATCCTGTGCTACCTTAAGCATATGCTGGCCCAGAGCAGCAGTACCCCTCCGGTTCAGGTGCAGCCCCTCGTACTTGTACAGGTCACCCCTGTCCCAGAAGAAGTCCCAGTGCCCTATAAACCTGTACCCCTCTTTCCTACACCAGGTTTGTAGTCACGTGTTATACCTCCAAATAAAATGTTACTTTCCTCTACTTGCACCTGGTACCGGTAGTATTCTAGAAAAAACTACTGTAGAGGTTCTGCTCCTAATCTTTTCTGCTAACTCCAAAAAATTGTCCTGCAGAACCTCAAGCCTACCTTTACCTATGTCATTGGTTCCTACGTGAACCATGACCACTGGATCCCTCCCCGCTCTGGCCAGGAGCGTGTCCACATCTCCTACCTGAGCACCAGGCAGGCAAAATACCGTACGAGACTCCTTTTCATCCGAACAGACTATGCTGTCTACCCCACTAATAATTGAATCCCCCACTATCACTAACTCCCTTTTCTGAGAGGATGTGGCCACCTGGGTGCCTAGTGACTCCTCAGTCCTCCCACTCTGAGGGTCAAGAGCCAGATCCAATTTCTGCAAGGGCAGGAATCCGTTGGACACCACAGCCTCTGGAGATGTTGCCTCTGTGTGGTGTGCACGCCCTTTTCTGCAGCTGCGCCCCACTGTCACCCATCTATCTCTTCTTGCCACATTACGAACTGTGGAGTCCAGCAAGCTGGCCTTCAAGATCGAGAATCTTGCTTTCAAGGTGCTCGTCCAGTTGGCAACGGTGGCAGACAAACTCGTTCTGGAAATCCCTTTCCAGAAGCACGATCATCCTGCAACCCTCACACAGCTTTGGCCACATTTTTAGCCCCTACCTATCACCCAATCTCTCCCTATGTCTAGAGTAAGTTACTGCTGAAATGGAAACACCAAGACCACACTTTAAAAAACTTGCAGGTGGCTCTAGACAACTAGCAGCAGAAACCGCAGAGGAAAAATAAATAAATAAATAAATAAATATAGCACTTTCATCTAAGGTTAAGTGCTGAATAAGAAACAAGAAAATGAACTATCCGGAGTGGAATCACTCCAGTTATAATAAACAAACTTAGCTATCTTTATACTAAGTAGCAATGACTGAAGGAACACTTGTATTAGGCAATATTTTAATTATATCTCAGAACAAAATACACCCAAAAAAAAAAACATTCGCCCATCCATTCTCTAAACCACTTAGTCCAGTTCAGGGTCGTGGTGGCAAGGGGGCAAGCGGAGCAGCCCAGATGTCCCTCTCCCCAGCGACTTCCACTTGTATTACGAGTAAATGGTCAGATTTGTGTAGGAAATAGTGGTGTGTCGTTCATGAAAGATTTGTTCTTTTTGAACAAATTTATTTGGTGAACAAATCGTACTGACTCACCTTCATGTAAAGATTTGTTCATTTGAATCAACTCCCAGTAAGTTGTGAACTTGGCATTTGCTGAAGCTGCTGCTGTTCCTATTTGACAATTTTCACCATTGGGCTGTGTCCTAGAAATTATCCAACGACAGCATTGATCCCCTTGAACGGGGTGTGCTCTCTAAGCCCCTCCCATCTGTGTGATCAAAGGCAACAGTCCCTAAACTGAAAGCACGGCAACATTGAAGAACTAATATGTGAAGGGACAGGATCCGCTATGAGTTATGCAGTTGCTGGAGCCTTACCACTCTACCTCACCCAAATGTCTTCATGTTGCAATGACAAACACTTGCCTGCGTAAAATTCAAAGCAATTACAGCTTAGCCCAACTCTTTGACTGCATGATACGACGTAGCCTAAATAAAAGATGAATGAAGGAGTCTGTTTCAGTATGAATTTCCCAACATATTCTGTACCAATAAAGCAACGCATTCATTAACCCCTTAGCACACATGCCAAATCTTGCCAATCCTTGCCCATTTAGGGGGTACCCTATTTAAAGCTTTATAACTCCAGATGTGAACATCACAGAGACTTGAAAAATGGCTTAAATTAGTTTAGTTTATATTCATAATTCTGGAAGAAATAAAGTGCCACAAATGCAGTTGTCTAGACAAAAAAATCAAAAATGAATTTGCACTTTTTTAGTTTGCAATGAAATACTGAGAGATTGCATAGATGCAGCAGGTAAACTATACATGTGCTAGATCAAAAACTTCTTGACCACAAGTTCATAAAATCTAAGGGTGGATATGTAGAACTACTATAGATGTATAAAGCAAAAACTAAGCAGTGTACCCAGCGTCTCCAAATCTATCCAAAATGTCTAAATTATGCATTGCTGTAAATCACAACATGTTCACGTATTTCACTGCAAATCAAATGTTTTGCCTAAAGAAACTCACTGTTGCATCATTTCAAGTGGCAATTACAAGCTTTCCATCAGTACAGTGGTCTAAAATATCTAGGGGTCCAGAAACATATCCAAAATCTCTCCAAAAATGAATAAAATGCTTTTTGTCCTTTATAAAGCATATAAATGAGCCCCTTATGAAGGTTTAAGATGAAACATTGATATCAGAATAAAAAATAGTGAAAAAATATTGTCACACAATGCGGTACAGTACCTAAATGTGTAATAATGAACGCTTGTATGTATTTCTATACTCTGTACTCTCGTATGCTTTCTTGTATGGGGATGGGACGACATGAAAACAATTTTCAGCCATCCACCACCATTTTGGCAATGTTCCAACACTGTTGCATGCATCACAAAGACTATTAAACTATCAATGAACACTTACATTTCAGTGTGAATTATCCTCATTGTAAAATACCGCTAACCTATTTAAAGACACTCTATTGCAAAAATGATGTATATAACCTAAATATTTGGAGCAGTAATACTGTAGCGAACCCAATAATGGGCCAAACCAGATGGCAGAGTACTGCCACCACCTTTAGCAAACCGGTATGGTCCGGTGTATCTGAGGCTTTAGAATAAGTCACACAACCACTGAGAATAAGTACATAGCAAGTCTCACTTTATTAACACAGAATTCATGAAAGTAGGTAACCAAGGTGGCTGACAGAGAATGTGACTAATATACCCCTGAGGCTAGGGACTGTTGTGGTTTCACCTATAAGAGGGTCGACCCCACTATATTTGAAGTGCTAGAATACTAGCTTTAATCACAGCACACCCAAAAGCCCATACAAAGGCACACAATCACACCTGCAGAGGTAGCACTACACACGTCACTGAACAGCATAAGAGCCCAATGCCAGGACCACACCGCAACACTACAAACGTGACACTAGGAATCCCCCCGTCAGGGCAAATCCATCTAGTCCCTCCCCCCAGGGTCTGTAATCAACCCTCCCCAACTCCCCTTCTAAGTTTCCCACGTTATTAAAAAAAACATGTAACATTAACACAATATAACGCTAAGACAAAAAATATCAGAAGACGTTAAACACAAATGAAAATGTCTTTTTAATACTCAGCTCACCCAGTCAACAAGACCCTCCCCTGGGGTCTGAGCTTGTGGCGCAGCCCAGATGTCCCTCTCCCCAGCGACTTCCACTAACTCATCCCGGTGGATCCCCTGGCAAGCCTTTAGATATAATCTGTCCAGCGTGTCCTAAGTCTACCCCTGGGTCTCCTCCCCGGTGGCTGAGCCCGGAACACCTCCAGAGGGAGGCGCGCAGGAGGGATCCTTATCAAATGCCCGAACCACCTCAACTGACTCCTTTCAATGCGGAGGAGCACCAGTTTTACTTTGAGGTCCTCCCGGATAGTTGAACTCCTCATCATATCAAGGAGAGTAACCCCTGCCACCCGCATTACTGCGGCCGCTGCATCTAGATGGTCATCAACCTCCGAATCCCTTTTTCCCTCACTCATGAATCGGACCAAAGATACTTGAACTCCTCCACCTGGGGCAGTTGCTCCTCCCTTACTTGAAGAAGGCAAACTATCTTTTTCCGGGAGCGGACCATAGCCACAGACTTGAAGGTGCTGATCCTCATCCCGACTGCATCACACTCAGCTGCAAACCGTTCTAGTGCGTATCGAAGGACACAGTATGATGAGGCCAAGAGAACACTGTCATCTGAAAACAGCAGAGATGCCACTCCATTGTCCCCAAACTGGACACACTCCATACCTTGGCTGCGCCGTGAAATCCTGTCCATGAATACTACGAACAGGAGGGGAGACAAAGTGCACCCTTGGCGGAGTTCGACACCCGCTTTAAACTGAGTTTGACTTAATGCCGAGAATGCAAACACAGTTTTTGCTCCAAGTATACAGGGACTGAATGGCACGCAACAGTGACCCTGGCACCCTATACTCCCGCAGCACCTCCCACAAGATACCCCAGGGCACATGGTCTTATACCTTCTCCAAATCCACAAAACACATGTAGACTGGATAAGCAAACTCCCATGTTCCCTCAAATATCTGTTAGAGGGTAAAAAGCTAGTCTGTTGTTCTGCGGCCTGGGCGAAACCTGCACCTCCTGAATCTGAGGTTCAACTATCGGCCGAATCCTCCTTTCCAGCATCTTAGCATAGACTTTCCAAGGGAGGCTGAGGAGTGTGATTCCCCGATAACTGGAACACACCCTCTGGTCCCCCTTTTTAAAAATGGGGACCATCACCCTGGTCTGCCACTCCAAAGGAACTGTTTTCGACTTACACGTGACATTGAGGATTCGTGTCAGGCAAGACACACCACCAAAATCCAGAGCCTTCAACATTTCCAGATGAATCTCATCCACCCCTGGTGCTGTGCCACTGGGGAGCTCTCCAACCACTCCAGTGACTTCTGCCACAGAGATGGACCCTGATCCCCCAGATTGCTCCAGCTCTGCCTCCAAAAATGGAGAGTGTGTCTTTCAACAATATCCCCAGTTGAGGTCAGAGTTTCACTATTCCTGCTGACAACTGCCTGAACAGTGTCCCGCTTTCCCCTCCTGAGGTGGCAAATGGTTTTCCAGAACCACTTTGTGGCTGACCGAAAGTCCTTCTTCAAGGCCTCTCCAAACTCCTCCTATGCCCTGGCTTTTGCTTCTGCCACTGCCGCAGCTTTCTCTTTCTCGCCTGCCAGTACCTGTCTGCTGAATCAGAGGTTCCCAGTGCCAACCAGGCCTGGAATGCCTCTTTCTTCAGCTTGACAGCCTCCCTCACTGCTGGAGTCCACCAACGGGTCATTGGGTTGCCGCCAGGACATGCACCGACCAGCTTTTGACCACAACCTCTAGCAGCAGCTTCCACAATAAAGCTTTTGAACAGGGTCCATTTAGACTCCATGTCTCCAACCTCCTCTGGGATACGGGAAAAGCTCACTCGGAGGTGAGAGTTGAAATCATTCCGGACGGAGTCTTCTACCGGGCGTTCCCAGCAGACCCTCACTACATGTTTAGGCCTACCTGGTCTGTCTGGCAGCTTCCCCCGCCATCTGATCCAACTCACCATCAGATGGTGATCAGTTGACAGGTCTGCTCCTCTCTTCACCTGAGTGTCCAAAACAAATGGTCGCAGATCTGATGAAGCAACTACAATGTTGATCATTGGCCTTTGGCTCAAGGTGTTCTGTTACCATGTACACTTATGAACATCCTTGTGTTTGAACATGGTGTTCATTGTGGACAAACCATGACTAGCACAGAAGTCCAATGACATAACACCGCTCGGGTTCAGATCAGAGAGGCTATTCCTCACAATCACGCCCCTCCAAGTTTCTCAGTCATTGCCAATGTGAGCATTGAAGTCTCCCAGTAGGACAATGGAGTCAGTAGGTGGGACCTTTTCCAGCACCCCTCCCACCTTCTCCAAGAAGGCCGAATACTCTGAACTGCTATTAAGTGCATAAGCACAAATAACAGTCAATGTTTTCCTCTCTGCCACACGCAGTCGCATCAAGGCGACCCTCTCGTCCACTGCAGTAAACTCCAACTGAGTGGCCACCAGCTGGGGACTTTTTGGGCTGGACCCGGCCAAGATACGTGGGCTGCCCAACTAGGCACTCGCCTGCGGGCATCACCCCCAGCCCTGGCTCCAGGGATGGGTTCTGGTAACCTTATTCCAGGCAGGGTAAACTTAGTTTTGTATTTGTTTACCATAGATAACGGTCGATTGGATTTTGTTTGTCTGGGTCCTCACCCCAGATCTGTTCACCTTGGGAGACCCTACTGAGGGACATGTAAAACCCCCGGCGATACAGCTCCGGGGATCATAAAACTTTGCAAGCCCTTCCGCCATGACAAGGCCACGATCCAAGGAGGGCCCAAAAATGTGAAGCATTGAATAAATAACAATGAAAAGAACTACCTGAGTGGAATCCCTCTGGTTATAGCTAGCTTTTTACTAAATAGCAATGACTGGAGGAACCCCTGTACTAGGAAATATTGTGTTTATCTCAGAACAGACTACAATCAAAATCTACATGGAATCAGATTATAATATTATAATATACTACAGCTAATGTTAGCATGTAACAGTAAAGGCAAACTATCTAACTACAATAATATTTTGCTCCTGGGGTGTTCAAAAACCTCAGAAAAAAACCTGCATTCAGCAAGAAGGAGGCCAAATTATCTAACTGGCTAGTTTGCTAGCCGAGTGCTTAACAGTGGAAAAGCCACTAACCATCTAACCTTACTTGTAATATGGGGGGTTTGTTTAAACAAAAAGCCCCAAATAATATCAAATACACACTTGAAAGCACAATACAATCCTGTAACAAACTTTTTCAAACACTCCTCACTCTTTCAACCACAAACAGGAAGTGCATGTCAGACACAAGTAATCGAGCAGGAGAGCAGCAATCTCGAGCAAAAGTATGATGGTCAAGGTATGATGGCATACAGTATATTATTTTTACACAAAATATTAGTTCTTGTTATTGAAGAAAAACAGATAACCCCACCCTAAAAGTCATACAGGTGATGATACCTTTCCTAAGTGGCTAATTTTTTAAAATCATATTAAAGCAAACAACCATTATAATCAGGCAATTTAGTGATTTATATGTTGTTATTTGATTATACTGCAGCATTTACACTGCCCTGAAACTCCATATTTCAAAATTAATGTTAGCTCACCCTACAGATCCTCTTTCGACATACAATTAGTAGGTCTGTTGTGTACAATAGCCCATTAAAAACACTTCCATTTAAAATATGTCATACACTTTCATTTATTTGTCATTCATGGTACAGTAAAGGAAAAATGGTCAAATCCATGGCTGTGTTTCTTTCAGAATGTAGGTTTTGTAATGCATGTGTTTGCACACATTTATGTGTATGAATGTCTGTCATAGCCCTACATCTATTTATGAATTACTATTATCAGTTACTCATAACAAACAGTATTTAAAAAATGATATCTGATGAAGAACATGCTTTTAGCGTACAAAATGCCAAGATACACACACATACAAAACACTGTCTAAGTCATTAATTTAAATGGAGTGTCTATCTGCACCCGGGTGAGAATAGTCACACGGCTGCTATTCGGCTATTTACACCTGGCCCCCTCACCCCCTGCCCCCCCGCTCCACAAAAAACGTAAACACTGTGTTGCATGCATGGTTGCATGCCACTTCATGATGTAAGTCAATAGCTACATGCCTCAATGGCTGAAGGCGCCAAAGTGGGATACAAATATAAAACGTAGGGTACATTAAACACCCTTTCCAACAACACTATGTTGTCTTGCTGTAGAATTCAAATTAAAATGGTCCAATGTGCATACTTGTTCTATGGTTAGCTAACACAGCTTGTTTAGCTAACGCTAGCTGGACGTTAGTTAGCCAAGTTGAACATGCTACTTAATTTAGCAATAGTTAGCTAGCCGAAGGCACACAGTAATCTTTCTAACTACCGTTAGCACTAGCTAGCTAACTGGCTACAGTTGAACATACTTGGGCAAAATGTGAAACTTTCACATCTCCTACAGTTGGTTGAAAGACTCTGCTGTGTTGCCATATATCTCTATTAATTTTGGTAAAACTACAAAAAAATAGGGCAAAATGCTAACTGGTTTTACTTCAATTTTAGACTGTAGTAACAAATTTGTCCATTAGATGGGGACGGACATAGCCTACATATAAGTATGGTGCAATCTTGTCTTTCGGATAAAAAATGAAGAAAACATTACTTCAAAGACAATCAGTGGTAAGTACACCAATGGGACTTTACTTTTGATTACATCAAGTGTCTAAGTAACCTTTTTAATTCATATCCCACTTGTTAGTATGGAAAGTAGTCTAGCTTGGATTTTGTTATATAAAGTTAATATTTGGCCTCCTTGACAAGTCCTGCAAGAGAGCAGCAGTTCTTCTTGCACTGGAGGTATATTTACTCCTATTGATATTGTAAAATCAGTAAAGCCCATGACATGTTTCACTTATGTTAGTCTTTTTAATTATGAATTAGAAACTTCATGAAGGAGGGAGGCGCCTCAACAGGGGAGTGTCTGGATGGATGGACCCTACAGAAAGTCCCAGTTGCCAAACAGCAGGATGGCTCAAGCTGCGGCCTTTTTGTGATGATGGAAAGTATTGTTTTTAAAACACAGTGTGGTGTGGGGATGGCTGGTTTAAGCAGCCACACCTGCCCTGGGTCAAGCTAATTAGACCTGGCCAATTGGATAATTGGTTAAGAATTAGATAATTGGCCAGGCTAATTGGACCCGGGAACAGGAGTGGCTGCACCTGTGCGTAGTGAGGTAATCAGTGCGCACAGGTTAAATCTGCCATCCCCACTCACACAAGTGTCATAACAGTTTTACATCTGCTCCTTGGCTGTGACATCTTGCCACCCTTGAAAATAAACGTGGACTGATTGAACATCATCTCCCTGTGTCTCTGTGCTGCAGGGCCCCTTGGAAAGCCACTTCGGTGGCCTGTGGCAGGCTTGTTTGCCACACACAGATTTTAAAATTGCCTTGTTATTAACAGTCTATTTGTTTGTTTGTGGGTTAAAGCCACACAAGGGTGGGGCATGAAATTATTTGTAAAATTTTAAAATGTATTATATATATTGTAGATGCTATAAGGGGCATGGTTTGTGAGCCACTGAATGTTTTCTAATTGTGTCTTTCAGAATGCTGAAGCCAGGCGTAAAGATGTCGGTCCTGCCATGGTCCAGCAGGAGAACATGGAGAGCCTCAGGGGGTACATCCTAAATCGGCTGATTGGGGCACAATTACAGAACTGATTTGTTTGTCTGCCTGTCTGTGAAATTTTAGTTATCTCACTGTTTTAACACAGTAATTTTGCTTATTTTTTAACAAAATATTTGGTGGGTCCTCCGTGAAAAATACCTCCACAGGTGGGTCTCCGTGAACTTGCATTACACACACTTAACCTATGAACCTATTAGATCCACTCCAGTCTTTCTTTGACCTGTCCCTTGTGATATAATTTTGTATATAAACAAACTAAACTCATATCTCGTCTCCTACCTTTTTTTCGACTGTTGTGACAGATGTATGCTTTCTTCTGTACGAACAGAATTTACATATATATATTGTCAAAGTTTCAAAGGTGAATTTATGACCTGAACTTGACTTTATACATTGGTTCTTGTGACATACATGATTAAGTAATAATTCCAAGGCTCAGCACAGATATGCATGTTATGTGCTAGCAGCCCAAGGCCAAAGTATGAATATAGTGCTCCTTTGCCATGTTCATGCAAAAAATTACTCATAATAGGTAGAACTAATACTAGGTATTCTGGGTGTTTTTAGTATTAGTGACATACACATACAGAGGCTGTAGTAATAAACCTGAAACTTGTACATTACATTACAGGCATTTAGCAGACGCTCTTATCCAGAGTGACACAACTTTTACATGGCATTTTTACATTGTATCCATTTATACAGCTGGATATATACTGAAGCAATTTCGGTTAAGTACCTTGCTCAAGGGTACAACGGCAGTGTCCTACCCGGGAATCGAACCTGCGACCTTTCGGTTACAAGCCCAGTTCCTTACCCACTGTGCTACACTCCGTTCATTCATCTACACTCCGTTGTAGATGAATGAAGTCACTACCTCACCAAATCAAAGTGTGTTTACCATGTAAAAGTCAAAATAAATGTAGATGGATGCAAATGGGATTGGGGTGTGATTAGTTTAAGTGCCTATTTACACTCGGGTGCAAATATCATACAATTCAGTTCAGTTCAATCACTTTATCATCCCAGATGGGAAACTTGACTTGCAGTCAGGGGCACAAGATAAAAACAACACAAGTACAAAAATGTTTCCTGTACATACAATATACAGAACACAATAATACAACAAAACAATCTGTAAAGTGTTAAATTACATGTGCAGATTAAGCAGGGTTATTGCACAGGGAACAAAGGAGTGTCTACTCCTATAGCACTTGAATCGGGGTACTCTAAATCTACGGCCTGAGGGAAGAGTTTCAAACTCAAAGTGAAGGGGGTGGTCTGTGCAGTCCAATATAGACCTGGCCTTGCCGAGAACCTGCTAGTCAAAGATAGCCATCAGGGCGGTCTGTGGGACACCTATCACCTTACCAGCCACCTTCACAAAAAAGCACAGGTGGTTTTTGTCCCTGATGTTCAGGTTACCATACCAAGCAATCATAGAAAAAGTAAGAACAGAGTAAGAATAGATACATACAGTACAAGAGTGTACAACACCCGGGTGCAAATAGCATTGTTGGCTACGGACACCTGGGTGCTTGTCTCTGCCGTGCTATATACACCCGGTGTAAATAGCCACATTAGCTATTCCACCCCGGGTGCAAATAGCATTGTTGGCTACTGACACCTGGGTGCTAATAGCATCTGCCTTATAATATTAATTCACTATGATGAGAATCAAAGTGATTAATGGGTGACTATCACTGAGTGACTGTGTACAGTTGAGGCCAAAAGTTTACAGATACCTAGGCAAAAGATATTCAAACTCAGTTTTTCACAAATCTGCACATTTCATGTTACTATACATTTTTCTTGGCTAGTCAATTAGGGCATCTACTTTGTTCACATCAGAGATAATTTTAAAACAATTGATTAGAGACAGATTTATTTCGGCTTAAATTCACTATATCAGAATTCCAGTGGGTCAAAAGTTTGCATACACCAAGTTGACTGTCTCTTTAAACACTCTGGATTCCAGAAATTGATGTAATGACATTTTAGAAGCTTCTGTTTGGTTAGTTGTCATAATTAGTCAAATTGTCATAATTGGAACCTGTGGCTGTATTTAAGGGCCTACCTTTAGAGCCAGTGCCTTTTTGCCCTTGATACCATGGGAAAATCCTAGCAACTCAGTCAAGACCTCAAAAAAAATTCTGGACATCCACAAGCCCGGTTCCTCCTTAGGAGAAATTTCAAAACAACTGAAAGTACCACGAGAATCTGTACAAACAATTGTACACAAAAATTTAAATCTTGGACACTGACGCTGCATCATTCAAGAAGGAGACACAAGGTAACTCCCAGGGCTGAACAAACTTTGGTCCGAAAGGTTCAACTGAACCCCAAGAGCACAACAAAGGAACTGGTGTACATAAAAGCTGAAATAAATCAGTCTCTTAGGTATTACTTTGAAATGACCTCTTATGGTAATAAAGTAGATACCCTAATTGACTTAACACACAAACTGTATGGTAACATGAAATGTGTGGAGTTGTGAAAAATGGAGTCTGAATGTCTTTAGCCTAGGTGTATGTAAAATTGTGGCCTCAACTGTATGTGCTGCAGTCAGCCATGATTTGGTTTAATCGGCCAATTCCATTTGGACAGGTATAAATAATTATGTATATATAGGCCCATATATGTACATACATGTACATTTACTTGTAAGCACACTTTCATCCTGAGAAACATACAATGTATGACTGCATATATTTTTCAGTATCTGTAGTCCCCAGTTCGAACCCACTAGTACCTTTGCGTTGTTAGCACAATGCTCTACCTAGGCTCCCAGTCTCCAGGATCCCCCCCATAGCAACTTGAGAATACCCCAGGCAATGAAGCTCAAGCAGCTGGAGGTGGTGGAGTTGGAGGCGGGTTCGCGATCGGCTCCAGTGGTGTTGTGTTGGGGGGGGTGGCGGTTGTGCTGTGGGGTGGGGGGTGGGGGGTGAGGGGTTGTCAGGTGTGTGTGCGTGGGGGGGGGGGGGGGGGGCGGGTGCGCGTGCTAATAGCATTGATGACCACTATACATACATATATATATTTTTTTTTTTTAACTTATATTTATTTATTTATTTTCTCTTTCTCTTCTTTGTTGGATTATTGGTTTTCTTTCCTCTTTTTCTGTTTTGTTCTCGTTTGATTAGGTCATTTTATTTTATGACTTTGTTACCTCCTTTCCCCTTTTGTTTTGTTTGTTTTTGCTTACTTAAAAAAAATTGCTCTACCAACTGAGCCATATGACTAGTAGGGGAGAGCGTGGAAATAATGGTTTTCGTTACATCCCATGGCTATGATTATGCACCACAACAAAATTTCTGGGACACACCATTCACTAGCAATCTGACCAAAAGTACCAAGAGTGAAATGTTACATTTAACCCTAAGGTTGGGGTAAAAACTACTGCGGTATGGGGTACACCTAAGAATTTTAATAGCTTTGACAGTTAACACAAAGACTATTCAATACAATTTCATGTTTTATGATACAAACAGTCTTTAATAGATTTTTAAATTATGTTTACATGTTTTTTGTGGCCTACCTATATCTACCTAAAATCTATTGCAAGACTACATTATTCTCCGGTTCCCATCCATTGTTTTCTTTTTTTGATTCAAACAGCTGTATCAGTCGTTTTCACATCACCACATAGCCTAAAGTTGAGTTAAATATATTTACAAAGATCCGGTCTGAGTTGAACAAATCTAACCAATTGGTTAATTAATAATCTATTTACAATAGACTAACAACCCTGTTCGGTTCGGTGTCTGCACTTTTGCCTGGCTGCTATATCAAAACTATACAATCTGTTAGTCAGTAAAAGACTGTGTACAATTACATACATTTGGATTCCTTGACATATACACACAATACATTTGCCAAAAAAATTCTATTACATATAGCCAAAACAGACTTTTGTCAATATCTACCAAAATATTAATTGAACCCTCCTGCCGTTTCTTGAGACGATGGTAATTCTGCGTGTTTAACCTGAAATATGTTGTTCAAGCTCAAACCTAAAATGTTGATGTTACATTTCACCCCATGTTAGATTTTGACATGCTCTCCACTGCTATGATGATTATGATGTAATGATGTAGTAACGGCGTCCACCCCCAAATAAATAAATAAATAATTTTGACCGGCAGTTTTACAAATAACTATGACAATCCAGTCCATTTTTCATACGCTCCAGTCCATGTGTTCCCTCTAGCCAGTTACTCGCTCAACCAATCAAAAATCCGAAGAAAAAAACTCAGGAGGAACAGTCGTTTATACAGACAGGCACAGAAAGAAAAATATTGTTGATTGTCTTGATTGTTTGGAAGCAGACGCAGTAGGTAATTTCATTAACATGTAATTTCATCTATGCAACATTTTAAAGAGAGATTAATAAATAGCCCCCACGAACACCGGCTATTATTAAAGGCAACTTTTGAGCAAAATCATCAGGTTGCTGGTCAGCAGCTAAGCTAGGATTGAATAGCTATTTCCCACATAACGTTTTATTCAGCGGCGACTGGTGACTGGTGAGCTGAAAATTGGTGGGGCGCAATACTTTCCTTTAAACAAATCATTGATCTCAACCTGTTTTAATTAGTAACTATCAAGCGTGTCAGCGATCAGACTAATCAAATGGCAAGTAGTCTAACACACAGCGTCTTCATACCGTGTTAAATCATAAATTCAGTTTATCCATTAAAAATCCGTTTTAATCACCAAGTAGTCTACACTTAACAAACAAGATACACCAGTCTGTTATCTACCGTGTTAGCTTTCAGAATAACCAGCAAAAACAAAACCTGCAGTTCAATTTTGTTTACAATCTACGCATTGCAGATATTTGCCATAAATACGAGTGCGGAGAAAGAAGTGCGGAATGTATCCGCAAATGTTGATTAAAAATGTGCACAGTTTCATACTGCAAATGAAAATACATGTAGGCTATAAGGCCTATGCTACTCGATAAAACTGCCTATTTGGGGAGAGCTGGCTATATATGATAGTATTGAGTAGCCTATTTTGTGGATCCATTGTATTGATACTCACTGCTTAGTGATTAAAACAGATTTTTCTAAATCGCATTTATCATTTAATCTCCCTAACACAATGCGAAGAAGCTGTGTGTCCCTTTCCAATTGATTAGTCAGATGTTTGCATGCTTGTTAATCACTGAAAATGAATTAGGCTAAAACAGTTTGAGATCAATGATTAGTTTAGAGGAAAGTTTTGCGCCGCACCAATTTTTAGCTCACCAGTCGCTGGTTTTATTTTGTTTCAATTCGACAGTTTAAGAAAGATGGATAAAGGAGGAAGAAAGGGAGGACAAACGAGGATGACGACAGATTATTTTCGGGAGTAAAAAAAATTCTCAGCATTAATGACACTCAATAAACTTGAAATATTTTATGTAAAAGCTTGCATCAATAGTATACATTCTTTTTAAAACATTGTTTTCCTTCATTACAATTTTGTGCACAATACATTAAAGATACAACTATTTTGAGCTGAGACATTCATTGTACCTTTTTTCACCCACCTCCCACGGATCTCAGGGTCCACCCACCTCCCAAATCCCAATTTAACCCCTGGTAGTAACTATGTGACCTGGAGTCACATAGGTGAAAATTATATATATTTTTAAGAGATCATTGCAATATACACTCTACACTCTATAATATACACTCTAGTGCAGGATCTATGAATTAATCACACTAGTTGAAAAATGGTATACTATGTACCAATACAGTATATGAAGCGTGCATTATTATATAATGAAGCATGCATTATGAAATTTCTAAATCTGTAAGTATATTTACTCCAGCTTTAATTAATACCAAAAATTGCCAATACACTGTACAGAGCACTACTCTAAGAGTATGAATTAGGTTCCTTGAGAGAAGGTTAGAAAATTAAGCGATCTGCCCAATGGTGAGTACATGTTGGCTGAAGTACAGTAGACATATGGGGCTGTAGCAGTTGCGAAAGATCTGTGCTGATACCCCTTGATAGAGAGCAGTCTGATGTTAACATTAGGGCTGTTCAATTTTATTTCCTGTCTTTTGGGACAAACACTTCACATGAAACAGTTGTTTGTGATTAATATTATTCCTCTTCTCTCTCATTTCAGTATAAATCTGTTAATAGACCTTTCCTTCAGTGTGGTGTTAATTCACTGCAGTGCCCAGGATGTGCTTGTGTTCCGTGCTGTCATGGGAACAGAAAGCAATGATGAAGAGAAGACGAAGGGAGAGAGGAAAGGTAAGAGGGACTGAGGTTGGGAGGGAGAGACAGGAAATTTGGTGGAGAGAGGAGTACAATAAATCCTAAATAGTAGCTCTTTCACCATCGGCGACAAGGAGTGATTGATGATGGGGAACAAAAATCAAAAGAAAAATGGAGAAACTGGAAGTGGCGCATGTGAGAGTGAGAGAGAGAGAAAGAGTTAAGACCATAAAGTTACAACAACAAAATGAACACCATGAGAGTTGGAAGAGAGAAAGAGAATTTGGGAGGTGCCTTCCCAGTTAAGTGCTTTTCTCGTTATCTGTATGTTTTCACTTCTTTTCTTTTAGGGCCGATAATGATTCAATTTGAAGTGGTTAATGAGTGCCTTGGAGCAGAGTGTGTTTGAATGGGAAAAAATGAAGGGGGGCAGGCCACAGGGGCATGAGAGAGAGCTTCTAAAAGATAATATAATAGTGTAAGCACAGGTATGTATTGGTACACCTGGAACTGGCTGACAGACTTAACAGAAATGAAATATACCACAGTATATTGCAAATGTGGAATTTTTTGTAAAATATAATAATGTATCTTTCAGTAATGTATACTATCCACATGGTGCTTCTACTGATTAATAACCTGCTTTGTAGGTGTATTGGATGACAGGTCTTTTACATCTGTATGTGTCTGTGCATATGTTGTCGTGTCTAAAACAAAACTTTGGTTTGTATTCAGTGAACATTTGTCCTTAAATGTGAGTTGCATTTTTTCCTTACAAATTCGGTTTGGCAAGTCAGTTTTAGTGAGTGCTAAACTTTCTGAATTGTGTTTGTGAAGGAAAGTTAATAAGTCCTACTTTTAATTGTAATTGTTATTTTGAGAACATTACATTTTTTATTTAACCTTTATTTACCCAGGGTAGGTTCGCTGAGCACGGATGCTCTTTTGCAGGAACGCCCTGCTTCACACTCATACACATTCACTGCTGGGAGCTGCCCAGTTCAACCACAATGCTCTATTGTTGGCCACTGAGCAGCTCCACTGGAGGGAGATGACATTTTTTTAGCCAATTGAATCAGGGGATGATTAGGTGGCAAGTTTTTTTGAGAGAGCCAGATCTGGGATTTTAGCCAGGACACCAGGGAACCCCCTACTCTTTGTGATAAGTGTCATGGGATCTTTAATGACGACAGTGAGTCAGGACCTTGGTTTAACGTCTCATCCAAAAGACGGCATCTCCTACAGCACAGTGTCCCCGTCACTGCACTGGGGCATTGGGGTTTATTTGACCAGAGGGAAGATTGCCCCCTGCTGGCCCACCAACACCACTTCCAGCAGCAATTCAGTATTCCCTGGTGGTCTCCCATCCAAGTACTAACCAAGCCCACACTTGCTTAGTTTCAGCCAGTCGGCAGGAGCAGAGTGCGTGGTGGTATGGCTGCTGGTAAATGACATTCATTTGGCAGGCGGTTTTATCCAAAGCAACATAAAATAAGTACATACCAAAGGTCATCGGAACAAATACACACACGGGTCAGATAAAATACAATTCTGTCATAAAGCAGCAGCTATCCATAGCCATGAACATCAAGTCTAGTTCACACAGTAAAGCTATGGCTAAATCCTGAGGCTAAGTCAATAAAGCTGTAGCCAACTCTTAAGCTAGAAGTGAAACACAATTACAGAAGAATTACATAAAAGAATCTGAAATAGAGCAGTGTGCCAGCCATGCAGAATGTTCCTGGAGGGCAGGTGTGTTTGTAGGGTTTTTGTATCTACCAATTACCCCTGGCTCAATTAACCCTTTCATGCATGGTGTCTACTACAGTGGACTGGGCTTTCAAAGTCTATTTTACTTAGTCAAAAACATTTCTGATCTCCAAACTGCTTCATGGCATTTTAAGGTTAAAATGACTGTGAAAACCTTTTATTCCTAGAGGTACATCATGCATGCAGGAGTTGTAATCTGCATGTGTGGCCTATGTTTTCATGGAGCCAACAAATTTTCAACATCCTTTCACGTGTGCCTAGAAGTAAAAAAAAAAAAAACTGTGAACAAATTTTTGCTGTTTTGTAACAATCAATCAATCAAATTTTATTTGTATAGCATATTTTACAGCAGTTGTCACAATACGCTTTACAAACAACCCTGGCCTAAACCCCCACTGGAGCAAGCCTAAGGCAACAGTGGCAAGGAAAAACTCCCTGTGGCAGATGGGAAGGAACCTTGGAAGGAACCAGGCTCAAGGGGGAAACCCATCCTCCTCTGGTCGGCTCAGGGTGCCGACTGGTGACCAACATGTCAGTCAATTTTATAAGGTTTATGATGTGGCTCAGATGATGGGTGGGGCCGGGTGGCGGTGATGGGGAACAGCAGGTGGCGACAGATGTGGGCAGGGCGGAGGCAATGACGAAAGAGGGGCTGGACCGCAGAGGTGGGGGAGACCAGACGACTCTCAAAGCACTCTCGAAGGTTGGGGCAAGAGACCCGCCGGCAGCGTGGGGAAGAGGGTAGAAACGACAATTAGGGAATTTGCAATATAGCAGACAGTGGGTAAAGTGGCAGTAGTATGTATTGGGGGGACCCCGCCAGGAGTAATATATGGCTGCATAGCTACTAGGATAGGGATGGAGAGCCCATGCAGTCATGAGGGGTGGACAACCATACCCGCCTATCAAGAGCCAGCCCATGTAAAGTCGGGTCACAGCTGATTGACAGGTGACAGTAAGGAAGGGATTGCCACCTACAAAGCTCTATGACTACAGGCTTCTCGCACCCTGTCTCCAGACTATAACTGATTATAAGCCTGAGCACCTGAGGTGCATTTTTAATCTAGATTTAAATATTGAGACTGTGTCTGACTCCTTTATAAATTTTGGAAGCTGGTTCCACAGTAGTGGGGCCCTGTAGGAGAAATTCTTGGCACTACCAAGTAGCCTGCGTCTTGGGATCGGAGTGACCTTGTGGGCTTATAAGATAGGAGCAGGTTAGTTATGTACACAGGTGCACATCCATGCAGAACTTTAAAAGTCAGGAGCAAAACCTTGAAATCTATCCTATGCTTAATGGGTAGCCAGTGAAGCGGCGCTAGTACTGGTGTAATGTGCTCATACTTCTTAGTTCAGGTCAAGATACGAGCAGCTGCATTCTGCACAAACTGGAGACTCTTAGGGCAGCCAGATAGCAGGGCATTACAGTAATCTAACCTAGACGTAACAAACGCATGGATCAATTTTTCAGCATCCCCAACTGATAGGAAATGTCTAATTTTAGCTATGTTGCATAGCTGAAAGAAGGCAATTCTGGATATGTTTTTTATATGGGTGTCAAAAGATAGATCAGGATCAATGGTGACACCAAGGTCTTTAACTACCATATTAGGTTCAGCCAAACAACCATCACAGTTTAAGGTGAGAGTAGACAATTTCTCCCTTAATACTTTGGGAACTAAAACCAACATTTGTCTTATCTGAATTTAGGAGCAGAAAATTTGAAAGCATCCAAACCTTGATATCTACAATACAGGCCTCTAACCGTGAAAGCGGCAGTGCTTCGTCAGGTTTCATTGAAATATAAATCTGAGTATTATTGAGCTGGACTCTTCTTCTTTTAATTTGACAAACTGTTTCCTGTCACATAGGTATGATCCAAACCATGCGAGTGCCTGTCCATGAAGTCCAACACAGGCATGGATTCTGTCCAGTAGAATGCCATGATCAATTGTGTCAAAAGCTGCACTCAGGTCGAGGAGCACAAGAACCGACACAGAGTTACGGTCGACTAACAGTAGTAAATCATTTGTAACTTTGATAAGTGCGGTTTCTGTGCTGTGGTGGGGTCTAAACCCTGATTGGAATACTTCAAGGATACCGTTAGAGCTAAAGTATGCACTTAGTTGCTTAGCAACAGTTTTCTCCAATAATTTTGATAGTAGCGGAAGGTTTGAAATAGGTCTATAATTTTCAATTTTATCAGGTTTTATGTTTTGTTTCTTCAATAATGGCTTAATAACTGCCACTTTTAGTGACTCAGGTACGTATCCTGTGACTAGGGATGTGTTAATGATTTTTAGTATGTGCTGGCCTAGTACCGGAAATAGTTCTTTAACCCAATTTGAAGGAATAGGATCGAGTAGACAGGTCATCGGTTTTGAGGACATAACTAATTCGGATAACTCAACAATGCTAATTGGCGTAAAACAGTTTAGTACCGCTGTCTGTAAATCTTCCTCTTGTAACCAGGCGCGGGGCTGTTTATTAACATGAACAGAAATAGTGCATGATGGAGACAGTTTGGAAATCTGGTCTCTAATAGCCTCAATTTTCTGATCGAAAAAGTTCATAAAGTCATTGCTGCTAAGATTGGAGGGATAAGTTGAAAACTCTGATGATTGTTTTTTAGTTAATTTATCCACAGTACTAAATAGAAATTTTGGGTTCTGTCTGTTTTGTTCAATTAGTTTTGAGAAAAAGGCAGATCTAGCAGAAGCAAGAGCTTGCTTATACTGAAGAAAGCTGTTTTTCCATGCAAGATGAAATACTTCTAGCTTTGTTGACCGCCATTTTCGCTCTGATTTTATAGTAGTACAATCCATGCTTGAAAAGATTAATTAACTATACGCTAATACCAAATTCCTAGTCGAATAGACCACAGTACAACATCTTATTTTGGGGCATACGAACCATCCTTAGCTGCCATTCATGAACTTATGAAAAATGGATATTGATGAGCTTCTGCTGGGTGTGTGTGTATGTGTGTGCATATTTAGTTTCACAATGAAAAGCACATTTTGAGTTTTTGAAAAATGGCCTGTATAAATAAAATGTGTTATTAAAAATGTATTGAAGCAGGGTTTCTCCAAAGGAAGGGCTGGGCGCATGCTTTTTGGCAACCCCAGATGAATATGTTGCAAAGAGTTCCAAAAAGGTCTTGGAGAGGAACTGCCGGTTCCTGGCAGGACTGAGATTTAACTGGTGATTTCTCAGCCAGTTTCAGAAGTCAGGGGTTTGGGCATTATCTTTCTACAGTGGCGTATTATCTGTGCCATTACAGACTATACTGGGTGTCAGATTTGACGAGTTGACAGTTAACCCATTTTATTGAGGTGGGTATCCTCAGTCATTTTAGGGGAGGCTTGAGATTTTTTTGGAGGGTGTCATTTGCGAGAATCCACAAATTGGGTTGTTTTTGACCACTCCGCTAGAACCTGAGGATGTTCATAAGTGAAATTCAGGCTGAAACAATTTCTTACGTAGCCAAACATGTTTGAGTAATTTTACTCAAGAAATAAAACAGCAGAAGAGGTGTGGGGATCCCCTGAAGGAGGACTTCATATGGAATGTGTTGTCTGCACTCCTGCGCTCTGGCTCACAATCTACACTGATTAACACCTGGAAAAGGCAGGTGCCAAATTATTTATTTAATTAATTATTAATTATTTATTATGATTGAACATTGTGACTGCTAACATGATTTGCTGAACATTTCGAGCATCTGTATATAATATACACCTGTGCCTCATTTACCCACGTGTTTAAATGTACCTGTCCCTCATTGTCCCCAATGTTCATATGTATATGTGCCTCTTATTCCTAGGTGTTTAAATATACCTTTCTCTTATTTGCCAAGGTGTTTCCATTTGTTGTCACTACCTGTACCCCAATTATGTAAGTAGAGTCTGGGATGTCTGATGATACATCAGAAAATTTAGGTGGAGGTTCTGTACCTGAGGTTATTCTCATACCCCATTCAGTAGATTATTCTATTTTATCCGCAGTGGCTTTCTGATACCTCTTATTTCTTTTCAAAGCTGTGAACTGTTTGTTCTAACTTTGACTGTTTTCTTTTTCTCTATTTTGAAAGCAATGTGAAGTGAAAGAGGGATAGCACTGGTGTGCGCGTGCATGCTGTATGAACCCAACAGAAATCAAATGTTGCTGTCAGAGTGAAACGTATTCAGTTGATTTAATTCTGTATTGTGTAAGACTGCATTTCCATGTGGTCAGACTGAAATGAGTAAATTGCATAAAGGTTTGTTGCAGAAATAAAGCTTGCTACAATATTTTGGGAAGCTTCCGTATCTAAAACAAAAATTTGTCAGTCCATGTGGTTAGACACACATGGCAGGTACTTTTATCCAGAGTGATGTGCAATATCTCTAACATGGTACGCAAGCCATCTCTGGAGCTAGAGGTAGGCTAAGCTAAAATTAAATCAGTGCTGTGAGTCATGCCATGAGACCTGCAATACAAAGGGAGAGAAAGGACTGCTTGTTTTTTTAATACAAACAGTAATTGAAATGTATTCTGTTCTGTTTTCATACACTTAAGGAAAACAGCCAGTTGGCCTTAACTGAGTGAAAATAGTCTTTTCACCACAAGAGGATGAGAACAGAGAAGCCCCCAGGCTATGAGAACACCACCCATTGGACATCACTCCTGGCTTTTTTTTGCCATTTTGACAATGGCATCATTAGCTCAGGGGAATGGAATAACCCCTGGCCATCACCCATGAAAAAAGAGACACCCATCTACATTAGCATTGCGCCTTCTTCTGTTTGGGTCTCTGGCAGAACAAACAAAAGGCTTTTGGCGGAATGAGCATGTAATGCAGCAGCCTTGCATTCTTGGAATTTTTAAGTAAAATCTAACAATGCAACAGTGCAGATGCTTCAGTTCCAGCACAATAGTTTTCCATTTTGTCCATTTTAGTTATTGGTTTTTTATATTCCTCCACATCAGCCACACTATTCTTCTTGTTTACTGTGTTTGATTAGTTCATACTCCATCCTCTCTGCTCGGTAACATCCATGGCCTTTGTTGTTAGTTGTACAAAGTAATCGTTGTTAACCTCTCATCATCTTTTGGCCCACACGATCTCCCATTTCCTGGCATTTCCTGTGCGAGCGGTCCCTGTCTACGTAAACATCATCGCGTTCCACTCCGCTCGCACTGTGTGGTCACGCGGCTTTTGTGCATGAGAGGGGACGTCAGGAAATTCTGCTACCAGACCGTCATCTCTTTCTTTATGTATCGCCAAGACACTAAAAGCTTTCTATTTACCTTTCATACTGAGTACAGGAGTCAGAGGGGGTGGGGGGGGGGGTTAAGGTGGAACAGTCAGTGCAAGTTTTACATTTGAAAAACACAGAGTGAACACCCTGCAGCTTCTAGAGACTAATGTAAATACTGTTTCATGTTGACATCACATTGACACACACATTTTAAGATTCAAGCCATCTTGGAAATGCTCAGTGCACCTAGGTTCAGGCAGAAAAGAAAATGTGAATTGTATTAATTGAAAACCAACCTTTGGACTGTCAGGCCACACAGAGAGTCATATTAAATAAAAACCTATGAGGGGTGGGGGGGTGTAATATGGAGGTTGAGCGTGATACTGCTGAAGGGATTCTTGTTCATCGGCCCACCACCCATCTCCCCCCTCTCTCTGTCTCCCTCTCCCCCTCCTTCTCCCCTCTGTTTTTGTTATTCACCTGAAGAATTGCCAACAGCCCTGCCAGACCGTTCTGATTAAATAGAATTGAAAATCATCTGTCTGACATAAACACACACTATTATATTTTACCCTGAAGTAAAGCAAAATTCCACTTGTCACACAAAACCATGCACACTTGTTAACACACACATGCACATTTGTTTACAAAGACACACATGTTTATATACACACACTCAAACTCTCTTTCAAACACATACATTGCATGCAAAAACCCTGTTTGATGTTTGTCGTAAATGCACATACAGACTCTTTCACATATATAAACTCTAACACAGATGTGCACACACACACACATATACATGCTGATATTTACTGCACAGACACTCATTTCACTTGCTATAAAGCATAACTCAAAAATTTAAATTTCCTAGAAACATGTTTTTATGACACCATTAGATACCAAACTACAGCGAAATATGTTATTCTACGGAAACTAAGTCAACAAACCCTGACATTAAAGTTAATGAAACTGTCAGTTTTGTGGTTGAGGGAAAACTGTATGAATACATAGATTAGTGCATAAATCATACCGGTCCTCCCATACCTTCAGGGTCACCCCGCTTTTTAGTGGTTATGTGGCACGGCCCAACCCAGTACCCTCCAGCAACGTCAGTGCAAGTAGGGCATGTTCTATTTCTCTCAGTGGCCTGGGGGGGGGGGGGGGGAGGGGGGAATAGGATAGGGTTGGTTAAATGGGTGGGTTGAAGTAAGAGCTAGGGCTGGCCTTCATTAAGAAAGAAAGGAGAGAGATACAGAAACAGAGAGAGAGAGAATATTTTAGGGGCTAAAATAAAGGCAAATAAAAGTAAATGTGTGAACAGGGAGGAATGATAGTTAAAGGTGATGAAGAGAGAAGAAAATGGAGCGATGAAGGGGAAAAAATAAAGAATTTGGTCAGTATGGAAAAAGTGGACTGATGTGGAGAGACAGAGACAGAGAGAGAGAGCGAGAGAGAGAGAAGGAGGAATGTAGTAAATCCCTGGGTGATTCCACAATTCTCTGGAGGAAGAAAAGAGGAATTTTTATGTGCTGCAGGTGAGCAGAACAGAGAGAGCAAGAGAAAGCGAGGGAGGGAGACCAAGAGCAAAGAGATGAGAATGTAAAGAGAAGTGATAAGCAGAGGATGAATGTGTGAAAGGGCCCAAACAGACATTTACATAATTTTTTTAAATGAGATTTTATTGAAAAAACAAAAATTGGGTGAAAAAATGGGAAACAAACAGAGCAGCGGACCGACAGACAGACTGACAGATTGACTGAAAATGGCTGAACGAAACATATGGGAAATGCATTTACTGACAAAGACAATGTATGTGTGTGTGTGTGTGTGTGGGGCGGGGGGGAATTGGGCATGGGAAAATGGGTAGAATTGCAAACTTATGGTTCTTTATTACCCAATAATGCTATGCCAAATTTAGCAATTAGCTGCAGAAGGAGAGAGAAATAAATTTGGGAGACTGGGGGAGGGAGCGGTATACATCTTCCCTCTATAGAACAAATAAAATAAATTTGGGGTAGAGTCTAAGAGCAAGATTGGGGCAATTGTGAAGGGTGAGGGGGTGGGGGGAGGTCATGTGTTAACAACCTCTCCACATATAGCTATTGTCTATTTTAAATACATGTTGGAGAAACAAAGGAAATTTGTCTAATCTGACCATTTGTCATGTTTTGATCATGTAGACACAATTTTTACTCTTTGTTTATCACATTGTGTATATAGCCATTTATTTATCATCATGAAAGTTCATAAATTAAGAATTTTTTCTGTTTTGGCAAGAACCATAAGGAAACAAATGAAAATACAGAGTGGGTACACTGAGTATTGTAAAACTGATTAGAATTAAATTCACAGATGCCCCGCTGTTCACTTACACACGCACGCACAATGCAAACTTTGTTAGCCATGTGAGGTCCCCCTTAATCTTGCTGTATGTGCCACATAAGTGCACGTGTCTGTGTGTGTGTGTATATTTGTGAGCAAGAGAGAGTGTGTGTGGGCATGTGTGAATAATGTGTACATTGTGCTGTGTATTTGTTCAGTCGCACACATGCTTATTTCAGAATTCGGACATGGGCGGGATGCTCCATGCAGTGGAAACGTATCCGGACCAGCCCGCCCAACATCTCAGGGCAAACAAGACACACCGCTGTCAGTCAGTCAGCTTCTTTCTCTGGGTCAGTGACTCAGTCAGTGGTGTGTGCATGT
Organism: Anguilla anguilla; assembly: GCF_013347855.1. Classification (NCBI taxonomy): domain Eukaryota; kingdom Metazoa; phylum Chordata; class Actinopteri; order Anguilliformes; family Anguillidae; genus Anguilla; species Anguilla anguilla. The sequence continues at coordinate 28,400,919 of NC_049207.1, forward strand.
CTGTATTATTTGGTGTTAACCCTCTCCTGCCCCCAGTGAGTCAGTCCCACAGCGTGACCGTGTGTCAGCGCTCTGGCAGCAGTGACACACAGACAGCCCTTCATTCCTTCACTTCCTCTCAGAGCCCAATCTTTTTTCTCCTCTCCTCCCCTCTTTCTTCTCTCCTTTCCTGTCAGATTTCCCTGTGGAAAAGATTATTTCTCCCTTTCACTGTTTTTCTGAGTTTTTAAATACTTTTTATTTATTTTTGGTTCAACTTATTTTTTGTTATACACTTTTAAAAAAAGTTATTTTTATATTTTTACACACACCCTTTCCATTATTATTGCCTCTATGTGCATAGCAGTGTTGGCATTGTGAATGCTCCCTAAAGCGTCTGAAGCTCACAGGTAAAGTGGTTGGTGGTGGCAGCTTGTGTGTGGTGGAGGTGGGGGCAGGTGGAGGGAAGAAAAGTAGGAATGCAGGTGTGTAGCTTGGAGGGAAGGAGAGAAGGATTCTCATTGATCCCTTAATTTAATTCCTGTAACCACAGCCCGAGGGAGTGCCAGTGAGAGGGAACGCGGTGGTGTTTCTACCTGCGTAACACACTCGAAACGTGTCCTCAGATGTCTTCTTGGTTTACCTGCCGCTGCGCCTGTCTGGGGTCCATGTGCAGGTGACATGGCAACTAGCGGCGTATTTCGGAGAAAATGGAGAGAGTGACTCATGAGAAGTTTCCGGAAGGAAAAGCAACGAGGTGAGAGGGGAGCTGTGACATGAAAGTCGGATCATAAATTTCTTTGGACAGATGAATAAAACATTTTTTATTCCTTCCTTTCCTCATTCTTTTATGTTTTTTAGTTCTTATTTTTGGTGGTAGACTTTTTAGTTATTTAATGTTGCCTCTTTTTCAAAGTTCAAAGTCATTTAAACTCTTTCTCGGTGAAAAGGCCAACTGTGGATACTACAGGGATCCAAACCTCAAAAACAAACAAAAACAAATGTTTAATTTATTTTAGCTAGAAACATTTAATTGCTTGGATGGCAGTATAGACCTCATATAGATCAATAAATAATAATATTCAATAAATATTACAGATAAAATCCATATGCAGATAAAAATGCACCATGAAGACACACACACACACACACACACAAAGCACTTCCACAGAAAAATATGCGATTCACAACCCTACTGTGCATACTTGTACACTGGTTTAGCTATAAAAACATAATGTAATGAGTTTGTTTTATTCCCCCAATGATTACTATGTTTTTTGGCACAGTCACCTTGATAACTATTCAGTCACAAATGTTTATTCAGTCCAACTGCACTGTGGACTGAACTTGAATTTCAGAAATTGCGTAACTAATTTAAGAAAGTGTTATGTTATTTTTTACACAGAATCTTTCTTTCATTTCAATCACTGCCAAACTCTCGGTACTGTGTTAAAAAAGAAAAGAAAAACACCTGCCTTATCATAGACATAGTGCAATGACCTTAGATTAAATGAGGCAATAAATTATGAAAGAACAAGCCATGATAAATTACAGTGATGGCACAAAATTATTTACCTCTGTCCAACAGGAGAGCCCCCAAAGCAGAAGAGTTAGTCTCTTGAAAAAATTTTTACCATGGGAATGCAAAACTGCAAGTAACTTTACAACACAAGTAACTTGACAGTCTGTTGACGATTGACTATCAGGCTTGTGACAAATACTTAATCTCAAATACTTGGAACTTTTAGACACCAATAAAATTTTATACTGGTTACTAGCAATTTTAAAAGGAATATATTTTTTTTACCAATATTCAGAAGAAATTTGATTTACAACAACAGCTGCTTGAAAATTCTCAGGCATCTGCATCAAATTTTACAGGCATCTGAAGAGTTAAAATTATATATATGACCCAGGTCTGTTTGATGACCAAACTATTAAATTGGCATGCTGAGATATGTTGGGAACAACTTCTAAGCAGAATGTTACTGTAGGACACGACAAACAGGGTGCTATGCTAGGCATTACAGAACAGAGAAAAAAGGATTTTTTAAAAGTAAGCGAGAGAACATGAAAAAAAGATAACATTTTCTAAAGAACACTTTTTAAGTCAATGGAGGAGAGGATGGGAAGAGATGTGGGGGGAAGTGAGAAAGAAAAAAGTGGGGATAACCTCTCCCCCAGTCTGTCACCTCACTGTCTCTCCCCTCTTTCCCATGTCCAAATGGCTGAGTCAGTGTCTGTGCATTATTTAAGCTCTCTCTCTCTCTCTCTCTGAGTTTCTGTCTGTCTGCTCTCGTATTCAGTACCCAGTTAAATTAACTGGAAAGTCCAGTTATGCAGTTTCCTCCTACGATCCAACAACCCTGTCCCCTGTTCTGTGTCTCTACACACACACACACACACACACACACTGTTCTGCCTAGGATTATCTACACTGTACCATTTTAAAATTTAGGCCCCCTTCCCCGACCTTCAGTGCAGGTGTAGCTTATAGTAGTGTCCCCACTCTCTCTCTATAAACCCACTCTCTCCCAATGCAATAATATTAATATACTGTAGTTTGCAGTCAGTGTGTATCTACTGTATTAACCCTCTCTCTCAGTGCAGTGTTAATGTATTATAGTGTGGAGTTAATGTGTATATACTATATTAAACCTCTTTCTATTTCTCAGTGCAGTGTTAATGTACTGATGTCTCCAGAAGTTGCTTACTCTGCACATAATTCATTTTCCCACCATCTCTCCATCTGTCTCTATCCACCCTTCCCTGCCTTACCCCTTCCTCCAATTCCTCCTTCAGTGCAGTGAGCATTAGCACATTAGCGGTTTTCTCAAGCTCTCAGCTTCTTTTTCAAGCGGTTGAAGTCCTTGGCCGACCTCCAAAGCCAGCTCTGCAGCTCTCTTAGAACCCAGAAGCTCTCTACCTTTCGGGAGAAGTCATTGAGGGAGGGTGGGTGGAGCAGGGAGGTGCTGGAGAGGGAGGAGAGCAGGGGGGCAGGGGGGGGAACAGCGTGAACCCCGGGGGCCAGGTCAGACAGGAGAGTATGTCCCTCCCTGGCACTGAACTGGTAGAAGAGAGAGAGGGGAGAGAGAGGAGGATGAAGGGTGGAGGTGTAGAGAGAGGAAGGCAGTGAGCGGGAATGGCGGGGATGGAGGGATGGGGGAGATGTGAAGGCGGGAAAATGATCTCTTCCTCTGTCTCCCTCCTTCTCTCCGATGAGCTCCAGCATGTCCTGGGCGTGGCTCTCCCATCCCAGGCGTAGCTCATCCTCATGGGTATTTTCCCTACTCAGAAGATGGTTGCCATTGGCAACATTGTTGTTGCCTTTGTTGTTGCTGTTGCCATAGAAACTCGGCAGTATCTCATCCATGAGCAGCTGCGTCAGGTTGACTCTGATTGGCTCCGAGACCTGTAGCTCTGCCCCCTGAGGCCCTGCCTGGGGCGTTTGTGATAGACTATGCCGGCCAGAGTCATACAGGTGGAAGCGCGATCCCAGGTAACCTTCACCAAATTCAGCCAAGCTTCTCCTGCTGTTTGTCTCTACCTCCTCCCTCAGACTCAACAGCCTTCTCTTGCCCCCCCATCCCTCCATCTCTCCATCCTCTCCCTCCTCACTCTCTCTGTTTCCCCCCTCCATGGGGTTTGCCTGCCCCTCCCACCTCTGCTGCCTTCCTCTCCTCCCTCTCTCTTCTCTGCTTTGGCTGGGATTAAAAGTAGATGCCCCTTCTTTGGCAAGCTCCCTACGGTAGTCCCCCTCTCTCTCCCTCTCCTCCCTGGCCCTATCCCCCTCCCTTTCTCTCCTGGTACCCCCCCCCACAGTCCCTGCTTCAGGCTGAACAGTGCCCCCAGTGGGCAAGCTGAAATACTGCGGGGGGAGAGAATACCCCAGCGTGGTCATGAGGCCGGAGATGGAGCCCAGCAGGCCATCCAGGCCAGCAGAGAAGTGCAGCAGTGAGCTCTGGAGGTAGGGGCACAGTGTGGCCCTGGCCAGTTCCCGCACTGCCCCCAAGAGCACGCTGTATGCCCGGTGGTTCTGTGCTAACCGCGCTCGGTTCTCCAGACCCCGCCAAAGGTCTAGCCGTGTGGCTGCGCTGGGCAGGGACAGCGCTGTGGTGTTGGGCCGTGGCGGGGAGAAGTCTGGGTCACTGAAGGGGGGGCCCAGATAGGACAGCTGAGAGAGAGAGAGAGAGAGAGAGAGATACTCTCTTTACTGTTTTACAATTTACACAGAGCGCCATAATGTTTGGGACAAAGACTTTTTTTTTTTTGTTGACTTGGATCTGTACTCCACAGTTTTGGATTTGTAATGACACAATTCACATTGAAATGAAATACACATTCTCAGTTTTTATTTAAGGGAATATTTATACATTTTGGTTTCATCATGTGGAATTACAGCACTTTTTGTAAATTGTCCCCCCATTTCAGGGACATCACAGTGTTTTGGGACGAAAAGCCTTCACAGGTGTTTCTGATCAGTCAGGTGGTGTTCATTTGCTTCCTTACTGCACGTATAAGACAGCTTTCGGTTTCTTAATTCTATTCTAGACCTTTTGTCTGCTATTGCCAGTTGTCACATGAGGACCAGAGCCAATGAAAGTCAAGGAAGCCACAATGAGGCTTAAAAATAAGGAAAAAAACAGTCAGATACATGGGCCAAACCTTAGGCAAACCAAAACCGCTGTTGGAACATCACTAAGACAAAAGCTCAGAAATAACAAAGCATCAAAGAGACGTCATGGTGAATACAATGAATTTGGAGGCATTTTGTTGAACTTGAGCAGATAAGATGCTTCAGCACACTTCAGAATTCATTGTGTTGCTGCTATAAGCAGATCAGTGAAAACAATTGAGCCAGTATCTGTGGCAGACATGCATGCCAAAACCATAACCCCCCCCTCCCCCCCACCACATTTCACACATGAGGGGGGTGCTTTGTATCTTGGGCAGTTCCTATTGGCCTCTATACTTTGCTCTGGGTATCACTCTGATACAAGTGAATCTTGGTCTAATTTAAACACAAGACCTTTTTCCAGAACTCTGCAGGCTCTTTCAGATGCTTTTTAGTTAACTGTAACCTGGCCATACTGTTTTTGCAGCAAACAAGTGGTTTACACCTTGTAGTGTAACCTCTGTATTTCTGTTTGTGAGGTCTTCTGTGGACAGTAGTCACTGATAGATCCCCACTTACCTCCTAGAGTGTTTCTGATCTTTTGGACAGCTGTTTGGGGATTTTGCTTCATTATGGAGAGAATTCAGTTTGAAGACATCAGCTGTCTTCCTTGGCTTACCAGGCTCTTTATGATTTCTGATTTCTGTGATTTCCAGTGCTCTCTTCTTAATAATGTTCCAAACAGCTGATTTTGATTGGCCCACAGTTTGGCCATGTCCCTTATTTCTCAGCCTCACAATGGCTTCCTTGACTTTCATTAGCACAACTCTGGTCCTCATGTTGACAAACGCCAATAACAGACTCCAAAGGCAATCAAAAGGCTAGATTCAAAACTAGATACTGAAGCTCTCTTACACCTGCACTAAGGAAGCAATTGAACACACCTTACTAATTAGAAACACCTGTAACACCATTTGTCCCAAACATTATGACGCCCTAAAATGGGGGGACTATTTATAAAAAGTTCAGTAATTTCTACATGGTGAAACCAAAATGTAAAAAAATGCCCTGAAAAGTGATCATGAGCACTTTAACCATACGTGATTGATTGATTACAATTATAAAATTGTGGAGTACACAGCCTAAAAAAAAATTTTTTTAAGTCTTAGTCCCAAACATTATGGCACTCACTGTATATGCTAGCACAACCAAGCTGCCTGCAATTGGCACAGATGTTGACTCGCCAGTGTTTCGCAAATTGTTTCTAGCAGGAAGTCAAGGCAAAGTGGTCAAGAGGAGAATCAGTAATGCAAAGAATAATGGGGGCTGGAGAATGGATTATTTACAATGTTTAAAAAAAATTGTTTCTGTGTTGTTATTTATTTATTTTTCTTCCCGCAGGATATGATCCTAAGTATACCTCCAAAGTTGCAACAAAATGGCTTAAACACAACAAAGTGAAAGCATTGGAGTGGCCATCACAAAGCCCTGACCTGAATCCCGTATAAAATTTGTGGACTGAACTGAAAAAGCATGTCCGAGCAAGGAGGCCCACAAACCTGACTGAGTTACACCAGTTCTGTCAGGAGGAATGGGCAAACATTCTGGCAAAGTATACTGAAACATTTGTGGAAGGCTACACCGAGCGTTTCATTCAAGTTAAGCAATTAAAAGGCAATGCCACCAAATACTAACAAAGTGTATGTAAACTTTTGACCCACTGAAAATCTGCTGTAGTACATATAAGCTGAAATAAATCTTTTAGCTATTATTTTGAAATTATCTCTTACGGAAATAAAGTAGATACCCTAATTGACTTAACACAAGAAATGTATGGTAACATGAATTGTGTGGAGTTGTGAAAAATTGAGTTTGAATGTCTTTAGCTTAGGCATGTAAACTTTTGGCCTCAACTGTACTCACACACACGCACACAAAAAATGAAACGTTGCACACAGACTTACATAAGTGTCCTTAATTTCTCTGAGTTGATGCTCGAGGTATTTGGTGAGCTCATAAGTCCTCTCAATCGAAGATCTCTCATTGGACAAGCTAAGTGCAGGATCAGACACCTGGGCAGAGACCACCACTGCTGCCAATAGTAGAGCCACCTGGAGATGATGCACTGGGAGAAACCACCAATTAGAAAAGAACAACATGGTCATTGCACTGCAGATCACAAATACAGTTGGTACTGCCTGAAGCCAGAAGCAAGAAGTTCTGTTCTTCCCTGCTGGCTTTTTTATTAATTTTATTGTGTATTTATTTCTATGTGTATTTATTTCCACTTGGCCTGTCAGTCAACATGGAAGGGTGGGATCAGCTATGATCAAAGTGCATGAATACGCAATGACCCCATGATGGGGGAAAACAATCCATAGAGTTAGTATGAGCAGTCATAAGATTTACAAGATTATAAAAATGCTGACAAGTTGTTGTGTGGTGGGCTGTACAAATAGCAAAGCCAAGAACACCAATTTTAAGTTGTCTGGCAGTCGGAGGGTTGCCGGTTCGATCCCCACCCTGGGCATGTCGAAGTGTCCCTGAGCAAGACACCTAACCCCTAACTGCTCTGGTGATTGAGAGGCATCGATTGTAAAGCGCTTTGGATAAAAGCGCTATATAAATGCAGTCCATTTACCATTTACCATATATTTGTAGTAGCCATTTTGCCACCGGTAAATACTTATAACTTTAATTAGCTGTAAGCGACTGTGTCAGAAACAGTAATAATTTGTAGGCTTGTTTAACGTAATTAGTTTCTTTAGGATGTGATGTGACATGTAACTTAAAAGCAACTGAAGATATCATAGTCAAGCTTTTATGTCAAGAACATTCACCTGTCTTGTCAATGTTGATTTGATTTTAATTCCCTGGTCACAATATTGGGCCTCACAAACTTATTCTTACTTTTGTTCTTAAAAATGTTCCTACGAAAAAATCAATAGGAGATTCATGACAGATGTGGAGATCGTTGTTTTTGTGCATATGTGATGCACCAGGTGTATGAGATGATGAATGCTGGCTGTTCATAAATTTTACACGCAATCCTGTTCATGTGATTTGCATAAGGAAACAGCAATGAACAAATACAGATAAGAAAAAAATGCTGAATGCCGAAATATTCTTGGAAACGTTCTTATACACAGTTTACAGTCACATGATTCGTGAATGAGGCCCATTAACTAACATAAAATGCCAGATGCCATATGATAACACCATATAGGAGCAAATATAACATCACAAAATTGTTGTAATAACATTAAATACCATCCATTATCTATATTCACTTATTCCTGGTCAGGGTCACAGGGGGTGCTGGATCCTACCCCAGGCAAGAGGCAAGAGTACACCCTGGACAGGTCGCCAATCTATCACAGGGCACACACCATTCACTCACACACTCAAACCTATTGACAATTTAGAGTCTCCAATTAGCCTACCTGCATGTCTTCGGACTGTGGGAGGAAACCGGAGTATCCGGAGGAAACCCACAGGGACAATCTTGCTGTGAGGCAACAGTGCTACCCACTCAACCACCCAACATTAAATACATCACTCCAATACTTCATGACAACAGTATTAAAACAATAATTTCAGCTTTATTGTGGAATTCATCCAAATATTTAAGGTGAAAGTTTCTGACATAAAAGCTTGACTAACTAATATCTTCAGCTGCTTTTAAGTAATTGTGTGAAAACTAAAAAGTGTTAAAACTGCCCCACCTAGCAAGCCATATACTCCATTTGCTTCAAAACTGCAGCTACACTGTCATATAAATCGTAGCGAAGGAATTAATAGATGATTTTAAAGAGCACTATAAGATCAATTTTGACAATATTCTTGATTAGTTCATTGCTTTAAAGTTACAATCTCGAAGATTTCAGTTTCGTTCCCTTTGGCGGTACCAATGGCGAGAAGCGTAATTGCAGGTGTGTTTTTTGGACCTCACTTCCCATAGATCCAACCGGATCCAACCAGTGTCGCCTGTGTGACGTCAATGAGTTGGCACCTGGGCCACGCCAACTATTACACTTACTATTTACTGAAAAATGGTTGTTATAAAAGTAACGTTATGTACATACTCATTAATTGTCTAACATTAGGCCAACTTAAGCTGTCTTTACACTGCCGAGCCGGGTTAAAATGCTGTAGCAGACCTGGGGTAGAATTAGTGATGATCAATTTCCACAAACGTTCTTTATCCACCTTTTGCTCGGTATGAACATCTTTACACTGCAGAGAAGAATTCGCAGGATTCGCTGTGGCTCGTGAAATTACGTATCTCGTGCATCATCATCGTGAATGATTGTTGTGTGATATTTTTGAAACAACTGCCTTGTTTCTGGTTTTGCTAGCTAAACTGTTTGAGAATAAAGCTGAGCTGGGTGTTAAATTAGCAATCAGAATAAGAAGAATAAAACAAAAACAAAGGAGATTTCATCAAAAAAGGGCATCAAGGCTGGAACATATGAGGAAGCGTAAAAAAATAATAACAACGCTGTATTCTTTTATTTAGTTTTCTCCGGCTTGACATCTTTATACAGAAATAAGACCCGGCTCTGCTCCACCTATACCCCGGCTTATATATTGATGAACTTGATGGCAATGTAAATAACGGTAACGTTAAGGCCCAGTTAAGTTCAATGATTCGCAACGCGACAAACGGTTTAGAATGTTGCAGAGAAAATTGCAGCGGTGTGAACTGGTTAGTTGCAGAGCCTCTGAAGCCGTTGCCTAGGGTCTCAAAAGACCCACCTTGTCAAATCGCCAGTGCAGTTTTAGAACGTTTACAATCAGACGTTTTGGAATTTTGCAAGTTGCATCCAGTCTCGTTGCGAATCATTGATCTGAACTGGCCTTTAGTTAGCTACATTGCAACGCTGCAACAACGTAGCATTGCATTCGAGAGACGGTTTGCGAGGTCGGTACCGGTCGGTAGCGTTAGCTAGCGTTTTTTCTAATTGTTAGCTGACATTAGATTGTGTTAATTACATTAGCTAGCTAGCTAACGCAACGTTACCTGATATGAGAGATGGATACTGTGCGCAACGTTGTCTAAACTAATGTTGCCTTTATTGACATGGTCCGGTAGCTAGTGTTAGCTGTGCAAATAGCTATGTAATTTAGTCACCTTACATTGTCATCAAATGTAATACGAAATCTACATCAACAAATAATATGACCTCTCATGTTACACAAAAACTTATTAGGGTTCCATAACCCCCCCACCTTTAACAGTAGCAGACACCGGAAAAAACAGTACGCCGCTCACACACAAATGAGTTGAAGAGCAAGCCTGTTGCGTTAGCTCCGCCTACCCTCTCTGGCGGACCAACCACTGATGGGTGATGGGATATGCGTCACTATCTATGTGCCACTTGTGATTTTTTCCCGGGAATGTCGTCACAGACACCCAGTTCTTTAATCATAAATTATAATATTAATAATAATAATATAAATGAATATAATAATAGGCTCAATCACCATTGTGTTGCCTAATTCAGCGATAGATATTGACTTAACAGACATTTATTTTAATGAAAATCTTCGAGATTATTACTTTAACAGTTTCATCCATTCCAAACACCACTTTGTCCAGATAATAGTGTTTCCACAAAATTGTATTCGTTATGCCACCTAGTGGCATGCCACCAAGTGTCATAACGAATAAAATAATTAATAGTTATTTCATTGCTTATTTCATTATCTATTTTAGCACTTTATTTTTCAGTGCTTACATATTTCATGATCAATTAATTTGTTTAATTCCTCCTTTACTCATTTAATTATCAATTTATTAAATTTTGTCACATATAATCTTCCATATTGCCCAAGACAATTTTCCCTTTGAGGATAATGAAATGTATCGCATCTTACCTTATGAATACCAAGTACCCGTAGATATATATTCTAAAATAACCATAGATATTTATAGTGATAACCATACAATAAACACAACTGTAAACAAATAACTGGAGATTTAATTTCATTTTTGGAATATTTTTGCTTGATTTTTGTCTCAATACCAACTGACTTTTGTGTTATATATTGGCAAATTGAACATAAGCTTCTTTTGACAATAAAGCTTTTCCAGTTTAAGTTCAAATTGTAGACTCACAGTTTCATGGAGAGCTCTTCCTGAACTGGGATGAACTTTTTGAAAGTTAGCATTGTATTGCACTGAACAGACCTTGTACTATAGAGACATTTATAAACTAGTGGAACACGATCCCCACTGGAGAGCAAAGTGTTCTAAATTACACTGTGTTTAAAGTTCTCGGCCAAGAGTGCCCCTCATTTCTGAAGGATCGGGCATATGTGTTTATTCACTACATTTCCAAAAGTATGTGGAAACCCCTTCTAATTAGTAGTTTCAGCTATTTCAGCCACACCCATTGCTAACAGGTGCATAAAATAAAGCATACAGCCATGCAATCTCCATTAATGAAAACTGGCAGTAGAATGGGTCGTACTAAAGAGCTTAGTGACTTTCAATGTGCCACAGTCATAGGATGACACCTTTCCAAAAAGTCCGTTTGTCAAATTTCTGCCCTGCTAGAGATGCCCCTCAACTGTAAGTGCTGTTATTGTTAAATAGAAACGTATAGGAGCAACAACAGCTCAGCCGCAAAGCAGCAGGCTCACAGAATGAGACTACTGAGTGCTGAAGCGTGTACCACGTAAAAATCATCTGTCCTTGGTTGCGACACTCACTGCAGAGTTCCAAATTTCCTCTAGAAGCAACACTGGCGCAAGAACTGTTTGTCAAGAGCTTTATGAAATGGGTTTCCATGGCCGAGCAGCCCTCTAACAAGCCTAAGATTACCATGCGCAATGCCAAGCGTTTGGCTGGAGTGCTGAAAAGCACACTGCCATTGGACTCTGCAGCAGTGGAAACGTGTTCTCTGCAATGATTAATCACGCTTCACTATCTGTCATTCTGACAGAATGCATAGTGCCAACTGTGCTGGCCCAAATAGTGCCAACTGTATAGTGTGTTGGAGGAGGAATAATGGCCTGGGGCTATTTTTCATGGAACTAGTTCCAGTGAAGGGAAATCTTAATGCTACAGCATACAATGCTATTCTAGAAGATTTTGCACTTCCATCTTTGTGGCCCTTTCCTGTTTCAGCATGACAATGCCCCCGTGCACAAAGCAAGGTCCATAAAGAAATGGTTTGCTGAGGTTAGTGGGGAAGAACTTGACTGGCCTGCACAGGCTGGACTTCTACCCCATCAAACACCTTTGCAGACCTGCCAACCTTAGGAAAATATTTTGAGTACTAATACATAATACTAATACATAATACATAATATTGCACTGGGCTATATTATGATATACTTGCAAGTCAAAAGTTTGAGTACACCTGCTTAGAACAATTTTTTCATGATTAATATTTCATTATATGATATGTGTGCTTATACAAACTGATAACCATAGTGAATTGCATTCAATTATTTAATAAAATTTAAATAATTTATTTTGTATGTTGTAACATTTTTTCATTTTCAAGTATTTACAGAAACTTATGTTGTAATGTAAAAAAAAAAGAACTTGTTGCAATGTAAAACACTGTCAATTATGAATAAAACCAAGTTTCTGTTCATGATTTCCATTTTTATTTAATAATTAAATAATTGAATCAGCTTATATAGGCACATATCATATAGGCCTAATGAAAAAAAAGTATTCAATTGAAAAATTATCTAGGAATGTAAGCTTTTGTAACTAGAGGTTTAGCTAAATTATTACCTGAAGCTCCTTGGTGGCTAATGTCAAAATCATAATTGCACAATGTGCAAAATGCATGGTGCGGAAGTTTTGAGGGGCGGAGGCACGGCCATTGCTCCTGATATTTTGCGAGGAACTTCTGGGGGTCATGGACTCCCTTCTTTTTAGTAGGTCGCCTGCTCTCTCTCTCCTTGTCAGTATCCTCGTCATCTGAGGTCATGATTATTTTCTAACTGCAAGGCTGGTCGGGTGACTGGCTGCAATAATAGGAATTATTTGCTACGTTAGCATTCTATAGTCAAACACCTTTGCAATGATCACTTTGCTCCAACAGAGCGTGCGCGATTCAAAGTTTGAACAGGGAGTCTCCGTAGCGTTTGAGTTACTGCAACTACTACTCCGTCAGTCATTCATACGTCACGTAACGAGGCTAAATTGCATGCGAGCTACTACTACGGCTAACTATATACACAAATTTATCTTATTAGGATATACCCCTTGAAATGCATCATCTCGTAAAGTTACCGAACATGTTTTAACGTTATATATGTTAGCATTACGGTCACATTTTTGTGCTTGATTATTACTCCCCACTTCCCATTTTACATCAGCAATGCAGCGTTACGCCTGGGTGGATAATAAAGTACCGCTGCGTATCAGTGGATGTTGAGTGGGTCGGGGAGGGGTTACAGAACCACAAGCACAAGGCCGTAGCATGTGGTTCAATCCGAGGGATGTAGTTTAAATACCGAATAAATGTACGGCATTGTTTTGTATTAATTGATTGCTTTCCGTAATTAAATTACAATAATAGATTTTTTTGCAAAAGACTTAGGCACCTGTAAAAAAAAAAGCTGTACAGCTAAGATGCTTTCAGAAATAATTAAATGAAGGGTTATACATATTTAAAAAAATAATAATATAAAGAGCAGTAAATAGTTAAAAACTAAATAAAATCAATGTTTGGTGGGACCACCCTTCGCCTTTAAAACTGCATCAATTCTCTTAGGTATACTGTCCTGCAGTTTTATAAGAAAATCGGCTGGTAGGTTGTTCCAAGCATTTTGGAGAACTTGCCACAGTTCTTCTGCATATTTTGGCTGTTTCGCTTGCTTCTGGCTCTCCAGGTAATCCCAGAGACCCTTGATCAAGTTTTTATCCGAAAAGTAGTCTATTACTTAAAATATTACTTTATTTAACAAAATACAAAAATGTATCTGTCAAATTTTATTTTTTGGAAAATTAATGTTTGGAAATCTCAAATTTGCTCTTTTCTACTGACACACTAATGCAGAAAACAAAAATAAACATCTAAGACCAAATATATACTATATATTTAAAAATCTAGGGTGCCTAAGACTTTTGCACAGTACTGTAGTGTATGCATGCTCGAATTAATGAACTGTGAATCTGTTTGGATAAGAATGTGTGTGTGTGTGTGTGTGAGAGAGAGAGAGAGAGAGAGAGAGAGAGAGAGAGACTATGTGTGTGCATGAGCCCATAACGTGTGTGTTTGTTTTTGTACATGCATCTCTCTCTCCCTCCCTCACTCTCTCGGCAGTGTTAATGCACAGTGCAGTGCTGAGGTGTTAATTTGAGGGCACATCATTAAAAGTATTTTACAGGGTCCTCACTGGGAAAATGGCTTCCAAACCCCCTCTTTCAATGGTGTCAGAACAACTCTGTTCCACTCTGCCTCACCAAGACAGGTGGGGCACAAAAAGCCTCATTTTCAATCTGCTGGGATCAGAGAGCCCCTGTTTTTAACTCCCTAAAATCCCAAAATATCCACTTCTCACAGCAGAGGTTCTGTATATAAACCCACTCTCTCCCAATGCAGTGTTAATGTACTGTAGTGTACAGTCTGTTTATAATGTATTAACTCTCAGTACAGTGGTAATGTACTGGAGTGTGCAGTTTGTTTATCCTGTATTAACTCTCAGTGCAGTGATAATGTACTGTAGTGTGCAGTGTGTATATGCTGTTTTAACCCTTTCTGTCAGTGTGGTATTACTGTACTAGAGTGTCCAATCATCCATTTCATGCACTCTATGTAACTCATCACTCTTTTTTCTCAAGTTCTTTCTCTTTGACAAGAGGTAGACACAAGGACGTGATCTTGATGTGTAATTACTTGTCTATGGCATGCAGTCTATGGTCTTCTAACAAGCGTGAAATATGACAAGTTCAGAACAGTACAATCTTTCCTCATCACTCCACCTCTTTCTCCCTCCCTCCATTTGTCTGTCTCTCTTGATCACTCTTTCTGTATCTCTCCTGCCTTTCATTCACTGCTTGTCTCTATCACTCTCTCTCTGTCTCTCTATTTCTCTCCATCTCCTGGAACAGAGCCATAATGGAGGTACTCTGTTTCACACAGAGTTTGTGCTGTATCAGTTGAACAGCACTGTAAGACCGTGTCCTGTGCCTCTCAATCCATTCCACTTGAAAGAGGCATTGAGAAAGTGTTATTTAGACCCCATTATATTTTCTTTTGAAAACTCACTCGTGCAAGCACACAAACACGCATGTACATTTGTACACATGCACACACACAGACACAGGCACATACACATAAATGCATCCACACAGGCATGCGTGCACACACACATGTGCAAACCTGCTCATACTCACACATAATGTACAAATATGCACACACACAATCATTGGCTACAGTTCATAAGATTATTGTTGTTTATGTCTTCTTTACTCGCTTATATAATCTACGCCGCTGGCCATAACAACATCAGCTTATTAGCCTTGATTTTGGCTCTTTCTCTTTTCGTATGGAGTATGCCCATGCCCAGCTTCGTAATGATCTTAGTGGGTTTCAAGCAGTTTGATGTGTGGGGCAAGCCTTACATTCTTGTGCAGGGGAGGGGCTTGTTGTACATCTGACTTAAGTTTGTTAAGGGGCTGGGGTGCATAGGGTGTAAGTATTGATAGGAGTTGGAGATGTTTTGCTTTCTTTTTTTTTTTTTCTTTTTTTAAACTGTTGATTTGATTCAGATTTTTGTGTTTCTGTGTTGTGTTTTGTGTTTCAGAGGATGGTGACTGTCCTTTATCTGTAAAATACCTAAATTTCCAATTGCCTGTTGATGCCCTCAGTTGCTAAAATAAAGGAATATCCAAGGTCTCTTTTCTTTCTGTCTCTCTCTATCACTCTCTTTCTCTTAGTTTACAGGGCCAGAGTAGAGGTGATAAGATGATCACACCTAAAGGGAGAAAATGGACTGGACCTTTACATTTCAGGCTGAATTTTTGGATTGAGAAATACATTCACACACGGTAAAGGACTGATTCACATTTCTGACCCAGTTTTTAAAGTAACCTTGTGCATAGATGATGCAATCTTTTCCCTAAGGGAAAATGGCTTTGAGTTCTAACGTCTTGTTTTTTCATTTTGCCAGTCATTTAATTCTGCTTCATTTAGTGGCCAACTAAATGTGAGGTAAAAACAGCAAAAAAAATTCTCACTCTCTTTCTCTCTCACACCCACACACACATATGCTTTCCAAAATTAAAACTGGTCTGAAAGAAAGGTTTCATTACAGAACTGATGTAGAAGGACAAATACAAATTTAAGTTTACATGTCCAACAATTTAATGATTTTTTCTATAAACTGAGCAGAATACATCATAATGATTTTAATGCTTTCCCATTTAATTCAGAAACAATCATTTCAATGTTATTCAATTTTTGTCATTGACAAAATGCAGGAGAGTAATAATGAAGTTTTTCAGTCATCAAACAGATCCACACAATAGCCCATTAAGGAAGTGTAGTTCATTACAATTAATTAAAAACATAAGGTGTGATTATTTCACTCTCAATTACCCTAACCACATAGCATAAACTCAGAGGCACTCAGAATATACTCATACAGACAGACTCCCCAAACAAGTCTAGAGAAGTCTAGTTTAACGTTGCACAGGTCAACTGAATAATACTGCACATTAATACAGCACTAATGGAATGAGCATTAACAGATTTGATGACTGCACACTACAGTACATTAACACTGCACTGAGAGAGGGGGGTTAATACAGTACATGCACATTGACTGCACATTGCAATACATTAACACTCCACTGAGAGAGAGGGTTTATATAGTGTCTACACACTCACTGACTGGACACTACAGTTCATTAACACTGCACTGAGAAAGTGGGTTAATATAGTACATACACACTGACTGCACACTACAGTACATTAACACTGTACTGTGAGGGAGGGGGTTAGGGTCATTGTTGTGTGCCTGTATACAGTTAGAGTGGAGATTTATGTGCAGTCTGCACTCAATCAACTTCACATTCCTTTACTAACTCAACACACACATACATGCATACATACGCAAACACACACACACACACACACATACATACACACACATGCACAAATATACGCACACATACGTTGACACATTCAAACACATGTACATACATACATACATACATAGGGAGGCACATGTACAAATGCATACGCAAAATGTAATAGAAAAACACAAGCATGCAAATGTAAACCATACACATGTCCAATACACACACACTCACAGCCATACATAAATACACACACACACACACGGATGTACGCATCTACTTATATAATGTTGGACAGACACACACACACATGCGCACATTCGACTGGGGTCACAACTGAATTCACATAGATGTACTTGGCATTATAAAGGACAGTGTCCTGCCAAAGAATATCAATGGAATAAAAACAAGGGATATAAAAAAGACATTAAAACCCAACAACAATTTATAACAACCTCCCTTTCCGCTTCTCTCTGTCCTGAACCCTCTCTTCCTCTTTCTTCTTCTCCTTCTCTCACTTTCCTTTTTAGTCTCTCCATCTTTCTTTTTCACTCACTCCGGTGGTTTCGCTATCCATTGCACTTTCTTAAAACCCATTTTTCCCTCTTTCTTCACTCTTTTTTCTTCTGTATTTCTAATTCTCCTTCCATCCCAACTGAAGCATTCCACACACTTTCTTTTTCTTTTTACCCTCCTTCTAGGATTAATTTACCAGCTCCCCTTTGCCTCTCCCTAATTACATCCTTCTCTTCCTCTTCTTAATTATCCCCCCCTCTGCACCCCTCCCTTCTCCCCCATCTTCTGTCCCCATTTTTTCTTTCTTCCCCTCTTTTTTCAGGCTTCAAACTTCGGTTTCTAATTTACCCCCCCCCCCCCCCCCCAAATGCCCCACTCCAACTCTTAAAAAGTAAATATGTAAAAAAAAACATACAAGAGCCTCCGTTCAATTATTTCAGTCTGTTACTCCTTTTCAAAATGAAGGAGGAAAGAGGTGGAAAGAGAAAGAGAGGGAAAGACATTGAGGGAGGGGGGTAGGGGGTGGGAGGGGGGGGGGGGGGTTGGCAGAGCATGGGACCATGTTAATTTGGGAAAAATGTAAACAGCATGTGTAACTGTTCAAACCGTGACCAACTCATTTTATATCATCTCCTCTCTCTCCCTGTGGGTGCTGCACACAGTCAATAGGGAATCTGTACTACATTAACCCTCTGCCTCCTCTCCTCTCTCTCTTTCTTTCTCTCCCTCTATAGATTCACAGATTCAGGGATCTGCATGGAGGTATTTTTACTCTTCTCCCCATGCGAAATAAAGTTCAGTTGTTTTTTTTATCAAACTGCCGCTGTCTTTGGCATGTTCAGGTATTGTTCAGTTACAGACACGACTTTATTAATGGCTGAAAAGCTGACTTAGGCTTTGTGAAGTAGGCAGTGTGGCCTAGGAGAACTAGCCCCAGTGTGTGTGTGTGTGTGTGGGCATGCTGACATTGTACCCTTGGGCAAGGTAATTTACCTGAATTGCTTCAGTAAGCATCCAGGTGCATAAATAGATTGTATGCAACATCAAGTAAAAAGTAATCTGTGCAAGTTGCTCTGGGAAATACTGACTCCTAAACTGCTGTAAATATGTGTTTTGTAAATACATAAGTGTGTTCAGACCTCTTTTCATTTTTGTCTGTGGACATACATATACATATACTTGTGTATGTATGTTTCTTCATGTTTGTCTGTGTCTTTTCATTTGTGTGTATTTGTGTTCATTTATGTGTGTGTATGTGCACATGCGTGTGTGGAAGTGTGTGTGTGCTTGTATGTGTGTGTGCACATGCGCATGTGCATGTGTGCATGTGTGTGTGCATGCATATTTACATCTGTACCACACAGTTTTCTGAAAAAACATTCTGTCCTTCTGCATTTGTTTCTTTATAACGGATGCAGAACAGGACTCTGTTCACAAAGACGCTGACAGCAGGAATCAGGTACTTTCCCATATCAGTGACAATTAGTTAGACAAGGACATGGTCAATGTTCGACCTGTGACCCCCAAATCACACACACACCGCCAAATTCTGCCCAAATGACATTAGAGGTCTCATTAGTCTGAAGGGTGATACAGATGAAAAGCCATTTCCCTTAATCTGTTTAATTCATGCCAACAATAACTTTTGCGAATTTGACTGATGTCGGATGAGTTTGACAAGTTATATGAACGATGGAGCTTGAGAAGAAAAGAAGGAACAGTGTAGATGCGTTACACAACAGTTTATGCTGCGTTACTACTCCCTTAGCCTAATCGCCATCATCATCACCATCATCACCGCCCTTATGAAAAAAGATTTATATAAAATATTTTCAAAAACATTAATCATTGCATAAAAAATGCGTAGCGAATATGAGATATTAAAGTGACAATAATTGATGTGACACGTTTTTACATGTAGTCTATCAACACTACTCTTTATGTTACCACTCGGGATTGAACCAGCAGTAAATAAATATTTTCGCACGGGCTGCTGTCAATGAACGTCCAAAATAACATCATGTGTGTTAGTTGTTCATGTTTTTCTTACCTTTTGTGTGTCGCATTTCCAGTTTCGACTGCTTTTAAAAAAAAAAAAATTTCCTTTAAACGGTCGACAGGGGGAAAAAATCACCTTTTCTTTTGTGAATAATATTGTACATAACCCATTCAGAATAGTGACTCGATGCGTTTCATTATTTTTAACTTACTTTCTGAAACTTTGGTTATAGGTAGGCTATAGCCTACTTTCGAGGTTCACGAGTGGCTCAGCTCAAAAGAAACAAACTTTTTTTGTGGAAAAGTTGATACAGCTTCTTCTATCACAGGCTCCAGACAATTCAAAAATCTGTCACAAAATGTATTGATATCTGACCAATATCAATAAATATCGACAAAGATTGATTATGGGTATCCAGCGGTGATAGTTGGTTTTCCAAGCCTTGAGTAGCGCGTTTGGAAGCCGGAATAGGTGACGTTGACGACGCTGACTTGATGGGTATGCGGGTAAGACTGAGTGAGTGACGGCGGTGCGGTTTATATACAGGGGCAGAAAGAGAGAAAGTTTTGTCTCCCTCGTACCCCTCCTTCTCTCCCACACTTCTTTCGGTGAATCAGACAATTGACGCATCTAAAAAGTAGAGGAACTAAACTTTACTGAGCCAATCCTAACCCCGGCTCTTAACAATCAGTCACTCGCTCCTTGTCAGTCCGACATTTTTATCGTTTCCATCACGTTCGTTGAGTCAAACGTATTTCCCCCACGTTTTAATTACCTTCAGAATTTACACCATGAAATGTACAGGTTATAATTTTTTTCTACTTGTTTTTTTCTCTAGCATCCATTTGACCTTTACACATCTTGATTTGCAACATAGCCATATTATTTAGAATTTTACGTTTTAAAATTGAAGCTATCCCCTGCTGATAAAAACCAGCAAAAAGTGAAGATTGTTATGCTGATGACCAGCATGCTAGAACCAACTGGTCGCATGATTGGGTTTATCAAGATTACCATCATAGTGCAAACGTGACTAAGCTGTTCTACCAGCGCAGCTATTTTAATTATCAGTCTGAACAAGTTGGTCCACCAGCTTGGCCAGCATAACATCTGTACGACCTTCATTAAGCAGCAGGGAAAGTGTGTTTTTCAGCAGGGTTAATTCAACTTCTCGAGTTTATGTGAAAACAACTTGGATCAAATCTTGAAAGCAGTTTATTTACCACTGAACATTTTACTGTGTGTGTGTATGAGCATGTATTACTATCTTTGTGAGAACCAAATGTCCCCACACGGATAGAAAGATGAGGAAAATTACACAAGGTGGGGACCTTTTGCTGGTCCCCACAAGTTCAAGAGGCTGTTTTAGGGTTAAGACTTGGGGTTAGAATTAGGTTAAGGTCAGGGTTAAGGTTAGGCATGTAGTGGTTGGGGTTAGGGTTAGAGGTTATGGAATGAATGTAAGTCAATGGGAAGTCCTCACAAGTATAGCAATGCAAACATGTGTGTGTGTGTGTGTGTGTGTGTGTGTGTCTTCAGCTTTAGAATCATGTATGCATAAATATCTCCTTCACCTCAACTCTTCCCAGACTCGTATTTAGTCTACTGGCCTTTGCAACCTAGAGTGTGAAATGCATGCAATCCATACTGAATGTTTGTGTGTGTGTATGTGTGTGTTCTGCCATGTTTAATTGGTTCAGGTGCCATTTTGTCCTGCATTGCAGTGAAAACTGATTTAACCTGGTGTGGATTAATGCTGTGTAGTTAATGTGGTCAGTAGTATATTATAGTGTAAAAACCACTATTGAGAAAAAATCTGGGTTGCCAGAGTGGATACGGTTTAGTTGTGTATAGTGCAACATCATGCTGTGCATTGTTGTATTATGTAATACATAGTATATTGTATACAGCAGTGTTGTGTAATGTAGAATCAGGTAGTATATTATAGTTTAACTTAGTTTTGTTTAATGTAGAGCTTCGTATTGTAGTTAGTGTGGTGATTAGTGTGTAGTGTATTGTAATGTTTTTAATATAGTAAGTATTGAAGGTATACCATGCAGGTTTTGTTCTAGACTCTGTGTTTGTCTCCTCCTTTGTCCTCAACCCCACCCACACCTCTGCTGAGGATGCACCCTCAAGTGCTACAAGTAAAATGTCAAGGGAAGAGGTGAGGTGGTCAGCGATATTGGAAATAGCATTTTTAGCAACATGAATGATTCCAAATAGATGGTAACAGTAATTGGGTGTGGTATAACAATCTTTTACACTGAGTAAACCCCTTAACGTGTGAGAACATTGTATAGTACTCCGTAGTGAACCTATTTTGTGTTTCCTTGTTTGGTATTTAGCTATTCTGGACATTTAGTTAGAACTGTGATGTAAACATGGAATTGTGTGTGTGGAAATAGTAACATCAGCAGGCCACAGGTACATTATTACTAGCTAATACACTAGTGAAGTAAATGACTTTTTCACAAAGTTATCCGTATCCAGTTCAAATATTAGCCTCTTTTTTTCTCAAATACAACATAATGTGTATATGTTCACAGCTATGAATAGCTGATAACTTTGAGCTTGTAAGTAAAAATGTCACCAAGCCACTCCCCTCGTTTTCCCGCAAATGTGTCAATGGGAAAATGAATGGGGCAATTTTCAATAAGCGATATTTTTAGTTACAAGTCGGGAACCAGTTAGCTATTGGTATGCGGTACTCATGACATATATGACTCATGAAATATAATATCAGCAGCACGATTGACCCATCAGAAATACAAGGTACAACGTTGTGTACGTTTAGTACGCTTAGGAACTACACATACCGGTACTGTGCTCACGACGCACGCTTATATCGTCACGGCTCAGCTAGAACACGCTTGCGTCCTTCTACTTCTAGTGTCACTTTGATGTCGTATTTCAATTTCAAATTACTGGAAATAACAGATTTGTTACTATTAAGTTATATTGTTTATTTCACATCATAATTGTACGGTCGTGATGACAACAGGATTTCCTTTCAGGGATCTATAAAGTACAACCACAGACCGTATAAAAGAGTACAACCTAACCTAACTAACTTAAGACGTAATTTCAAATGGAAAATAACGTCATATATATTTTTATCACAACACAACAACAATATAGCTAGCCAGCATGGTTTTCGATAAATTACCGACAATATATTTACTACTTACTATGTTTTAATAAAACTATTTATTAGAAATTGTCTATCTCTTGCCTACTGCACCTGTCTTGTCTAAGTGCACTGTGATTCTGATTTTCACAATGTGTGTATTCCTTTGTAAGTGCTGTGAGCAGACTGAAAGTCTATGTTACACCGAAGCCTTGCGAAACGAAGTTTCGTTACATCGTGCACTGTACAGCATATTGTTTGTAATGACAAATAAACCTGACTTTGACAGCTAGCTAGCTACCTGCTGATCCAGCCCTCCCTAACGTTAACGTTAGCTAACCGAAACTTTATAAACGATATCTTTCATGCTGGCGCTGACAGACCTGCTCTACATGGTTGGATTTGGAATGATTTTCTCCCTTCTTAACATTATTGTCCTGACCATTGAAAAAATGCATTAAGCTAACCAGTGACACCGCATTTGTCGTGGGTATAGCTAGCTAGCCACCGGTGTTGGGTGAAGTTGCTCCCAGCTGCTGGCCCAGAGTCAGTTATTTTCTTCCCCTACTAATGGTTAAAGTTAAGACCTGGGATGGGAAATCTGATCCCAGACCAGCAGTTAGGGGCAACTTCACCCTGGAGCCTAGGCACCACATTTGGCGGGTAGACTTACAAGCACACGTGGTTGTGATGTGTATCGTGCGACTTTGATTTAGTGTAGTTCAGGACCACCAACACGTTGTAAATCGACATAAATCCATTTGTTCCCTCCAGAGATTGAAATAAATACAACCAAGCACATGCTACAGCATGGAATGATGGTCCCAAAAAAACGTGAGAAATCTTTTATTTTTAATCACTATAGATATTTTACAATCAATGATTTTTAAAAAGTCAATAGGACTTTAACATTGGGTTGTGACGTCATGAACCAGACGCCCCCTGGAGGCAATTTGACTTACAAGCTCAGTGGTAGCTACGTTATCTGACCTGTGTTCTGTAGTTGTTCCAGCGTCCTTCGGTATGCAGTTATTGTGCGTCGCTTCAGATAAAGCTGCTGCCAAATAAAATACAACGTAATATTAAATTGTTATATTCCTGAGGTATAGAGTTAGATATAAATTATTTAAATATTTCAAGTTATGCTGTGTTTTATAATCAGTGAACCCTGATGAGGATGGGAGTGTTTGTTTACAACTTTGTCATGCTATATCGAATTCAGTTCCCCTGATAGAAATAAACGCAGATGAACTACCGATGCCTAGGCACAGAAAAGTGTGCCATGCCCAGAACCATCGTGAACACATTAAAATAACAAATACAGGTAAAAGGTGCAGGAATTTGGTAAAACTAAGCAAAGACATAGATTGCCAGTGCATCATAGATATGCCTTAGCATGGCTATTTTATAATATTTTACAAATAAAAAATCCTGCATAGTCTGCCTTTAATGAAGTCTTTGTGTGTGCGTGTGTGCGTGTTTGTGTACGTGGGCTTCGGGGGGATAAATTTGTATGTTTGTATCTGTGTGTTCAGATATAACATCACTTTTCAGTGATGTTTTATGAGTCATTCTCTCATTATTCCCAACTGATCTGACTTATATGTTCATAAGATACATATGTTTGTGATCAATTGCTTAAATAGCCTGGGAACAAGAAGCTTCCTTCATCCTGATTTAGCAATAATAGTCTACTACATTTTTGCACCAGTGATAAGGAAACGAGCATGTACTTTACCTTGTATTTGAATATGGCTGAAATACAATTAAAAGAATAGCAGACCTGACTTCTGCCATCTGCACTGCAGTATTCACCAGCATTGCGCATACGTTGCCCCACGTAATCCTTGACCCTGCTTCGTCTGCCCTCTGGTGGCGAATTTCTTTAATTGCAGTTTCAGTAAAAACTGGTCAACACCAATCAAGTTTTGGCTTGCTGCAAGTCAACTAATAACACCATGCATTTTCATGGATTTATTCCTGAACAGCCACAGACCAGAACACCCCACAACACCTGTGAACGTTGAATATGAAAACCTGGTGGCCATATTGTTCATGTCATTGACATCATTCAAGTTCTGCCAGTTATTTAAATGGACAAACCCAACATGGGTCAATGTGATTGGCTCACCATTCAGCCATTTTTTGTTGTATCGACTATTGCTTCACAATTTCACTAGGGACTAATACACCGAATCTAACATGGACAGTATGGATTGTTCATGAGAATTGATTATAATTTCGCCATCACTGAACGTAGAAACTTTTCCTTCGTAATTTTGTTTGGCAGTTAAACAAAGTGTTCTTGTTCCAAAAGTTATCTTGATCAGACTTATGGTTCATGAGAAGATGATTTCTAAGTATCATTTTTTCAGATGAAACAATGGCCAACAATGCTAAATATACAATTTTTTTTGAAGCGGCCAAGTTTTTAAAGCTATCGAGTTTTGTCTTGTTTCGAACGACTTGCTCTTCTATTCAGAATGTGTTTCAAGGTCGATGACCATGTCTGGAATTAATTACAGCAATTTTAATGGACATGCCCATTATGAGTCAATTTTATTAGCTCTCTATTCAGCCATCTTTTGATGCATTAAGCATTGCTTTTTGTGGGGACAAGAACAAAGATGGGTCACATTGAATCTGAGATTGACCGGATGGACGGTTCATGAGAATAAGATTTTTTTGTGTTTTATTTTTTTTAAATTAGGCTACATTCTCTTTTCTTGTATTTGAAAGCTTGTAACATGGAAAGATCAGATACCCAAATGTCACATAATTTTTTTTCACCCTCTAAAAAAATATAAGTGTCTCAACATTTTATAATGTCTGTATGAGAGAATAGGAACGAATATAGATCTGAAATTGTATGGATGAAATATTACTGCATCATTGTTATTGAAAAATGTGAAATGTTTGATTGAAATTTCTCCCATGACTGAAAAGGTTGCTAACTTTTCATACTTTTTTATGATAGAAAAGTTACTGTAGTCTCTCTGACTCCATTTGGGTGAAATTTTACAGTAGTGTTTTCAAATAATCCCACTTCAAACGTTCTATGTAAATTAATACAGGTTTATTCAAGAAAGTGAAATTTTGGAATATAATTTCTCCCTAAAACGTGAAGGTCTAAAAGTTCTGAGACTTCATTATTATAGATACTGCCCTGCTGTACCTCCGCTCCATCCTGGGCGAAATATTACTGTGCCGTTTTCAAATAATCCAACTCAAAACCTGTGTAATCCAACAGAGGCCAATTCAAAAAGTGAAAAAGTGATCAGGGTACCCATAGACTGCATGTGAAAGTTGACAGGTCTTCCTTCAACTCCATTCTATGTGAGTTTAGCTGTAGTCTGTGGTGTGAAAAGAACTAGTAGTGACATCACATGTTAGAGAAACACCTGTCGACAGATGCCCTGATTGACCCAGTGGGGGTCAGTACAAACTAGAGAGCAATGAAACATGGACCCCTAACTGATTTAGCCCTCCCATAGCCAAGCGGCAATCGACTTACCAAGGCCTTACGGCCACATCTGGCACGGTCTGGATTACATCCGAAGCCCTGAGGTTAATCCATGCACCACAGCATGGTGCTTTAACCAAACGCTATCCAGCAACTAATGGAGTGGAATTATTTGAAAATGCTACTGTAATATTTCACCTAATTTAGATCAAAGGTATTCCAGGGCCTAGTCTATCATGGACAAGGGTCAAAAGTTGGAGACATTTTCATTTGGGGAAGAAATTCCAAGCCAAATTTGGAATTTCCTCGATTCTTCCATCCTCGTGTTCTTTCCTCGCTCCTAAGCTCCACCCATCAGAGGATGCAAGGAAAGGACAGGAGGATGGAGGAATCAAGGAAACATATATTAGGCCAATGGAAGGTCCTTGTTCGGTCAAGTGTCAGTCTGAAACCATGTTAATTACATACGTGCCAGATTTTTTTGAATATCTTGAATATAATTTTTTAATATATTGAATAACTTAGTTACATAAAAACTAAGCAGTCTGGTATTGATTATTAATATATGATGAAAAACACATTTTCAGCATACAAAAATGCAAAGTTACTCACACATACAAAGCACTAAGTCGTTAATTCAAACTAGCAAAATCTAGGCCTGCCATTAAAAGTATTGATATCAAAATTACGCCAAGTTACAAGAAACAATATTGGCTATAGGGGTGCAGTGGGTAGCACTGTTGCCTCACAGCAAGAAGGCCCTGGGCCTTTCTGTGTGGAGTTTGCATGTTCTCCCCGTGTCCATGTGGGTTTCTTCCGGGTACCTACCATACTGTAGATATGAGTGTATGTGCCCTGCTGTAGCTTGGCGAACCTGTCCAGGGTGTATTCCTGCCTCTCGCCCAATGCACGCTGGGATAGTCTCCAGCACCCCTTGTGATCCTGCCCAGGATAAGTGGGTATACATAAGATATGGATGGATGAATATTGTCAATCTTGCCTCACACAAATTAAACAACATGTATTCCAAAGCAATGCTACCCAATGTTTCCTAAATTGTTTAAAGTAACGTGGCCCTGTGTGTACAAGCATGCATTACGTTAAAGGGGCAAACGTGTGGATAGGTTTGTAAGAGTCCTTCATGTGTAAAAGTTTTATCAGCCTTTCAGTAGTGTGCATGATAACAAAGTATTGTATATATGTGGGTATGAATGTACAGTATTTCATTTATTTATTTTGGTTGCAAATTCACCAGTAGTTTTTTTCATTTAAATGTCTTGCCTGAGCTAATTTTTGTTATTTGACACATTGATGTGGCACAAAGTTTGAATGACAACATTGTCTTCAGATGGTAAGATTTAAAAACGCAGGGCCAAGTTACTTGAAACAATTTAAGAAACACTGGGTAGCTTTGGAATACAGCTTGCTTAATTTGTGCGAGGTAAGATAGCCAATATTGTTTCTTGTAACGGAATTTTGATAATAGGCTAATTTTAATTCCAGGCCTAGATTTTGCCAGTTTGAATTAATGACTTAGTGCTTTGTATAGACAGCGCTTTGTATGTGTGAGTAACTTGGCATATTTGTACGCTGAAAACGTGTTTTGAATTTCCTTTTGTACTGTGTTTTTTATGAGTAAGTGATAATTCATATATAAATGTATACGACATGCATACGCATAAATGTATGCAAACACATAGCCTACATTGTAGATGAAAAATACGTATAGGCATGGATTCAATAATTTTTCTCTTACCCTGGATGACATAAATGAAAGTGTATGTCATATTTTTAAATGGAAATGTTTTT
Source organism: Anguilla anguilla (assembly GCF_013347855.1). NCBI lineage: Eukaryota > Metazoa > Chordata > Actinopteri > Anguilliformes > Anguillidae > Anguilla > Anguilla anguilla. The sequence goes on from NC_049207.1 coordinate 28,428,485, forward strand.
AATGGGCTATTGTACGTGATATACCTACTAATTGTATGTCGGCAGAGGATCTACAGGGCTAGCTAGCATTAATTTAGAAATTAGAGGTTGCTGGGTAGCTACAGGAGCCTAGTTAAAAAGTAGGTAGGCTACCAGTACAGGCACAGCGGTGAATGTAAATCGTTTTGACTTAAAGAAAATCAGAGGTGGGTAACCCGGCTTCAAAGAGTAAAAAGACTGACCATGCATTTGCTCCAGCACCATGCACTAAACCAGCTGATTCTAATTAGCATAACTCTTCAGCATGATGGGAGAACTAATTATTGTGATCAGCTGGTTTAGTGCATGGTGCTGGAGCAAATACATGGTCAGCCTTTTTACTCTTTGAAGCCGGGTTACCCACCTCTGAAGAAAATATACATGCCACGAGAAGTCATTCTAGCGCCAGTTTCTATACAACCGGTAACTTTACCTACCGGACATAATCGCAAAGCAGTCTCTGATCGCAACGCAGATTTTGGTGCTTAATTTTGGAAGCGTCTGTAGGCTACTAACATTATACAGTCGGTCTGTCGTCTCGTTAGCAAGATAGCTAATGTTAAACAGTAAAAATTCTGAAAGCGGAAACTGTCTAGATTATGGGAGTATTTTATTTAGATTTCCAAATACATAAATTAGTTACCTGCAAAGATTATACAAATTCAAAAGCAATAGTAAATGTTTTAATTTTAGTTAGCCACCAAGCCAGTGTAATGAGATAGAGGCAGTGGTGGGCGTTCATTGGTAATTTCCCTTTTAGTTCTTATGTAGTTCATTGTGTGCTCCCCGTAAGTTTCTATTGGCGTCGCTGTCTCTAGGTCTCTACATATCATATGATATACTCTAACCATAGACTATATAACACTCACGATGCAAAAGGAAGTGAATGGCAGGTCGTAGAACCCTTTTCCGTGTCATTTCGGCCATAGAAGTGACGAGCGGTGGTTCACGCGGGAAACGGTGGACGGAGTTTTTGACAGTAATGTAAACCACGTCTTTATTTATTGTTAATGTTTATACCGTTGAACCGTCAGTAGAGTTCGGTTAGTTTTCTCTGGTGAATTGAAAAAGTAATTGTTGAATAGTCTGTCTCTATCTTTTGATTTCTTGAGAAATGCGGCTAATATGAGTGTGTAGCTTGCTAGCATTAGCTAGCGAATAAATCCGCAACAGCAGATTGTGTTTTGTCGGGACTATTGTATTTCCAGCTCGCTGTCCTCGAGGCTTGACAAAATGCGCGTGTGAGACATTCTTAAGTATGCAAGTCATTTGCTATGACAAACTAAAAGCATAGCAAGTAGCTAACTACTTAAAATGGCTTATTTGGCTAGTCTAATGTGTATTCAAACCTTGAAACTAGAAAAGCTAAAATTATAAGGGCTAGCCCCTAACTAGCCGTTATAATTTTATTTCACCACATTTTTGATTGGCAAGCACATAACTATGTTCAATTCAAGCAAACAGCAGGTTTTTGTATATTGGTTTGCTTGTAAACTTGTTTGAAAATGAAAACTGCGTTAGTTAATCCCATTTTAGTTGACACTAACTCGCGATCTGACTAGCTAACGTTATCTGCTTAGGTAGATTCTGTACGTTTTGTTTGCCACATGGCTAGCAGCTATTACGATCTCTAAAATCGAGCGAGCCAACTTTGGCCTTGGACCCATGTGTTCGGTAGCTATGGTTTTTATGGGCCAGTGATACCCCCGCAGATATGGAGGCGTTGTCGATCGGAGGGAACTGCAAACATAATTCGAGCATAAGTTACATATTAGAAGGTAACCGATTCAAAGACCGTTCATCCCTAATTTAAGCAGTCGCATCGTGTTTACTGGTGGTAGTGATCAGAATCAAAGATTCCCCAGATTTAAAGAGCGCCCGAACTGCGGAAGTTAACTTCTATTCGACCACCTGTGTACATTGATTTTAACGTGATTACTACGTGATTGTAGATGGCACCATACACTTAAGACACTAGGCTATATGGTCGTGTTGACTTGATTAATGATGGTAATAATGGTCATTTTAATTACAAGTACAGTCGCATGCGGCTTTTAACGGGGCCCAAGCTGCACTGGGCAATAGGCCCACAGCTGTATCATTTGTCAGGATGTAATGAATGACACAAAACACTTGACAATAAGCACAATATGAATATGGGGATGTGGCTTAAAACGGTAAATAGTCGTTTTAAACATTAAAAGCCTTCATTATGAAAAGTTAAAAGCTTGTTAAAATTCTGGGATTGCAATTGTGGTTGGAATGAAAACTAGCATGAACAGGGGGTGCCCAGGACCGAGTTTGGAAGCCATGATCTTGGATAAAGAATGCCAATGCAGGGTTTCCCCCAGAAAAGTTGTTAGGCCCGGTAACAAGTATCTTTTGACGGGGGCCGGCGGCCCGGCGCGGGCCGGCCGCAAAGTGTCTTTTTTGATGGGGGCCCGGCACGGGCCAGCGACAGACTGATGGCAGCATTAAGGTAGGGCCCTATAGTTTCTGTGATAACAGAATCACGGACGGAATCGCGGAATTGAGAATTTAAAAAAGCTATAACACAGATTCCATAGGGCCCTACATTATGTCAGTGCTAAAAGCTGACTGGAGATTTGAATATATAACTACGTAATGTGAATGTTATAAATAAGTCATTTATTCAACACACATTTTAAAAAATCAACAACTATTTACAGTATAGCATAGTCTTTCAAAGAATCTGACAACAATGTACAGACTTGGAATGCTGTGTTTTCAACAACAAAATAAATTAAATTAAAATAAATATTAAAGTTTTTGCACTCTACAAAAAACTTGTATTCAAGTCCTGATTGGCTACTGAATCTTACAACAAGCCTTGGAATGCTGGGCACATTTAAATAGGGATGGGAATCCCGAACCGGTTCCAAGTTGTCCTATTCATTGGAATTGTATGGCTCCGAGCTTATCGATTCCGCTTATGGAAGCCAGCATGTGTTTTATGACAGCTGCGCATTGCAAAACAATGACGTAACGCCTTGGGGGAGACATGCACGCAGGCAGCCTGTCTCAGGTGTTTGTTTGGGACGGCAGCTGTCACAACAAATTTGATCCGGACTGCCAGCCTTGATACATTTTGTTGCGATAAAGATTCTAAGACAACTCAGAAATTTCTGTGGATTAACTGGTTATTTTCTAGCCTGAAATGCGATCGTATTACCAAATGTCTACACGTCATGTAACGTGCACGTAGTTCGCTATCTCCCTGGATATGAAGTAAATGTTTTTACCAATTCATAATAATAAATGCGATTTTATCCATATAATAGCTATACAAAAAGGCAAAATAAATGTCGTGTTTGCGATTGCCGTCGTAGATGTCAGAAGGAAATGTCACTGACAAAAAAAAAAAAGTTTGCTCTCTGCAGTGGTTTGGGCTGGAAACGAGCTGTAAGAGTGGGATATGCACAACACTGCCTACTTATTGGCTACTGAATCTTACAACAATGTACAGCGTTGGAATGCTGGGCACATTTCAACGACAAAATATCTATGTATCTGTGTTACTGACTGTTTGGCTAGCTAGCTAAGTTAGCTAAATGACCACGTTGTCGTGCACATCAATGTCACCAAGCTAACGTTATTAATAAACAAGAAGTCGTTATTTAGATGGCGATTAATAAATCATGTAATCTTACAATGTATCGAACGTTACATTCATGCTACTGGTTTAACGTTACCTACACACTGCTTAAGTTAATATAAAAAATGTGCTTACCGACGAGATGAAGTGATACGAAGTTTGTAACGAGGTTAGTTAGCCTACTAAAGAAATGGTGCCTTGCTAGGTACCCTTAGCTTGTGATAGTTGGAAGCATCAAGTGTTGAACGTCACTATGTACAATGAGGGTAAAGAACAGCCCTGCTGTTTTCCTATAGTGCGTTCACGTTTTAACCAACAGATGTCGCTGGTGAGCTTTCCAACCAAGGCGCCCCACTGTAACTGTAGTTTAAAAAACATCTTAAAAATACATTTAAAAAAAAAAAAAAATTCCCCGATGCTTAGGCCCGGCGGGCCACCGGGCTTGCAATACACTGGCGGAAACCCTGCAATGTTATGTCACAAAAAAAAAAGCATAAAACTTGCTTTGCCTGAAGATGGTGCAATAGAGCACCATCAAAAAAAAAAATCCCTCATGGCCATATGCTAAATACATCTGTGAAGTATTGTCTCTTTTGCATGCAAGCGTTCAGGAGTTATGCCTCACTTCTTGTTTATGTGTATTTGCCACAAAATTTGTGAGAGCGGTACAGTAAAATGCTTTAGAGTAGCAAAATTGTTTTGATAATTTTTTATCTTCAGCTATATTGTCCCAAAAACTGACAAGCAGTCAAACTGTGTATGAAGAGTTAGAAAAAAGTAGATTTTTTAAAAATCGCAAAATTGTCAACAGTACACGTGTAGGATTCTGCATGACTCAAGGATTCTGCCAAAAAAGATCATGGTTCTAGGCCTTAGTTTTTGAGGTACTGGCAAAAATGTAAAATGCCTTGTTATAACACCAGCATGTGGTCAATGTGGACAGGTTTTGGTGACATAATAGTGGGTGACATATGCAAGCTATTTACCAAATTTTGTCCTTTTACATCATATGGTTTCTGGGATCCAGATATGTTTTAGGGTGGAAAAATTATAAAGAATGATGATAATAATAAGAGCAATCCCAATAGAGTTCTTGCTGCTTTGCTGCTTGAACCCCTAGTAATAATGTAGATTTTGTCAGATATGTATAGATGTTGACACCATTGTTGATTTGCTGGTGGGAAGAACTGAAAGTGCTGTACTTGTCTGTCTGTCTGTCTGTCACAGCTGGGTGCCAGGGAAGCAGGAAGCAGAGATGGGGGACATGCTGGAGTTTAATGAGATCTACCAGGAAGTGAAAGGCTCCTGGGTCAGTGCATAAACACACACCGTAATCTGTGAGCTGCTGAGTGTAGGAGAGAACAGAAGCATGACGTCATTAAAAACAAGCCCATGAGCAATAATGGGCAGGCACTGTGTCTGGTATCCTGCTGTATAGATCTGTACCCTAAACTCAGCAAAGCAAACCCAGAGCCACAGCCGTTCACACATGGCCATCACTGTTGCATGGGTGCCGCTCTCACATGGGCACCGCTCACAGGACGAGCGCACACTCCTTTTTTGAATGAAAAACAGCAGATTCACAACCTCTCGTCCTTCTGGTGTTCTCTCAGTTAACAGGCTGTTTATGAAGGTGATTCACAGCTTTAAAGTAATAATCTTGAAGATTTTCATTAAAATAAATGTCTGTTTAGTCACTATCTATCGCCGAATTAGGTAACAATGGTGATTGAGCCTATTATATTAATTAATATTATTAATATAATAGTTTACGATTAAAGAACTGGGTGTCTGTGACGACATTCCTGGGAAAACATCACAAACGGCGCATAGTTAGTGATGCGTTTTCCATTACCCATCAGTGGTTGGTCCGCCAGAGAGGGTAGACGGAGCTAACGCAACAGGCTCGCTCTTCAACTCACTTGTGTGTGAGTGGTGTACTGTTTTTCCGGTGTCTGCTAGCGTTACAATAACAGAGAAAAGGGGGGGGGGGGGGGTTATGGAACCCTAAAGTTTTTGTGACATGAGAGGTCATTATTTGTTGATGTAGATTTCGTATTACATTTGATGACAATGTAACGTTACTAAATTACATAGCCTAGCTATTTGCACAGCTAACGCTAGCTACCGGACCATGTCAAGAAAGGCAACATTAGTTTAGACAACGTTGCGCACAGTATCCATCTCTCATAGCAGGTAACGTTGCATTAGCTAGCTAGCTAATGTAATTAACACAATTTAATGTCAGCTAACAATTAGAAAAAACTCTAGCTTATGCTACTGACTGGTACCGACCTCGCAAAATGTCTCTCGGATGCAATGCTACCTTTATGCAACGTTGCAATGTAGCTAACTAAAGGTCAGTTCAGATCAATGATTCGCAACTTGCAAAATTCCAATATGTCTGATTGTAAACGTTCTAACTGCACTTGGCGATTTGACAAGGTGGGTCTTTTGAGACCCCGGGCAACGGCTTCAGACACTCTGCAACTAACCAGTTCACACCGCTGCAATTTTCTCTGCAACATTCTAAAACCGTTTCGTCTCGTTGCGAATCATTGATCTGAATTGGCCTTAACGTTACCGTTATTTACATTGCCATCAAGTTCATCAATATATTATAATGATCGGAATAAAGCCGTCTTTACACAGAGCATTAACCAGGGGTATAGGTGGAGCAGAGCCAGGTCTGATTTCAGTGTAAAGATGTCAAACCAGAGAAAACTAAAAAGAATACAGCAGTATGGATTAGCGTTATTATTTTATTACGCTTCCTCATATGGTCCTTCAGCCTTGTCCTTTTTGATGACATCTCCTTTGTTTTTGTTTTATTATTCTTGTACTGATTGCTAATTTAACACCCAGCTCCGCTTTATTCTCGAACAGTTTGCTAGCAAAACCAGAAACACCAGCGATAACATTTTGCAAGGCAGTTGTTTCAAAAATATCACACAACAATCATTCACGAGAGACTGTTTAGTGTGCACGAGATACATAATTGTACGAGCCACAGCGAATCCCGCAAATTCTTCTCTGCAGTGTAAAGATGTTCATACCGGGCAAAAGGTGGATAAAGAACGTCTGTGGAAATTGATCATCACTAATTCTACCCCAGGTCTGCTACAGCATTTTAACCCTGCTCGGCAGTGTAAAGACAGCTTAAGTTAGACAATGAATGAGTGTGTACATAATGTTACTTTTATAACAACCATTTTTCAGTAAATAGTAAGTGTAATAGTTGGCGTGGCCCAGGTGCCAACTGACTTACGTCACACAGGCGACACTGGTTGGATCCGGTTGGATCTCTGGGAAGTGAGGTCCAAAAACACACCTGCATTTACTGCATTTCGCCATTGGTACCGCCAAAGAGAACGAAACAGAAATCTTCGAGATTGTAACTAAGTGTTTTTTAATGCATGTTGTTAAAAAGTTCATCTCTCTCTGTCTCTCTCTCAGTACAGTGTTATTATGTCTTTCCCCCTGTAGAATGATGGGCGGCTGCGGTTCAGTAAGCAGACGGTGGTGTATAAGAGCAGTAAGACGGGGAAAGTGGACTCTATCCCGGTGCCTGATCTGACCCAGGCTCAGTGGAGGCGTGTCTGTCTGGGACACGGAATCAAGCTTGTCACCAGCACCGGCCACATCTACAAATACGATGGCTTCAAGGACTCGGTGCGTATGTGTGAGCGAGTGTGTGTGTGTGTGTGTGTGTTTGCTTGTGTGTGTATTTCCATTGTGTGCATTAGTGAATATGAGTGTGTGTGTGTGTGTGTGTGTGTGTCTGTATGTGTGTGTGTTTTTTGTGTATGAGAATGAGAGATACCATGTGTGTCTGAGACATTGTGTGAGGTAATGTGTGTGATACCGTGTGTATGCTGGGTATTTCCTGTGTTGAAATATCTAAAGCAGTATCTGCAGTATCATAAATCCGATATTGGGAATGTTTTTCCCGAAACAACCTTTTTCGATCAAGAGACGAACAAAAAGAGGCCATGTTTTCAGTTTGCACATCACAGGGTGGTGCATTCCCCCAGTGCAAATTGCTCACAGGCCATTCGCAATTGGTCCATTTGAAATATCACATGGTTGGTTTTGTCATGGCTGACCAGCCAGGGGTAGAGTTCAGCTTTGTTTTTTGGGTCATTTCATCACCGTGTAGTCCTGTGGGAGCATTGTCTTGGTTGGCTGAGTGAATGTCACGCTTCCTCCTCAGCCATGCAGTTGAGCAACTAAATGATCAACGCTTTGATACAGATTGCTTGATCAAGAGCTTTCGAAACTAATTTCATGCATACAGTACAGGCCATAAGTATTAGGCCACCTCTATTTAAAAAAAATAAAACAACCAAAAAATAAAACCTTTAGGTTGTTGTGGTGCAATTTTACAATGGTTTCATTTGCTATAAACTACAAGGTATTTTTTTTACTGTTGTGTTGGAAGCATACCAAAATTTCGATCTTGGTACCAATACCAGCTTTGGTAAATACATTAGGGAAAAAAATTAACCTCATTTGAATGAGTCAAATGAAATTGAATATTAACCAAACTATCTATTAACAAACTTGCATAAAATCTTAGTTATAATGTGACATCAGATCAGTGCGTTTCATTTGAATTCTTGAACATTTCAACATTATAAACAGCAGTTCAACTCTGTGTACCATACGAATTAAGCCGCGTTTCCACCGCAGGAACTATACCCCGGAACTAGGAACCTTTTGAGGAACTCAGTGCGTTTCCACCGCAGGAACTAGGGTCTAAATTTAGTTCTGGGGGCTTTGTTTTACCCCCCAAAAGGTTCCTGCTCGGGGGGTAGTACTTTCCGAAAGTACAGGAACCTTTTGGGTGGAGCTTGCAGCGCTGAACATTTCTGATTGGTCGAGTACTCGTAGCATTTTTTGTGTGTCTATATTTTCAGGCGCCATGTTAGAAAATATGCAGGCGCAAACCGACTTATTTTCATAATAACTTCAAATCAAACTTGTATGTTATGCGGCGCAGTAGCCTACTTTTGGTTATAGCCTGCCAACCTCTTGGAATTATAACGTGTGCTCTTCTGCTCTTTTCTTGCTTTAGTATTCGTTTTATAAAATGCTAAGCATTCGTGCTGGGACAGCATATTACGTACTAAAACATTCAAACGGATTAATTCGGTTGCTGAATATTTTCTTCCGGATTTTCTTTAGCCGCGTTTCCACCAAAATTACCCGGAACTTTCAGTCCCAGGAACTACTTTACCAGGAACTAAAAGGTTCCTTCAGCCAATGGTTGTCTGCGTTTCCACCGGGGTCTAAAGTACCGCGAAGATTAGGCAAATTAGCCCACTGACGTTGTCGTCGGTCCATCTGTCATATGATTTTTTCTGTAACCCCATACTACCACCGAAGTAGCCTACATTTTTTTCTAATAACCGGGACAGCCCGGAGGGGTTTATTCCACTTAGGCTATATACAACGGGTTACCAACAATGACTATATATGGTTACTTTTGTATTTATTTATTTTCATATATCCTCTCAAACACATTCATTAACGTTGTAAACAATTTGCTGTTTTATTAATTTCCGTCGTCAATTCCATATAGGCTAATCGCAAAATGACAAGAATAGAACGAAAACTCGGACTTGCGTGAAAATGTAAATTAGTAGTGGTACAGCCACCGTTTGCTTTCCTTCGAAGTTACTGCTAGCCGAGCAGCGAAGTGTGCCCTCCAGATGCGAACTATGCACCATAAATGAGTCCATAGTCTTCCTGGTCTTTTCGTGGAATTGAAAAATGGCAGTAAAATTGAGTAAAATTACGGCAGTCTGAAAAAGCTAATACAGCTTGATACAGTTATGTGAGGTATGCGTTAGTTCTGCGTAATTCACATTGGTGATACAGTAAAAGCAAACTGGAAATCACCTTCCGCACTTTTTGTCAGGGTAAAATAACAGGTTAATTCTAGTAATCGTCCCTTTAGCTTTTTCAGACTGCCATAATTTTACTCAATTTTACTGCCATTTTTCAATTCCACGAAAAGACCAGGAAGACTATGGACTAATTTATGGTGCATGGTTCGCATCTGGAGGGCACACTTCGCTGCTCGGCTAGCAGTAACTTCGAAGGAAAACAAACGGTGGCCACTACTAATTTAAATTTTCACGCAAGTCCGAGTTTTCGTTCTATTGTCATTTTGCGATTAGCCTATATAGAATTGACGATGAGAAAGTAATCAAACAGCAAATTGTTTACAACGTGTGCATGTTTTCTGCTGTTGTTGCCAGTTATATTGGAAATGTCAATGCATTCTGTCGCTTCGGATGTCAAGACATGAAAGCGAATGTTCGCATAAAAACATAATGAATGTGTTTGAGAGGATATATAAAACAGTTACAATCTGACTATTGGTCTGTTATATCCTATTTGTTGCATAACGGTCCAAGTTCAACTACCAACGACAGTTTTGCTTGACAACGGTAAAATATGCCCAAATGGCTGCAGAAGAATATTTCAATTCCATGTGATTCAATCGATAAAAATCAATAAATACAGAAGTAACCATATATAGTCATTGTTGGTAACCCGTTGTATATACGTGGAATAAACCCCTCCGGGCTGTCCCGGTTATTAGAAAATAATGTAGGCTACTTCGGTGGTAGTATGGGGTTACAGAAGAAATCATATGACAGATGGACCGACGACAACGTCGCTTTTTCATACGTCAGTGGGCTAATTTGCTTAATCTTCGCGGGACTTTAGACCCCGGTGGAAACGCAGACAACCATTGGCTGAAGGAACCTTTTAGTTCCTGGTAAAGTAGTTCCTCGGACTGAAAGTTCCGGGTAATTTTGGTGGAAACGCGGCTTTAGTGGTGTGTTTTGTTTTTATGGTCTATCATTGGTGCAACCAGGCAAAAAAGATTCCAATCAAAAGAAAGCAATACAGCCAAATATACAATAAAGAGAATACAGTGGGGGACACCTTTCCTGGAGAAACAATCCAACTTAAGCCTGGGGCAAATGTTAATGGAGGAAATGTCCTGTAAATACATAAATGTATGCCGTTCATAATTTTATCATGACACTTCTAACAGACGTGGCATGGAATAGCGGGATTATCGGGATGAACTAAGATATGTTTTGGCATTCTGATCCAAATAAATTTTTGCCACACAGGCTAGTAATATTTTAAAAAACAAAACCCTAGGCATGATTTTTGTTTTACTCATGTTGAGAAACCAGGGTAGTGCTTGACATATTGTTTTTGCTGGTCGCTGCGTCTTTCAGATTGGAAACTTAAATTGTGCCACGGGAAAATGAAGTAGTACCGTGTAAATGAATAATAGAACCGATGTAGGTAGTCAATATAGCTACCTACACTGGTTAACATTACATAACTGTAACCAGTGTTGCTAGCTACTACCTACATCGGTGCTGATGAGGGCAATTGTTCTTTGAAGTATCGCCCTCCTCCTTGCTCTATCTCAGAAAACAATGAAAACACAGATATGATTGTTTACAATGAAATGACAAGTTTATTATTGGGTTGACTGTTCACTGTAAGCTATCCAAACTGAAATGAATATTTTCCTACCCATCGTTGCCTTCCACTTCTCTTCTGACGGCAAAAAGATGATTTCAATTTAAGTGACTAGCTATACCAGCTATATGTTGCTGATATTATTGGTTATATCAGAATATTTCAGTAACACAGTCTGCTACTTATATAATACAGTGGCAGCTAGTGATAGGCAAATGGTTAGTAACAACCTCTACCTAGTTATGTAGGAAAAAAATGTCCTTGTTAATTTTTATTTTTTCCCCCAGTAGTGATTTTTTTTTCTGTGACTACAAATATGAATATTGTGTATTTCAGGTTAATATGAAAATGGTGGTCCCTACCAGCATTTCTAGAAATTAGTTCCATATTCACAGTTGCAACTCAAGTCACAGGAAGCAAAATAGCCGTTAGCAAAGCAGTTGGAAACTGAAATGACATTTGCGCCAATGCACTTAATGGTTGCAATTAAGGAATTTAAGCGTTTTCCTCGTCTAAAAGTTGCTATTATAAAAGAGGCTGTATTCATTTAACTAAATGTATATGTATTAAGTTGTTTTTTTCTCAATTTAGACAGTTTATTATGTATTATTATTTATTCTTTAAAACAACAAAGAAATGAGAAAAATATTTTGTTTTCTTTATTTTGTAGTGATTATATGTACTTCTGATACTGGACCAAACTAGATTTCTTTTTCCAATTGTACCCCAGGATGTATACAACACCAGGAAAAAAATTTGGAGTGGATTGAACGAAGCAGTAAAATTATATAGGCGGTTTCCCAAAGGTGGGCCCAAATTTCCTGAAAACCTCTCCAAATGGTAGCAAACCTCTCCAAATTGGAATTACTTATTTATTTTTCCCCAGCCATATTCCACTTCCAGACGCTAATTCCATTGAGGGTGGTACCCTCTGGAACCCACAAAACAAATTCCCACAAATTCATGTTTTTCACTAAGCCCTGTATTTCAGTCTAATGCTGTCCTTTTGGAGAGCTTCTGTGTACAAAATGTGTTCTTCATGGTTAGTTATCACACAAACTAAATTCACTTAAAAAAAATAAATAAATAAAAACACTGTTACCTTGCTGTGTACAATAAAACCAAATCATAAACAAGTTACAATAGTGACCTTTATCACTACTGCATTGTCTTTTATGCAGAGCATTCGCTATAAAAAAACAAAACCAAGCAAAACCGTGCACTAAGCTTTCTCTCTTGTGCTATGCAAAAACGCAAAGTGAAAGTAAGTCGGTATGCAGAATATCTAAGTCATAGTTCCAGCTAGAAGGAAGCTGTAAGCTGCGCTCAACTTGATTCTGTATGATTGCTGTAATATATACCGGGTTTCCAGGCAGGGGAGAATATGGGTCATGATGGGAAGATCTTAGAGAGTTTAGTGGTAGCTTGCTTTTAGGCCATTTGCTCAGCACTGAAATGGCTAATTGAGACTTATTTGCTCTTTGTGAAGTAAGATGTTGCTTTTTTAGAAAAACCACACTTTTTTGCTTTTGTCATTGGGATGGCAGGTATGCCATCCAGCCAAGTTACGCCTTGGCGTGGCATGCCCCATACCAATTAGTTGGAGGAATTATGCGAAAAATCGTTATGCGGTGGATAGAAGCATGAAATTTGGTACATATGGCTGCCTAAACAGTTGGCAGTTGACTCAAAAGGCACCTAAAGGACCTCATAAAAGCATAAAATTTGGCACACATGTTTCTTGGATGATCATAAGACATCCTAGAACGGGTGCCCAAAAATATTTTAACAGGAAGTGAGCTATTGAAGAAATTGAAAATGGCCACCTAAACAGTTGGCAATTGACATAAGGCATAGAAAGGACCTCATAAAAGCATTTGATTTGGTACGTACATTGAGTGATCCGAATATATCCTAGAAGGGGTGCCCCCAAAAACTCTTAAACAGGAAGTGAGCTATTGAAGGAATTCAAAATAGCTGTCTAAACAGTTTTCAATTGACCTATGATGCACCCAAGTGGACTCATTTCAATCTCAAGGTTGCTAACATTTGTCATCAGGTATGTGAAGGAGTGGCCCTTCACTAGCCTGTTAAACAATAAATACTATCAATTAAATAATTAATTGATTTAATTTAATTGTTTAATTGAATGTAATTTGTTAATCTGAGGCAATTGAAACTAGGTGCAATTGATTGGCTCAAGCTATTTAACTGTCAGTAGGGACAGAGGGGAAGAAGTTGAGCCACAACGATCATTTGTACTGCTAGTGTTTTTAAAATAAATTATTCGTCTTTTTAAAGTCTTGTTTTACTCGGTTGTTTTTAAGCCTTTTTACAAGGTAATATCAAATAAAAAGCTTCTAACATGCAGTATCCCCTCTTATTTGAGGGACATAATCTAATAGTGACTCACATGTGTGCCAATTCACATGTTCCAGCACATTGGCATAATGCTGTGCAAGGTAACCCAGCATCTCGGCATCGACACTTCCGAGAACAGAGGGGCTCAGTTTTGCAGCCACTCTTTAGGAGTTCTCTACAAACTTTGGCAGCCTCTGGCAGGAGTGTCCATGAAGGTGTCCGCGAATCAGCTACTTTGGTCCATCCATATTTTTCAGGAGAAGGTACAGGTTGGATAGCTTTCAGACTTTTGGACCAAATGCTAGCTTGGTACCCGGCTCGATTTGAATGTTGTAGCAGTGCAGCCTGTGTGGGAGGAATGTTTTCCATTGAGAGACATTTTTGAGAAAACGGGTCCTTCCTTAGATCATTGACCTTTTCAATGTCTTGTCATACAGAACATAGGTGTATCTTTCCAGCAATGCAAAACTGTTTGATTCCTGGCTAAGTGGTTGAACCAGGAGAAAGAGTCCAGGGTTTAACTGATACCCATGACACTTTGACAGCATGCATTTACGACTGTCTGCATCTCAGAGTATTAATCAATTCAGCAGGGAAACCGATTCAGTTCAATGTCGAGAGCTGGCATCCGTTCAAAACATTGACAGACAGGGGCAGTATGGATGACATGATTGATTATAACTTAAATATTGGATTTTTTCAAAATCACAGACACATAGCCAGTGTGTCACAGGTGTCATCTCCAGTCATTCCGATTCCTTCATGGAGAGCCCCTGAAACATCTGCACTGGATTGTCAAAATTGTCATGAGGTCCTCATGCCACTCACCCCCATGTACCCCTCGTCCCTATTTATCCCATCAGCAAAAAGATGCTATTTTCCTAAGAGTCACTGTCTCAATTTGCTAATAGCACGCTAATGTGCTAACGTTACTCAGTCAAACCCCTATTCAAACAGATTAGCTTGCACAATTGCTAATGCAAGACATGGCATGCTATATTTTTGATGGTGATGAAAGCAACCATAATCAACTGTAAAATACCAGCACATTGTACAGTTATCTAGCAAGACAGGTGATAGATAAGTTGGATAACCAGATTAAACAACAAATGCAAAGAATAGCAAGAAACCGTGGAGAAGCTATACCTTGTGCAATTTGTAAACAGCACCCTTCTGTGTTCTTATCAGTGAGGAACAGTTTTTTTCCCCCAGTGTTCACAGATTGCTGATACCTTGTTCAACATGCTTTGGTATGAAAGCGTCTGCTAAATACCTAAATTGTAAACCGTGTAAGTTACAGTAGCTCAAGTTTATTCGGTGCCAATGGGAAACTAACCTAAGGTAGTTGCATGCTAAACGTGAACTTCATAATCCAGGGGGATTGTTTTTTCCAGCACAAAATACATGGCTAATCGAGTCACCGAGCACTGTTCTGATATACTGCCTTTATTGATTAGTTAAGTCCTGCCCCCTCATACCCCCCCCTTCCCCAAGGGTCAGACCAGGGTCAGTCCAGGGTCTTGTTTGCAATGATAAAACATTTCTATACATTCCCAATAGTGTCTTCACCCAACTGTGCTTCTGTCCACAACATTTTTTGGCATTAAAATGCTAATGAGTTGTGCCCCAATAGAGGGCTTGATCTCTGGTTATATGAAGATTTTAACAATAAATTATCTATAGATTATCATTCATTGGGTCTTTTAAAAACTTTTAAAAACAATTATGTATATATGCCATTGAAAATACACCACTCAGAAAAGCATTCATTCATCTCATTCTGACTGTTTTTTAAGCCTATGTTTGGTGTTTAAAGTGGTTTAAAATGTATTTAAGAAAATTTCCATGGGTTATTTTGGGCAAATCTTTTAATACTTGTCTATTTACTATAAATGTAAAAGCTGACATTAGCATAATAAGCCAAAATGTCTAAATTATATCACGTTTTAGGAATTTTCTGGTGGCCATTTTGGATTTTCACTTTTAAAAAGCCTTTAATGGGTCCAAATTTTTGGGCACCCCTTCTGAGATGGTGAGATACATCCTGAAGAGTATCTGTACCAAATTTGGTGCTTCTATCCACCGCATAACGAGTTGGCCTTTTTTTGGGTTTAATTCTCCCTACTATTACAGGACTGAAACCCAGGTTCAATTCCCCCCCCCCCCCCCCCAACTTAAGCCAATCAGAGGGAGAGTAGGGGTGGGTCTTTGCAGAATGCGGGTGTGGAAAAAAAAACAACAAAAAAAAAACACTGCTACGACGGAGTTTTAGAGATTTTGAGAATAAGGTTGTAATATTACGAGAATAAAGTCGCAATTTAATGAGAATAGTCATATTTCAAGAAAAAAGTCGTAATTTTCCGAGAAAAAATCATAATAGTACGAGAATAAAATCGTAAAATTTCGAGAGAAAAACCATTTAAAATTTTTAATTTAAGTATTTCGTTATTTGTGAAACCCATGCTAAAGTTAAAGCTAAACTTAAGATGCTCCACCTTCCTCATTTTAATGCAGGCGGCAGGCTGCTCTTCTGTTATTTCCCCTCTAAAATAACATGTAGCCTAAAATTACGACTTTATTCTCGTAATATTACGACCTTATTCTCGAAATCTCAGAATTTTCCTCTGTGGCCATAATACTCCGTCGTAACACACAGAGACAGACCTGCTAAATGTCAGGCGCACCGGTGCACCCAATGAAAATGTTTAGTCGCACTTGACAGATTTCTGGTCACATGTGCGACCAAAATGGTCGCATTCTGGAGCCTTGCTGCATAAAATCTTTTTGTCTCTCTGTTAGCTAGTGCGATGCCAGCTGACGCCATTAGATGGCAGTGGTCACCAGTCAGTGTGAGATCCGCAAGAACAGAACGTCTTGCTTGGTAGCAAGCTTTGCTGGAATACTAGGAGCAAGCTGAGAGCAAGTGTCTGCATATGTGGTCAGCTAAAAGGTTTTGTTATATTTTTAGGTGAGACCGTATGAAGCATGAATTTTCAATAGTTTTAGTATGCGTACGAATTCCTGTTGACTTTTACATGCTTATACACGACAATGTTGTAAGATATTGTTGGTTAAACTGGTTAGTAATGTAACTACCTTGTGTGCTAGCCACAGGCTATATTGTTGTTCACATGGTTTGGTTAGCTATGTTACAGTGCGTTCTTCACGAACCATGTTATAATGCTTATTTATGCGTTGTAAAAACAGGCCTTTATTACTTTGTGACATAATTTCTGTTTGAGAAAAACAGTGCCATACAGAACAGTATTGTATTGGTAGCAAGCTTTACTGGAATACTGAGAGTGAGCTGAGAGCAAGTGTCTGCGTATGTGGTCAGCTAAAAGCTTTTATATTTTGTTTGCAATGAAAAAGAACTGCTTGTTCTCATTAAAATATGTGGCGCTGTGTCGTTATTCTGCGAGTGCAACATATGCTTGTCTGTCATAGCCAACATTTATATATGAATTATTACTCATTACAAACTCGGTGCAAAAAGAAATCTCATTGAAAACACATTTTCAATGTACAAAAATGCCAAGTTACTCACATACAAAGCACTGTCTATTGTTTCACTTGGCCCTGTGTTTTTTTTTTATTTTACCATCTCGCACCATGTCGTAATACAAACTTTTTGTCACACCAAAGTGTAAAATAACTAAAATTTCCTCATGCAAGACATTTAACTGAGTGTACAAAACTGCTGGTGAATACCTACAGAAAGCATATTCCTCCAGAAAACAAATGTTTACACTTGGTTGTCAAGTTCATTTTACTAAATGAACAAATTCCTGTACATTTGCTACTGACAATAAATGCTGCATGTAAAATAAATATTGTACATACATACATAGAATACTTCATTATCCCCGTGGGGACATTTCCCTCGCAGCATGTAACATTCACATGTACAAACAGACATTTATACCAAGAAACAGACTATCATTGATGCAACAGAAAGGCTGGGCAGCTGAATACATACATACAGATAAAAATTGGACACATTGAGGCCTATTCAATCAATCTTGACTCTTAGAAACCTATTCACACGTGCACTGTATGCTTCTACACACAAGGCCAGGTGGCTTGAAACAATTTAGGAAACATTTGGTTGCATTGCTTTGGAATACAGCTTCTTTAATTTCGGTGAGGCATATAGATGGCCTATATTGTTTGTAGAACAGTAATTTTGCGTCATTTTGATATCAATACTTTTTATGGCAGGCCTAGATTTTGGCAGTTTGAATGAATGACTTCTAGACAGTGCATTGTATGTGTGAGTAACTTGGCATTTTTGTACATTGAAAACATGTTTTTCAAGAGATTCTATTTGCATGCATAGAAATGCTCGTTTTCAAATGCCCATGAAAACGCTTTCAGTTCAATGGAAATCACGCATAATGAATATTGGGTTGGGTTTTGCTAGCCTGTATACAATGAGCAAATAGATTTTTTTGGTGGGGGGGGGGGCTTATTAGCAATATTGATGTCATCACTGTAGCATTAGCAATTGTTTGAGTTGTGGAACATAATTAGATTATAGAATACCATAATTCACCTTGGGTGTCAGTTTCAGCCCTCCTTTGGGGAAGGGGACTGCCTTGTCATCTTTTTGTTGTCTCTAGTGGTTTCACCGATCGAGACTGGGTTTTTTGCATCAAAGTGCAAAGAGTCTGCTCTTTACAATGGTGCACCTTAAATCAGTGATCGATGAAAGCAATAATTTACGAGAATACTATTTTTAGACGCCTACAACTAATTGGGGCTTAAGAAATTAATGTTTTGTACGGTACACGGGTACACATGCATTGTGCTGGTCTCTTGAAGACTAAAACATAAATGTAGCTAAATCTAGGGAGACAACATGTCAAGTTGATGGTGGCAGTAAATTCGGATCAACCGCAGTCGCTGTCACACAAAGTCACCGCCTAAGCTCTATTTAGAGCCAGGCTTTGGCTTTCCAATTGGTCCCAAAGGTGTTTGATGGGGTCAGGTTTAGGGCTGTGTGCAGGCTTGTCAAGTCCTTCCACACCGATCTCAACAAAACCATTTCTATATGGATCTCACTGTGCCCCCACAGACATTGTCATGCTGAAACAGGAAAAGGCCTTCTCCAAACTGTTGGGCTTGCACAGAATCGTCTAGAATATGATTGTATATTGTAGCATTAAGATTTGCCTTCGCTGGACGTAAGGGCCCATGCCCAAACCATGAAACACAGCCCCAGACAAAGGGGTGTCCAGATACTTTTCAGATCGGTGACAAATTAAATAAAAAACCAACATGAAGTGCCTTAGTCTCTGGAACACCATTCTTCCAAAAGATATTTCTTCATTTGGTGTTCTGATGATGGTGGTGAAGAGCGCTGTCTAACACAGTCCAAAATCTCCCATTGGTGTTCAATTGGGTTGAGATCTGGTGACTGTGAAGGCCATGGCATATGATTCACATCATTTTCATACTCATCAAACCATTCAGTGACCCCTTGTGCCCTGTGGATGAGGGCATTGTCATCCTGGAAGAAACCACTCCCATCAGGATATAAATGTTTTATCATAGGAGAAAGGTGATCACTCAGAATGACTTAGTATTGATGTGCAGTGACCCTTCCCTCTAAGGGGACAATTGGATCCAACCCATGCCAGGAAAATGACCTCCACAGCATAACAGAGCCACTGCCTGGACCGTTCTCTTGGTGTTCGCCACACATGCACTAGCCCAATTGTCAAGAATATGGCTCTTGTATCTTTAGCTCTGTCAGAGCTAAAAGAAAGATTTAGATATAAAAAAAAAAAAAAAAACCTCTAAGTTGTCACAAGAGGTTATGTTTTCATAGTCTTACATTTTTTTGCCTTTGCTACACTAACCCCCCCACCCCCAATCAATTCCACAGAAAACACTGTGTAGATACAGTGTGTGTGTGTGTGTGTGTGTATGTATGTATGTGTATATATATATATACACGCGCGCGCACACACTCACTGGGGCCACTTTATTAGGTACACCTGTTCAACTGCTCGTTAACGAAAATATCTAATCAGAAAATCATGTGGCAGCAACTCAGTGCATTTAGGCATGTAGACATGGTCTGCCAGCAGCCATACCTCCATGCACTCTGCTCCTGCCAAATGGCTGAAGCTAAGCAGGTGTGGGCTTGGTTAGTACTTGGATGGGAGACCACCAGGGAATACTGAGTTGCTGCTGGAAGTGGTGTTGGGTGGGCCAGCAGGGGGCAATCTTTCCTCTGGTACAAATAAACCCCAATGCCCCAGTGCAGTGACGGGGACACTGTGCTGTAGGAGATGCCGTCTTTCGGATGAGACGTGAAACCGAGGTCCTGACTCTCTGTGGTCATTAAAGATCCCATGACACTTATCGCTAAGAGTAGGGGGTTCCCCGGTGTCCTGGCCAAATCCCAGATCTGGCTCTCGGAAACTTGCCACTAAAAAAAAAATCATCCTCAGACTTAATTGGCTAAATAAATGTTCTCTCCCTCTCCACCTTCGCTAATGTGTGGTGAGCGTTCTGGCGTAAATTGGCTGCCGTGCATCACCCAGGTGGGTGCTACACATTGGTGGTGGGTGAGGTGAGTTCCCCTTCACTGTAAAGCACTTTGAGCATTTGGAAAAGTGCTATATAAATGTAATTAATAATAATAATAATAATAATATTCTGAACTTCAGCAGACAATCTGCTGAAGTTCATACCAAGCATCAGAATGGGGAAGAAAGGTTATTTAACACCTTAGCGCACAAGCTAAATCTTGCCAATCCTTGCCCATTTAGGGGGTACCCTATTTAAAGCTTTATAACTCCAGATGTGAACACCCCAGAGACTTGAAAAATGGCTTAAATGAAGCAAGACATTTGTACAATTTACAATACTAACGCAGATTAGTTTATAAGAAATAAAGTGCCACAAATGCAATTGTTTTGACAAAATCTAAAATAAATTTGCACTTTTTAAGTTTGCAATGAAATACTGAGAGATTGCATATATACAGGAGGTTAAACTACATGTGCTATATCAAAAACTTCTTGACCACAAGTTCATAAAATCTAAGGGTGGATATGTAGAACTACTATAGATGTATGAAGCAAAAACTAAGCAGTGTACCCAGCGTCTCCAAATCTATCCAAAATGTCTAAATTATGCATTGTTGTACATATTATATTCACGTATTTCACTACAAATCAATTGTTTTGACTCAAGAAAATCACTGTTGCATAATTTTCAAATAGGAATTACAAGCTTTCAGTCAGTACAGTGGTCTAAAATAGCTAGGTGTCCAGAAACATATCCAAAATATCTCCAAAATTGAATAAAATGCTGTTTGTCCATTATAAAACATATAAATGAGCCCCTTATGAAGGTCTAAGATGAAACATTGCTATCGGATTAAAAAAATAATGCAAAAATATTGTCACACAATGCGGTACAGTACCTAAATGTGTAATAATTAACTCGTGTGTATTTCTATACTCTGTACTCTCGTATGTTTTCTTGTATGGGGATGAGACAACATGAAAACAATTTTCACCCGTCCACCACGTTTTGGCAGTGTTCCAGCTCTGACGTCATCACTGTTGCATGCTTCACAAAAACGATTACACTTCCATCTAACGCTTACATTACAGTGTGAAATATTTACATTATATAACACCACTAACCTATTTAAAGATACTCTATTTCAAAAATAACGTATATAACCGAAATATTTCGAGCAGTAATACGTACATAGCAATGATGGAATCTCATCTATGTGGAGTAGAGACCGTATCAGTGATACTGTTCTATTCGCTTCGGTTTTGCTCCAGAAAACGATGTCAGCTAGGTCTATCAGCAAACATATGGCTTAGCTATGTCCAGAAGTCCTCAATAATAATAGTATTTTCCAAGAAATTACGAAATATCGTTGACCACGTTTCGTTAGGTGCAGCGTATTTTTATGCTAACAGAGTGAATGCATAAGTGAATGCGATGCTAAGAATATTTTCTGTTACGCTGGCCTATAAAACGCTATTACAAAAGCAGACAAAACGACCTGGCATCGCTCCCATGTCCCACAATCGGCAGCTTGTGTCACCTATTTTTTGACAGACAGTTATGTTTGTTAAATGTTGACCAGGTTTAATGTTGTATTTCATGTTATCATTATCCAGTTTGAATAAAAATAAAAAAGGATGAAAATGTAAGATTGCATTTTGTATTTGAATTATTATGGTAGACTAGGCTCCCTTTTTAATTTTGTGATTTAAATTTAATATCAAATAGGATCCATTCCTGCTTGTTTTCAAAGTTTTGGAGGGACAGCACTGTATAAATAGAAGTAGTAGTATTGGTTTTTATCATTATCTGAAATGTCATCAAAGTTAGATCTGGTTAGCTAGCTAATTGGCTGGTAGAAATTATCACAAACAACTAGCAACTAATTAGGGGTCCAAGCAGCGAAGCTGGTGGAACCCTATTGTATCTGTTAGGAATATTATTATTATTATTATTTTTCTCCGCTAAAAGTGTCTGAGGCTCAGCAACCATAAGTCCTAGAGCAACCAAATTTGGTAGGTGGGTTCCTATGGCCCGCCACTACTCAGGCACTACAAATCACCTGTGTCGGCCAGATGGTGGCGCTATAACAAAGGGTCATGCGTAAAAGGCCCTAACTCCCACTCCGTAAGTCAGATAAACACAAAACTTAATCGACCTATGTATCTGAATGTGCTCCACAACTTTGCTATTGGGACCACCTATGTCCGCCATATTGTTTGCCCGCCATTTGGACTTTTTAGTTGCGGCGTGGAAGCTTTCTCTGCTAAAAGTGTCTGAGGCTCAGCAACCATAAGTTGTAGACCAACCAAATTTGGTAGGTGGGTTCCTATGAACCCCCACTACTCAGGCACTACTACTCTAAATATTTCGGTTATATACGTTATTTTTTAAATTGAGTGTCTTTAAATAGGTTAGTGGTATTACATAATGTGGATATTTCACACTGTAATGTAAGCGTTTGTTATTAGTGGTGTAATAGTTTTTGTGACTCATACAACAGTGATGAGGAGAGTGTTGGAACATTGCCAAAATGTGGTGGACGGTTGAAAATTATTTTCATATCGTCCCATCCCCGTCCGTCGCTATGCTGAGATTTTAGTTTCTCTACAAACGCGCAAAAACACTCTGGTATAATAAAACAATGAAGGTAAATATAGCCTATGTATATAGTCCACTTCCTTCTGTTGCTACCATAATATAACAAACTTTCTTGTGTCTACAGCACAGATTCTCGCTGCAATTACTAATATTGAATATAAACAGAAGACGCAATTTATGCTGTAGTCTGCCAATGTCGAAATAAATAATACGGTACTCTGCGCGCTGGTAGCAGGGATGGCGAGTTGATATTTCGTTTTGTTTCTTTTTTTTCAATGTCGTATTTATTATTTGAAATTATTATCTGTTATTATATTATTATTATTATCTGTCTCTGCGGCTCTGATATGTGCATTCTCTGCTAAACTGAGCAATGGATTGGAATATGTGTCTGACGTAGTGTTGAACGGTATACCGAAACTTCGGCACTTTTTCGGTAATTAAAAAAAAAAAAAAAAAAAAAAAAAACTGTTTGGTATTAGAATTTTCCGACGTTCAGTACTTTTAGGACAAATGTGAAAGCCAGGGAAATGTGGCTGCCGCTTTACCGATTGAGAGGATGAAATGTGTAATTTGTTAGAATCTTCGCTAGAAGGCAGTAGCAACTAAGGTAGCCAAGTCAGGTGCCGTGCCCTTGTGCATTCATGTGTTGATACAGCGCAAGCTTCGACTCGGTTGACTTCAGTAGCAATAGGTGTTCTAATTTTGAAATATTTTATTATCGGAAGATGCTGTATTGTTATTAAATTATGCTGTTTAAAAGTGAAAGACCTGTTTAAAGATTATTTAGTTTACAATTGTTTAATTTTTTAAATATATTTTTCTATTGTCTAGTGTTGTAACACTATAGGCCTATGCTTATTAATATGTTGAAGAGGCTTCAACTTAAAGGTTGTTAATGAACCAGGTTGTTAATAAACCGTGAATTCGAAAATGAGGTCAACCCTTGTGGACATTACGTTTCTGATCTATTAAGATAATTTCAGTATCGTTAGGTACCGAGTACTGAATCAGTATCGTTTAATTTTCAAGTATAATTTCAGTATCAAGTGTCGTGATACTAAACCTGGTATCGGTTTCAAAGTCAAAATTTTGGTATCGTGACAACACTAGTTTTATTTTTTTTTTGACGCCTTTTTTTTTGTTGCAGCGGAAGCGCTGCAGCTCTACATACATGCTGGCCCATCTAAGTGTTACGACATGCCATCTAAGTGTTATGACATAGTAAAGGCCTTTACGGCTAGGCGGCCAGGACACAACCATGGCGACGCAACTAAGTAATCCGACAGCGTCTCTTAGCACAAAATTGGCCACAAGTCATCTGTATTTTATACAATCATCATGATATTCAGTAGATATGTTGGGTGAAGGTATATGATCATGAGGACACAACCATTTTAAAATCACTCCATAGGGGGCGCAATAGTGCCAATGCTTGGACCCCTCCCAACGCTGCTTGCGGCTTTAATTCATTATTAGTTTTATGGTCACCTTGATTTCACTTGGTCTACGTTTCTCTCACAACAAAATCAGTTTGTGCTTCATTGTCATCTGATGAACGTTATTGTTCAGAATAATCGTGCTTCATTGTCATCTGATAAACGTTATTGTTCAGAATAATCAGTTTTTTGGGTAAAACATTTGTGCTGCTATCATTTATTCATTTATTTTTAAATAGAATTGTTTGCAATAGAGCACAATATACATTTGTGGGCATACATGCTTGTTTGACCACGACTAGCCATTAGCTCATCCGCAGAATTGCATCTTCTGTGAAAATTACACTGTATCTGTATAGCCTAATGGCATACCAGAGACCACCACCAACAATTTCATACACTTTCCTCCACGCTGCTTCCTCTTGTCTGTGTCTCTGTAGGAGGGCAGCGCAGGATCGTATAAAGTTGGGAAACCCAACATGGCAATTACGAGGGAGTCCTCCATTGTGGAACTATAGAATGTGGAACTAAAATTTGGAAAGGGGGACAATTTACTTGACAGATTTTTAGATCAAATCTGATTGGTTACCGCGACGCATAGCTGTACCGCCTGGGGCTTGAAGATACTTAGGTCATCCCCCCCGCCGCCTCGCCTCGCACCGCCTGCAATCCCAACATGGCTTGCGGAGGTGACCGCCTCCGTTGGCGTGTACAGTGTGGCTTCACTGTTCCTTTCAGGGACATGAATCCTTTGACTACCTAAAATGATTTTTTCCTGGATTCGTTCACTGGTTCCTTCACAGCTCTGGTCCTGACTCCGACTTCTGACTCTTCGTTCACTGACTCCACTTCCTAGTGAACAAGAACGACTCATGCAGTGACTAATTCTGACTTCTGACTCAAGTTCCTTGTGAAAGAAATGTGACACTGGTTTATATGTGAATTCCTACATTAACATGGCATCGGCCGACACTGTTATTATGCGATTCACAGATATTTTCGAAATATTTCACAGATTTGGATATTTTTTCCTTGCTATTTACTCAAATAGCATTTACTGTTTGCTCGCAAATAGGCTAAGTGGCACGAGTTGGCCTCCTAAATAATTTGCAAATAACAGAAGGTATGATGAATACAATATAATGTAGCCTATTGGATATTTTATGGTTTTATAAAGAGCGCATGAATTGCCAGTGTGCGACAAATTCTTATGAGTTTGTAGTTTTATGGTACAGATGTTTTGTAGTGGATCAAACGTGCCAAAATTGATTTTACATTTCAGTTTTACATCTTCATAGTTGGTGGCTGTCCAAATTTTATGACCTGTAATTCAGAGATTCTACAGAACTGCCGTGCCGTGCGTTACTGCAGCGGTATTAACGGATATGATTTTATGTGCCTCGGCTATAGCTATTTAGTGTTAGGTAACTGCGTTGTCATTTTCCTGCATCATGAATTAATGGCCGCTTGTTCACGGTTTATTTACGTCACGCAAATAACAGAGTAGGCTAGGCTACTCATTGCCTATAGCGTTTCTTAGGTGTAACTGGGCTAACCAGCTAGTGTAAGCCTGAGGACAGGAGAGAGGGAGTCTGAGATTGATAAACAGAAAGAATGAGAATGGAGGGAGAGAAATAAGGAGAGAGGGAGGGAGAGACACTGAAGGAGATCAGGGTTGGGAGCCCATGAGGAGTGCATTAACGGCGTACCTTACACCTGCTGTCCCACATGTGGAACCCATTCCCCCCAACCCCTCGAGGCAGTGTTTGGCGTTAATAAGCCCAACAGGATAAATAAACGGGCTGATTGTGTGTCCAGGCCGGTCATCAGGGAGTGTGGGTGCCCTGACACAGCTGGGTCAGCTGGGGTAATTGGGCTCTGATTATCCCGGTCTCCTGGTGCACATTACAGTCCAGACTGAACCCCGATGATGTATTTATTACCCACTGAAAGACGGTAATCACCACAAACTTAGAGCGGTAAACATGAGGACTACAGCATTTCAGCTGCCGTTGTTCCCTCTTCCCTCATCTGGCCCCCTTTCTCCCTGTCTGCAGGATTTTGAGAAGATCTCGGAGTACTTTAAGGCTAATTACAAGGTGGAGCTGGCAGAGAAGGACATGTGTGTGAAGGGCTGGAACTGGGGCACTGCCAAATTCTCTGGTAAACCATGTTTGTACTCGCGTACACACCTGCTCATACATGCACGCACACATACACAAACACTTTCTTTTGCTCGCAGTTGTCTGTGCAGATTGCTGAATTAAGGGCATGTCGTTTACTTGCATTAAGAAATGAGCTCAAATTTGGCCCCATTCTGTTCTCTTTTTAAAACTTTTTGTCTTTAAAAACCACTTTTTCTGACCTCATTAAAATGAGATGAAAACCACTTTAAAATGCTGGGGGGGGGGGTGGTTCTATTGAGAAAGTAAATCTGTTGATCTGCCTGTAAATCGTTGATCTGCATGCAAATCCATGTATCTGAACTGGTTTCAGTTCAGATACATGGATTTTGCATTCCAACCACAATGTAAATTTTTCTCAATTGGGTGCTTTTTAGGTTTTGAAGCATTATTTACACTTTTAAGCCACATTATGTGAGAAATATCTATGCATGCCATGAAGAATAAAATTTGTCTTCCATGTTCATATTGTGCTTACTGTGCTGTAGCAGGGGTGGCCAACCCTGGCCGTGGGGAGCTGCAGGGTCTGCTGGTTTTTGTTTTTACTTAAATACAACAACCACTTAGACCAAGGAAACCAGGTGAAAGGAGTTAACTGTAATTGACTGCTTTAATTGATCAATTAAGTGCCAAGTAAAAACGAAAACCAGCAGACCCTGCAGCTGTCCGGGACCTGGTTTGGCCACCCCTGTGCTATAGGGTTGCATGGTATTCTGATACTAAAGTACCACTGTACCAAAATTTTGTAACCAACATTTTGCAAAATTCAATATTTTACCAAAATGCACTTGACATTTCTTTGTATTACAACAAAATGATTGTTATCCATTGGAAAAGAAATACTGTGGCTTTGAGAATTGAAGGGAACGTTGACATAGGCTGTGTTTGAAACTATACTAGGGCTGGGCAATATATATCGCAGTGATAATTATTTTGTGCAATAGCGGTCGTCACCACCGTGTGGCGTACCGCCTTTTTGTCTTTTTCTCTTATATTAATTATACCTGAGGCAATAGCAAACAACCATGCTTTTGGAGGCCGTGTGAAATTGGTGGGGCGCAAAACTTTCCTTTAAACTAATCATTGATCTCAAACTGTTAATTTATTTTCAGTGATTAACAAGCATGCAAATGATCTGATTAATCAATTGGAAAGTGACACAGCGTCTTTGCATTGTGTTAGGGAGATTAAATGATAAATGTGATTTAGAAAAATTTGTTTTAATCACTAAGCAGTGGCGGAAACTTCCCCTGATTTTACTTGAGTATCAATACAATTAATCCACAAAACAGGCTACTCAATATTATCATATATAGCCAGCTCTCCCCAAATAGGCAGTTTTAGCAAGTAGCCTAGGCCTTATAGCCTACATTTTTTTTCATTTGCAGTACGAAATTGCACATTTTTAATAAGCATTATTTGCGGATACATGCACTTCTTTCTCCACACTCGTATTAATTGCAAATATCTGAAATGCGTAAATCAGGGGTGGCCAACCCCGGTCCTGGGGAGCCGCAGGGTCTGCGGGTTTTTGTTTTGACCTTAAATACAACAACCACTTACACAAAATTAACCAGGTGAGGTGAGTTAACTGTGTAATCAACTGCTTTAATTGATCAATTAAGTGCCGAGTAAAAACAAAAGCCAGCAGACCCTGCGGCTCTCCAGAACCTGGGTTGGCCACCCCTGGCGTAAATTGTAAACAATCTTGCAGGTTTTGTTTTTGCTGGTTATTCTGAAAGCTAACACGGTAGATAACAGACTGGTGTATCTTGTTTGTTAAGTTTAGACTACTTGGTGATTAAAACAGATTTTTAATGAATAAATTGAATTTATGATTTAATCCCCCTAACATGGTAAGATGCTGTGTGTTAGGCTACTTGCTATTTGATTAATCCGATCGTTGACACACTTGATAATAAAGGAAAATTAATGAAAACCCCTGTGTGCCATCTTCTTAAATAGTAAAGGGACACTAATAAATATAGTTTAAATTATTTAATTAGTACTTCATTTATTTGTTATATTTAGTATTTTGCTCACAAATCACAGATGTATAATTTTATTTTTTATTTTTATTTAGTTTCCCCACTTTTTAGTATTTTCATTTTTTTATTTCCTATTTTCTTGCTCTAATATTATATTAATTGTATTTCTATTTAGTATTTTCCTTCTATTTCCTATTTTCTTGCATAAACGTTACTAGGTTTTACATCTTTTATAGACAATTTCCCCACCTGTTTGGGGAAATTTCTGTCCGAATGATTTATCCTTAGTTTGGCTAACAAATGAGGTCAGACTTCTATCACAGTGAACCAATGGGATAGGACGCCATCTTCAGACCAACCCTCAAAAAAGTTCTCTGATGCATTTTTGTTCATCCATTACAGCCAAATCAAAGGCAAATGACCCAAACAGGATGTGAGCTCATATCTCAGTTACACCCAATCTTTGGTCAATTGGAATAAAACTTGCTATCAGTGCTTACAGCCACGCTTGTAACATGATCAGATCAAGTTGCCATGGCGACTGCCCTGCTGGACTGCTTGGCCCCCTTATCGCTGCTTGCAGCTATATTTATTGTTATAATGTTGTTGTATTAATAATAATAATTAAAGCCGCAAGCGGTGGTTGGGAGGGGTCCAAGCATTGGCACTATCGCGCCCCCTATGGAGCGATTTTAAAATAACTTTTTCCTCATGATCATATGCCTTCACCCAACATATCTACTGAATATCATGATGATTATATAAAATATTGATGACTTATGGCCAATTTTGTGCTAAGAGACGCTGTCGGATGACTTAGTTGCGTCGCCATGGATGTGTTCTGGCCGCTTCCAGTAAAGGCCTTTACTTTGTCGTAACACTTAGATGGGATGTCGTAACACACATATGGCCCGGCGTGTATGTACAGCTGCAGCGCTTCCATGCTGTAACTAAAAAAGGCGTCACACTAGTGTTGTCATGATACCAAAATTTTGACTTTCATACCGATACCAGGTTTAGTATCACGATACTCGATACTGAAACAATATTGATTCAATACTCGGTACCTAACAATACTGAAAATACCTTCATAGATCAGAAACCTAATGTCCAAAAGGGTTGACCTCATTTTCAAATTCACAGTTTATTAAAAACCTGGTATATTAACAACCTTTAAGTTGACGCCTGTTCAACATATTAATAAGCATAGGCCTATAGTGTTACAACACTAAACAATAGAAAAATATATTAAATATATTTTAAAAATTAAACAATTGTAAACTAAATAATCTTTAAGGTCTTTCACTTTTAAATAGATCTAAAAACAGCGTATTTTAATAACAATGCAGCATCTTCCTATAATATAATATTTCCAAATTAGAACACCTATTGCTACTAAAGTGAACTGAGTCGAAGCTTGCACTGTATCAACGAATAAGTGCACAAGTGCACGTCACCTCACTTGCCAACCTTAGTTGCTACTGCCATTTAGCGAAGATTCTGACAAATTACACTTTTCATCCTCTCAATCGGTAATGCGGGAGACACATTTCCCTGGCTTTTACATTTGACGCAAAACTACCGAACGTCAGAAAAATCTAATACCGAACCGTTTCTTTTTTATAAGTACTGAAAAAGTGCTGAAGTTTCGGTGTACCGTGCAACACTACGTCAGACACAAACCTATTCCAATCCATGGCTCAGCTTAGCAGAGAATGCACATTTCAGAGCGCCTCAGAGACAGATAGAATAATAACACATAAATACACATTTCAAATAATAAATACGACATTGAGAGAAAACGAAACAAAAGGCTACTCTCGTGCTGCGCGCAGAGTAGCCTGCCGTATTATTTATTTAGACATTGGCAGATGAGAACATTTTCAGTTACGCTGACCTATAAAACGCTATTCCAAAAGCAAAATCAGACATGTTATACATCGTTAGAAAGCTTATACTCTCACCTACTGAATAAATGAATTGTCAATCAAAACCAAATTGTACTAAAAAGGGCGACAACGCCGTAAGCAACAGGTATGGTATTACGCACAGCTGTTTTTGAAGGTAGCCTACCCAGGGATCACAAATGCGCGTATATTTCAGAAACGGATTGTCCAAGACAATATATGACCACTCAGTCGCAAAAGGGACATCTCTACGCGTAAAACCAGTGGTAAGATTGTATATTTATTCAATGTTTAGTCCCAGATATTGACTGTAGAATGACATGGTATACTTTTAAAAAACTTAGTCTCGCTTATTTCGTTATTCGTTATTTTCACTGCTGTATTGGCATATTTTAGGGCTAATGTCAGGTTTATCTTGTTGCTACGGAATATTACATTACATTACAGGCATTCGGCAGACGCTCTTATCCAGAGCGACGTACAACAGAGTGTATAACCATAACCAGGAACAAGTGTGTCGAAAACCCTAGAGAGAAGTACTGTTCCAAGTGCAGAGAACAACCGCATAGTTCAACTTGGACCCTGTAGGTTAAACTGATTAACACTCACACAAACAAGAACAGCAACAACGCAGTCTATCCAAAAATACAAGCAATAGTTAAGACGAGTGCATTAACTAAGTCACCTACGAAACAGCTACCTAGTTACAACTCTAAGCTTGCAGTCAATTTAGAGATTAAATTGAGAATACGATTTCTCTCAGCATAATGATGGATTTAAAGACTAAACGAACCCGGTACTGTATGATTCATCCTCTCAAAGCTTTTACTAACAAACTTTTAGTAGCAAAAAATGAAATCTCAACTCGCCATCCATGCTATCTGCTTCCTACGCTCAGAGTACCATATTATTTACTTCGACATTTGCAGAGTACAGCATAAATTGCGTCTTTTGTTTATATTCAATATTAGTAATTGCAGCGAGAAACTGCAACTGTAGGCTCAAGATAGTTTGTTATGTTATGGTAGCAACGGAACGAAGCGGACTATATATGTATTGCCATCATTGTTTTATTATACCAGCGTGTTTTCGCGCGTTTGCACAGAAACTCAAAACCTACCAATAAAATGGTTTAGCTATTTCTCAGCATAATGACAGATATAAAGACTAAACAAACTCACCCGGTACTGTCTTCAAATGGATCCATGCCAAAGAAAAGTAATTATTCATCCACTCAAAAAGATTTTACTAACAAACTTTTAGTAGCCTAGCATGCACTCTGGCTGGCACTGTCTTCCATTGCTTCCTCGACGTTCAGACCCTCCCCTCACTGATAAAAACTAGACCATACGGTGTCGGATTACTTGCGTTGCCATGGACTTTGCTTGCCGTAAAGAAGTTTACTAGATGTCGTAACACTTAGATTTGGACCTCCAGCTCTTCCGCACCCCAACTAATATAAAAGTCCAAATGGCGGGCAAACAATATGGCGGACATAGGTCCCAATGGCAAAGTTGTAGAGCACGTTCAGCTGCATATGTCGATGAAGTTTTGTGTTGATCTGACTTATGGTGTGGGAGTTATGACCTTTTAAACATGACCCTTTGTTATAGCGCCACCATCTGGCCGACATAGGTGATTTTTAGTACCTGAGTAGTGGGGGGCCATAGGAACCCACCTGCCAAATTTGGTTGCTCTAGGACTTATGGTTGCTGAGCCTCAGACACTTTTAGCAGAGAAAAATAAGAATAATAATAATAATAATAATCCTAACCGATACAATAGGGTTCCACCAGCTTCGCTGCTTGGACCCCTAATAATAATCCTAACAAATACAATAGGGTTCCACCAGCTTCGCTGCTTGGACCCCTAATAATAATCCTAACAGATACAACAGGGTTCCACCAGCTTCGCTGCTTGGACCCCTAATAAGAAGAAGAAGAAGAACAAGAATTATTACTAATGCCAAGACTGTTAGAAGATCCTGTTCAAAGGGAAAAAATTATATTATTCCACCCATAAAATGCGCCTACCTAGATTTTCCGCCATTTAAAATTTTTGGAAAAACACAAAAAATATAATCTTTTCCTGAACCGTCCATCTGGTCGATGTCAGATTTGGTGTTTTCCATCTTTGTACTTGTCACTTACTGAATTGCAAAGCAATAGTTCATCAAAAACATCAAAAAAATGGCTGAACGGTGAGCCAATCAAATTGACCCATGTTGGCCATGCCAATTAAAATCACTGTAATTACTTCCAGACGGTCATCGGCCTTGAGACCTTGAGACCATTCTGAATCGAAGGGCAGGTTGTTCTGTTACAAGACTAAACTTGAACAGTGTCCATAATTTAAAAAACATGGCCGCTATAAAAAAAATTACAGCCAATCATATTACAGTAGATGGTATTCTGTTGAATATTTTTGAAAAGATATGTGAAGTTTGCATTTCAATTTGTATGAAATTCTTGGCTATCTGTGATTTACCGTGTTATCGATACCGAGGTACCAAAGCTTTTAATTTTGGTATTGGAACAACTCTGTTGTGTTATATTGCTAACGATTACAAACAAAAGGTAACACATTTTTTGGATCAAATGAAAGACAGGTTAATCAATAATCTCCTAATTAAGACCCATGTGCTTCTTTCAGAAATTTTTCCGTAAACTTAACACAATGAAGGTTTTGGCTTGTCATCTTATTTACTTTGCCTTTGTTGAATTCTTCCAGAGGGTTAGTTTTGGTGGCCAAGTGTCGTAGGAGCCTATTGATTAAATTCAGTCTTTAATTTGATCAGTTAAAAGTAATTAACTTATTTTATGTAATGGCATGCATAGCTATTTCTTACATAATATGGCTTAAGGGAGTAAATAATCCTGCACGTAATTAAGAGAAATGAACAGCTTGTGAAAATTCTGGAATTGAAATTGTGGTTGGTATGAAAACCATATATGGCATATGCAGGGGGGCCCAGGGCTGAGATTCGGAACCACTGGGCTGACCGAAAATCAATATAATGGTTATTAAAATTTAGCTATTACAAGTTAACCTTGTATAAACAATATTGTGGACTGAAGTTGTGTATATGTGGAAGTTTATTATGACACACCGGCTCTTATTTGTGCTTTGAAATAAGTATTTCATGAGCATTCCATCAATAATAACACTTCTGATGTAATTGTAACGAGCCACTCTGATCGCTTCGAATGACGGACAGAATCAAATGACAATGGTGTTGATTTAGGAAATATGCAACTTTTAATGATTATTGTTAGTCCTTTATTGAGACCATTTGGGGGGGGAGGGGGTGCATTTTATTTTATTTATTTATTTATTTTTTCATTTGGTCTCCTGTCCCCCCAAATGATTGGCGCCCCTGCAGACAATGCATTTATGGAGTTTTATTATTTTTTAGTTAATTTTTAGTCCCTTTCTGTACTCAATGATGTGCTTTATATGGTGCGGTTTAATTTATTCCACACACTCTGTGCCCACTGTAGTGTACCATGGCAGTTATGTTATTACCATTTTTTTTTTTTTGAACGTGTGGGATCCTGTGCCCCCTAGGGCCGCTGCTGTCCTTCGATATAAATGACACCCCCGCCTTCGAGGTGCCGCTATCCAGTGTGTCGCAGTGCGCAACGGGGAAGAATGAAGTGACGCTGGAATTCCATCAGAATGACGATGCTGAGGTGTCTCTGATGGAAGTCCGCTTCTATGTGCCCCCCAGCACCGGGGATGAAGGAACGGACCCTGTAGAGGTGCTGTACCTGTGATGGCCACCACTGTACACTGATGGCCGTACATTACATTGCGCACATTTAGCGGAAGTGTCTATTCAGGGTGATGGAGAACACAAGAATTTGATTGCGAGAACATAAGTGCATGTGTGTGTTGCAGTAAGTGACAGTGTGCATTGTTCTTTAGGCCTTTGCTCAGAATGTGCTGTCGAAGGCAGATGTGATCCAGGCCACGGGAGACGCCGTCTGCATCTTCAAAGAGCTGCAGTGTCTCACTCCCAGGGGCAGGTACTGTGAACTCACCTGCTGATCACACTGTTTACCCCATCTACCACAGTATCAACCCAAATCACCCCAAAGTGGTTTAAGTTCTGGTTTTAGTCTGTTTTTAAAGGGCCCCCCTCAGTACTGGTGTTCCCTCCCACAGGTACGATATCCGCATCTATCCCACCTTCCTGCACCTCCACGGCAAAACCTTTGACTACAAGATCCCCTACACCACTGTGCTCCGCCTTTTCCTGCTGCCACATAAAGACCAGAGACAGATGTTCTTTGTGGTGAGTGTTCATATACAGTTGAAGCCAAAAGTTTACATACACCTAGGCAAAAGACATTCAAACTAAGTTAAGTCAATTAGGGTATCTACTTTATTTCCATAAGAGGTCATTTCAAAATAATAGCTAAGGGACAGATTTATTTCAGCTTTTATGTACTATATCAAATTTTCAGTGGGTCAAAAGTTTACATACACTTTGTTAGTATTCGGTGGCTTCGCCTTTTAATTTCTTAACTTGAATCAAACGCTTGTGGTAGCCTTCCACAAGCTTCTCGCAATGCTTTGCCAGAATTTTTGCCCATTCCTCCTGACAGAACTGGTATAACTCAGCCAGGTTTGTGGGCCTCCTTGCTTGGACAAGCTTTTTCAGTTCAGTCCACAAATTTTCTATGGGATTCAGGTCAGGGCATTGTGATGGCCACTCCAATACTATCACATTGTTATCTTTTTGTTACAACTTTGGAGGTATGCTTAGGACCATGTCCTGCTGGAACACCCCCACAACATGATGCTGCCACCCCCATGCTTCACAGTTGGGATGGTGTTCTTTGGATTAAAAGCTCTCACCCTTTTTCCTCCATACATAGCGCTGATAATTATGGCCAAACAGTTCAATTTTTGTGTCATCAGACCAGAGAACACTCCTCCAAAAGTTTAGGTCTTCATCCTGGTAATCACCTGCAAACTTAATTCTGGCTTTTTTATCCCAGTCTTGGAGTAGGGGCTTCTTCCTTGTATGACAGCCTTTCAGGCCATGGAGATGTAGGATTCTCTTAATGGTGGATGTAAGTACTTTGGTACCTGATGCCTCCAACTCCTTCACCAGTTCCTTTGTTGTTGTCTTGGGGTTCAGTTGAACCTTTCAGACTAAAATT
Source organism: Anguilla anguilla (assembly GCF_013347855.1). Lineage (NCBI taxonomy): Eukaryota > Metazoa > Chordata > Actinopteri > Anguilliformes > Anguillidae > Anguilla > Anguilla anguilla. The sequence goes on from NC_049207.1 coordinate 28,463,833, forward strand.
CGTTCAGCCCTGGGAGTTCCATTTGCGCCTCCATCCTGAACAATGCAGTGTCTGTGTGGTCCCAAGATTTTTATATTTGCATACAATCGTTTGTATAGATGCTCGTGGTACCTTCAGTTTTTTGGAAATTGCTCCTAAGGAGGAACCAGACTTGTGGAGGTCCACAATTTTTCTGAGGTCTTGGTTGAGTTGCTTGCATGGTATCAAGGGCAAAAAGGCAATGGCTGTAAAAGTAGGCCCTTAAATACAGCCACAGGTGCCAGTTAACTCCTAATTGACAGTTGGCCAATTAGAAGCTTCTAAAAAGCAATTACATCAATTCCTGGAATCTTCCAGACCGTTAAAAGGGACATGTAAACTTGTGTATGTAAACTTTTGACCCACTGTAATTCTAATATAGTGAATTAAAGCTGATCTATAATTGATTGTTTTACAACCCCAATTCCAAAAAAGTTGGGACGGTAAATGAAATGGAAATAAAACAGAAAGCAGTAATTTGTGAATTTACTTTGACTTGTATCCAAACAAAAACAGTATAAAGACAATGTATTTCATGTTTTATCTAATCAACTTCATTGTTTTTTGAAGATGTACATGTATTATGAAATTTATGCCTGCAACACACTCCAAAAAAGTTGGGACAGTCGAATGTTTACCACTGTGTAACATCATAATTTCATTTAATAACACTTAAGCATTTGGGCACTGAAGACACCAGTTGGTTAAGTTCAGCAAGTGGGATTTTCCCCCATTCTTCCATTATGCAGGTCTTCAGCTGTGCAATTGTACGGGGCTTTCATTGCTATATTTTGCGCATCATAATTCGCCACACGTTCTTAAAAAGGAGACAGGACAGGACTGCAGGCAGGCCAATCTAGCATCCGCACTCTGTTTATGCAACCATGCACTTGTATTCCGGGTAGAATGTGGTTTGGCCTTGTCCTGCTGGAAAATGCAGGGATGGCAGCATATGTTGCTCCAGAATTTGTACATATTCTGCATTAATGGTGCCCTCACAGATGTGCAAGTTACCCATGCCATGGGCACTGACACACACCCCCATACCATGACAGATGTTGGCTTTTGGACCTGATGCTGATATCAGCTTGGATTGTCCTTTTCCTCTTTGGCCTGAGAACACGACATTACATTACATTACAGGAATTTGGTAGACACTCTTATCCAGAGCGACGTACAACAAAGTGTATAACCATAACCAGGAACAAGTATGACGAAAATCCTAGAGAGAAGTACCGGTCCAAGTGCAGGGAACAACCGCATAGTTCAACTTGGACCCTGAAGGTTAAACTGTTTAACACTAACACAAACGAGAACAGCAACAACGCAGTCTATGCAAAAATACAAGCAGTAGTTAAGACAGGTGCATTAACTAAGTCACCTACAAAACAGCTACCTAGTTACAACCCTAAGCTTACAGTCATTTACAGGGAGGTAGGGAGGGATGGGGAGAGGTGCAGCCTGAAGAGGTGAGTCTTCAGTCGTCTCTTGAAGTGGGTCAGTGTCTCAGCTGTTCTGACCTCCATGGGGAGGTCATTCCACCATCGTGGGGCCAGAACAGACAGGAGACGTGTTCGGGAAGCGCAGGTGCGAAGAGGGGGAGGTGCCAGGCGTCCTGAGGTAGCAGAACGGAGGGGTCTGGCTGGCATGTAGGGTTTGAATATCTTGTGGAGGTATGCTGGGGCTGATCCCTTGACTGCCTGGTATGCTAGGACCAATGTTTTAAATTTGATGCGAGCTACAACAGGCAGCCAGTGGAGGGTAGTGAGCAGGGGAGTGACGTGGGAGTGTCTGGGGAGGTTGAAGACCAGACAAGCTGCAGCATTCTGAATGAGTTGCAGGGGTCTGATGGCAGATGCCGGTAGTCCAGCCAGAAGAGAGTTGCAGTAGTCCAGGCGGGATAGTACCGTTGCTTGGACCAGGTGCTGGGTTGAGTAGGTGGTGAGAAAGGGGCGGATTCTCCAGATGTTATACAGGAAAAATCTGCATGCTCGGCTTACTGTTGCGATGTTCTTTGAGAGGGACAACCTGTTGTCCATCACCACTCCGAGATTCTTGGCACAGGGTGATGATGTCACTATGGTGTCCCCTAGGGAAATGGAAAAATCGAGGAGGGGAGAGTTTAGAGCAGGAATGAAGATTAGCTCCGTCTTTCCCGGGTTGAGCTTCAGGTGGTGATTGTCCATCCAGCTCTGGATGTCCCTCAGGCAAGCGGAGATGCGGGCAGGGACCTGTGTGTCCGATGGGGAGAAGGAGAGAAAGAGTTGTATGTCGTCGGCATAGCAGTGATAGGACGGCTGTTTTGTTCAAAAACTATTTGAAATGTTGACTCGTCGGACCACAAAACACGCTTCCACTGTGCTACTGTCCATCTCAGATGAGTCCGAGCCCAGAGAAGTCGGCGGCGCTTCTGGACAGTGTTGATGTGTGGCTTCTGCTTTGCATAATAAAGCCTTAACTTGCATCTGTGAATGTAGCAGCGAATGGTGTTGACTGACAAAGGTTTACTGAAGTATTCCCGAGCCCATGTCATGATATCTATTACAGACGCATGATGACTTTTAAGACAGTGACGTCTGAGGGATTGGAGATCACGCACATTCAGAAATGGTTTTTGGCCTTGCCCTTTACGCACTGAGATTTGACCGGATTCTTTGAATCTTTTAATTATATTGTGCACTGTAGAGGGTGAAATGCCCAAAGTCCTACCGATTTGTCTTTGGGGAACGTTGTTCTCAAAGTTCTGGATTATTCGCTGACGCATCTGTTGGCAAATTGGCGATCCTTGACCCATCCTTGCTCTTGAAGGACTAGGCCTTTCTTGGAGGCTCCTTATATACTATAACATGATTGCCTCAACCGTTTAACATCACCTGTTTCACATCACCTTGTTATTTCAACTTGTCACATCGTTATTAGTCCTAAATGCCTTGTTAGGGGTCCAAGCAGCGAAGCTGGTGGAACCCTATTGTATCTGTTAGGATTATTAGGGGTCCAAGCAGCGAAGCTGGGGTAGGACGACCTGCCAGCTAAGAAGTGACCTGTACAAGCGTGATGGGCTGCACCTGAACAGAAGGGGTTCTGCTGTGATGGGCCAGCATATGTTTAGGGTAGCAGAGGATTATTTAAACTAGGGACTTTGGGGACAGGGAGGTCAGAGAGTGAAGGGTCGGGAAGTGCAGACTGCCTGGATGGAAGCTGTCATGGCTACATTATTTTGTGAACACCAATGAAATCTTTTTAAAGCAAAATTTTAGTGCGGTTGGCTTGGGGCTGAGAATGGAAGAAGGTGTGTAAAAGTAATAATCTTGAATGTCTTTGTTTAAATGCTAGAAGTATAAAAAATACTATGAATAGTGGGGGCTATGACATAGTTGGGATTTCAGTGACATGGCATGGGGAGGAGGATGGGGATGAATATAATATAGAAGGGTACAAACTCATTAGGAAGGATAGATCCAGTAAGAGAGGTGGGAATGTAGTTCTCTGTGTAAAATCTTAATGTGCAGGAAATTCCAGAAATTGAAAAACTTGTGCCTAGTCAGAATATTTGGATTAAGCTTGTAGAGCAGGGGTGGCCAACCCAGGTCCTGGAGAGCCGCAGGGTCTGCTGGCTTTTGTTTTTACTTGGCACTTAATTGATCAATTAAAGCAGTTGATTACATAGTTAACTCACCTCACCTGGTTTATTTTGTGTAAGTGGTTGTTGTATTTAAGGTCAAAACAAAAACCCGCAGACCCTGTGGCTCCCCAGGACCGGAGTTGGCCACCCCTGTTGTAGAGGAACAGTCAGCTTCAGACATTAGTGTGAATTCAATGCTCTTTGGAAACCTTAAACAGGTTTGTCAGTAAGGGACTATTATGGGTGACTTAAGTTACCCTGAATTTTTTTAGATGTTTTAAATAACCTTTTTTGGTCAGTCAGCCTACAAGAGGGAATTCAATTCTGGATCTGGTGCTATGTAATCCCAACTGAATTTGCAGTATAGAGGCAGTTCAGCCGCTTGGGACAAGTGATCATTCTGCAAGATCTGATATATTTTGGTAATACAGCAAGAAGTTTTCATTTTACATTAGCCAATTTTAACAAGATGCATGCAAATTTAAGTAATATAGACTGGGTGTAACTTTGTGATTGCAAGACTTTGAATGAAATGTGGGGCAGGTTCACAAGGGTTATTCTTGAGGCACAATGTAAATTTGTTCCAGAAGTAAGGAAAAGTAAGAAGAAGCAAGCAGTCTCCCCAGTGGATGAACAAAGCCATACAGGAAAGTTTGAGAAAAAAAAGAACTGTGTAGAAGAAGAAAAATGACAGCACTGGGAGTTAATAAGGCTGAATATTGTAAATATGTGTGCTAAAGTTAAAAAGGAACTATGGGAAGCCAAGAGGCTCTTTGAAAGGTGAATTGCCAAGATGCAAAATGTAATCCTAAATGTTTCTTTCAATACTGTTTTAGGAAATGTAAAGTGAAGGAGAATGTCAGGTGCATGACAGTAGGGTTGGGTCGGTTTCTGGTTTTGCAGGTCCGGTCCGGTGTAAGAGCTTAAACTGGTTTGATTTCATGCGACTGAACCGGCATTTGTCATTATGAGACGTTCTGGCAACTTAAAAAGTAGCCTACATCAGCAACCTGTGTGACTGTGCTAAATCCAGCTTGTATTGCATTAGTAATAAGCAATATGACAACGTGATTATCATAATATTATGTTTGTTTATAAACGGAGCCACTAGTGTCTGAGTGCAAAAAAAAATTCTACACTGTAGCTTCAGAACTGGCTACAGTGTATAACACAAAGACTAGTCGTAGGAGGGATCTTATTTGAGCAGGGTACTGCAGGAAGTGGAGTTTGGTCTTCCTCATTTATATCAATAACCTTGACAGGGACATTGAAAGAATATTATTTTAATTTGTAGATGATACAAAACTGGAAGGCCCAGCAAATAGTTTAGAAGCTGCCAAAGTAATCCAAGACGAGAATCCAGAAGTGGGCGGAAACCTGGCAAATGAAATTCAATATAGCTAAATGCAAAGTTATACATATGGGAAATGTTCATGTGGAAAAAAACATAAAGCAGGATTACTTTATAGGAGGAACAAAATTGGAATGTGCTTAGTTTGACAGCAGGGTTCGTACGGTCATGAAAAACCTGGAAAAGTAATTGAAATTTAAAATGCAATTTCCAGGCCCTGGAAAAGTTATGGAAAATATTTTTTGAAAAGTAACGGAAATATAGCTAGAGTTGCATCAAATATAATTACTAATTAATCCAATCATAAAAATAGTATGTATAGTAATAAAACGTAAATTGGCACGTAACCTTCGCGGTATTTTGGTTGTGTGAGAAGTTAATTCGGTCCGGCTCAGCCTGTTTACAGGCACGCCTCTGCTGATGTAGCAGTTGGTAAACGTAGGCCCTACTGTGCCGACAACATGCCAGGGAAGTGCAGCTTCAATAATATATCAGGGCTCGAAATTAACTTTTTTACTTGGTAGCACTGGTGCTCCCAACTTCAAAAACTTAGTAACACCCACCGAAATGTAAGGAGCACCAACAATATATGCAATAGATTTTTTATTGATAAAAAAGACAATATAACTACGGTTTACAAGTAACAGTTAAACTGTCACGCATAAAATGTGTCGACTCTTCAAGGAATTGCGTGTTATGCATTCAAGCGCTTCTCGTCACATTAATACCGCTAATTAAATCAACCGCCAGTAAACTGCATCGGAGAAATTAGCTGTTCCAACCGGGTCGCTACACAAAACGTCCACTTCAACTTTTCAGCTTTCAGTAACGTTAATAAATTGAACATAAACTTTTGTCTTCAGGTAACATTAGTTAACGCGTTAGCTCTCTGTGTCGCGTGACAGTGGAGTGCAGCGAAAGGGAGTGATTGAAGGCTAATATTAACCCATTTAAAATCAGCATTAAAGGTAAGAATGTCAAGCTCGCGATTGGTTAGAAGGGTCACCGTCAGCTCACAAGGGACATGCTGAGTGTATTAACTAGCGAATGTACAGAGAAAGAGACGTTCGACTGGAAAAAGAAAAAAAAAAAAAAGGTCGCACCAGAACAATTATTTGCACTCGCACAAATGCTCCCAATTATATTTTGAGGTCGCACAGATTAAATTTCGGGAGCATGTGCGACCAAAATGGTCGCAATTTCGAGCCCTGTTTGAGACATTGACAAAAATGTTAAACTATTCAAATTAAAATGAGAGAATGTATCTATGTAAGTGTGTCTGTCTGGTGTTTATTTGTTTTAGAGAGGCACCATATGTTTCAGATGCAGACCTAATTTTACTTGGTGTTATTTATTTATTTATTGACCTTTCAGCATTATTACAGGTTCATAAAGACAGTTGTCATTAAAAACACTGAATTATTTTGCTGTTACAATAAAACATCAATACTAAGTAGACAAAAAAATTTTAATATTGCAATTATCTAAGGTGAGATCTAATCTCGTATCCCAAATTTAAATTTAAAATCCGCTGTCATTTAGGAGTCTGCACATATAGGGGATTGGTGATCTCCTGTATCTCTCAGTTCGACATCTTGGGATGGCCAGTTTGTTGGAGTTCCTTGTCTGACGACCTGTGAGCTCCTCCCTGAGGGGGGGTAGCCAGTCACTGAAGTTGGACTTTAGCAGCTTTCTGGCAAAGCCAAGACACAGTTGAGTGCGTCTCTCTGATAGAGTGCACAATCCGAGAGTGCAGAGAGCCTCTGGGTACCCTGAGTACCTGTGGCCAAGTATGATTTTACAAGCCCGTTTCTGCGTGCTTTCCAGCCTTTTAGCCTGGTCTGTAGTCAGGGAACTGTGCCAGACGGGGACTGCATACTCCAGCACCGAGCGTACGTAGCCTGTGTAGATGGAAACCAGTTCTGGGTCTCGGACACCAAATTTCTTCAGGCGACGCAGAGCAAAAAGCTTCCTGTTCGCTGAGGTCAGCATGTGGTCCACCTGACTGTCCCAACGCAAATTACTCTGGATGGTGACCCCAGGACCTTGACAGTGTCACAGACTTACAGGATGTTCTGGTCAATAGAGAGAGTCGGCAGGGCGGGTGGATGCCTCATGTGGGTGACATGTGAAACTTTACATTTCTTTGGGTTGAGTTTCATTTTGTGCTCCTCTACCCAGATATCAAGACCATTCAGGGTCTGTTGGAGGGTACAGGGTAGTTGGAGCTGTTACAATAAATAATTTTAAATCGTCCCGCTGAGATAAAGTCATTTGTTTTGGTCATGGAAATTCAGTTAACCCTCTGGGGTCAAATGAGGCACACTGGTGATTGTGCGATGCTCTGACATTTGTGTAAATTTCATCAACTTTATATACAGTGATTCCAAAGTGTTTCATATCTTTGTTTTCAGCACAGACTCAGCTACAATAATATGGCAGCAGTAAGTAGGTCATAATCATGTGTGGATTGTAAACTGCTCTAAAAACACACAAACTGTAAACAGTAGTTTTGAACATGCACAGGAATGTTGTAATAAAGCACACTGAACAATTGTGACTAAGACTTTTGGTCACTGAAATGTGTTCATCAGGGTCTTAGGTATCAAAAGATGACAAAATATTTTAGCAAATCCAATGAGAAATATAAAATACATTGCTAAAAGTTAGTGTTGTGACTACTATTTTTCAACACCAGGTGAGAATGGGGGGGCAAATGGCCTTTCTGTAATGAATATGCATTGGGTAGGATGACCTGCCAGCTAAGTAGGCTATTCACACCTGGCCACATGCCTCCCCACCACTAAGACAAAGACTCAGTGAGCCATTTAGAAGACAGAAACAAAGACAACTTTTGATTTTCAGAACATTTATTGAAGCAAACTATACGCATGGAAGATGAGATGAGACTGGTGTACTCTTGCAACACTTGCGTGGCCTCTTAGCTAGTGGTGAACTAGGCCGTGTTTCCTTATCAGCAACTCTGTAAATATGATAAAAACAAAATTGTTAGGAAATGTGACATCAAATCAAACTTTATTTATATAGCACGTTTCCTTCAACAGGTGAAAATTAAATGTGCTTTACAAAAAAGGGGCGAACCACTAACTAATGAAAACAAAACTTAGGAAATGTGACATGGTTACATCATATACAAACAAAGAACCAAACAAACACAACCAGACGCAGAGAGGTAGCCTATAATTTTGAGAAGCAATGGTTAGAATCGTTCGTAGTGTGGGAATTTACAAGCGCGCATATTAGTGAATATTCCTACAAACACACAGAGAATGTAATACAGCACAAATTTACAAATAATGCAAGCTATCAACGAAACAACATTAGCTAAACTAAATAAACATTGCTATTCCAGCTCAACTACACGCAACTCATCAATAACAATGCCTCAATCTGAAGTAGGCTAGGTCTGTTTAGCCAAGTGGTTATTATATTGCTATTTCCCGAATTTACTTACAGTATGCCAATATCGATTGTGCGAGGACATCAGTTTTAGAATCTTAACCACGCCACGGGCTATTTATTACCAATATGATCGAAAAACATACAGTCTGCCTGATACTTGTAACACAACCAGACGCAGAGAGCCTAGCCTATAATTTTGAGATGCAATAGTTTGAATCGTTCGTAGTGTGGGAATTTACAAACGCGCATATTGCTGGATATTCCTACAAACACACAGATACGTTGCAATACAGTACACATTTACCAATATGATCATAAGAAATATACTTACGCATGAAGTTGATCCTCAGCTGGATCAGTTCGCTGTTCGAAATGACACCGCTCTTCATCAGTGTCGGCTTCCGGACTGACCATTTTCCAAAATTAAATGAAATGTTCACCTCAAAAGAAGTGAATTAGGCGACACTTTGACATTCTATCCCGCTTTCGCAGACTTGGCATTTCTCACATGGATCTCGCATCACCCCTCCTTTAGTCTCCTTCTATGGAGAGTAATTATAATGTTGTTAACATGTGAATGCGATTTGGGCGGACTTCCTGCTGAGCGAAATTCACATAGTAATGAGTAAAGTTTAACGAAGCATACATGATCTAATTAATCAAATTTAGAACATTTAAAACAATTCATATTATTTGCCAATGGGCGCATTGGAAAGTCGTGATTCTAAGGTTTCTGTCAATGTTTTTGTTGCGTCTGTATGATAACAGCACGTGAAGTTAATCATCCAAATAGAAACGAAAGTTAATTTCATCTTGTCGAGCTCCGCTGGCGGAGCTCTCGACCCCAGAGGGTTAAAGGTTGTGGAGAAGTCATGGAAAAGTCATTGAAAATCATTGGTGAAAAAGTGTATGAACCCTGGAGAGACTTGGGGGTAATGGTTGATCAAAGCCTTTCTGGTTCTAGGCACTGTGATATTGCAGTAAAAAAAGAGAACAGGATTCTTGTATATATAGTCAAAAGTGTTTAGGATAAATCCAAGGAAGTTATACTTATACATTTGTTATACCATGCTTGGATTATTGTGTGCAGATCTGGGGCCCGTGCTACATGAAAGATATAGAGACTTTGGAAAAGGTTCAAAAAGGGCAATCAAATTGATTCCTGGTATAAAAGATAAAAGCTATGAGAAAAGATTTAAGATGCTTAAACTTACTAAAAGTAGACTTAGAGGTGATTTGATTGAGGATTTTAAATTCATAAAGGGGATTAACAGTGTGAACTACAAGGGATTCTTCAGGTTGAGTTCTGTTAGAACGAGGGGACATAAAAGGATAAAAGGTAAATTCCGCACAGACATTAACAAGCGTTGTTTCATGCAGAGATTTGTCAATGTGTGGAATAGCCAGCCAGGTCTTGTAGTTGTGGCAGAAACTAGGGGTTTTCAAGACATGGCTTGATACTGTGTTAGATACTATCTAGCTTGTAGGTAATCAGAGCAGTAGGTACAATTTGTTTTGGAAAACGGGTTTTAGTTTGGGCTGAATGGCCTCGTCTCGTCATTACAAAGGGTGTATGCACGTTTGTCTATGCGTGCATGCGTGCATGTGGTTTGAGTGATGGTTATGTTTTGATATATCTTCTGCTGGTTTCTCTCTCTCAGATCAGCCTGGATCCTCCCATTAAGCAGGGCCAGACTCGCTATCATTTCCTCATCCTGCTTTTCTCTAAGGAGGAGGATATCTCTCTCACCCTCAACATGAGCGAGTGAGTAGCGGTGACAGCCTCATCCTATACACACACAGCTCTGAGCAGTGCTATAAGTCACTATTCAATTCTTGCTCTCCCTCCCCCTCTACCTCCTTCCCCTTCTCTCCTCTCCAGGGAGGATGTGGAGAAGCGTTTTGAGGGGAAGTTGAGTAAAAGCATGTCCGGCTCTCTGTATGAGATGGTCAGCCGAGTGATGAAGGCCCTCGTCAACAGGAAGATCACCGTCCCAGGAAACTTCCAGGGGTAACCACCTTAACAATCCAACCAGCAACCCAATAGGTCACCACAGCAACCCAACAGAAAGCCAGTCAGCCACCTTAACAACCCAACCAGCCACCCACCAACCCAAACAGCCACCTTAATGTTGCGTTCTTTATGAACTCGGCAGCTCGTAGCTCGGACATGGAAGCTTGGAGTTACTTGCTTGGTTCCAGTGATTACCTCGTAGCAACTGTCAGTAACATGGCAGTTGACAAGAAGCTGTCCCTAGTTCTGACACTTTCTTAGTGGCAACAGCTTCAGAGCTACTGTAACATATGCTGTTCCTTGGGAACAGTAAAATAGATATAAACTTTTATTACCTGTTACTGTGGGTGTTCCTCAATACCAAAAACGTGAAGTCTGGACTTGTGAAGTACGTTCTGTGGGAGACCACACTTCCAAGAACAGTAGGACCGAGAATGCTGTTATATGCATTTGAGATGCAGTGCTTATTTGTGACGTGCGGTTACCCTACCTCCAAATGACAGCAACGTCAGCAGCCTTTCCTGACAGTCTCCCTGCCCGATGTATTCTAGTTTCTTTTAAAGACCCCTTCACAATTGTTTGAGTGTAGTTTCCTTTCAATTGTAGTTTAATTATAGCCTTGAAATATGAAAGTGAAAAAACATCTATTTCATCTGTTGTTTTCTAGCTAGCTAATGCATTTAACTAGACTAGCTAGGTTGCTTCATTCATGGTCGCTTTCTATACCAACAAAAATCTACCTAGCTCTTTCTGCAACAAGGGCAAGCTTTGCTAACTCGATGTGGCCAAGTTAGCATTACCAACAAGTAAGTGTCGTTCCAGTCATTTAAAATTGCTCTCTGTACCAACTAACATTTAGCCAGCGTTTGCTACAGCACACAACTCTACTTGCCTCAGTTTATGCACCCCATTACAGCCGGGTCGATGAACATTTTTAGTTATGCACAGTACCTATAGTTAAAATGAGCTAGAATTCAGCTATTTTTAAATATTTCTTGGGTCGTTTTCATTTTTAGAAGATTTTAGTCATATTTATAGGTGAAATGAGAACTAAAATTTTATGACTCCGCTATTGCATAATACTAGCCTCTGCCTATGACTTAGCCTCTACGGTAGCTGACTCAACTTGGTTAACTGCACGAAATTAAACGTTTTTAGTTGTATGTTGTATGGTTAAAATGAGCTAGAATTCAGCTCTTTTTAAATATTTCTTGCCTCATTGTCATTCTTAGAAGATTTTAGTCATATTTATAGGTGAAATGAGAACTAAAATTTTATGATTTGGCTAACGCATAATACTAGCCTCTGCCTACGACTTAGTCTCTAAGGTAACTGACTCAACTTGGTTAACTGCACGAAATTAAATGTTTTTAGTGTATGTTGTATAGTTAAAATGAGCTGAAATTCAGTGATTATAACCCATATTTCTTGCCTCATTTTCATTCTAAGGAAACTTTTTGTTACATTTATTGGTGGAAGGAGAGAACGAAAACAATATTTGTGAGTTTGGCCCATCTTGTCTGCCATCGCCTAACAAATGGTGGGATACCAGGTTCATTCTCGTTGGGAAAGGATTGCTCGGATGCGTCCTTGATATTTGAGGGGAATCAGTACCTCTTTTGGGGTCTTTAACAGTTCTTGCTTCTTTGCGTTTTTTATATTCGAATAGGACTAGGGCCGTTAAATATGTTGTCACATGAGTTCACCAGACCGCAAGGACACATAAGAGAAACACCCTCTGTTTTCTGACATTTCAGCCGTTTTGAATAACTTAGTTCCTTGTTCTCGGCTACTCAGAGCTGTGAAATGATACCTGACTTTCTGACTTGTAATTCCAAGTTAATGGCCCATTCCAGTGTGTTTCTCCTGGTCAAAAACTCGTAATCGCAAGTTTCTGAGGTATGTGGAATGCCGCATTACAACTCACCTAACAACCCAGCCAGCCACCGTAACAGCCCACCCAACAACCCAACCACCCACCTAACTGACCCAGCAACCCTACCAACCACCTTAAACACCCACCCAACAACTCAACCAGGCACCTTACAATTGACCAAACAACCTAGCTAACCACCATAAATACCCACCCAACCAGCTGACTTAACCCACTCAACAACCCAGTCAGCTGCCTCAACTCACCCAATAAGCCAGCCAGTTGCCTTAACAGCTGCCCCAACAGCCCAACAAACCACCTTAACTGCCTATCCAACAACCCAACCATCCACATTAACAAATTACCCAATAACCCAACCAACCACCTAAACAACCCAAACACATTAACTACTGACCCAATAACTTAACATGCCATCTTAACTACCCGGCCAACCACTATAACAACGCAACCAGCCCCCTTAACAAATCTGACTACAGTTTGTGCTCTGTAGTCTTTCAACATGTGCTTGCAACATGTGTATCTTTTCATGTTCTTCTCAATCTTTGGTGATGTGTGCAGGTGCATTGCTCTGCCCTGAAATTGACAGGTTAATATGATGATGTTGGTTTTTGGGGTGCTTGGAAAAAGACGTCATGCTTTGTGATTGAGGGAGCTGGGCTTGTATCTAGGGGGCTGGACGCCTGCTTGATTCCCAGGTGTGGGCCATTGCTGTTGGGTTTCTGAGCAAAGGTACTTCACCCACACCACTCCAGTTAAGTATTCAGCAGGTGTCCACACTAACATCCTTTCACCCGTCCTGTTTCTTTCCATTTCCTCTTTTAGGCACTCGGGTGCACAGTGTATTACCTGTTCGTATAAGACCAGTTCAGGGCTGCTGTACCCATTAGAGAGGGGCTTTATCTACGTACACAAGCCGCCGGTACACCTGCGCTTCGATGAGATCTCCTGCGTCAACTTTGCCCGCGGCACCACCACCACCCGCTCCTTCGACTTTGAGATCGAGACCAAGCAGGGCAACCAGTACACCTTCAGCAGCATTGAGAGGTAATTGCACACACACACTCACTGCACACACACATGCACACACATACACACACTATATTGAGCTAGTCATATAAAATACACAACTCCTGTGAAGGATAAAGCCTATGATTTGTCTGTGCAGCTCTGACTCTTTATGTCCCTTGCCTTTTCTCCCTCCCTCCCATTTTCACAGAGAAGAATACGGGAAACTCTTTGATTTTGTCAACGCTAAGAAACTCAACATTAAGAACAGAGGATTTAAAGAGGTAAGTGGGGTTTGCAGCGTAATGCAGAGGCGTTGAGTTGATTTCTGCAGCCAGTTTTACTGTGATGAGTACTGACCAAAGCTCTCTCTGTTCACCATCACCCATCCTCCTGCCCCCTGGCCCTGAAGAAGAAGGTCTGTATGTGGCTGGGGAACTGCAGTGGGGGGGGTCAATACCTGCCTGAATGCTCTGTGGGTGTGGCTTTGTTCTCTGCCTGGTTTCTCCAAATGGTTTTTGCAAATGAGTGTCATACGCAGCTCTTCCTGGGAGTGGGGCAGTGGTGGGGCTGTGGCAGAGAGAGTGTGAGATGGAGGCAGAGCTTAGAGCTGAGCTACTCTTGGTGCCAGTGTTTTATTTAGGGTATTTACATTTTATTGCAGCAAGATGGCGGATAGAACATTCTGTTGTCATCATGGAAATAATTACCGTGTTCTCCCTGAGCTCTGGGAGAGGGTGAGGCATCCGGAGGTGGGTCTCAATCCTGTTAACGTTGCGCCCTGGAAATCCTGAAAGAGAAAGACTGTATGAGGAGAAACTAGTGTTCATTACCTAGGGCTGAGCGATATACTGCAACGATGATTATTGAATGGTCATCACCACCATGTGGCACTGTTAGGCATACATTTAAAACTGCCTGTCATGAGAAGACTGGGGGTCTGGGGGCCGCTGAGACCCCCATCCTGGGCCACATCCTGATGGGGGAACCAGGGGGCAAAGCCCCCCGGAAGCTCTATCATTTGCATCGTGTTTAGAGGTAAAAGGTGGCTTTACTAGTAACACTTTCCCTTAAATTGGAGTATATATTTATGTATTCGGACTTGTATGCATTAAAGTTGAAAAGTATAATGCAAATAACTTTTTTGAAAATAAAAGCATGCAGTTTTATTTCACTGTGTAGTATTTGAAACAGATAACTGAAAAGTCAGATTCACTATTGACTAGAATGCAAAACATATTACGGTTTGGGAAAATATTAAATATTATTTTGAAAGTGAGAGCAATTTTTCCCACGGCGCACAGGCAGGACTGCCGCCGTGGGCTATGCATAACAAATTGTGGCCACTCACTCACTCACTCATGGACGACCTTTGAGGGACGTTTTGTGGGATGCATGTGCAGGTGGTGCTTCCTTTAGTAGGACGCATGCGCAGGCGGTACAGCACGACATTTTTAAGCACAGCTTTATTGCCTAACGTTACTTTAGCTAACCCTAACATGTTTGCATTTCGCCTACTTTAGCTAATCTAGTTAGCGCGTACGGACGCTATCCTGCACGCATGAGTAGGAGCTAAGGACACACAGCTACAACCACCGATACAGATGTATGGGCACACGGAGGACAACAAATAAAGTTACAGATGTGAGGACATGCCATAGCTAGCTAGCTATATAGTTAGTACAGGTGTGCCGTGGGTCTGGACGGTTTCATGCTTGTTTTAGAAAATACACTACTGAATCATGACTAGTATGTTTTTGGAAAATTGACTGGCTAGCTTTTAAAATAATATCAAAGTAGTAGTGACTACTGTAATCTAAAACACAATGGTGTAAGTTGACTAGCTACTACAATTACGCTTAGAGAATAGCATCTAAAACATTGTACAGTTTGTACTGTAATTCTTACTGATTTAAACTGAAGTACAAAAACAAATAATTATTGACCAACAAGAGAGAGAGATATTCTAGGGGGTTTGGGGGCATGGTGCAAAGCACCATGGGGTAAAATGTGTAAGCAATTGAAGACCTGTCCACTTATAATTTTAAAAAATTAACAGCCAGATCTGGAATTATAATACTTTAAGGACTGCCCAAAAGTATTTTCTTTTGCCATTCATTATGCTTGATATAACTAAGTAGTTAATGTTGGCCAACTAATTTCAGCTTACTTAATATAACAATAGAAATAAATAAAATTAAACATGAAATCATAATTTGATGTCATAATCATGAGTAATTATGTTTGCTCAGACAAAATAATTAGACCTAGGTTCATGTGAAATCATAAGTCATGTAGACCCTGAACTGTCTTGGGGGGTCCGGGGGGCATAAAATCCCAAAAGATTTTGTACATTTTAACATTTAAATGAATCTGGTGCACTTTGAGAAGAAGCTAGATTTATAATAAACCCATGCAGTTGTATCATTTTTAAGATGCTTGAGCCTACACTTGATCTATCAAAGAAATTAAATATATCAGTACAACACAAGAGCTTTTACTTGGAGTGTTTGGAATCACACTAATTTTGCAGTAAAAAATGGCACCGCATGCTACGTCAGATTTAGACCTTTCACAGTTGGTATATAGCTTTTCCAACTTAATGCTGGAAATGATGTAGCCTACTAGTACAGCATACAGTGTAGCTATCATTGGTTGTTTTAAATTTATAGAACATTTTAACCACTCCGTTTAGTTAATATTCATGTAAATGTAGTAACCTTTGAGGACAGGCTACTGGATGAACCACTAATTACTGATATCATAGTGCAAATATCCACAGTATTACTCCCACACATAATCAACATAACATTTGACTTCACAGTCAGATGCAGATAGCTTTGCTAACTTCATGCTGGAAATAATGTTTTAAACCATTGTAACCACATTCACATTAGTCTAGCCAGCAAATGGATAATTAAACCATTGTCACCATATTCATATCAGTGTAGCTAGCAAATAGATAATAAACTGAATGTTATCTTCACAGAATGTGTTCTGGACCGATGGTTTGGAGATGCAGGACCTGAGCACTCTAAAGTAAAGAGACTACCAGGCTACTGCATGTAGCATGCATGCTGCCAATGGGAAAATCCCAGATACAGTAACATTTTTCTATAGACACATTTCCACCGCAGGAACTTTCCCCAGGAACTAGGAACCTTTTGAGGAACTCAGTGTGTTTCCACCGCAGGAACCAGGGTCTAAGCTCCGGGGACTTTATTTTACCCCCAAAAAAGTCCCTGCTCAGGGGGGGTAGTACTTTCCAAAAGTACCGGAACTTTTGGGGTGGGGCTCAAATGCGAACATTTCTGATTGGTCGAGTACTCGCAGCATTTTATTTCAACCGCCATTTTTAAAAATCTGCAGCCGCAAATCCGATTTATTATTTTCAAAATAACGTGAATTCAAACTTTTGTTATGCGGCGCAGTACCCTACTTTTCGTTATAGCCTGCCAACGTCTACAGATGAGAAATTAAGATTGAGGATTATAACACGTGTGCTCTTCTTTTCTTGCTTTAGTCTGTTTTATAAAATATTAAGCATTCATGCTGGGACAGCATATTACGATTTAATTCGGTTGCTGAATATTTTCATCCGGATTTTCTTTGTTAGCCCGTTATAATTGACTCAAAACGCTTGACACAGTTACGTGAGGTATGTGTTAGTTCTGCGTAATTTACATCGAGGATACAGTAAAAGCAAACAGGAAAAAACAACACCTTTTGCACTTTTTGTCAGGGTAAAATAACAGGTTAATTCTAGTAATCGTCCCTTTTGCTTTTTCAAACTGCCATAATTTTACCCTGAGATTCTTCAATTCCACAAAAAGACCAGGAAGACTAGACATGGACTTATTGTGCATGGTTCACATCTGGAGGGCACACTTCAAGTATTTAGCTGCTCCGCTAGCAGTAACTTTAAAAGATGAAGGCAAACGGTGGCTGTACCACTGCAATATTAATTAAAATTTTCACGCAAGTCTGAGTTTTCATTCTATTTATTCTTGTCATTTTGCGATTATATGGAAATGACGCTGAGAGTCGAATTAAGCAATTCAACAGCAAATTGTTTGCGACGTGTGCATGTTTTCTGCTATTGTGGAATGTGAATGCATTCTGTCGCCTCGGATGTCAAGACATGAAAGTGAATGTTCGCATAAAAACATAACGAATGTGTTTGAGAGGATATATAAAACAGTTTCAATTTGTATATTGGCCTGTTGTATCCTGTTTGTTGCATAACAACGGTCCAAGTCGAACTACCAACGAGAGTTTTGCTTGTCAATAATATGCCCAAATGGCTGTGGAAGAATATTTCAATTTTAGGTGATTAAGTCGATAAAAATCAATAAATACTAAAGTAACCATATTGTCAATGTTGGTAACCCGTTGTATAAATGGAATACACCCCTCCGGGCTGTCCCGTTATTGGAAAATAATGTACTTCGGTGGCAGTATGGAGTTAGGCTACAGAAGAAATAATACGACAGATGGACTGACGACGACGTCGCTTTTTCATACGTCAGCGGACTAATTTGCCTAATCTTTGCGGGTCTTTAGACTGCGGTGTAAACGCAGACAACAATGGGCTGAAGGAACCTTTTAGTTCCTTGAAAAGTAGTTCCTGGGACTAAAAGTTCTGGGTACTTTGGGTGGAAACGCAGCTTATGTAACCCCCCTCTCCCTTTCAGCTGCCGATAAGACATCGAGCATTAGTGCAGCTGCTTTGTTCAGGAAAGAACCTTCCCTTCTGTGGAATCAATGCGTTTTGTTTTACAGAATTGTATAGGGCTTTTCCAATTTCAATTAACAAGCCCCGTCAACGACAAAATTTGAACCCTGCCTACTGTTTGTCATAACACCATGAGCGCATACAGTTGAGGCAAAAATTTTACATACACCTAGGCTAAAGACTCTGCACATTTCATGTTACCATAGATTTCCTGTGGTAAGTCAATTAGGGTATCTACTTTATTTCCATAAGAGGTCATTTCAAAATAACAGCTAAGGGACAAATTTATTTCAGCTTTTATGTACTATATCAGATTTTCAGTGGGACAAAAGTTTACATACACGTCTTAGTATTTGGTGGCATTGCCTTTTAATCACTTAACTTGAATCAAACGCTTGTGGTAGCCTTCTGCAAGCTTCTCACAATACTTTGCTGGAATTTTTGCCCATTCCTCCTGACAGAACTAGTGTGACTCAGGTTTTTAGTTTGTTGGCCTCCATGCTCGAACACGCCTTTTCAGTTCTGTCCACAAATTTTCTATGGGATTCAGGTCAGGGCTTTGTGATGGCCACTCCAATACTTTCACTTAGTTGTCTTTAAGCCATATTGTTACAACTTTGGAGGTGGTATTAGGATCATTGTCCTGCTGGAAGACCCAGTTGCGATAAAGTTTTAACTTTCTAGCTCATGTCTTGAGGTGTTGCTTCAGTATTTCTAGATAATACTCCTTCCTCATGATGCCATCTTTTCTGAAGTGCACCAGTCCCTTTTCCAGCAAAACACCCCCACAACTTGATGCTTCCACCCCCATGCTTCACAGTTGGGATGGTGTTCTTCGGATTAAAAGCCTCACCCTTTTTCCTCCATACATAGTGATGGCCAAGCAGTTCAAATTTAGTTTCATCTGACCTGAGAACACACCTCCAAAAGGCTAGGTCTTCGTCCTGGTGATCACCTGCAAACTTCATTCTGGCTTTTTTATGCCGAGTAGGGGCTTCTTCCTTGTGTGACAGCCTTTCATGCCATGGTGATGTAGGATTCTCTTAATGGTGGATGTAGATACTTTGGTACCTGATGCCTCCAACTCCTTCACCAGTTCCTTTGTTGTTGTCTTGGGGTTCAGTTGAGCCTTTCGGATCAAAGTTTGTTCAGCCCTGGGAGTTAATTTGTGCCTCCTTCCTGAACGATGCAATGTGTGGTCCCAGGATTTTTATATTTGCATACAGTTGTTTGTACATATGCTCGTGGATTTATAATAAACACAAGGTACTTGTGCCCTATTGAAAAGGATCAGCGCTCAATGAAGAAACCCTATCCCATTGCCAAAAGAAAGTCTAACATGCCTATGAATATTTATACTATGGGACTATACATTACGAATGTATTACATGGCCCATAGCGGCCCCCAAACAGCATTGCCAACTTAAACAGACCCGTGCTCCGTTGATGCGAGCTCCAGGTATTGACAATGCCGATGCTACATACCTTACCACATGGCCCCTCATGGCCACCACAACCCAACGTGTAGATACATAGGCAGTGCGAGCCAGAATATCACCAGGGTTATCAAGTGGGCACCTCCATTCATCGGTGTTTCATCAAGTTAGGCCCACGACACCTCGGGAAGGCTCAACAGTTAGTTCCAGCGTCCCAGAACCACCCCCCTCCATGCTAGCTCTCATTGTCCGTGGTACCCACATGCAGAACTTCCTTGTGTTATCCTATCCTTATGTCGAAAATAGAACTATTCCTGATAACAATATCACACATGAAGCAGAAACAGAGAAGAAAAGGAATACTCTTACCCTTTGTTTACTTTGGCCCCCAGCTGACATTATTTCTCCTCAACCAAATCCACTGACTTCCTTTCAGTGCTTCTTCCGACATGGTGGTACCTTCAATTGTTTAGAAATGGAGGTCCACAATTTTTTTCTGAGGTCTTGGCTGAGTTGCTTGGATTTTCCCATGCTATCAAGGGCAAAAAGGCAGTGGCTCTAAAGGTAGGCCCTTAAATACAGCAACATGTGCCAATTAACTCCCAATAAACTCCTAATTATGACAATTAGCTAATCAGAAGCTTTTAAAAAGTTATTACATCAATTTATGGAATCTTCCAGGCTGTTTAAAGAGACAGTCGTATGTAAAATTTTGACCCACTGGAATCATGATATAGTAAATTAAAG
This sequence comes from Anguilla anguilla, assembly GCF_013347855.1. Classification (NCBI taxonomy): domain Eukaryota; kingdom Metazoa; phylum Chordata; class Actinopteri; order Anguilliformes; family Anguillidae; genus Anguilla; species Anguilla anguilla. Next base: position 28,484,078 of record NC_049207.1, read on the forward strand.
CTGAAATAAATCTCTCTAATTGATGACCTCTGATGTGAACAAAATAGATGCCCTAATTGACTTGCCAAAAGAAATGTATGGTAACATGAAATGTGTGGATTTGTGAAAAACTTGAGTTTGAATATCTTTAGCCTCGGTGTGTAAAATTTTGGCCTCAACTGTATCTGCTCAAAAGTTAATAGCAGTTATTAAATATTTGTATCAAATGACCTATTTCAATATATTTCAAAATATTAATAAATTGCTAATAATTACTGTATTTTAAGTAAGTGCATTTGAGTCCTTTGTTTTGTCAACCAGTCATTTTGACCGATAATCAAGTGCTGGTGAAAATGACTGGTTGACTGGCTGCTGCCTAACACTATGCTATGTGGTGTATTGCCTTTCTTTTTTCCCCTTTTTCTCTTTAATCATACTTTTGCAGTAGCAAACATCCAAACTTCAGAAGACATCTCATGATCTTGTGGGAGCTGTCTGACCTTGCTGCTGATTGGCTATCTTATCAACACCCAATAGATAACAGTGGTGACGTTTTATCCCCGGAATCATTTCATGCGGTGTCAAGCATAAAACAAAAAACAAGCACGAAACCATCCAGACCCACAGCGCAACTTGGCGAACTATATTTTTTGGTTGATTTTACGCGCTCATATATGGCAGTTGATTCTGTCAGAATTCTGACTGATAAGCCAGGTCAATATTTTCACTGGAGACTTCCAGTGAAAATATACATTCCGCCTTATAAAGTCCCAGGTCATTTGTGAATGGTTTGAATTGATTTTGAGAATAGACACCTCATGGTACAATCATGATAACGGCAATGACTGTGCTGTGAAGTTTAGGTAGCAAACAACAAGGCTGAAACATTTTGACATAATTTGCATAGAAACTATATGCTCAGATCACCTAGTTTCACTCACTGTGGCCAAGCAGAATCAATAATGTTATAGAAAGAAAATATATAATGTGTATTATTATTTCTGATATAACCTATATAATGTTATATCAGAAAATATATAACTTTAAAAGATTTAATTCAATCTTCTACTGGGACTTTTGCCGTTTATTGAGGGTGTGACAAAATTTTGGTGCCGCTGATTATAATCGAATGTTTTTCACATTTACCGTTCAATTGAGCAAGTGCTATTGACAGTACATTTTTATGGGTTAGTGCTGTCAGATTGTGCTAGCTACTTTACATTAACCTTGTACGGCGATCAATAAAGGCTAACCGCACAGTAACACTTACTACTTGTCGCTTCTACCACCACTGTAATGAACTAAAAAAAGACTACAGACTTACCTTTTCTATGAGAAATGTGTTGTCGAGCTCACGCGCATACACTGCTTGCGACATTGTAAAGCTTCATTTTGCCCTCCGTACTATATAGCTAGCTAGCTATGGCATGTCCTCACGTCTGTAATGTTATTTGTTGTCCTCCGTGTGTCCATACATCTGTGTTGGTGGTTGTAGCTGTGTGTCCTTAGCTCCTACTCATGCGTGCTGACTAGGTTAACTAAAGTAGGCGATCCATATGCGCTAACTAGGTTAGCTAAAGTAGGCGAAACGCGAACATGTTAGTGTTAGATAAAGTAACATTTGGCGATAAAGCTGTGCTTAAAAATGTCGTGCCATACCACCAGCGTATGCGTCCTACTAAACGAAGCACTCCCTGCGCATGCGTCCCACGAAACGTCCCTGAAAGGTTGTCCGTGAGTGAGTGAGTGACCACAATTTGCCATGCATAGCCCACGGCGCCAGTTCCTGCGCACCGTGGGAAAAAGACAAAAAGAAAGACAAAACACCACATGGTGGTGATGATTGTTTTTGCATTTGATAATTGTTATTGCGGTATTTCATCCAGCCCTATCTTTAATTTCTATTTACTGTAATAGGAGGCCATTCGGTGTTTCCCACAGGCTGAGAATTTATTTGTGGCGGTCAACTCTGTTTATCTCTCTACTAATAAGCCAAGTTTTATAGGTCTCTGCCATGTGGTTAGGCCAAAACTGGGAACAGAGGAAAATGAATAATAGCATTGTCAAAATGGCGACAATCCAAAATAGCGGCAATCCAAGTTGTTGATGACAGATGATGTACAGATATATGCTCCAGCAGTGTTTCTCACAGGTTGAGAATTTATTTGTGGTAGTCATCTCCGTGTCCATGTTTGGGGCAGAAGGGGGATTGTTTGTACTGTTTAGTAAATTGTACTGTAACTATTAAAATGTTACTTCAATTTTTCTTCGCAGACAGAGTTCACATTTTGTGTTCGGCCACTTGATTTATATTTTGTGTTAGGGCAATTTTATTTTTTTTGTTTTTATTTTTGGCTGTCTTCAGAAAATGAAGCCTGTATGGCAGTTTTATCCAAACTAAAACAATTTTTGCAGTAATGGTCTCAGTTACAAACCTTTATGCAGTCTGGATGATTTGGAGATTAATATAATCACATGCAAGTTCTAAACATAAGTTAAGAGCTTTAAACTCATTGGTGCCTGATATCCAAAATGCCCTAATTTCTAAACACAAGTATTTTCATCAATTTCAATTAAAGTAAGCCTAACTGTTAACCGTAACGGTTATCATGACAGTAATGTTATGGCAACCTATCTGTGGTGCAGTTCCTCCCTCCTCCTCTAGCCTTTTTTTTTAAAGGAGGATTATTCTATACTCATCTCTGTCAAAAGTGAGAAGTAAACATTTTCATTAGCTGTCTAAGCTAATTATTAGTGGTGTGAAAGTTGATTCTTGCTAAATGCCAGGGCTCCAGACTAACTTTTTACATTGGTTGCACTGGTGCGCCTAACTTTTTCATTTGGGTGCACCAGCACATAATTTAGGTGCACCCAAACTTTTTCACCGTGCCTTTTGGCGCTGCAATAATACATTTTAAGCGTTACCTTTTTTGTCAGTTCCCATACACATTGGTAATTTCTTAACACATTGTGTAAATGATTGTAAACAGGAATAAAGGTGCAGATAAATGTTTTTTCTTTATTTAAATCACAGTACAAACAATAAATTGCAATAACCTCAATTGTTTAAAAAATAAACTTAAAAAGTGCTGATGTTTAAAGTGCTTGACGAGCTCAAATAACTCAAACAAAAGTGTGCGCTGCTCCCGGAGGAGTACAGGGCGCGGTTTCACACATACACTCTAGTGATGCACGGATTGGCTCTGACGTCATCCGAATCACATCATCCACCCGCCACCCAACCGAACGAATTATTTTCTCCAATTTAGACCCCTACAACGGAGTATTAGGGCCACATTGAGGGAGAAAAATCAGAGATTTTGAGAATAAGGTCGTAATATCACGAGAATAAAGTCATAATTTAATGAGAATAATATAAAGTCATAATATTTCAAGAAAAAAAGTCATATTACGAGAATAGTCGTAATGTTACGAGAAAAAATCATTTCGTGAATAAAATCGTTAAATTTCGAGGAAAAAAACAATTTTTAGGAAAATAAATTACCAGCAACCAACAGAACGGGCGAGACAGTCTAATGGCAGCCTGAGCCTGCAATTTCCTCCAAGTCCATGTGGTTCTTTTTTCGGAATAGAAAAGTTTCTTGCACAATCTTTTCAAAGTCCTGATACTTATGATAATGTGGTGCTGATGTGCTAAAAGATTAAGTATCTCGTTATTTGTGAAACCTATACTAAAGTATAACTTCACAAGATGCTCCACGTTCCTCATTTTAACGCAGGCGGCAGGCTGCTCTTCTGATATTTCCCCACGTAGCCTAAAATGACGACGTTATTCTCGTAATATTACAACGTTATTCTCGTAATATTACAACGTTATTCTCGTAATATTACGACCTTATTCTCAAAATGTGGCCCTAATACCCGGTCACACTTTACCGTTATTTCTCATTATTTCGCAGCTGTTGCATATGACATACCCAGCACTTGACTCGTCATGGTTATTTTACTAAATCGCTCCCACACAGAACTTTTCTGCCCTTCCTTTTTTTTTTTTAAATTCTCCTTTTTTAATTTTCTCTTGGATCTTTTTTGCCTCCATTGCTGCTTAATTGGCGCAATGAGAGTCTAGTCTGCTAATTCGTGCCTGAGGAAAAATGGAGCTTAAAATATGTTCACATTTTAGAGAGTGTAATTAATATTTTCCTCATTAAAGTTACAATCTCGAAGATTTCAGTTTCGTTCTCTTTGGCGGTACCAATGGCGAGAAGCGGTAATTGCAGGTGTGTTTTTGGACCTCACTTCCCATAGATCCAACCGGATCCAAACAGTGTCGCCTGTGTGACGTCAATGAGTTGGCACCTGGGCCACGCCGACTATTACACTTACTATTTACTGAAAAATGGTTGTTATAAAAGTAACGTTATGTACATACTCATTCATTGTCTAACATTAGGCTAACTTAAGCTGTCTTTACACTGCCGAGCCGGGTTAAAATGCTGTAGCAGACCTGGGGTAGAATTAGTGATGATCAATTTCCACAAACGTTCTTTATCCACCTTTTGCTCGGTATGAACATCTTTACACTGCAGAGAAGAATTCGCAGGATTCGCTGTGGCTCGTGCAATTACGTATCTCGTGCATCATCATCGTGAATGATTGTTGTGTGATATTTTTGAAACAACTGCCTTGTTTCTGGTTTTGCTAGCTAAACTGTTTGAGAATAAAGCTGAGCTGGGTGTTAAATTAGCAATCAGAATAAGAAGAATAAAACAAAAACAAAGGAGATTTCATCAAAAAAGGGCATCAAGGCTGAAGGAACATATGAGGAAGCGTAATAAAATAATAACAACGCTAATCCATACTGCCGTATTCTTTTATTTAGTTTTCTCCGGCTTGACATCTTTACACAGAAATCAGACCCAGCTCTGCTCCACCTATACCCCGGCTTATATATTGATGAACTTGATGGCAATGTAAATAACGGTAACGTTAAGGCCAGTTAAGATCAATGATTCGCAACGAGACAAAACGGTTTTAGAATGTTGCAGAGAAAATTGCAGCGGTGTGAACTGGTTAGTTGCAGAGCCTCTGAAGCCGTTGCCTAGGGTCTCAAAAGACCCACCTTGTCAAATCGCCAAGTGCAGTTTTAGAACGTTTACAATCAGACGTCTTGGAATTTTGCAGGTTGCATCTAGTCTCGTTGCGAATCATTGATCTGAACTGGCCTTTAGTTAGCTACACTGCAACGTTGCAACAAGGTAGCATTGCATTCGAGAGACTGTTTGCGAGGTCGGTACCATTTTTTCTAATTGTTAGCTGACATTAGATTGTGTTAATTACATTAGCTAGCTAGCTAACGCAACGTTACCTGATATGAGAGATGGATACTGTGCGCAACGTTGTCTAAACTAATGTTGCCTTTATTGACATGGTCCGGTAGCTTGCGTTAGCTGTGCAAATAGCTATGTAATTTAGTAACGTTACATTGTCATCAAATGTAATACGAAATCTACATCAACAAATAATATGACCTCATGTTACACAAAAACTTATTAGGGTTCCATAACCCCCCCCACCTTTAACGGTAGCAGACACCGGAAAAAACAGTACGCCGCTCACACACAAATGAGTTGAAGAGCAAGCCTGTTGCGTTAGCTCCGCCTACCCTCTCTGGCGAACCAACCACTGATGGGTGATGGAAAATGCGTCACTATCTATGCACCGCTTGTGATTTTTTCCTGGGAATGTCGCCACAGACACCCAGTTCTTTAATCATAAATTATAATAATAATAATATAAATGAATATAATAATAGGCTCAATCACCACCACGGATTTAACTGCGATCCGCGCATCACTAATACACACATTCCTTTTTTTTTTTTCCCCACCCGCATTCAGCGAAGAAGAATATCTCGGTCAGAGCCAATCAGAGGCAGAGTAGGGGCGGGTCTTCACAGAATGCGGGTGGGAAAAAAATAACACTACACACACAAACACACAGAGACAGACCTGCTAAATGTCAGGCGCACCGGTGCAACCAATGAAAATGTTTAGTCGCACTTGACAGATTTTTGATCGCATGTGCGACCAAAATGGTCGCACTCTGGAGCCTTGAATGCTTGTTGGCATTAATTCAGATGTTTATAACTTTGCAGTCTTTCTGTCAATTTTACATATTTTAACTTTTAAATATTTAGTTACCTGGCACAGATATGGTTGCACAGCTGTCTTTGTAATTATGTTAGCCATCTCTCCTGTGCTGTACATACCGCGACTACGAGAGGGAGGGGGTTCGGGCAAGCCCACATAAGGAAATGGTTGTGTATGTCACCATGCCATATGAATCGGTTGTATGTCATTTTGGCATTTAAAAGAAAAAAAAAAACAAATACAAAAGTATAGTGTGTTGCTTGTACAATTAAGCAACTAAATACCAGAAAATCTTCTTAGGCCGTAGGAAATCTATTTGTATGGGAAACACTGGGTCATTGGCTCTAAACTGTCTTCCTGGCTCAGTTGTGAGCAGGTGTCCACCTGAACTTACACCCGGAACAGGCTGGTTCAGTCTTGCTCATACCAGCCTGGATTTGTTCTTGCTCATACCAGCCTGGATTTGGTTTAGACCTCACCTTTCCCCCCCAGCTGAGATGTACTGAATTCCAGAAGGTATAGCACAGCGTTTCACAAACCTGCCACCCACCCCCCACCTCCCCCAACCATACCCCTTCCCCTCAACCCAACATTTTCTCAAGTGGAACTCAGGCAGACCTCAATTTCCAAAAATATGGACCCCACACACACACACAGAGTGAAAGGGGTGGGTTTGGTGTAATGAGGAGAGAATCGGCAGGGTGGAGGGGTGTGATTTGAGGCATTGATTGCTGTGTGGCCTGGTGGCTTTACTGAGACCCTGTGTGTGTGCGTGCGCGTATGAGTGTATGTGCTCTGTGCTCTGCATTAACAGTAATGATAGTGGTTAACACTCCTGATTGCAGTGTTTACGTGTATGTCTTTTTAAAAATTTTAACTAAAGTAGCTGAATGCTGGAGGCACAGGTGTGTTTAATGCAATGTAATGGCTCCTGTTGTGATTAACTAATTTTATATTCATAATTATAATTTTTTATTTAGATTTAATAGGCTCTATGCATGTTGTGATGTCACAAAAGTGGAAAACAGGCTTGTTTACTTCTGGTTACTGGGTGGTCTATTCACAGAAACATGGCAGGAAAATGTCACATTTTTTAATCAGACATACTAATTCAAAAAATAGCTAAATGTATAAAATTAAAGAAAATGTATAATTTATTAATTCAGTTAATTAGGACAAATCTGAAAATGGCCTTTTCAAAACCTTTCAAGTTCCAAATAAAAGGGAGAACATAAATACTAGTCATTTCACACATCTTGCGATTCACTTGGACACATCGTCAGTGATGTAACGTGGGGTCATGGGGTGTTTCAGGTCTTTCAACAATCATACACACTCACCCAGGCAACCCAGCCAGGGTTGATCAGGCCCTAGCTTGTGTCCATGTGACATGTGTTGTCCATGGATCCCCCCTTGATCCACAGCCATCTTGACGCCCTCTCTGCCGCCTCAGTGGTCTTGATGGCTTTCCTGCTGTGCAGTCCTGTAATGCCAAGGAGGAGCTTGAGTGCCCTGTGGAGAGACAGACCTGCGAAGCCTCTGCAGCCCACCTCTATAGGAACACATTGTGCCCTCCATCCCTGCCTTCGGCACTCGCTAACCAGGCCCTCTTCCTCTCATAGACCTCCTCCATCCAGTTCCCAGGGAACAGTCAGCTCCAGCAGAACCACCTGTCTTGATATCTGAGACATCAGGACCATGTCTGGCCTGAGCGTGGTCACTGCGATGGTGTCTGGGAACTTGAGCTGCTTCCCCTGATCAACCTTCATCTGCTAGTCCCTTGCTGTGACAAGGAGTCCACCCCGCACTCTTGGCTGAGCCTGGGGCTTCTCCCTTGCCTTAACAAACACCATGGCCTGTTTTTCTGGGCGGTGTTGCTTGGCTTTGCTGATCCCAGTGCAGATGGTATCTGCTGTCACCTTCAGGACCTGGTCATGACGCCAGCGATAGCGCCCCTCTCCCAGGGCCTTCGGGCAACAGCTGAGGATGTGTTTGAGTGATCCTCTTCTCTGACACAGTGGGCATGCTGGTGTCTCAACCATACCCCAGCAGTAGAGGTTAGCTGGGCTGGGGAGAACGTCATAGACCGACTGGATCAGGAACTTGAGTGGCTCAGCCTTCCAAAACTCCACCCAAGAGATTTTCCGCTCTGTCACTTGCTCCCATCTGGTCCATGTGCCCTGCTGCCACATGCCCACCATCCCACTGGAGCTAACTTCCTCCACCCCTGCTCACACCTCCTCCTGGACCAAGTGATGCCTCTCTTTGCCTTGGACCTTGTCGTAGCGAGGTCTTGGGATGCTACCAAGCCTTGCATGCCCAGAGGCCATTGATCCTACCAGCACGCTATGCCGCAGCTGTGACTCCACATGTTCAACTGCCTCTCGCGCCCTCTCCACTTCCTCCCAGTCCTCACTTGAATGCCGGCTGTGGAGACTCTGGTGTCGGTGTAGTTTCTGTATTGCAGCACCTGTCTTGCACGGGTCACCATGAACTCCTTAGTCAGGCTGCTGAATGGGAGCCGTAGCTTGTTCTTATGTCCGTACAAGGCGGTGCTGCTCAGGCTTCGTGGCAGGCTCAACCATCTGCGAATTAGCTGACTTTCCTTTCGAAGCCCTCGACAGTCATCAGTGGGACCTCATAGTAGTGGTCGACCGATATGGGTTTTTCAATGGCCGATGCCGATATGTAGAGAGCAGGGCGGCCGATGGCCGATAGCCTATATAATACCGATATCATGTTGTTGGTTTTTTTTTTTTTGCATCTGATAAAATACACTAATAATAATAACAAATGAGACACAAAATTGCTGAAGTTAAATGAACATTTATTTAACATTAATGTTATTGTCTGCATTGTCTCTGCTTAAGTAGATTAATTAATTAATTCCATTATTCCATGCACATTACAATCTAATATACATGGTTATTTTAGCCAGTAACATGTTGTTTTAGATGGAATTTTTATTAATTAATGAAATAGAAAAAAACATTGGGTTATGCTGTAGATTTCAGAACGTCACTGGTATTTAAGGGAGAGCGGGGTTACAGTATGTCAGAAGCGACGTCATGTAACTGCATTATTCTATACATTAAACGCTAGCCAGTAACTGTTTTAGATTAGATTTGCTGTCATTTAGGATGGGAGAAACGTGTTAACATTTAGAAAAGACGATGGTGACTGAGGAAATTTAGGCAAACGTTTATAGCAGGGTGCATGAGAGTTATAGTACAGGGCTCTAAACTTTTTCACCACCTTCCCAAAACTGTCCCAAAGCATATTTTTGTATGTTTGTTTATGTTTGTTGACAGACTCGGTTACAAGCCCAATAGCCAATCTAAGCAATCAAACACATTAAAAAAATAACTTTGTTCACTCTCATTGCACAGCCTACTCATATCATCTACCAAGTGACTAGAGGTGACAACAGTGTTATAGAGCGTAGATTCTGTCCCGCGAATCCACTGCTATCTCTCATTAAACACTGTGCCAAGTTAGCTTGGTGTATTGAAGCACAGACAAACACACACACACGCAGAGGGAGAGAGACACGCACACAAGTGCAGAAATGTTATGTTAGCTAGAAGCCCATTCGTTCCCCAAAAAGTTGTTGGCAAGTTGATAACATTACCGTTAGATTTCGGACTCCTGTTAACGTAAGCCCACTAGTTGAATCAAGGCTCTAGCCCAATTAGCAGATGCAACCGACCGTAACTAACGTTGGGTATCTTATAACTATCAAAGCAATCGCTTACGATAGCAGATTGTTGACTTGAGATGAGAGGAGAGGTTCATCAATCCTGTCTTCATCCTCTGCCTCAGCTGGCTATTAGTGTTACTCTACTGCTAGCAAACTTTTCACTGGCATGATCATGTATATGCGCGAGCGCCATTGATGAAGAAAATAATGTTTATGTAACGTGCTTAACAACAGAAGACCACAGGCTCACCAACAATAAAAGGCTTCACCGTTACACTTGCTTACTGTCCCAAATGACAAATCTGATAAATTTTTTATGGCTCGTCGGGAGTAGGAGTGGGGGCTGGGGATGCCATACAATAGTTTTTCGAGCCCTGTAAGCTAGTTTAGCTCGTTGAAAGCTTGCTAACGTTACTGTTACAATTCCCAACTAAAGTTATGTGCATTTTCTCACTAAAAGACCGGAACCAATCTAATTATACAGACCGTAAACATTGTATATGTTATTAAGATTGGCCAGTTAAATATATTGAGCTTTGAAAGCTAGGAATTTAAGTCTTACCTTTTTCTCTCAGGTACATCCAGCATTGGCACGTTTCCCACTATTCCAAAGCATACGTCTGCCCATAGAATGGCGAAATTGACACAAGGGGGAGTGCTAACATCATTCCACAGCAGCCACACTGACAAGGCTGCCTGGAGATGTGTCTGCAGATATTTTTTGTTTTTCGGCCTTGTGAGCGCAGGCATCGGCCAATGCCGATTATCTCAAAATGCCAGATATCGGCCTGATTAATCGGTCGACTACTACCTCATAGACTTGCAAGGACTGCGTGCTGGTATATCCAGGCCTTGAACTTCCCTGGCAGCCCTGATTTGTCCACTGCCATCAGCCATGACTCCAACTCCTTGCTGGTTGTTTGGAGTGATGTAGTGTCCTTCAGGGTGCAGTCAAAGACCTTGCCTATGCTATTGACTGGCTTCTCGGTGACAGATGGGACCTGGATACTTCCTAGGGAGAAGCAGAGCTTGTATGTTATCTTCCCTCGCTTCGCAACCAGTGACTTGGACTTCACTGGCTTGAAGCACGTCCACGCCCAGGGGATGTGTTCCTTAAGGCCTTGAAGGATCCATCTGCAACCAGGCACTGATGTAGTTGTCACCGTCAGGTCTGTGAGGCCACGCTAGCGGGACTCACTTGTATAACAGAATGAGTGTGACCAGGCGGTACTGGTTGGTGGTGAACAGAGACAGCGTCACTCCAGAAGTCAGATGCCGAAGTACTGATTTATTTACAGTGCTTCCCAAAAATCACCAATTAAAACAAAAACAAAACATACATCTTAAGCAAGGTACTGTACATTCCCGGGAAACAATAAAAGGGCCTTAGTAACAGGTAGAATTAGTCATTAGTAATTAGCAGATAGCTTTAGCATGATAACATTACCCAGCCTCACAGCAAGCTGTTCACCCAACGAAAAGAAGAACCCCACTGAAAGAAACTGGCCCCATTATATATATTTCCCATAATTGGGCTAAACCATTCCCCAGGGTATTCCAATTTACATAGCTACAATGGAAAAAAGTAATACATGCAATAACAGTTACAAATTACACCAATTTGAGTCATTTTAACAATACTATGGTTATTCCTTTGAAGTTCATCCTTGGACATACATAATCAATCATATTAAATCAAAATGCGTCATGTCTCAAAATATCCACACCCTCCCTTTAAATTACCTCTTCCACTCAACTGATAAATAGCCACGTGAATGATGCGCACGCCCCCTTGTAACCCAGCCGACAGCTGAATGTGGAAGTGGAGGTGTTTGTGATTGAACTGTGAGTAAAATGAATGTTTGTACTGAAATATAGGAAGGCATATGACAGAAACACAGATGGAATATAAAATGAACCATGTAAAATAATGGGTACCGCATTATTTAAACAGTGGAGATGTTCGGTTGGAATAAACGGGAATGTGAGCAAATTATTTATGGGTATGACTGAACACTCTGCTATGCTAAACACAGTTAACACATGTGCGAGCTATTCACGCTCTTGGGGACTCATAGGCTCCCGAAAAGGAACGGGGGATCCTTTTCACAAGGTCATCCATGAAGGCTCTGATGGGGAGCTGTTGGACACCAGACTTGGTCAGGGGGCCTCTACACTCCACTTCTGACTTAACCAGCATGTTCATAGCTAAGGCAAACAGGATCGCTGAAATGGTACATCCAGTGATTATCCCCTTCTCCAACTGGTGCCATGCTGATGTTGTACTTCCAGAGATGACTCTCAGACTGAAGCAGTTGTAATAGTCCAGAATAAGGTGCCTGATCTTGCCTGGAACATGGTGCCGGACCCACGGTACTTCCATCAGCTTGTGTGATATGGAGCTATAAACATTGGCAAGGTCCAGCCACAGAACAGCCAGGTCTCCTCTACCTTCTTGTGCCTCCAATGAGCGGGGTGACAACCCCTGCGTGCTCAATGCATCCTGGCACATTTGGGACTCCACCCCTTCTGCACTGAGGTGATGATGTAGGAGTACTTCAGGAGGTACTCTGTCATGCATCGAGCAACGATACTAAAGAATATCTTGCTTTCAGTGCTGAGGAGTGAGAGTTCTGAACTGCTCGATGTTACTTTAGTTCTCCTCCTTTGAAATCCAGACACCTTCTGCAAATCTCCACTGCTGTGCTACCTTCCCCTTCCTCCAGATCACCCTGAGGATCCTGCATAGCTGGTGTAAGAGCCTGGGGCACCTCTTGTAGACCTTGTATGGCACTCTACTTGGGCCAGGGGCAGAGCTTGTTCTGGCAGCTATGAGAACTTCCTGAACTTCCTTCAGGGTAGGTTCCTTGATGTTGCACTCATAGGTGGGATCTGGTGGTGTTATCAAGGCTCTGCAGTTCGCTAGGTCCTACTCCCGAGCTCTGACACTGTAGGAGCTGTTGAAGTGCTGGTCAACCTCCTCTTTAGAGCACGTGAGGTGGCCGCTTTGTTTTTGCCCAAGCAATTGCCTGGTGAAGCCAAAAAGGTTTGCAATTAAGGCTGCACGCTTCCTGGCCCTCTCTCTGCCCCTTCTTCTGTGCCGCTCTGCTCTGCATGGAGTAATAAGTTTGCTCCTGATGATGTTCCAGAACTCTGCTAATGCGGCCCTGTCTTCCTCCCTCGTTCCTTGTACTGCTGCCTTAGAGATCTCAGTTCCTGCCTAAGCTGGCTGATCCTCATCTCCCATCAGTTTGGCCCACCAGGGTTTTTGGCTGCACGTTGCTCCTTAGTACCAAACCTTTCGGCTGCAATGCTGATGATGATTGATGCCTCAGACTTGAGCCATCGGTCTGCAAGGACCCCATCTACATCCTCATCAAACTCTCTCTCCTTGTTGGCTGTTGGCCACTTGACCCGATGATGTTCTGACTCTGCGCTTGGAGGTGGAGCCCGTGGAACTTGAAGGTTCCGGGCACTGTGGGGTGACTCCAGGCCTGTGTCTCACCAGGTATTGCTCCTGAGCGTTGCACCACTTGTTCTCCCCTTTAGCATCTCATCTTGGCCTGGTGGATCTTCAGGCCGCATGGGTTTTTGCAGACCTTTCCACATATACACTGCACTCATAGTCGATAATAGTAATCATTGCTGCATCCCGCAATGCACAACTGAAGGTTCAACTTCTTCAGTAGTTTTATTCTCCTTCCGAGAGATGAATAGCTTTAAAAAATTTGGATTTATGTGAGACGTGAAGATTACTAACGTAACAGAGCTACAATGAGAGGCAACATTGTAGCTTTTTTTACTAATCACCCGGCTTACTAAGTAGTAACCTAAATCATTACAGGGCTGCCAACTTTGAGAGAGGCTTTTCCCCATTCAAAATGGGATTGTTCTACTGGCGGAGTTTGGGAAGAAAGTTGCTCGCTTTACTTACAATAACTTCTCTCACATCAAGCCCATCTGTACAGCGGGATGACAGGTGTATGCAAACGCAAACTGCAAACACACAGAATTAAGTTCAAGAGCCAAGATTCCATTGACCTGTTGAACGAATTTCTAGCAAGCCACCTCAAACGCTAACATAGTTATTTCATATTTATTATTTATTCCAGAGGACTGAATGCTGTTACCTATTAAATTGCAAGTTTTGCAGAAATACACACATTAAACTGTATAAATGAACAAAAATCACATACAAATACATTTTGTCAACTTTCAGACTTGGGACATGAACATTACTTAGTCGCAATGATGAAATGCCTTTCTCACACCTTTTTCATACCTTTCATATACAAAGGCGGGGCACTTCTAAAATATGATCTCAGTAAAGTTACATTAATTGCTACCGGTGGTACACGCCTCTGGCAATGCGCTGGGCAACTTCCAACATATTTGCTGGCACAGAAAGAATAGCCCCCGGAGGATAACGGATACATGTTTTCTACATGACAAGGTAGGTTACAGAGTGCTACCAATAGTTTGCCTATTTTTATATACAGTAGCAAATGTTTATATTTTGCCTTCTAGCCCGCAGCCCTGATCGATAATAGGTGCTCTCATTCTTCTGGGGTATAGCCAATTAATGTTAAAACACATTTAGCTACCTTCGTAATCACACAGGTTTGACGACTCATAGAATTTAAAGCCCTTTTATAATTTACTTTTTGTTGTAAATCGGGTTAAACATCATTTTCAGTTAATTTGGGTGAGTGAAAACGGGTGTCTCTGCCATCTCCCTTCCCTTAACTTCACTAGCTTCAGCTTTGACCAGAAGTAAGCGAGGCTGTGTACCCAAATGTGTTGGTTGTTTGTGTGCATAGAGCATATTGTTTGAATGTGTAGGGGGTTGGGTAAAGGTCCAATGACACCCACCCCCCTCCCGGTTTGAGGTTCACAGTAATGACTATGTGGGCGGTGTGTTGTGAGAGTTGCATTGTGGGAGGTGCACTTAATGCCTGAGGCCTTGCTGATGGCACTCCACTGCCTATGCTCTTCCTGCTCCATCTGCGCAGAGAAAGCAGCCCAATGATGCCACAACTGTGCAGCCAAGCTAAATGCATACAACATAAATATTTTCACAAATTAAAAAATCAGGATCAAAGCATAGATTGCAGCAACTGATTTACTTTATTTAACTTGAATTTTTACCTGCATGTGACACAAATTTCTCGGGATGTATTTATCACCTAAGGTGAAAGAACTTTCCCATCTAGTGACTGACCTCTCCATGACCTCTGACCTGTTTGTCTCTGTCCTCTGTAGGGCATGAAGGGGAACGAGAACATGTACAGTGACTCCGACGAGGACCAGCACGATGCCTACCTGGAGAGGATGAAACAGGAGGGGAAGATCCGAGAAGAGGCTAACGACAGCGATGACTCTGAGGGAGAGAGCGGTGAGGGGCGGGGCTTCTGAATCTGGGCTCTGGGTGACCCCCCCAGGCGGTCCACCAATGAGTCCTAGGGGGGTGTGTGTGAAGTGGGGGGGGGGGGGGGGTTTCATCCCCTTTCTTTTCTATAAATTTGGTGCCCAATGTGGGACTGAGTATATCCAATTCCCGTCCTAACTTGGAAAATCCAATTGCTATTCATAGGCGCCACATTGAAGTACGAACCCTCGCTGCTGATTCGAGAAAATTGAGACCTATGCGTTTCTCCTTCAAAACATGTGGTGTTGCCAACATGTGATCTCATACAGTGGAGTTTGAGGAAGACATTTCATATGCAGCTATTAGCGTGCAGTCCACAGGTCCCTGACCAACTAGTGGAGGTCGCTAGAGAGCGATGAAATGAAGATACCTAATGCTAGGCTCGGACTACACAACCAAGAATATCTTTATAGTGCTATACAGCTCACTCTACCCAAAATATTATCCTGTACATTTTTGTACACTGCATTTTTGCAGTGGTAATAACATCACGTTCCAGACATGCTATGATGGTTTGGTGTGATGAATAGTCTCGGCTGCAGCCTGCAGAGGTCTCTGTATGAAGATGGCAAAGATGTGGGGTCCGCAGTTTACAGAGTGGTCATTTTTGGGGAACCCCCATGATAGGGTTTCAAAAAGTGGTGTAGCCTGCTGGTGTTCCTCGCGGGGGGGTTGGTGGGCAGACAGGACAGATCAAGTTCTCACAGAATACTGCTTGATTGTTTTTTTTTTACCCTGTCTCTCCCCTTCAGATGAGTCATTCAACCCAGAAGAGGAGGATGAGGATATCGCAGAGGAGTGAGTGAAAAACTTGTCCATCTCCTTTGGCCCTTCCCCTGTTCTTCTTTCCCCCATGTCCATTCCATTTTCAGTTCTCTTAACTTTCTTTGCAGACCGTTTCTTTACATGCGCACCCCCCCACACCCTGATATTACTGTCAGAGCTAAATGAATGGCCCTATTTTCTTTCTCCCTCTCCCTCCCTCTCCTCTCTGTCCTCCTTTCTCTTTTCCTCTCTATCCTGCTCTCTCTAGATTTATGAAAATATAATTGAAATATAATATAACTGAAATGTAATTACATTTTGGCCATTTCTTCAGAGGTTAAATATTAAGGTACACTAAACTACCCTTTAAAATAGCTGTTTTATGAGCTGTTTTACAAGGTGTTTTAAAGCATTAGAGCAATTAGAATATAAGAGGAGAGACTGGCTGTCAGATCAGACAGCACTCTACAGCTGTACACAGCCTCTATCCCTGTGTCTGCTTCGTACCAGGCTTTTAGTGCTATTCATCTTTAATTCTGTTAATCCAGGCGAGTAAAATAGGGATTAGACAGCCGTAACTACAATCCATAATTGCAAGAAATGGAGAGGACCTCCTGCAATCACTGAGTACTTGAGTAACTACTGAGTCTGACAGTGATTGGTGGTTATAATGTTGTTGCCAACATACTCTGATTGGGGGAACTTTGTTTTTACCAAGGTTGACATTGCAGCTGTCTTATCCCTGAATCAATTCAGGAAATGAATTTGGAAACAATTCAAACCGTTCTGTGAAGACTTCGCAATAATTTCTTTGTTTTCCTGAATTTATATTTAAATAGAACTGACCCTTAGCTCCAGACTACTCTGTGTAGTTGTTAACCCCAGAGACTCAAGCTCTGTTTCCTTGGTAACACTGAGCTCTGGGATCTGTCCCCACCCCTCACAGGTATGACAGCAATGCCTCGGCGAGCGACAGCAGTGCAGATGACAGCGATGATGGCGGCAAGAAGAAATCCGCCAAGAAACCCAGAATCACTGAACGCAAGGAAAAGAAACCGCGCAGGAAAGAAGTGAGAGTGAGCATGAGCGTGAGAGTGGGAGAGAGAACGCAGGTGCAAAGATGGAGTGAAGGAAAAGGAGAGAGGAAACTGACTAAAAACTAATGCTGACTCGGAGTTTAGTTGCCTCATGCATGTCTGCCCTCAACTTTAAGGGGACTGTACTATACACACCCTATGCTGGGGCTCTGCTATATACACACTAGGGGGGCTCTACTATATACACACTATACAGGGACTCTACTATACACATTATGCAGGGACTGTGCTACACACATACTGTAATGGGGCTCTACTATATACACACTATACAGGGACTACTATACACACTATACAGGTACTCTACTATACACATTATACAGGGACTGTGCTATACACACACACTACTGGGACCTCTAGTATAGTATACACACTATAGTGGGGCTGCACTATACACACTATGTAGAGGCTCTATTGTACACACATTGTAGAGGGGTGTAGATCGTGGGTGTGCAGAGAGATGCTGTTTTGGGGAGGGCCATAGATCCAGGGATACACTCATTTTTATGTCTCATAGAAGAAAGCGAAGGACGCTGGCGCCCCCAAGAGGCCAATGAGTGCCTACATGCTGTGGCTCAACTCCAGCCGTGAGCACATCAAGGCCGAGCACCCCGGAATCTCCGTCACTGAGATTTCCAAGAAGGCTGGCGAGATGTGGAAACAGCTAAGCAAGGATAAGAAAGAGGTGAGAAGTCATCTTGTGTTTTCCTTTCCTCTTCCATCCCATCATTCTTGATCTCCCTGCGTCTTTCTTTCTTTGAGTAAAAATACTTGAGGGAGAGCTTGATCACTGGTTTACAGGAGATATTTTCTTAGGGAGGTCTTGATAAGAACACACTTAAGCATCCAGTTGCATTGATTGCAATTTATATGTGTGTGGTAATTTAGGCTTTTTTTGTGTGTTAATGGTTTGTGCAGTAAAAGGGTTTTTCGAATTCTTGCCCATTTAGGGGGTGCCCTATTTAAAGCTTTATAACTCCAGGTACAAGCATCACTGAGACTTGAAAGATGGCTTAAATGAAGAAAAACATTTGTACCATTTACAATACTAACAGTTGGATTCGTTTATATTTATAATTTTGGTAGAAATAAAGTGCCACAAATGCAGTTATCTTGTTGAAAATGCAAAGATTAAGTTTTTTTAGTTTGGAATGAAATACTGAGAGATTTCATAGGTAAAACAGAAAAATGTCCTGCATCGTAAACTCCTTGCCACAAGTGTGAAAAATCTGAGGGTGATGGGTATGGGCTCAAATTAATGCCAAAAGTATTTTGTACTTGTAAGCAATGACTTATGCTTGCAACTCATGGTTCGTGTTTGTACTCTGCAAGTTGAACCTGTAAAAAAACGTTGTGTTTGTGGATGTAGATTTTCGTGAGGGGGGAGGGTCACGTCTGTAAATTAAAATCTACATGTGTTTTGTGATCTGAAGTGGTTTATTAACATTTGTGAACAGAAAAAGTATGAATGCAAAACAGTTTTTTACGTGCGACACTCCCTCTACATGCAACGCCCAGTTTACAAAAAGAAAGCTATAGACAGACTTTTGGCACTGTTTTTACGCTTCCGGTATGGAGAGCCAATCGTTCAAGGCATTTTCAACTATCCAGTCAGCGCTCTAGTAGAGACCAGGGTTGCCATGTTGGGCAATTTTCCCCCATTGAGTCTCCAAGAGTCGTTATTAAAGGGAATATTGCAGGTTGGAGAGCCCAGTGAGTCAATGTGTAGGAAAATGATGTAGATTTTCATAAAAAACTATACTTATATATACACTACCGTGTCTTCTGGAGTCGTTTTTGTGAGAGAATTTTACTTACCGCATCTTTAAAAAAAAAAAAAAAAAAAAAAAAAATTTAAAACGCCAAACCCGGAAGTGACGTAACAAAAGGGAGTGAAGTCAAGTTTTACAATAAGAAGAATGGGTATCATGTCATTCTACAGTCAATATCTGGGAATAAATATTGAATAAATATACAACCTTTCCATTGGTTTTACAAGTAGAGATGTCCCTTTTGAGACTGAGTGGTCATATATTGTCTTTGACAATCTGTTTGTGAAATATACATGCATTTGTGACGCCTGGGTACCTTGCAAAATAGCTGTGCGTAATACCACACGTGTTTACAGTGTTGTTTCCGTTTTTAGTACAGTCTGGCTTGATTGACAATTCATTTATTCAGTAGGTGAGAGTATTAGCTTTCTAACGATGTATAAAATGTCTAATTTTGCTTTTGGAACAGCGTTTTATAGGTCAGAGTAACCGAAAGTTTTCTCATCATCGCATTCACTTACACATTCACTGTGGTAGCAGACGCTGAACCTGACGAAAACGTTGTCAACGATATTTCGTAATTTCTTGGAAAATACTATTATTATTGAGGACTTCTGGCAGGGTTCGTACGGTCATGAAAAACCTGGAAAAGTAATTGAAATTGAAAATGCAATTTCCAGGCCCTGGAAAAGTTATGGAAAATAATATTTTTTGAAAAGTTTTGGAAAAGTAATGGAAATATAGCTACAGTTGCATCAAATACAATGGCTAATTAATCCAATCATAAAAATAGTATGTAAAGTAATAAAACGTAAATTGGCACGTAACCTTCGCGGTATTTTGGTGGTGTGAGAAGTTAATTCGGTCTGGCTCAGTCTGTTTACAGGCACGCCCAACAGGCACGCTTCTGCTAATGTAGCAGTTAGTAAACGTAGGCCCTACTGTGCCAACAATATGCCAGGGAAGTGTGCAGCTTCAATAATATATCAGGGCTCGAAATTAACTTTTTTTACTTGGTAGCACTGGTGCTACCAATTTCAAAAAGTTAGGATCACCCACCAAAATGTAATGAGCACCAACAATATATGCAATAGATTTTTTATTAATAAAAAATGACAATAACAGTACGGGTTACAAGTAACAGTTAAACTGTCACGCCTAAAATGTGTCGACTCATCAAGGAATTGCGTGTTATGCATTCAAACGACAAAGCGCTTCTCGTCACATTAATACCGCTAATTAAATCAACCGCCAGTAAACTGCATCGGAGAAATTAGCCGTTTCAACCGGGTCGCTACACAAAACGCTACGTTAATGTTTCAAAAAAAAAAAAATGCCGTAATTGTTCGCTTCAACTTTTCAGCTTTCGATAACGCTAATAAACTGAACATAAACTTTTGTCTTCAGGTAACAAGTAAACGCATTAGCTCTCTGTGTCGCGTGACAGTGGAGTGCTGCAAAAGGGAGTGATTGAAGGCTAATATTAACCTATTTAAAATCAGCATTAAAGGTAAGAATGTCAAGCTCACGATTGATTAGAAGGGTCGCCGTCAGCTCACAAGGCACATACTGAGTGCACTAACTAGCGAATGTACAGAGAAAGAGACGTTCGACTGAAAAAAGAAAAAAAAAAGGTTGCCCCAGAACAATTATTTGCACTCGCACAAATGCTCCCAATTATATTTCGAAGTCGCACAGATTAAATTTTGGGAGCATATGCGACCAAAATGGTCGCAATTTCGAGCCCTGTTTGAGACATTGACGAAAATGTTAAACTATTCAAATTAAAATATGAAAGAATGTATCTAAGTGTGTCTGTCTGGTGTTTATTTGTTTTAGAGAGGCACCATATGTTTCAGATGCAGACCTAATTTTACTTAGTGTTACAATAAATAATTTTAAATCGTCCCGCTGAGATAAAGTCATTTGTTTTGGTCATGGAAATTCAGTTAAAGGTTGTGGAGAAGTCATGGAAAAGTAATTGAAAATCATTGGTGAAAAAGTGTATGAACCCTGTTCTGGGCATAGCTAAGCCATATGTTTGCTGATAGACCTAGCTGAAAGTTTTTTGGAGCAAAAAGAAAAAACAAGCGAATAGAACACTATCATTGATATGTTCTCTGTCTCCATCTACTGAACACAGGTAAAATTTCATCATTGCTATGCAAGTGTTACTGTTCAAAATATTTCGGTTATATATCCTACGTTATTTTTGAAATGGAGTGTCTTTAAATAGGTTAGTGGTATTATATAATGTAGATATTTCACACTGTAATGTAAGCGTTAGTAGTTTAATAATTTTTACGAAATGTAGGCCTATATTTAACCTTGTCTGAAAATTACCATTTGAAAAGTTAATGCAGGATTTAATCATTTTTACAAGACATAAGGGCACAAATTCAGAGGAAATAGAGGGAGGGGAGAGAGATGCAGCAGTGAAGTCCCGTCTCTTCACCTGCACAAAACGCTGATTATGATTAAATCCTGCATAAATTCTACTAAATCTATGAAGCAAAAAGTAAGCAGTGTACCCTGTTGTCTCCAAATCTATCCAAAATGTAAAAATTGTGTATTGCTGTAAATCACAATATAATAATCTATTTTACTAGAAATCAACTGTTTTGACTCAAGAAACTCGCTTATGCATCATTTTCAATTGGGAATTACTATCTTGCCATCAGTACAGGGGTCTACGATATCTAGGGGTCCAGAAACACATCCGAAATCTCCACAAAAATGAATAAAAGGCTTTTTGTCCATTATAAAGCATATGAATGAGCCCCTTATGAAGGTTTAAGATGAAACATTAATATCAGATAAAAAAAAATAATGCAAAAACATTGTCACACAATGTGGTATAGTACCTAAATGTGTAATTAATTCTCGTATGTATTTCTGTACTCTACAGTATGTAATGTTTTCTTGTATGGGGATGAGACGACATGAAAACAATATTCAACAATCCACCATGTTTTGGCAATGTTCCAACTTTCACGTCATACTGTAACAAAACTACTAAGCTACCAACAAACGCTTACATTAGTGTGAAATACAACTAAGCACAAAATTATTCATACCCATGCCAAATTTTGAGTTATAGTGAATTTTTATTTGACAAATAAGTTTCTTCTGACTGGAAAAGACACAAGGTGGTGACAAAAAACGGTAAGACATTGCGTTAGAGATATTAATGAAAAATGTTACCTATTTCTGTTTTTTTACATTTTTACAAAGAATACCATGTCCAAAATTATTTATACCCTTTCTCAGTAATCAGTCAAACGGTTCTTATAATTGCCAACAAGCTTTTTGCACGTCTCCACTGGGATTTTGGACCACTCCTCTTTTGCGAAGATCTCCAGGTCCTTGAGGTTGGAAGGCTTCCTTGCCATCACTCTGGTCTTTAGTTCCCTCCACAGATTCTCGATGGGATTCAGGTCTGGACTCTGGCTGGGCCACTCCAAAACGTTGATATTGTTTTCTGTTAACCATTTCTTGACTTCTTTGGCTGTATGTTTCGGATCATTGTCTTGTTGGAAGATCCAGTGCTGCCCAAGGCCAAGTTGTTCTGCAGACTGCCTGATGTTTTCCTCCAGAATCTTAATGTAGTCCTCTTTTCACATGATACCATTTACTTGGCAAGTTTGCCTGGCCCATTGGCTGAAAAACACCCCCAACGCATTACATTCCCACCACCACGCTTGACCGTGGGGATGGTGTTCTGGGGGTTGTGAATGCTTCTCCTTTCTTTCACCTGATGAAAGCCACGTTCCTGTGTCCAAACAACTCCATTTTCGTCTCGTCAATTTTTCCAGTATATTAATGTGCGTCTGTAATGTAACGATTTTCTAGTGAATGTCTGTTTCCAGTGTATTAATGTCAGTTTGGGGGGGGGGGGTAACTGGGGTTTTCCTGTGTATTAATGTGTGTTTGTGGGGTAATTAGTGTAGTTTTGTGTCCCCTGGCAGGAGTGGGAGCAGAAGGCGGAAGAGGCAAAGAGGCATTATGAAGAAGCCATGAAGGAGTATAGAGAGAGTGGAGGCGGATCCTCGGCCTCTGCCAAAAAGTATGACCCTGCAAAGACATGGCAGGGCTCTGCCTCTGTTTAAGCACTTATACTGCACAATTAGTACTTTATCTGTTACAATCCTCAGCCTTTATTTTGTCAGTCAGTGTTTCATCAATCATTATTTCACCTGAGTGATGATTTGGTTGCAAGGTTGAGGCAGCACTGAGGTTGGGGAGGTTCTCCTAATTAATTTCATCCTTGTCCCTCCCTCGAACCCTTGTTTCAGAGAGACAAAGAAGAAAAGGGGAAAGAGTGATGAGAAGAAGAAGAAAGGAGGGGGACGTGGAGCAGAGCGGGAGAAGGAGAGGGAGAGGGCCGGGGGAAATGACAGCTTCAAGAGCCGCGAGTTCATCTCCGACTCTGAGAGCTCATCAGCCTCTGCTCGCGGCAACACCAGCAAAGCCAAGGTAACCCAGTTAACCGTCCCACCCATAAAGTTCATGTTAATATAGTGTGTATGTGTGTAGTGTATGCAAACAGTTTATTATGTTTCATTGGTTATCGGAGTCTTGTACTGATAATACTGTTATTTTAGTTGTGTGTCTGAATTGTGTATGAGGTATTGGCTTGATTTTCAGTTGTTTAATTAGAATTTGATGCCAATTGGAGTCTTGTCATCATAGGCTAAAAGGCATCACCATTAGTATGTATAGTCAGTGTTTCCCATAAAATGTATTTATTTCCACGGTCCCAAACAGATTTCTCCCCGCCCAAAAAGATTTTTCGGTACCTAGTTGCTTATTTGTACAAGCAACACACTATACTTTCGTATTTGTTATTTTTCTTTTAAATGTTGAAGTGACAAACAGCTGACTCTTGTTTTGCTGCATGAGCTGGCCATCCCCTCTTCCTGTTGTAGCTGGCGTATGTAGAGCAGAGCAGGGAGGACAGTCCCTGAATGCAAACATAATTAGGAAGACAATTGCGCGAACATACCTGTGCCAGATAACTAAATATTTTTAAGTTTTCCCAAATTTAGCTGTTGCTTTGCATGTGTCCTCTGTCAGAACCGAGACTGCAAAGTTATCAGCATTTGGATTAGTGTCTGCGTTCACCCAGCTGTTATAGTAACAAACAATTTACAGTTAGGCCTGCCTACTTTAATTGAAATTGATGAAAATCATAGTGTTTAGAAATGAGAGCATTTTGGATATCACCACCAATGACGTTAAAGACCTTAACTTATGTTTAGAATTTGTATGTGATTATATTATTCTTCAAATCATTCTGATAGCATAAAGATTTTTCTGAGACCATTACTGCAAAAATTGTTTTAGTTTGGGTTTATTTTACATTCTGTTCATTCTCTTTGTGGCCAGACTCGAAAAATTGACCCCCCCCCCCCCCCAAACACATTCACATCGACCACCACAAATAAATTCTCAACCTTTGGGAACAGCATGTCTATTGTGCAGTGTGTATACTACAGTCCCAGAATTGTAATGTGTATAGTACAGTTTGTAGAG
Organism: Anguilla anguilla; assembly: GCF_013347855.1. NCBI lineage: Eukaryota > Metazoa > Chordata > Actinopteri > Anguilliformes > Anguillidae > Anguilla > Anguilla anguilla. The sequence continues at coordinate 28,508,467 of NC_049207.1, forward strand.
TCCCAATATCGTCTGTGTGTTGTATAGTCATATATGTATGGTAGAGTCTCTGTGTAAAGTAGTGTGCATTGTAGATTCCCAGTATGTGTGTGTAGTAGTGTGTATAGTAGAGTTCCAGTATAGTTTGTTTGTAGTACAGTGTGTACTGTAGAGTCCCAGTGTAGTATGTGTATAGTAGTGTGTATAGTTCAATTCCAGTATAGTATACATGTGTTACGGATGTTAAACAGTTAATCGATCAACTGTTAATCGTGAATAAGAATGTTGATCGACTAATTTATTAAACTTTTAAATTCCAATAAGCCATTTCAATGAATAACCTCATACTGGAAATTAGATTTTACATAAGGGAGACATTTCTCTGTCATTAGACACAAATGCCCTCAACTGGTGGGAAGCTGACAAGTTCCTTTGACTGGTAGCATTAACTAAATGTCATTTCTCCATTCCTGGTAGTATTAACTAAACGTTATTTCTCCATTCCTGGAACATCAGTGCCTCTGAGCACGTCTCCTCAACAGTTAGTACCACCTACAGTAGCACACCAGACGTGTTTGTTTTGTTCTTCTGCTCTGTCATCAGATTCGTTGTTTCCATTTCTGGTTACTCGATTTGAAAAAGCCGCCATTCGCCATTTACCGCTGGAGGCTAGCTCTCAGAACTTGAACTGTTTTGTGGACAGTGATTACCTTGTTTGACTTTGCGTTTTAACTCATTTTGTTTGATTTCATGTAGCCCTTCAGGTTTGTTGTTGATTGGATTTTCTGCTTGACAATTCACTCATTCTCAACCTTGACTCTCGTTTTGCCCTCTGTTCGCCATATAGTGACTCTAGTTAGGTAGAGTGTTCTAAGCTGGACTACAAGTCCTTCCATCAACACTTATTTTTATTTACTTTGTTATGTTTCCTTTATTATTTTTGAAGGTGCTCTGGGTGGAATTTTGAATCTGCCTTGGAGGTACACTATTCGCACTCTTGGTCTCCAACTGCTGACTTATTGTCCCGAAGCTCAGTGTTGAAAGCTGCCCCATGCCCAGCAACCCTTTGAAGACTAGCCAGGTTTCAGTTTGTATAAAATGACTCTGACAGAGAGCTCTGTCACCAGCCGTGGCTACACTCATACGTAGCACATACTCTGTCCACAAACACTTTTCACCGCATTTAACCAGATAGCATGTCGCGTTCTGTGAGTGCACGCACAGGATTCGCAGCTAACTCTCCAACCCTCATACATACAAACGCAATCACGTAGTACCTTAAAATGGGGGGACCATGTACAAAAGGTGCTGTCATTTCTAAAAGGTTCATCCGATATGGATGAAAATACCCTCAAATTAAAGCAGACAGTCTGCACTTCAACCTCATTGTCATTGTATCCTTTCAAACTCAGTGCTAGAGTACAGAACCAAAATAACAATAAAATGTGTCATTTTTCAATCTGTCCAATGAATTATGGTGCTCACTAAGTTCTTGAACAGAACGGACAATTCCCAAGGGTTTTAGTATATGCGGTGTGCGTCAATACCGATGAAAGTAAAAACGTTATATGCATGTTATTGTCTGCATGGGAATATAGCTGATTGTACAAGGTTAATCTGTTGAACAGTCGTGGTTCCTTTTATTCCACACGGGAATTACCTTATGTTTACGTGCTTACCTTATGTTTACGTGCAATGAATTTTGATGTCGTTGAACTTTGCTTGATCCAAGGAATCCAACGCTAGCTCTTTTTTTTTTTTTTAATCGGGCATACGGCTCAAAACTTACATGCATGTAGTGGCGCTAGAGCGCTTGAGGTGGAGACATGAATCTTCGTGAAAAGAATCATGGGACTGTCCCTAATCAGCGTGCCAAATTTCAAAACTTTTTACCATACGGTTTTAGGGGCTGCCATAGACACCCTAGCCAGAAGAAAAAGATAATGATGCATAATAAGAAAAGGTAGAAACACAATGGGTGCCTACGCAGCTTCGCTGCTTGGCCCCCATTTACCTCAGAAATAAAAATGAAGTGGACACATATAGCCTAGCCTGTATGTATTCTATAAGATAAGTATGGAATCAGTGCCGGTTCTTCTGAGCAGTGTAAAGAGCAAATATCGGGTAAAAGGCGGTAAACAAACATCAGTTTTAATTGGTCTTTGTAAAAAAATTTCCCGGCTTTGATCTGGCATTCTTAACCGGTATAGCAGTGTAAAGACGGCTATGGAGGACAATGGGCTAATTGAGGACAGCGCTTCATGTGGTCACCAACAAAAACCCTGAGTGACCATTAACTCTTCCTTTTCACTTTTTACTCTGTCTTCCCAACATCCCTTTCTCCCTCCCTTTCCCTTTATCTCCCAATTCCCTAGGGTTCAGATGAAGAGGAGATTGCCAGCACATCCCCAAGCTCTGAGGAGTCAGGGTCAGACTGAATTTTTGTGGTTACCATCAAAGTAGTGATGCCACTGCACGCCCACCAATTGACGGGTGCATTGGGAACTGGAGAATCCTCGGTCATTCATTCGCACACAAACACACATACACAGGCTCTTTACATTGACCAACTCTACTTTCTGTAAATACCTTTTTGTTACTCAACGGAACAGACATCAATATTTTTTTCTCTCTAAGTTGCCAACAGTGTGTTTTTTTCCAGTATTCCTGTGAACATTGGTGTTTATTTTTTTGCGACCACCATTTTACCTCTCCATTCTAGATATGGTTATTTAAAATACCGGAGAATAGCATCCTAACCATTCACTGAATTGTTGTTGTGAATTTATCTGGGGTACAGACGTGTGGGCTATATTCCTACCACCTTGTGGGTTATGTTTGTATTGTGGGACTTGTAGTGTTCCCCACTGTCTGCTTTTCACTTACTTGAGAAATTATGGTAAACATAGAAATATAGTCCCCAGATCAGTCTCAATCTTGCTTTAAACCATTTTTTTTAACCTCGGAAAATAGAAGTGAAGCAAACTGTTGGCATAGCACTTTTGTTTCATTTTGTGCTCAGATCAAAATAATAAAATTGTCTTTTTGTAAGAATAAAAAAAAAAGATTTGTCTCTTCCTCACCCTCTTGTATCCATCTGTATTTGTTTCTTACACTAACTGAAAGTTACTCGAACACACTCAGCTTTCCTGGACCTGAACCCGCAAACCTGGGCTCCCATTCTGGGGACAGGTTAGGGCGAGGGTTAAGCAACTGGGCTTGTACGTCTGAGGCTGTTTGTACATCAGAGGCTGCACACAGCTGTTACACCCTCTCACAATGTTACCTAACCTGAATTAAATGCATAACAACTCATAAAAATAGAAAAGATTGGGGATTCAGTAAAGAAAATAAGTGATGCATTCTCTGCCTCTCCTCCATTTGTATGGCTTTGGAGAGGCCTGCTGTCTTGCAGATGGACTGTAGTTCCTTAATTATTTCCGGTCCCTCTGCGGATGTGCCGATGCACTTCTTACAGAGCGTACCACCCCTGCGTTAATGTGCTCTTACCACCGCACTGCCCCCGCTCTCCAGTAGCGGCGCCGAGTACCGTGGACAATGAGGATGATGTGTGTGATTGCAGCCTGTGGTTCTGCGCTAAGACAAATGGAGGTGCTGTGGGTTTTCTGACTAAAGTAGAGGGACAGAGTGTGGTTTTGGGTTTTGCTGTGCAGAAGGAGGAAAGTATGTGGTTGAGATCTCCCGGGACCCTAAACACAGGCCTAATGCACCTCGTATTTATCATAAACAAACATCATAAATGCCCCTGCGTCCCGGCTGTCCCGAGTAGAGTGGCTGCTGGGCAGGCCAGATTGGGGCTCCTTTACTTTAGCTGCAGTCAGGTGCTCTGGCAGGTGTTGCCATCCACAAACTGCATTAGCTCTGTTTTGTGATTTTTACATTCATGTATTAATGTAGTCGCACAGACTACCATGGCTCCCTGCACCCTTTAGCTGCCCTCTTCCTTTTTGGATTTCCATTTGGGATAATGTTGTAGGTATAGCTGTGTGTGGATAGGTTTGGCCATGCACGTGATTCTGAGGAAGAATTTTGGGGCCTCTGCTAATAGATGGCGCCATAAGAAAATAATTTTTTTTATGTGTATGAATCTTCAACTGTTTCACGCTGCATCTCTGAAAGCCCACACCAGTGTTTTGAATGACCAAAAGTTAGCTTAAAAAATGGCCACCATCAGCCAATGACTTGTAAAATTTGGGATCGGTCAGCCATTATGGGGCACCTTAGCAAATATGCAGGTTTTCAAAGAGCATATCTTTGGCTATTGTTAATGGAAAATCCTACAATTAAAACCAGTAGGTCCTACTCCTTCAGTTGAACAACTTTGCCTCAAGAAGCAAGATCGGCATTCTTTCTGAGCCACTGTCAGCTGAGCTGAGACCAGGCCCTGTTCTCTTAAGCCACGTTTCCACCCAAAGTACCCGGAACTACTTTTCAAGGAACTAAAAGGTTCCTTCAGCCCATAGTTGTCTGCGTTTCCACCGCGGTCTAAAGTCCCGCTACGATTAGGCAAATGTCTTCAGCCTAGGTGTATGTAAAATTTTTGCCTCAACTGTATGCGCTCATGGTGTTATGATAAACAGTAGGCAGGGTTCAAATTTTGTCATTGAAGGGCCTTGTTAATTGAAATTGGAAAAGCCCTATACAATTCTGTAAAACAAAACGCATTGATTCCACAGAAGGGAAGGTTCTTTCCTGAACAAAGCAGCTGCACTAATGCTCAATGTCTTATCAGCTGCTGAAAGGGGGAGGGGGGTTACATAAGCCACGTTTCCACCCAAAGTACCCAGAACATTTAGTCCCAGGACTAAACAAACGGGATATAACAGGCCAATATACAAATTGAAACTGTTTTATATATCCTCTCAAACACATTCGTTATGTTTTTATGCGAACATTCACTTTCATGTCTTGACATCTGAGGCGACAGAATGCATTCACATTCCGCAATAACTGGTAGCAGCATTTATAGCAGAAAACATGCACGTTGTAAACAATTGGCTGTTGAAATGAATTCGACTCATCGTCATTTCCATATAATCACAAAATGACAAGAATAAATAGAACAAAAACTGGGACTTGCATGAAAATTTCAATTAATATTGCAGTGGTACAGCCACCGTTTGCTTTCATCTTTTAAAGTTACTGCTAGCGGAGCAGCTAAATACTTGGTGTGCCCTCCAGATGCAAACCATGCACCATAAATTTTGAGTCCATATGTCTAGTCTTCCTGGACTTTTTGTGGAATTGAAGAATCGCTGAGTAAAATTATGGCAGTTTGAAAAAGCAAAAGGGACGATTACTAGAATTAACCTGTTATTTTACCGACAAAAGGTGCGGAAGGTTTGCTTTTACTGTATCCCCAATGTAAATTACGCAGAACTACCGCATACCTTACATAACTGTGTCAAGTGTTTTGAGTCAATTATAACGGGCTAACAAAGAAAATCCGGATGAAAATATTCAGCAACCGAATTAAATCGTTTGAATGTTTTGGTACGTAATATGCTGTCCCAGCACGAATGCTTAATATTTTATAAAACAGACTTAATGCTAAAGCAAGAAAAGAAGAGCACACGAAATATCCTCAATCTTAATTTCTCATCTGTAGACGTTGGCAGGCTATAACCAAAAGTAGGCTACTGCTCCGCATAACAAAGTTTGAATTCACGTTATTTTGAAAATAATAAATTGGTTTGCGGCTGCAGATTTTTTTAAATGGCGGTTGAAATAAAACGCTGCAAGTACTCGACCAATCAGAAATGTTCAGCGCTTGCGCCCCACCCCTAAAGTTCCTGTACTTCGAAAGTACTACCCCCAGAGCAGGGACTTTTTTGGGGGTAAAATAAAGTCCCCAGAACTTAATTTAGACCCTGGTTCCTGCGGTGGACACGCACTGAGTTCCTCAAAAGGTTCCTAGTTCCTGGGGAAAGTTCCTGTGGTGGAAACGCGGCTTTAATCTATATCCTGCACCTTTGGCCCTGTTCACACCTGGCATTAAAATGCGTCTTGGGTGATCCGATCACAAGTGGACAGCGCTAACTACAGGTGTGAACGCACCCAAGACGCATTGAGATCCGATCACTCAGACCACATTCGTAGGTGGTCTGGGTCACATATGGCCACATTCTTTTAGCAGTGTGAACACAAATGCGGCCTGTGCCACATTGAAGGACCGCCTAGTCAACTGACATCCTCTGCCTAAGCGGAAGTACGTACTCATTTGCGTGCCAGCAGCGTCATATTAAAGTATGAAACAACAAGAAGCCACACTGAATAAAAAATTATACCATGTCATTCTACAGTCAATATCTGGAACTAAATATTGAATAAATATACAACCTTACCATTGGTTTTACTCGTAGAGTTGTCGCTTTTGAGACTGAGCGGTCATATATTGTCTTGGACAATCCGGTTGTGAAATATACAGGCATTTGTTATGCCTGGGTACCTTCCAAAATAGCTGTGCGTAATGCCACACGTGTTGTTTATGGCGTTGTCGCCCTTTTTAGTACAGTCTGGCATGATTGACAATTCATTTATTCAGTAGGTGAGAGTATTAGCTTTCTAACGAAGTATAACATGTCTAACATATCTACTTTTGGAATAGCGTTTTATAGGTCAGTGTAACCGAAAATGTTCTTATCGCATTCACTTATGCATTCACTCTGTGGTACTAGCAGTAAAAGACGCTGCACCTAAAGAAACGTCGTCAAAGATTTTTTGTAATTTCTTGGAAAATACTATTATTATTATGGGCATAGCTAAGATATATGTTTGCTGATAGACCTATCTGATATCGTTTTCTGGAGCAAAACAAGCGGATAGAACTATAATTTAGGTTGGTTCTCAAATCGCGAAGCTGGCTTTGTCCACGACGTTTGAAAATTTTGAAAAGCGCATAGAGACATATTACGAGTGCGTCAAACATCTTGAGCGATTTGGTTTGCCTGGAACACGCCAAGGAATAGACCCAGTCTTTTTTTGTTTTGATTTTGCCCACGCGCTAAGGTCTTTGCAAACTTCTTCTTTTAATTTCTGGCAGACTAGGCACAGGTAGTGCATTGCTGCAATAGACTGTATAAAAATATACCGGTTAAAAGCATATATATACCGGTTGTTTTTAACCTCCCGCATTTGATCTTTGCAAACGTAAATGATGTACGTGTTTATTTGCATATTGACCGGGGAAATGAGATCCGATCACAACTGACATCCGTCTCAACTGAATCTGGACACAATCTGGATATATCCGGATACAAAGTACAGGTGTGAACAGGGCCCTAGAATCTGGGTCGTTCCATTTCAATAAAAAAAAAAAAAAACACTTTATTTACAGTGCTTTTAAAGAAATTAATAGGATCCCCTGGTATGCTCCAGCTATAGACCATTTTCAATTTTGAATTGTGACAAAGCTATTTGCAAAAGTACTCACTAGTATACTAGATAAATATATTTCCCATCTTGTGCATCCCAAACAGTCTGGTTTTGTCAAAGGTTGTGTGGCCTCAGACAATATCAGATGTCACATCATTGGCATTGCTCCAAATTACCCATGCTCTTGTGTCGTATTCTCATTAGATGCAGAGAAGGCTTTCGAATGGTTTGCGCACGCTATGAGAGTCATCCAGGAGCGTCAGAGTTTGTACTGACCACGTCTACTAGACAAGGCTGCCCTCGTTCTCCAGGGCTTTTGGCCTTTTTCCTTGAACCTCTTCCATAAGCAAACAGGCTAAATCAGTCAGTATCTCCAATCATGAATGAATGAATCTTAGCATTCTTATAGCACTTTGCCAGATGCTCAAAGTGCTTTACAGTGATGAGGGGGACCTCACTTCACCCAGCACCAATGTGTAGCACCCACCTCTGTGATGCCTGGCAGCCTTTTTGCACCAGAACACTCACCATATATTAGCTAAAGTGGAGAGGGAGAGAACAATTTCTAGCCAATAAAAAAAGGGGATGATTAGGTGGCTGGTTGAGAGAGCCATGTTTGGAATTTAGCCAGGACATTGGGGATCCCTCTACTCTCTACGATTGTCATGGGGTCTTTAATGACACAGGACCTCGGCTTAATGTCTCATCTGAAAGACGGCATCTCCTTACAGCACAGTATATCCCTCACTGTACTAGGGCATTGGGGTTTATTCTACCAGAGGAAGATTTCCCCCTGCTAGCCCACCTACACCTCTTCCAGCAGCAACTTAGCTTTTCCAGGTGGTCTCGCATCCAATTACTAACCAAGCCGACACTTGCTTAGCTTCAGCCATTTGGCAGAAGCAGGGTGCATGGTGATATGGCTGCTGGCATCATCAAAGACACATCAAATTTCACTATATGCTGATGATATCTTGCTGTATATCACAGATTTTTTCCAATTCATTGCCTCACCTTTTAACCCCTGCAAATTCCAATATGCCTCATCCTTGCCCATTTAGGGGGTACCTTATTTAAAGCTTTGTAACTCCAGTTGGGAGCATCACAGAGACTTGAGAAATGCCTTGAATGAAGCTGGACATTTGTACCATTTACAATACTAACTTAGGTTTCTTTATATTCATAATTTAGGAAGAAATAAAGTGCCAGAAATGCAATTATCTAGGCAAAAAAGCAAAAATGAATTTGCTATTTGAATGTGTCCCTTATGAAGGTTTAAGATGAAACATTGATATCAGATTTAAAAATAATGCAAAAACATTATCACACAATGTAGTACAGTACCTAAATGTGTAATGTTTTCCTGTATGGGGATAGGACGACATTAAAACAATCAATATTCAACCGCGTTTTGGCAATGCATCCGGTGCATGAAACAAACCCTACTCGGCTAACGACTTAGCTACCAACGAACGCTTACGTTACAGTGTGAAATATCCTCATTCTAAAATATCACTAACCTATTTAAAGACGCTCAGTTTCAAAAATTACATATATAACCGAAATATTTTGAGCAGTAGCACTTACATATGGACAATGAAATCTTATCTGTGTTCAGTAGAGAGACGGGGACAGAAAAATCAATGCTGACTTTCTCCTCTTCTGACAGTCCAGAAAACAGTATATCAGCTAGGTCTATCAGCAGCGTTCAGAAGTTTTAAAGAATAATCATATTTTCCATGAAATGAGGAAACTCATCGATAAAGTTTCCCCAGGTGCAGTGTCTTTTACTGCTACCAGAGTGAATGTGTAAGGAGGCGATGATGAGAGCAAACTTTAGATTAGCTATAAAACTCTAAAACTCTATTCCAAAAGTAAAATTAGACATGTTATACATCGTTAGAAAGCTTGTTCTGTCACCAATTGGATATATTAATTGTCAATCAAGCCAGATTGTACTACAAAGGGTGACAACACCGTAAACAATACGTGTGGTATTACGCACAGAAAGGGTACCCAGGTGTCACAACGGATTGTCCAAGACAATATATGACCACTCAGTTTCGAAATTGACATCTCTGCATTGAAGTAATGGTAAGGTTGTATATTTATTTCAAATTTAGTCCCAGATATTGACAGTAAAATGACATGGTATAATTTTAGAAAAAATTGATTGTTTCGTTATTCAGTGAGCTACGTTTTCACTGCCAAATTGGCATATCTTAGGGATATTGTTGGGTTTATCTTGTTGCTATGATGGAACACAAATTTTTAGTGGTGAAAGAATATTTTTATAAATACACTGGACAATAGTGTCTGTCGTGGTTGGGGGGTGTAGTTGCAGATGAGACTGCAGGGAGGGGGTGCTTGGTAAATGGACGACCAGCGTGACAATCGTGACTCTACAATTCAGTTTATTGTCATTATACCATTCCAGTATAACAAAAAGTCTTGTTTGCCAGTCTCTCTGGGGCAATGTAAAAGTTATATATAAAGAGTTCAAGTTGTCATTGGTAGCATAAGTCATGGGTAGTATTACATAGTCATCATCGAAAGTATTGCACAGTGCCATTAATAATTCCCATTATTGCACAACCCGTGTCCATCGTTAGGCTTAGTAATCAGTGGGTGGGGGTGGGGGTCACTAGCTTTACAGCTTTTGGAAAAAAACTTCTTCAGTCTGCTGGTCCGTGACTGTATGGTCCGGTATCTCCTACCAGATGGCAGGGGGTCAAACAGGTGGTGGCTGGGGTGTGATGGGTCCCTGGTGATGCAAGGGGTCTCCTCAGACATCTCTTGTCAAAGATGTCCTGTATGGATGGTAGTGCAGTTCCTGTGATACGCTGGGCTGTTTTTATCACTCGCTGGAGAGCCTTGCGGTCAGCCACAGTGGAGCTGCCATGCCAGACTGTGATGCAGCTGGTCAGTATGCTCTCCACTGTGCATCTGTAAAAGTTAGTGAGGATCTGAGGGTGCATTGGTGAGCCTTTTTGATGAGAGAGGAGATGTGGAGGGACCATGATAAGTCTTGGGTTATGTGGACTCCCAAGAATTTAACACTCTCGACTCTCTCAACAGCAGATCCATAAATGTAGATAGGCGTGTGGTTTGTGTTGTATCTCCTAAAATCCACAATCAACTTCTTTGTTTTTTTGATGTTGAGGCAGAGGTTGTTCTTGGTACACCAGCCTGCTAGGAGCTCCACCTCCTTCCTGTATGCTGCCTTATTGTTGTTATGGATCAAACCCACCACTGTAGTGTCGTCTGCAAATTTAATGATGGAGTTTGTGTTATGCCTGGCGACACAGTCGTGGGTAAACGGGCTGAGGACACAGCTCTGCGGAGCGCCTGTGTTCAGGATGAGTGTAGTGGAGGTGTGGTCTCCCATCCTTACAGACTGAGGTCTGCCAGTGAGGAAATCCAGGATCCAGTTGCATGTGGAGTTGAGAAACTCCATATTCGGTATAGTCCAAAATCATCTACTAATAAAGCCCAAACAGAGTTTGTGTTTTTTAACTCATAGTTTGGTTGCAGGAGCACTGAAAGTATGGGTTGAAAAATCTCAGGATGCCAGCGTCATGACCACTCGGGGGTTTATGCCAACAAGGTAAAGTAAATCAATTAATTTTGTTTGATTTCTGGTTATTGGGATGGGAGGTATGCCTTCCCGCGAAGTTATTCCTTGGCGGGGTGGCATGCCCCATACCCATACACTGAGAGTTTGGCACATTTCATGGTTCCCTACAGAAATAACCACATTGTCTCAGCCCTTAAAAACATTCATTTGTGTTAGTAAGGACTGTGAATCAAAGAGCCCCCCCCCCCCAGTCTCCGTCTGCCCCCCTAATCACAGCAGTCTAGATCTGGGACTGGCTACAATGTATGTGCGTTTGCATGCATGTGTAAGCATACCTCTCATAACCTACATTTATATGCATTACTGTTCACATTTACTCACAACAAACACAGTACAAAAAGAAATATCTGTAGAAAAACATGTATTCAACGTACAAAAATGCCAAGTTACTCACACATTGTAAATCATTAACACTTGCAAAATCTAGGCCTTCCATTAAAAGTACTGATATCAAAATTAGGCCAAGTTCCAAGAAACAATATTGGCTATCTTAGCTCACACAAATTAAACATGCCATATTCCAAAGCAATGCTGCTACTCAATTTCCTAAATTATTTAAACTATCTTGACCCTGTGTTTTTAAGTCTTACCATCTCAATGTGCAAATCCAGACCAGATTAAAAAGGCTAGTGTCCAAAGTTTATAACACTGTTCTCTCACAATATCAAGCCTCTTACTATAATGAATTAATGGGAATGTGACTTTCAGGGCTGTGTCTGAATGGGATTGGAGTCAAATCTGGAATGATATATTTTCATCTTTCAAGAATCTTGCACACCAAGCCATTCATTTCAAATTTTCTCGTAGAACATATTTCATACCTGACCACAGACAAACTAATCTGCAATGATATATGTGATAAGCGAGCGCTTCTGCTGTAGGAAATGCCCCTCATATGTTTTGGTTCTGTGATACTGTGAAACATGAATGGACATTTGTGGCTGAGCTGTTGAGGGAATTTCTCTCTAAATCTTTACCTTTCTGTCCAACTATGTTATTGTTTGATTTCAATCCCAATGTAGCTTTCACTTATCAAGAAAAAATTATTTTACTGGCAGTCTCAACAGCCACTAATTATTCAAAGATGTTTGAGATATAACTTATATACTATATATAACTTCTTTAAATCATTTTGTTGTTCCTTACAGCACTCTAAAGAAAAAGAAGGAACAGCAGTAACCATTTTGTTTGTCCACCATGTTGAGTTTTTTGAAAAACCTTTTTGTGAACTAGTCTGCAGCTGTTAAATGTTAACTTTTAAAAATAATATGGCCATGACATGGTCAATCTGTTGTTCTGGACATGGCCTTGTTTTACTAAAACAGCTATTGCTCGTGAACGCCATTGCACCTGTTTGCCAGTATAAGAACCAAACCAACAGTTGAAAAGTTATAGACATTTAAAGTTTGGAAGAAACCATATTGGCAGCCGTTTTGTTTTTCTGCCATTTAGAATGTTTGATTAAACCAACTTTTGTGAACTAGTCTTTAGCTATTTAGTTGCACATCATGAAATTAGGTTTTAATGAATCTGTGGAGTCTGAAATTGAATAATTATCAAAAAATGTTGAACTTTCAAAACAATATGGCCACCAAATGCAACTCAACGGTTGTGGGTGCGGCCATTTTTACTAAAACAGCTGTAACGTGAATGCTCTGTCCGATCATGACACTTGGCATGCATATGCAGTGATTGATACTGAGGTAGCAGGCAATATAATGTCAAATTTTGGGACAGATGTAAAAATAATTTAACCACTCATACAATGGGTGTCCTTACATCTTAAAAATATCTAATTGTTGCATGCTGCTTGGGCCACATTAATTAATGCTTGCAGTTAGATACAGACGGGTGACAAATTGTGCTGTGATACACAATTAAGCAATTAACATTCTATCATGCCCTGTGGCATGTATAAAAATGCTGAGCAGGCCCAGTTGACCTCGATTTTGGATCAAGATGGCAAGAAGAAAAGATCTAAAGCCGCGTTTCCACCAAAATTACCCGGAACTTTTAGTCCCAGGAACTACTTTACCAGGAACTAAAAGGTTCCTTCAGCCCATGGTTGTCTGCTTTTCCACCGCGGTCTAAAGTCCCGCGAAGATTAGGCAAATTAGCCCACTGACGTATGAAAAAGCGACGTTGTCGTCGGTCCATCTGTCATATGATTTCTTCTGTAACCCCATACTACCACCGAAGTAGCCTACATTATTTTCTAATAACCGGGACAGCCCGGAGGGGTTTATTCCACTTATATACAACGGGTTACCAACAATGACTATATATGGTTACTTTTGTATTTATTGATTTTCATATATCCTCTCAAACACATTCATTATGTTTTTATGCGAACATTCGCTTTCATGTCTTGACATCCGAAGCGACAGAATGCATTCACATTTATATGTATAACTGGCAACAACAGCAGAAAACATGCACACGTTGTAAACAATTTGCTGTTTGATTACTTTCTCGTCGTCAATTCCATATAGGCTAATCGCAAAATGACAAGAATAGAACGAAAACTCAGACTTGCGTGAAAATTTAAATTAGTAGTGGTACAGCCACCGTTTGCTTTCCTTCGAAGTTACTGCTAGCCGAGCAGCGAAGTGTGCCCTCCAGATGCGAACCATGCACCATAAATTAGCCCATAGTCTTCCTGGTCTTTTCGTGGAATTGAAAAATGGCAGTAAAATTGAGTAAAATTACGGCAGTCTGAAAAAGCTAAAGGGACGATTACTAGAATTAACCTGTTATTTTACCCTGACAAAAAGTGCGGAAGGTGATTTCCAGTTTGCTTGTACTGTATCACCAATGTTAATTACGCAGAACTACCGCATACCTCACATAACTGTATCAAACGTTTTGAGTCAATTACAACGGGCTAACAAAAGCCGCGTTTCCACCAAAATTACCCGGAACTTTCAGTCCCAGGAACTACTTTACCAGGAACTAAAAGGTTCCTTCAGCCAATGGTTGTCTGCGTTTCCACCGGGGTCTAAAGTACCGCGAAGATTAGGCAAATTAGCCCACTGACGTTGTCGTCGGTCCATCTGTCATGATATCTTCTGTAACCCCATACTACCACCGAAGTAGCCTACATTATTTTCTAATAACCGGGACAGCCCGGAGGGGTTTATTCCACTTATATACAACGGGTTACCAACAATGACTATATATGGTTACTTTTGTATTTATTGATTTTCATATATCCTCTCAAACACATTCATTAACAGCAGAAAACATGCACACGTTGTAAACAATTTGCTGTTTTATTACTTTCTCGTCGTCAATTCCATATAGGCTAATCGCAAAATGACAAGAATACAACGAAAACTCGGACTTGCGTGAAAATGTAAATTAGTAGTGGTACAGCCACCGTTTGCTTTCCTTCGAAGTTACTGCTAGCCGAGCAGCGAAGTGTGCCCTCCAAATGCGAACCATGCACAATAAATGAGTCCATAGTCTTCCTGGTCTTTTCGTGGAATTGAAAAATGGCAGTAAAATTGAGTAAAATTACGGCAGTCTGAAAAAGCTAAAGGGAAGATTACTAGAATTAACCTGTTATTTTACCCGGATAAAAAGTGCGGAAGGTGATTTCCAGTTTGCTTGTACTGTATCACCAATGTTAATTATGCAGAACTACCGCATACCTCACATAACTGTATCAAACGTTTTGAGTCAATTACAACGGGCTAACAAAGAAAATCCGGAAGAAAATATTCAGCAACCGAATTAATCCGTTTGAATGTTTTGGTAGCCTACGTAATATGCTGTCCCAGCACGAATGTTTAGCATTTTATAAAACGAATACTAAAGCAAGAAAAGAACAGAAGAGCACACGTTATAATTCCAAGACGTTGACAGGCTATAACCAAAAGTAGGCTACTGCGCCGCATAACATACAAGTTTGATTTGAAGTTATTATGAAAATTAATTGGTTTGCCGCTGCATATTTTCAAACATGGCGGGTAATGGCGGAAAATAAATACAACACAAATGCTACGAGTACTCGACCAATCAGAAATGTTCAGCGCTGCAAGCTCCACCCAAAAGGTTCCTGTACTTTCGGAAAGTACTACCCCCCGAGCAGGAACGTTTTGGGGGGTAAAACAAAGCCCCCAGAACTACATTTAGACCCTAGTTCCTGCGGTGGAAACGCACTGAGTTCCTCAAAAGGTTCCTAGTTCCGGGGTATAGTTCCTGCGGTGGAAACGCGGCTAATGAAAATCCGGAAGAAAATATTCAGCAACCGAATTAATCCGTTTGAATGTTTTGGTAGCCTACGTAATATGCTGTCCCAGCACGAATGCTTAGCATTTTATAAAACGAATACTAAAGCAAGAAAAGAACAGAAGAGCACACATTATAATTCCAAGACGTTGGCAGGCTATAACCAAAACTAGGCTACTGCGCCGCATAACATACAAGTTTGATTTTCATATTTTCAAACATGGCGGGTAATGGCGGAAAATAAATACAAAAAAATGCTGCGAGTACTCGACCAATCAGAAATGTTCAGCGCTGCAAGCTCCACCCAAAAGGTTCCTGTACTTTCGGAAAGTACTACCCCCGAGCAGGAACCTTTTTGGGGGTAAAATAAAGCCCCGGGAACTAAATTTAGACCCTAGTTCCTGCGGTGGAAACGCACTGAGTTTCTCAAAAGGTTCCTAGTTCCGGGGTAAAGTTCCTGCGGTGGAAACGCGGCTTAAGTGACTTTGATAGAGGGTTCATTACTGGGGCATGGATGGCAGGAGCTTCAGTCACAAAAGCCGCGTTTCCACCGCAGGAACTATACCCCGGAACTAGGAACCTTTTGAGGAACTCAGTGCGTTTCCACCGCAGGAACTAGGGTCTAAATTTAGTTCTGGGGGCTTTGTTTTACCCCCCAAAACGTTCCTGCTCGGGGGGTAGTACTTTCCGAAAGTACAGGAACCTTTTGGGTGGAGCTTGCAGCGCTGAACATTTCTGATTGGTCGAGTACTCGTAGCATTTGTGTTGTATTTATTTTCCGCCATTACCCGCCATGTTTGAAAATATGCAGCGGCAAACCAATTTATTTTCATAATAACTTCAAATCAAACTTGTATGTTATGCGGCGCAGTAGCCTACTTTTGGTTATAGCCTGCCAACGTCTTGGAATTATAACGTGTGCTCTTCTGTTCTTTTCTTGCTTTAGTATTCGTTTTATAAAATGCTAAGCATTCGTGCTGGGACAGCATATTACGTAGGCTACCAAAACATTCAAACGGATTAATTCGGTTGCTGAATATTTTCTTCCGGATTTTCTTTGTTAGCCCGTTGTTGACTCAAAACGTTTGATACAGTTATGTGAGGTATGCGGTAGTTCTGCATAATTAACATTGGTGATACAGTACAAGCAAACTGGAAATCACCTTCCGCACTTTTTATCCGGGTAAAATAACAGGTTAATTCTAGTAATCTTCCCTTTAGCTTTTTCAGACTGCCGTAATTTTACTCAATTTTACTGCCATTTTTCAATTCCACGAAAAGACCAGGAAGACTATGGACTCATTTATGGTGCATGGTTCGCATCTGGAGGGCACACTTCGCTGCTCGGCTAGCAGTAACTTCGAAGGAAAGCAAACGGTGGCTGTACCACTACTAATTTACATTTTCACGCAAGTCCGAGTTTTCGTTCTATTCTTGTCATTTTGCGATTAGGCTGATATGGAATTGACGACGAGAAAGTAATAAAACAGCAAATTGTTTACAACGTGTGCATGTTTTCTGCTGTTAATGAATGTGTTTGAGAGGATATATGAAAATCAATAAATACAAAAGTAACCATATATAGTCATTGTTGGTAACCCGTTGTATATAAGTGGAATAAACCCCTCCGGGCTGTCCCGGTTATTAGAAAATAATGTAGGCTACTTCGGTGGTAGTGTGGGGTTACAGAAGAAATCATATGACAGATGGACCGACGACAACGTCAGTGAGCTAATTTGCCTAATCTTCGCGGTACTTTAGACCCCGGTGGAAACGCAGACAACCATTGGCTGAAGGAACCTTTTAGTTCCTGGTAAAGTAGTTCCTGGGACAAAGTTCCGGGTAATTTTGGTGGAAACGCGGCTAAAGACTGCTCAAGTGGCTAGTGTTTCAATAGGAACAGTAACTAATGTGACATTTGCATTTACAGTTGAGGCCAAAAAGTTTACATACACCTAGACATTCAAACTCAATTTTTCATAACTCAACACAATTCATGTTACCATACATTTCCTGCGTTAAGTCCATTATGGTATCTACTTTATTTCCGTAAGAGGTCATTTCAAAATAGCAGCTAAGAGACAGATTTATTTCAGCTTTTATGTACTATATCAGATTTTCAGTGGGTCAAAAGTTTACATACACTTTGTTAGTATTTGGTGGCATTGCCTTTTAATTGCTTAACAAGAACCAAATGCTTGGGGTAGCCTTCCACAAGCTTCTCACAATACTTTCCTGGAATTTTTGCCCATTCCTCCTGACAGAACTGGTGTGACTCAGTCAGGTTTGTGGACCTCCTTTTCGAGGTATGCTTAGGATCATTGTCCTGCTGGAAGACCCAGTTGCAACCACGTTTTAAATTTCTAGCTGATGTCTTGCAGTGTTGCTTCAGTATTTATAGATAATTCTCCTTCCTCATGATTCCATCTATTTTCTGAAGTGCACCAGTCCCTTTTCCAGCAAAACACCCCCACGACATAATGCTGCCACCCCCATGCTTCCCTGTTGGGATGGTGTTCTTCGGATTAAAAGCCTCACCCTTTTTCATCCATACATAGCACTAATCATTATGGCCAAAAAGTTCGATTTTTGTTTCATCTGACCAGAGAACCCTCCTCCAAAAGCTTAGGTCTTCATCCTGGTGATCACCTGCAAACTTCATTCATTTTATGCCGGTCTTGGAGTAGGGGCTTCTTCCTTGCACGACAGCCTTTCAGGCCATGGCGATGTAGGGTTCTCTTAATGGTGGATGTAGATACTTTGGTACCTGATGTCTCCAACTCTTTCACCAGTTGCTTTGTTCTTGTCTTGGGGTTCAGTTGAACCTTTCGTCCCTGGGAGTTCACTTTTGCCTGCTGCCTGAATGATGCAGTGTCTGTGTGGTCCCAAGATTTTTATATTTGCATACAGTTGTTTGTACAGATTCTCATGGTGCCTTCATTTGTTTGGAAATTGCTCCTAAGGAGGAACCGGACTTGTGGAGGTCCACAATTTTTGGCTGAGTTGCTTAGATTTTCCCATGGTATCAAGGGCAAAAAGGCAGTGGCTCTAAAAGTAGACCCTTAAATACAGCCACAGGTGCCAATCAACTCCTAATTATGACAATTGACTTATCAGAAGCTTCTAAAAAGTAATTATATCAATTTCTGGAATCTTCCAGACTGTTTAAAGAGACAGTATACTTAGTGTACGTAAAATTTTGACCCACTTGAATTCTGATATAGTGAATTAAAGCTGAAATAAATCTGTCTGTAATCGATTGTTTTAAAATTACCTCTGATGTCAACAAAGTAGATGCCCTAATTGACTGGCCAAAATAAATGTATGGTAACATGAAATGTGTGGAGTTGTGAAAAACTGAGTTCGAATACCTTTAGCCTTGGTGTATGTAAACTTTTGGCCACAATTGTAGATCTATGAGAAAGACATTAAGGTAAATATCAGTAAATAAGGTCATAAAATTGAGGTTGAAAGTGCACATTCGATGACCATGATGCTCATACATTTCTGTGATATGTAAGGAAAAGCAGAGGAGCAACTCTTCCACAGGTGCCTGAGAATGTCAATGCAGGATGTGATCAGCAGGAACAGTCCACTGCGTAGAGATGGATATTATTGTTGGGTAGCAGTGCATAATACCCTCATTGCAAAGACGAATGCACATTTGAGAGTTCGTGGTGCAAAAACTATAGGAAATGGTCTAAAGAGATGTGGTGAAAAAAAAGTGATATGATCAGATGAGCCATCCTTCACCATATTCTCAAAAAGTGGGCGAGTGCATGCGTGGCGTACACCAAGAGAACGGTATAGGTCTGAATCCTTAACCCCTGCAGTGAGGGGGTCCCTGACTCTGTTATGTAGTGGGGGCATTTTCCAGGCATGGTTTGGGTCCACTTGTCCCCTTAGAGGAAAGGGTCACTGCAAATCAATACAAAGTCATTTTGAGTCATCACCTTTATACTATAGTGAAAAATTTCTATCCTGATGGGAGTGGTGTCTACCAGGATGACAATGCCCTCATCCACAGGGCACGAAGGGTCACTGAATAGTTTGATGAGTGTGAAAATGATGTGAATCATACGCCATGGCCTTCGCAGCCACCAGATCTCAAACCAATTGAACACGTATGGGAGATTTTGGACCGACATGTTAGGCAGCGTTCTCCACCACCATCATCAAAACACCAAATAAGTAATATCTTTTGGAAGAATGATATTCATCCATCTTTCCAGTAGAGTTCCAGAGATTTGTAGAATGTATGTGAAGGCGCATTGAAACTATTTTGGCGGCTCGCGGCCGCCCAACACCTTACTAAGACACTTTATGTCTGTTTTTTCCTTTAATTTGTCACCTGTCAGTATATATTTAAAAAAAACCTATTTTAAAAAGACAGGACAAAAGTGACATCACATCTTGTGACTACTTGAGTCCAGCAAGCAGTCAGTCAGTTGTCCCCAGCACATTAATCAGTGCTCTTCACTGCACCAAGATCTGCCCTGAGCATCATATTATGCTTTTATATTTGCTTAGTAGACGCTCTTTCTCGGAACAGCATGACCTTTACATGTTGTCCATTTGCACAGCTGGCTATTAACTAAAGAAATTCAGCAGGCTAATGGTAGTGCCTCCCCTGGGCTTTTAACCGGCGCGCCCTCTGGTCTGCAACACTACTACTACTGCAACTACTGTCATGCTCAATTTGGCTGAGCTAAAATGCTCCATGGTTGCCATCTGGTGTATCTGCTATTGTAAACTCTCATCCATCTCTGTCTCTTTCTCTGTTTTACTTTCTTTTGCATTACCTTCCCTTGCTGTCTCCTCCTTTGTAATATGTGCCAGGTTGGGTGTTGGTTTCACCCTTGATGTGTTTATTTTGTGTCCTGCGTACGCTGGGCTATAGAGACAAATTAATTTTGTTGAATTTAGTTTTTGGGCAAGCCAAAGTGGCTTTATGGCTGGTGTGCGTACAAATAAACTGAGGCGTGCTGGGGTTACTGGTCCTGTTGTAATGTTGAGAGTGATGGTTTCTGCACCGCATTTATGAATGATTTGTAGGGGGTTTAAGAATGTTTGGGGCTTGGGAGGGGTTGTTTGTGCAGTTGAGGACAGTCAAAGTCTTGTTTTGAATTATTTATTTTTTTGGTGTTACGTAAAGTGTTTTGTATTTCTCGTGTCATTCATTTTTGTATTAAAATTTTTTTTTTCAAGGTCCTGGTTAGGGATGGGAATTGATAAGATTTTATTGATACCAATTCCATTACCGATTCTGCTTATTGATCCAATTCTTTATCAATTCCTTTATTGATACCCGATACATTTTCTGGGTGTAAAAAGCGTAGGCCTACATACAAGTTTTCAGCGTCAACTTACTTTATTTTCCAGCCTGAAATGCGATCATATTAGTAAATGGCTACACATGTCATCTGACATGCAAGTAAATCTCCCTGGATATGAATGAAATGTTTTTAACAGAAAATAAAATAATTAATGCGATTTTATCCACATAAATAGCTATACAAAAAGGCAAAATAAATGTTGTGGTCACGATCGCCGTCGTAGAAAACTTCAGTTAAATGAATTTGCATAATAAAATTTACCAAGCACAGGCTTACATTTCTTGAACCTCGTTGATATAGTGGTGTAAGCAGACTGTTTAACAATTAGCTATCTTCTAGCGCTAACCAGAGGTACGCTTCTATCAACACACCGCACACAGAACTCATAATATGTTGATATGCACTTATAGCTAGCCACCGCTACAGCATTTTCAGTATTATGGGAGCATGCAGCTGAAATCCTCTATGGAAAGCATCCTCACAGCAATCTTATCTACAATCAGTAGGCAGTTTTTTTTTTTTTGTCAGTGACATTTCCTTCTGACATCTACAACGGCAGTCGCAACCACAAAATTTATTTTGCCTTTTTTATATAGCTATTTCCATGGATAAAATCGCATTTATTATTATTATTTATTGGTAAAAGCATTTACTTCATATCCAGGGAGACAGCCAACTACTTGCACGTTGCATTACATGTGTAGCCATTTAGTAATACGATCACATTTCAGGCTAGAAAATAACCCGTTAATCCAGAGAAATTGCTGAGTTGTCTTACATTCTGTTGCAATAAAGATTCTATCAAGGCAGTGTCTGCATAGCAACGGATGCTGTAATGAAATTTTAAGTACGTCACAATGGGTATAACAGCTGTTTTAGAATGTCAGTACATCACCCGGATCATTTTTTCTGCCCAGATCAAATTTGTTGTGACAGCTGCCGTCCAAAAAAAAACACCTGAGAGAGGCAGCGTGCTGCCTGCGTGCCTGCCTCCCCCAAGGCGTTACATCATTGTTTTGCAATGCGCAGCTGTCGTAAAAACATGCTGGCATCGATAAGCGGAATCGATAAGCTTGGAGGCATACAATTCCCTATGAATAGGACAACTTGGAACCAGTTCTCAACGGGAACCGTTCCCATCCCTAGTCCTGGTTGTGCGTGGGTGCAGGTGTGCCTGTGGGTGTGCATGTGTGGGTGAGTGTGTGTGTGTGTCCATCCATGGGTATGTGTGTGGTCCAAGTTCTGGGTGATGGGTCCTTTCTGGGTCTTTTTTTGACTTGTTATTGTAACTAGATGTTTCATTAAACCCTTCACGCACATGCCAAATCTTCCCAATCCTTGCCCATTTAGGGGGTACCTCATTTCAAGCTTTATAACTCCAGATGTGAGCATCACAGACACTTTAAAAATGGCTTAAATGAAGCAAGACATTTGTACCATTTACAATACTAACAATACTTACATTAGTTTATATTGATAATTTAGGAAGAAATAAAGTGCCACAAATGCGTTGTCTAGGCAACACATCAAAAATGTATTTGCTCTTTTTTAGTTTGCAATGAAATACTGAGAGATCCCATATGTAAAACAGGTTAAACTATACATGTCCTGGATCAAAAACTCCTTATCCCACAAGTGCATAAAATCTAAGGGTAGATATGCAGAACTACTAAAGATTTATGAAGCAAAATAGTAAGCAGTGTACCCAGTGTCTCCCAAGTCTATCCAAAATGTCTAAATTATGCATTGCTATAAATCACAACATAATCATGTATTTCACTACAAATCAAGTGTTTTGACTCAACTCACTTTTGCATAATTTGCAAGTGGGAATTACAAGCTTTTCATCGGTACAGTGGTCTAAAATATCTAGGGGTCCAGAAACATATCCAAAATCTCTCCTAAAATACTTTTTGTCCATTATAAAGCATATAAATGTGCCCCTTATGAAGGTTTAAGATGAAACATTGATATCAGATTTATAAATAATGCAAAAACATTATCACACAATGTGGTACAGTACCTAAATGTTAACTCTCGCATGTTTTTCTGTACTCTACAGTATTTAATGTTTTTTTTGTATGGGGATGGGATGACATTAAAACAATTTTCAACCGTCCACCACATTTTGGAAATGTTCCAGCTCACATCACATCCGGTGCATGAAACTCAAACCCTGCTGAAACTACCAACGAACGCTTACGTTACAGTGTGAAATATCCTCATTATAAAAAAACCACTAACCTATTTAAAGTCACTCAATTTAAAAAATAATGTATATAACTGAAATAGGTTGAGCAGAAACACATATCAACGCAGAAATCTTATCTGTGCTCAGTAGTGTAGGTACACTCAATCAGTCTTTGGTGTCCATATAACAATAATGACTCTCTTTAAGCTCATCTGGCACGCATCTGATGACATCATCTGTGCACGCAGCATTCTAGATCCCTGTCACACACCAACGGTGTGAAGATTTTCCCCCCACCAGGTATAAATGTGAGGGATAGCTATCGCTAGCTCTTTTCCTGCATGGTCTCTTCCTGCCCCTTTCACCCACTGTCCTTTGAGTTTTCACATACTGTGGAACTCCTATGGGCCTAACTCGAGTTCTCACAACTCTGTAGAACTAATTCAAAGGCTTGTAGAATGCCTAAGATTGCTGCTGTACAAATAAAGTTGCTGTACGCAGTAACCAGGCTCTGCAGACTTAGCTTGCCTGCTGCGACTAAAGGCTGTTTTATACTTCTGCATAGTCTGCATAGTTTGCGCAGTTTGCGTTGTGTGCGGCGCTCACGAACGGACAGATCATTTATACTTGTGCGGCATGTTGTACATGGTGTGCAGGCCACGTAATTAGATTTTATTACTGACCGTTATAGTTCTAAATAAAATACCTTCATTCATATTTCCAAACCTTCTAAATACTGCACCAATGACTACAAAAATGCTCAGCTGGATTTAACTTGTTGCAACGAAGACATTCACCTGACAAAAGCACGTTGCCTAAAGGTTTTGTGAATCAACTGTTATAATGCCAGTGACCTCACGTCGGCAGTCAACCAATCATATTCTTTACGGCATATGCGGGCACTGGTTGCTAACTGCGCGCTTTTAAATTCTTGAGGAGGTACTCGGCCTCAACGCGTGGTCTGCAACCGTTGCACATGCCGCACATTCCGCACATCCCCTACGCAGACCTATTTTTACGTGTACTACGCAGAAGTATAAAACAGCCTTAAGCCTAGCCCATCCGGCATGGAAACCAGTGCACACCTAGTGCTGCGCCAGCTAACCACCACAAAGAACCTTTCCGACGATTGACTGGGGGGATGAACAGTATCGCCACTGCTAAAGAACAAGGACTCGGCTTGCGCGCCACACACCTGGAAACCTCCACAATTTCACAACGCCAAGACTGTTCTCTCCAGGACCCCACAGCGACCACCGGAGGCCACTACCTGTGTGAATGAACAGACAGTAAGACTGAGCAAACTTTCCAGGCAAACAGAAGTTTAGCTTAGTCTGTATTGAGTTTAATGTGATATTGTGTGTTTCCATTCTGTCTTTTAAAATAATTTGCGCTGGCAATGTAATAGAACACAACCACACACGTGGTCTTCCTCTCTACCTCTTTCTCCCCGACCAACTTTCCAACCCTAACGACACCACACTCACAATATAGTCGATAGTGAAGAATAACTAGCTTTGTTGCGTGTATCGCTTAAGGCCTGAAGCTACACTTCGCTCTCCGGCACTACCGAGAGCAATACTCCTTTGTAGCTGAGCTAAGTTATTAGTCATGCCAGTAACACTATACATATTGACACTACACATACGCGCCTAACCCGCCATTTGTATGTGGCTATTATTGTAGCAGAATTATTTGCAAATGCGTAATCAGATTTGTACACAGATCTGTAAATGCGTACATAAATCTGTAAATGCGTAGGCTACTCAGATCTGTAAATGTGTACATAGATCTGTAAATGTCTGTATCATCAGTTACAACGCAGGCAGGCCTCTCAATTGGCTGTCTTTTTACACATGATTTTTGCTACATTTCTGCCGTGGTAGAGATCTGCAAATGCGTGTCGCGATTTGCAAATGTGTGTGCTGTGTGGAGATTTCTAGGTTAACTACGACTCCCATGGTGCACTTCAATATGAAACATCCAATCGCCGAGTTTAATTAAAATTCTGCGTATTTACAAATCTGATTACGTATTTGCAAATAATTCTGCTACAATAATAGCCTCATACGTTTGTCCTTCCCCCTTTCGTCCACAAAGGGAAACTTTCACTCACGTACCCGAACACACACACGCACCCCTACCTTCCTGTATCTAGCATAGCCTAGTTTTCCCCATTTAGATTAGTTTGTGTATGCTCTGCTTGTACTTTTGTTTAATAAATAATTTTATTAAGCTTCTGTCTGTTTTGATGTTGCTAGAACATGAGAATCTGCATCAAAATAGCCTATCCAGAAGTATATCCTTCAGGTAATCATAAATCTTTGATATAATTATTTGATCATTAATATTTGTAATATTGATTATTAAGTTCCAAATTTATGGTTGGATAGTCTAGATAACCGTAATTTTATGAGACTGATTTTTAATTGTTATATCGCTTTGCATGGGAATACAGAAGTATAATCCCGACGTAAGTGGTGCCCCATGTAAGGCTATATTGTCATTTCCCCAACAGTAGATAGAAACAGAGCGAGAGAATCAATGCTGTCGTTCTCTTCTGACTTGGTCCAGAAAATAGTATCAGCTGAGTCTATCATATGCCCTAGCCATGCTCAGAAGTTCTCAAGAATAATAATATTTTCCAAGAAATGACGAAAATCATTAATAACGTTTCGCTGGATGCAGTGTCTTTTACTGCTCCCACAGAGTGAATGCGTAAGGGGGCGATGATGATTCACAACTTTCAGATACACAGTGCTATAAAATGCTATTCCGAAAATAAAATGAGTTATATTATACATCGCCAGAAAGCTTATTCGGTCACCTACTGGATAGATTAATTCTCAATCAAGCCAGGTTGTACTAAAAATACCGTAAACAACGTGTGGTATTACACACAGCTATTTTGGAAGGTACCCAGGTGTCACAAATTAATGTATATTTCACAAACGGATTGTTGAAGACAATAAATGACCACAGGACCTTGAATGGAGCATGTGTAAAACCAAATGTGAGTATATTTGTTCTATATTTAGTCACAGATATTGATAATAGACTGCCATAATTTTATTCTACTATTATTCATCTTGTTAATTTCAGTGTTCAGTGAGTAGCATTTTTCACATCTGTACTGGGATACCTTTGGCTATTGTTGGCTTTATCTCGTTGCTATGACGAAATACAAATTTTTAGTGGTGAAAGAATGTTTTTATGAATGCCTAGATAGACACTATTGTCCAGTGGGTGGGGGGTGGGGGGTGTAGGTGCAGATGAGACTGCAGGGAGGGGGTGCTTGTTAAATGGAGGACAGGCGTGACAACGCTGGCACTTAGAAACTCAGCAAAGTTGTTTTCAGCATAGTTGTCCTGAATCGTCTACTAATAAAGCTAGAACACAGTGTTGGTGTTTTCAACTCATAGTTTGGTTGCAGGAGCACTGAA
Source organism: Anguilla anguilla (assembly GCF_013347855.1). Classification (NCBI taxonomy): domain Eukaryota; kingdom Metazoa; phylum Chordata; class Actinopteri; order Anguilliformes; family Anguillidae; genus Anguilla; species Anguilla anguilla. Next base: position 28,534,681 of record NC_049207.1, read on the forward strand.
AGTATGAGTTGAACAATCTTATGACGCCGGCACCATGGCCACTAGGGGATTGCGGCAACAAGTTAAAGAACATTAAAAGTCCTTTTTTCGTTCTCTTTTCCTCTCTCTTCCTCTCCTTTTCTCCTAATTAAATTCTCCGATGAGCAAGACTGTATTTGTGTCGTTTATAGAGGAAAGTCCATTTCCTCTATGGTCTCTTCTCCTCCCTCTCATCTCCAGTTACACATAAATGCAATTTGAAGGGTGTGACCTCATTAGCCTCGTCTGTCCATTTATTGCCTCCAGCGATCATCTCTGTCTTTCTTTCTCTGTTTTCCTCTGTCTGTCTTTGTGCCTGCCCATATTCTAACACAAACTGAAACTTCTTCAGATTGCACCAAGGCTTCCCCTGACTCCCTATAAGTAACCTTTCTATTTCTTTATTTGGATTTCCTTTTGAATACTGTTGTAGTTAGAGCTTTGTAAAGATTTGCAAAGCTCTGTCTAGTTGTACTTTATTTAGTTGCAATACAAATTGCAATACAAACTTTTTGAAAGAACAGTTTAAGTTACATTACACTTATTTATTAATAATGGGCATCTGTGTCTTGGTTATACTGCATTTCTGTATTCCTGAGAGTAACACTCATGTTTTCCACTTCTGTGAGTTGCTTTGGATTAGAGCGTCTGCTTAATAATTGTAATGCAATGTCTGTCTGTCATTTGTTTTGGTTTCCTTTTTTTGGTTTTTTGGTTCTCTCTTGCCCTGGGTGTCTGTGTCAATAATTTCTGCCCATAAATGTTGTCTTTACTGAGTAAAATATTTGGAGAGTAAAGATACTTCAGGCATTGAGTGAACTGTGTAGATGCTTGAGAGATGTTGCATTTGAGAGAGTAACCTATGTGTATACTGCCATAGTTTCTCAACATAAGTGGAGTGTTCCTGAGCTGTCAGTGTTGTGGGGAAGGCACCCATTATTGGCGCTATTCTCTACCCACCCCTCCCCTCATGAGGTAGCAAGAAGAGGTGAGGACCATGTGCCTGTGGCTCATCGCGACTGACCAGGGCACCCACCGGGTCTGCACTAAGAGTCCTTACTAATGTACACACAGGCTGGGACCGGTGTGAATGCAAGCAAGACTGAAATCCTGCTCTGACCTTTAGTGCAGCTTAATAGGGTAGAGTGGAGTGCATTCTGGGTTCTTGTTTGTGTGAGATTGCATGGGCGCGTGCGTGCTGTATGCTAATGAGTCAGATTACAAAAAACAAACTGGTTTGTTCCACTGTGTTAGACAATAGTATAGCGCTTTAGCTGAGTGTGCAAGTACATTCCATTTCATAAGGAATAAGAGTTGATAAGTGAAGTAGGTATGAACTAAACAATAAGGGAAGGGACAGGGTCCCCTGTGTGGCCTCCTAGTTTAGTGACTAGTTATTAAGGTGCATGACAGTCATGCCTCTTCCCTGTGCTGCCATCAGTAGTAGAATGAGCTTCATACAGTGATCAGGACAGCAGAGACTCTGGGCATCTTTCTATTCACACTGATCTTTTATCTTTCTATTATCACCTTCCACACCCCTTCCAGTCCCCACCCTCCTCACCCCAACTCAAGCATTGCCACCTTTTTACTGCTGCATCTCTAATGTGCTGTTGTTACAGCACTGTACTCTGATGGGGCGGGGGGGGGTGGGTGGTGGTGGTCATTTTAAGTTGATAATTATTACAGTGTTGTACAGTGTTGATAATTATTTTTTTATTTTTGATAAGCTGTACTGCTCCTGGCTGTGAGTGCTCCTACCATGGCTTCTCTGCGCCCCGGTTCACGCAAGTACTCTTGTTGACTGCACTAATATTTTCCATGTTGTGAGTCACTTTGGATGAGAGTGTCTGCCAAGTGACAGTGTCATATGTCTCGTCATGTAATATGTAATGTCATGTAATGCAGTGGAAATGATGAACTCCTGTTGCTCTGTCCAGCCCCTTCCCCCAATCCCTTGCAGCCCCAGAGATATGTGTACAGGAAGAAGGGGGAAGTCATCCTGATAAGAAGATACAGAGATAGAAAACTCTAGGGAAAAGGAGGGGGAAATTGAGATGATTCATGAGAGATAGAGAGATGTAGAGATTGGTAGAGTGGGAATTGTGGTGAGAAGGAGAGAGCTAGGAAGTGAGGGGAGGGACTAGTAATAGAGGTAATGTGTGTGTGAGAGAGAGAGAGATAGAGAGAGAGGGAAGGAGGGAGAGAATGTGCGTCAACAGACAGGTGAAAAGACAAAACGGCTGTGGAGCACCAACCGTTTCCAAAGTTTTCCTTTAACCGTCTACAGAGGAGTAGGGAGCTACAGACAAAAAAACACCCAGACCAAAAATTTCACATTCACTGGCACACACTCGCACATGCACCAAGAGAGACAGGCAACACGCACACAGTCACTTAGTACAGAGTTCTTGTAAAGATGATTGGTTGTGTTCGAGATTTCTTCACTTACGAAACCACCAAGTCTGTGGTAGTGAAGAGCTCAACCATTGGCATCTTCAACCGCGTCGTTCAGCTGCTTATCATAGCCTACTTTGTGGGGTCAGTACCAAGAGTGTGTGTCTGTGTGTGAGTATGAAAGGCTGTGTGTTTGCGGGTGTGTGCGCGCCTCAGCATGTGCCTGTGTATTTCTGAGAACATCTGTTTGTGTGCGCCAGCATGTGTCCAAGTGTGCATATGTGCGTGTCCTTTTTGGCTTTAACTGCATTGCAGTCACCTGTATGTAAAATTGTGTGTGGTAGAGGTTTTTTACTCCTGTATGTAGAATGAGTGCTACAGGTTGTTAGCGCTGTATGTAAAATGAGTGTGTGTGCTGCTGGTTGTTAGCGCTGTATGTAAAATGAATGTGTGTGGTACCGGTTGTTAGCGCTGTATGCAAAATTTATGTGTGTGGTACCAGTTGTTAGCGCTGTATGTAAAATGAATGTGTGTGCTGCTGGTTGTTAGCGCTGTATGTAAAATGAGTGTGTGTGCTGCTGGTTGTTAGCGCTGTATGTAAAATCAGTGTGTGTGGTACCGGTTGTTAGCGCTGTATGCGAAAGTTATGTGTGTGGTACCAGTTGTTAGCGCTGTATGTAAAATCAGTGTGTGTGGTACCGGTTGTTAGCGCTGTATGCAAAATTTGTGTGTGTGCTGCTGGTTGTTAGCGCTGTATGTAAAATGAGTGTGTGTGCTGCTGGTTGTTAGCGCTGTATGTAAAATTAATGTGTGTGGTACCGGTTGTTAGCGCTGTATGCAAAATTTATGTGTGTGGTACCAGTTGTTAGCGCTGTGTGTAAAATGAGTATGTGTGCTACAGGTTGTTAGTGCTGTATGTAAAATGAATGTGTGTGGTACCTGTTATTAGCGCTGTACACAAGATGAAAGTGTCTGGTACTGGTTGTTGGCACTGTATGTAAAAGGAGTGTGTATGGGTACAGGTGGTCAGCCTTGTATATGAATGCAGCACATGTGAAATCAGTGTGAACAGAAAAGTCCATATATTAAAGAATGAACAGAATTGAACTAGAATTGGGAAATTGAATAAAATGAAATCAGCTGTGGAGTTTTTCTCTCTCTTTTCTCTTTGTTCCTTTCACCAGGTGGGTCTTTCTGCATGAGAAGGCCTATCAGGTGCGAGACACGTCCATCGAGTCCACGGTCATCACCAAGGTGAAGGGCTTGGGTCTGTATAACAACAGAGTCATGGATGTAGCGGATTATGTCACCCCTGCTCAGGTCAGCAATGCAACAGTAACTACAAATATTAACACCGCACTGGAGACTAAAGAGGCAAAGTGTTGCTGACAGTGTTGCTGGAGTTTGTTGCTGGTCTTGTGTAATTTATGTTTTTTTCCAGGGTGCCTCTATGTTCTGCATAATCACCAAACTCATCAGCACAGAAGACCAGATTCAGAGCAACTGTGCAGAGGTGAGACACTCTCACAGCCAAGGTTTTATATTTATGATTTTACCCCTCCAATATGGACTGTCCAATTAGTTTATGTTAATGCATACCACAGTACTGTCAATTAGCAAATACATAGACAAGCGTGCACTCTTCTCTGAAAAGTGGGATGTCAGCCTCACATTTTATTGATCATGCAGTCCACAAGTTAATCTCATACAGATATAGGGCTGAGTCGGAGAAGAAGGCTTCATGTGCAGATTATGCAGACAGACTGTTAGGTGCCCAATTCACTACAGGGAGTTTCTGATGCGTTAGAGGGGGTTGCTGGTAGGGATGGGCATTTGGATGATTTTTAGTGCTTTTAGTATCTGGGGAGAGCTTGGATAGAGTATTCGTGTGCGCATTTACTCCAGTGATTATTGCTATTTTGGCAGTTCCATTACTTTCCCCATTTTTACCATTTCCACGATTTCCTCACTTTTCTATGCTTTCTGTGGCTTTTTGGCAGTTTTTGATGGGAACTGTCAACCTTAACATAGCCTACAGTGTTATTTGTAGCCTATGGGCTAGGCCAGTGGCACCGGAACTAGCTTTGAAGTGGGGGGGCAGCACATGGGCAAGTAGCAGTGACGTCATGATTAACAACAAGGTCTCACACTTCGGTGTGGATGAAATTATTAGTAAGCCAATGTGTTGTATTGTGGAAATAACTAAGGGTTTTCGTATTTTGTTTAATTCTAAAAATATTACTAGAGAAAAGCTAATGTTACTGCTGGACATAGTGTTGGTGGGATGAGTCATTTTTTTATACAAACAGTCTACATCCCTTGTCTGCACTTTTTCCTGGCTAGCAATCTCAGCAAGCTAGCATGCTACAGTTGAGGCCAAAAGTTTACTTACTGCTAGGGTAAAGATATTCAAACTCAGTTTTTCACAAGTCCGCACATTTTATGTCACCATACATTTATTTTGGCAAGTCAATTAGGGCATCTACTTTGTTCACATCAGGGGTAATTTCAAAACAATCAATTAGAGACAGATTTATTTCAGCTTTAATTCACTATATCAGAATTCCAGTGGGTCAAAGGTTTACATACACCAAGTTGACTGTCTCTTTAAACACTCTGGAAGATTCCAGAAATTGATGTAATGACTTTGTAGAAGCTTCTGATTGGCCAATTGTCATAATTAGAAGTTAATTGGCACCTGTGGCTGTATTTAAGGGCCTACCTTTAGAGCCACTGCCTGTTTGCCCTTGATACCTTGTGAAAATCCAAGCAACTCAGCCAAGACCTCAGAAAAAAAATTGTGGACCTCCACAAGTCTGGTTCCTCCTTTCTAAATTGAAGGTACCATGAGCATCTGTACAAATATAAAAATCTTGGGACTACACAGACACTGCATCGTTCAGGAAGGAGGCACAAATGAACTCCCAGGGCTGAACGAACCTTGGTCCGAAAAGTTCAACTGAACCCAAAGACAACAACAAAGGAATTGGAGTTGGAGGCATCAGGTACCAAAGTATCTACATCCACCATTAAGAGAATCCTACATCGCAATGGCCTGAAAGGCTGTCGCGCAAGGAAGAAGTCCCTACTCGAAGACCGGCATAAAAGAGCCAGGATGAAGTTTCACCAGGATCACCAGGATGAAGACCTAGCCTTTTGCAGGAGTGTTCTCTGGTCAGATGAAACAAAAATTGAACTTTTTGGCCATAATGATCAGCGCTATGTATGGAGGAGAAAGGGTGAGGCTTTTAATCCGAAGAACACCATCCAAACTGTGAAGCATGGGGGTGGCAGCATCATGTTGTGGGGGTGTTTTGCTGTGTCCCTTTGACTGGTGCTCTTCAGAAAATAGATGGCATCATGAGGAAGGAGTATTATCTAGAAATACTGAAGCAACACCGCAAGACATTAGCTGGAAAGTTAAAACTTGGTCGCAGCTGGGTCTTCCACCAGAACAATGATCGTAAGCATACCTCCAAAGTTGTAACAAAATGGCTTAAAGACAACAAAGTGAAAGTATTGGAGTGGCCATCACAAAGCCCTGATCTGAATCCCATTGAAAATTTGTGGACTGAATTGAAAAAGCAGGTCTGAGCAAGGAGGCCCTCAAACCTTACCAAGTTACACCAGTTCTGGTAGGAGGAATGGGCAAAAATTTCGGCAAATTATTGTGAGAAGCTTGTGGAAGGCTACGCCAAGCGTTTTTGTTTAAGTTAAGAAATTAAAAGGCAATGCCAGGAAATACTAACAAAGTGTATGTAAACTTTTGACCCACTGAAAATCTGATATTGTACATAAAAACTGAAAGAAATCTGTCTCTTAGCTATTTTGAAATTACCTCTTATGGAACTAAAGTAGATACCCTAATTGACTTGAAATTAAATGTATGGTAACATGAAATGTGTGGAGTTGTGAAAAATTGAGTTTGAATGTCTTTAGCCTAGGCTAGTGTATATAAACGTTTGGAATCACTTGTAAATGCAGATGTCACTTTAGTTACTGTTCCTATTAAAACACTAGCCAAAATATACCAAAACTTAGTCACTAAAAGACTGTTTACGATTACATACATTTGGATTCCTTGACACACACACGATATAGTAGCTGAAAAATACTTCTGGTGAACAAATTCACTTGCATGTAGCCAAAACAGACTTGGCAATGTCTCCCGAAATATTTATTGAACTTTCCCACTGTTCGTTGGAGACAAAGAGATTGTAATTCTGCTTGTTTAACCTGAAATATGTCATTCAACCTCGATGCATCTGCCTAAAAGGTTTGTGATACATTTTACCCCATGTTAGGTTTTTCCCCGCTCTCCCCTACATTAAAGGTGTGCCGTTATCGTTGCTTTTGTGCAATAAAATCCGTGCTTGCTTGGCCCTGAGGTACAATCACACTTGAGTGAGTAGTTTTATACTTTGTTCACACATTTTACAGTAATGCTGTCTGTAACCCTGTGGCCTAGCCAGAAATCAATATTTGTGAGGGCCGTGAAAATATTGGGTGGACTAAGAACCAATGTACATGAGGTCTGAAGCATATGGCAAGCATACAACATAACTACACGCATACTGCAAAGGCTTTTGACTGACATGGACATGAAAATTGATCAACAAAATGTAAGCCTACATAAAACCCAAAATATAAAAGATAATTATCTGCTGAACATTTCCATTTATGGCCATGTGAAGCCTAGCCTACTGTCAGCTCACTATTGAACTGTTGAGCTTAGGGAACTAACTTTCTCTTTGCTCAAACCTCCACAACAAGCTGATTTAGCCCAACAAAGTTATCCAGTTAACTAGCGAGGTCCTCACTTCAATGGCTAGCCTTGGTTGTTAGTTTCTGAATTTTGCTTGTAAATTTCTCCTCTGTTGCTAAGTGTTGTTTTTTCAGTTCAATTTACCAGCTCCAGCTGCAAAATGCATAATGTATGTACATACATACAAACACACTCGCACGTTATACTTACTTTCTCCTGATAAACGTGAATGTGCTCATTATGCAAGATTGGGGACAGCAAACACTGGCACACATGCTCGCCACCAACGTGATGACAACCAAAGCCACTTTTCTTACTTGAGTTTATTATTTATCTTATTGTTTCACCACTAGCTGTTTTCCCTTCTCATACCTACACAATGGTGCTCGCGGGCTAAGATTAAACACTTCATTTCATCCAGCTAACACTGCCTATCTGCTGTATTGTTGGTGCATTTTGATATACTTTGATTTGATTTAATCACTCTGCTATCTCCGGTTATTAGACTAGTTATTAAGAGGCAGAATATAGCTTACCTTTGTGCAAATGCAGCTTGCTGTATCTCTCTGCAGTATTGACCTGTACATGTCTAGGCATGAAGTGTCCAAGTTTTATCCACAATAGACACCAGGTTTCTCTTTAGCTATAATGTTGCAGACAACGTTGGAGCTAGATGTGGGAGGAAGTAGTATATAGCAACTGTCTCTCAGCAGGGATTGGTGGACTGGAGTGTTAATCATCCATTTTCAAAAGGTCTATATTTTTGCAGCATATAATCTACAAGGCTGAACTTCAGGACAGTCTCTCAGACCAGCCTTTCCTACAAATGTAAACAACTGAATCATGCTAGCGACCACTCTGCCTTGCCTGCCTGAAACCCACATTGCGTCTGTTGGCGCACGATGAAAGGTGACATTTGAAAACAACCACCAAAAGTGTGTATGTGTGGGGGTTTTTTTAATTGTATCCAACTCGATTAAGTTATGAATACGATAGAAACGGCTAATGACTACTGACATAACAATGTTGATTGAATTATTGTGCTAGGCTAAATATTTTCTGAGTAAATTAGCAAATTCCAAAAACTAACTCCTACAATGCGAGGTTCACTGATCATAGAACATTGTGACATCCCATTATCAAAAAGTTGGGGACCCCCATTATCAAAAAGTTGGGGACCCCCATTATCAAAAAGTTAGGGACCCCCCCCCCCCCCCCCCCCCCTCCCCCACCCCCACCCCACCTGGCACCTGTGAAACAAAGTGCAACAATGTTGATTCTACAATGTGCTGGGATCAAGATTCCAGTCCTTGGCAGTTGTTGTAATGAAATGTTTGATGCCCCCTGTCAACAAAGTTGCTGTTGACCTCCCCTTCCCCCGTTACGGTAACGTGTCAGTAACAATATGCTTCAAAAAAGACTCAATCCTCGCAATGTATTGCCATCCCGCCAAGTTACAGTACTGAGAGTTTGGCACTTTTCAGGGTTTCCTACAGAACCAGACTCTCAGCCTTTAAAAACATTAATTTCTGTACCTTTGACCTCATGTCAACAGACAGAATTCACAGACAACTTCACACGTCCCCAAATAAAGCCCCAAACTTTTTGTATTTTTTGTTTTTTTCTTGTTGTTCTTTTTCCTACCAATTACATCGTCACAAATGCTCCAGGCCCACAAAGAATATGTTTCCCCTTTGAACATTTAGGTACATCAACCAATAAAAACATTAGATACACACAAAATTGACTTATACATAAGTGCACATATTTAAAAGAACAAAACTTTGCAGCCATGATGTCTACTTATCTTGTAGCTCACTGGGTAGCATACTTGCCTACGGAGGTTTTTGGATGAGTGACAGACCCGGGTTCAAATCCCCCCTTGGACTCAAGTGAACCTCTAACTCATTACACTGGCTTACCTTTGTACCTTCAACATATTGAGACCTTAAATCAATCTGGACTCTTACAAACCGATCCACGCATAGGTTTGCCCCATTAATATGCTGTATGCTTGTACACACAGGGCCGATTTACTTGAAATAGTTTAGGAAACATTGGGTAGCATTACTTTGGAATACAGCTTGTTTAATTTGTGTGAAGTAAGATAGCCAATATTGTTTCTTGTAACTTAGCATAATTTTGATATCAATACTATTATTGGCAGGCCTAGATTTTTATTGTTTGAATTAATGACTTATAGACAGTGCTTTTGTGTGAGTATATTGGCATTTTTGTACGTTGAAAACGTTTTTTTATTCAGATAACGTATCAAAACAAACTTTTAAGCAATAAACGGACACACGGTAGCTCAACCATGTTTTATTATTTTAGAAGGTCTAATGCAATTTGAGCATGATGTGTTTCATGCTCTAGTGAAAGTAACAAAGCGTGCTTTCTTTCCATGATGGACCAAAGTGATTAAATATGCTCTATCAATCGATGCATTTTACTGGTATTTGTACAGCAGCAACTCCCCGCTGATTTTTATCTATTTTTTTCACGCGCCTGTTACTGTTGCCGCAGTTGCGTATGTAATCTTGGTTGTTTCGTGCATGAGTTCTATTAATGTAATGTATTTAAAACAATTTAACTTTTTCAGTTTTTCATGATTTTCAACAACTTTACCGCGACTGCTGAATGACTAGCTAATATTTTCTGACAAACATCTAGCCTTAATTCTATTTTTACATTTTGTATGATATATACCACATTGTGGGTGGTGTTAAGAAATGTTTTTATTGTATATAGGCTATACAGTATAGAAGACAATAAAAACTGGAAAACGTATGTAGTGCCCTTGGAAGATGTTTGCCAATTTGATCTGATGTTTGCAATGTATTTTAATTAATTCATTAATTCTTGGATTTGGGTGGATGTTGTTCAGAGAGGCCAGTGTTTTTTTCTGTGCCATTCGTGTGGGGCTAGCTGCAGTTTATCCTATGCAACTGTGTGATTTAGATAATTGGTTCACGTGATAGAAGCTGATAAAACGAGAACTACTTTAGAAAGTTCACGGAGAGTGAAGGTCTAGTTAAACTTTTAGTGAACTCTCTGGCGCCTATTGCTGTGCTGATTAAAAGATATGTTGTCCAATCACGCTGCGTGATGGGGGGTTCGACAAGAGGTCAAGTGGAAACTAGTTAGGGGTTGCAGGAGAAGACTAACTGAAGAGAGAAGCAGATGTGCAGGAGAGATCGTAAAACTGTCTAGTGACATTTAGTTGAATGCACGTTTTGGAATTGATTATCGGTTTTCGCCATCGTCATTGAATTAAGTCGCGGTACGGGATGGGAAGGTGCGGACGTTTTGGTGTAAATTCCAGTTTTTCTTATTTTCTTCTCGACGAAGTGTTTTCTCTACTGTTTCGGGTAGCTAACCTGACGAGTGTGTTTGTGTCGGACCTGCATTCGGATCGCCAGTGACTTGTTTTCCTGTGTGTGTGAGTAAACCTCAACATTATTCTTGTGTGGATTCATATGAGCTCCAACATGCGCGCCAACGTATAAAGACAAACTGTGCACGAACAGCCTAAAACCCCGGGTTATTTTCTTTAGTTTGTTATTTTGGTTTCGTGTTCATTTCTTTCATTTAATACTGTGACAGTTAAAGGGGCCATGCAGTATGTATGGGCTGCCTAAGTTTGAATGGCGTCAAGTTGATGGCACTTTGGTGTTTTTTTTTTTTTTTTTTAAATAAATGCCACTATTGTAGTTAATGATATATTCAGGACTGTGTATAGTGTTATTGCATATTTTTCTCTTGAAATTGATTAAGCCCATTATAATTTGGTGTATTTTGGTATTGTGGTTTTACTCCTTATACATGGAGTCAAATGTTATGCACAAGTAGAGCAACATTTTAGGTTAATAAAATAACTGGTTCTTTGAGTGTGAGTGCTCAAAGTGGGGGCTCGTGAGTCAAAGTGTTTATGCATGGGAGTCATTGTTCACAAGCAGTATAGCTACATACTAACATCTTTAAAGCTACCTGAGGCCTCCCAGTCTCCCAGGTGAGATCCCTAGACATAGAGTAAACTGGTGCATCCCATCACAGCTCCTCCCATGCATTTTAGTGTATTAGTGGAAGTTTCATAGGTTTCAGTATTACCTATGTATATTATGTAAATGAGCATTGTGGTGGGAGGGCTACACGTAGCAATAGAAAGGATTACAAAATTTCTGCAAATCAATAAAAACCTTAAATGTATTGTAGACTGAAAAATCCTTACGTTTTAATGTGATACATTTTTTTTTACTTTAAACACATTTTAACATATTTTCAAAGCAACTCAAGATTGTTTAGAATCATTGACAGGGGTCATCATACAATGTTGTTGATTGGGCTTGTATCCTTTATGAGGCCTACAATGCAGCAAACTGCAACGTTTTAAAGTCACAATACCTGCTGAAATAACTACATTAGGATTTCTGAAGCTAACATCATTACCTATAAAACAACCCACTGCTAAAGCTGCCATGTAAAAATAAAGAATGAAACCAAACATGTTAGTTCATGTGAATTTATTTCAAGTAATATTCAAGTATCAAGTAATTTTTTATTTCAAGTTCATTTTTCCCAAGTACTGTATAGTGCTCGAGCAGTCCTCGTCTTTTGAGTACTCAAGATGGGGTTGCTGGTGTGCTAGAAGGGGATGCTGGTGCACTAGAGGGGGTTACTGGTATGCTGGGGGGGGTGCTGGTGTGCTTGAAGGGATTGTTGGTGTGCTAGACAGGGGTGATGGTGAGTTAGAGAGGGGAGCTAGGATGCAGAACCTCCTGCTGACTGAATCCTTCTCTCTCGGGAATTATGGGTGGCCCTACGGGGCAGCTGGCCACAGTCAGCACTGAATAGTGCCAGAACACTGGGTCCATCCACACACTGGCAATCATTGCATTTTGGTGTGTAAGTTTGTTTTTGTTTTTATTTTGTTTAGTGGTCCTTCCAATGTCCTTGTGATGAGCTGTATTGTGATATTTGACTTTACAAATGGAACAATAATGTGCTGCTCCACTGCAGGTCTAGCAGCAAGAGCTTCTAACCCCAAATTTATCCCTGCTGTCCTTGCACAGAGTGAGGTTAAGAAAGCCAAATGTACCAACAACAGCAACTGCACGGAAGGTGCATCCGCACCTAACGGTGAGTCGTGGCACCTAACGGTGAGTTTCTCCTTGCCCATAATAGCATATATTTTCTCACACCTACCCATCGTAGTGTCGTTAATGCACAAGGCAAGCCTCCATCTTCCTTTTGCTTCTGTTCATTTATGAGTGGCTGACGCAAAACTCTATGAATGAAGTTAGCTTATTACATCAGTGCTGTTCCGGTTCATTTGTGGAATGGTGTGTGTCTTGATGCAGCCTCTCCCTCTTTCTCTCTTTCAGTCTCTCACTCCCAGTTTGCTGGTCTGGCATGAAAATTTAATTATTTTATTGGCAAAGCCAAATAAGCACACACAACCAGTAGAATACACAGTGAGCCCCGTGTTGTTTGGGACAAAGCCATATTCTTTTCTTGATTTCGCTCAGTACTCCATAATTTTAGATTTTCAATCAAACAACTCATACAGTTGAGGCCAAAAGTTAACATACACCTAGGCTACAGATATTCAAACTCAGTTTTTCACATCTCCGCACATTTCATGTTACCATACATTTCCTTTGGCAAGTCAATTAGGGCATCTACTTTGTTCACATCAGAGGTAATTTTAAAACAATCAATTAGAGACAGATTTATTTCAGCTTTAATTCACTGTCAGAATTCCAGTGGGTCAAAAGTTTACACACACCAAGTTGATTGGCCAATTGTCACAATTAGGAGTTAATTCTGAGTTAATTGGCACCTGTGGCTGTATTTAAGGGCCAGCCTTTAGAGCCACTGCCTTTTTTCCAAGCAACTCAGCCAAGACCTCAGAAAAAAGATTGTGGACCTCCACAAGTCTGGTTCCTCCTTAGAAGCAATTTCCAAACAACTGAAGGTACCATGAGCATCTGTACAAACAATTGTATGCAAATATAAAAATCTTGGGACCACACAGACACTGCATCATTCAGGAAGGAGGCACAAATGAACTCCCAGGGCTGAACGAACCTTGGTCCGAAAAGTTCAACTGAACCCAAAGACAACATCAAAGGAACTGGTGAAGGAGTTGGAGGCATCAGGTACCAAAGTATCTACATCCACCATTAAGAGAATCTTACATCACAATGGCCTGAAGGGCTGCTGTGCAAGGAAGAAGCCCGTACTCGAAGACCGGCATAAAAAAGCCAGAATGAAGTTTCCAGGTGATCACCAGGATGAAGACCTAGCCTTTTGTGGGAGTGTTCTCTGGTCAGATGAAACAAAAATTGAACTTTTTGGCCATAATGATCAGCGCTATGTATGTAGGAAAAAGGGTAGGGCTTTTAATCCGAAGAACACCATTCAAACTGTGAAGCATGGGGGTGGCAGCATCATATTGTGGGGGTGTTTTGCTGTGTCCCATTGACTGGTGCACTTCAGAAAATAGATGGCATCATGAGGAAGGAGTATTATCTAGAAATACTGAAGCAACACCTCAAGACATCAGCTAGAAAGTTAAAACTTGGTTGCAATGCAGAACAATGATCCTAACCATACCTCCAAAGTGGTAACAAAATGGCTTGAAGACAACAAAATGAAAGTATTGTAGTGTCCATCACAAAGCCCTGACCTGAATCCCACAGAAAATTTGTGGACTGAACTGAAAGAGCATGTCTGAGAAAGGAGGCCCACAAACCTGACTGAGTTACACCAGTTCTGTCAGGAGGAATGGGCAAACATTCCAGCAAAGTATTGTGAGAAGCTTGTGGAGGGCTACCCCATGCATTTGATTCAAGTTAAGAAATTAAAAGGCAATGCCACCAAATACTAACATGTATGTAAAATACTGAAGTGTATGTAAACTTTTGACACACTGAAAATCTGATATAGTACATAAAAGCTGAAATAAATTTGTCTCTTAGCTATCATTTTGAAATTACCTCTTATGGAAATAAAGTAGATACCCTAACTGACTTAACACAGGAAATGTACAGTAGCATGAAATGTGTGCAGTTGTAAAAAATTGAGTTTGAATGTCTTTAGCCTAGGTGTATGTAAACTTTTGGTCTCAACTGTATGTGGTTAAAGTTTGTTTTCTCAGATTTTATTTAAGGCTATTTTAGTGCATTTTGGGTTCACCATGTAGAAATAACACTTTTTATATATAGCCCTCCCTGTTTCTGGGCATCACAATGTTTGGGACAAATGGCTTCACGGGTGTTTCTGATTATTTCCCATATTTCTGAGCCTCTTAATGACTTCCTTGACTTTCATTGGCACAACTCTGGTCCAAATGTTGACAAACACCAATAACAGATTCCAAAAGGCAATCTAAAGCCTAGAATCAAGAGTATTGAGCTAAATCAAGAAAAATAAATATTGCTTTGTCCCAAACATTATGGCACTCACTGTATCTCCACAAATGGATTATAATTGCATTATAAATAGCCTGCTTGGAACAACATCTCTCTGTCTCAGGTATAATGACTGGCAGATGTGTGGACTTTGACAACTCCTCAAAGACCTGTGAGATTCGAGGCTGGTGTCCTGCTGAGATTGACAGCTTAAAGATGTGAGGCGCTGTCCGTGGTGCTATCTGCGCAATTGCACACACCCTCACCCTGCCAATCATCCACCTGCCAATCATGCCCCCGCAGTCAATCACTGAAACATCTCTCCCATTCTGGACTCAGCCACCTGTAAATCTCTCTTCATCTCTCTCTCTCTCATTCACTCTCCCCCCTTTCTTTCTCCCTCCTTCTCTCTTTCATTCTCTCAGTGAGCCCATGATGGAGGTGGAGAACTTCACCATCTTTATTAAGAACAGCATTCGCTTCCCCCTCTTCAACTTTACCAAGTGAGTCCGACCATGATCAGTCCGGCCATGTTGAATCTGACCACAATCATTCCGACCCTGATGAATCTGACCAAGAGCATTCCGACTGTAATAAGTCTGACTGCAATGAGTCAGACCACGATAAGTCTGACTATGATAAGTCTGTCCCTGACCAGTGACCGCGATGAGGGACCAGGATGAGTCTGACCATGATGGGTTTGATTGTGATGAGTCTGACCATGATGAGTCTGTGCATGATGAGTGATTGAGTCACCCTTACTCATCCTTTATCTTTGTCCTCAATTGCCTTCCTTCCCTTTGGACATGTCTCAGCAGGGTTTCAACAATCCCTAAAAATTCTTAAAAACTTGTGTATGAGGGTATATGTGAGTGTGCATAAGAGTTTACATGCTCATATATCTACAGTAAGTTTGTACCATGATTGCAGCATGGTTGAAATTGTCTATAGGTCTCTGAGTGACCACAGGAGTCACTACTGCATCATGCAGGGCATACCCTGATGATTAAATCTCCTCCCCAAGTGATGCTATGACCAATCAAACAGCTCCCAGTGGTTGCGATAGCTCATTGAATGCTACACCTTTGGAACACAGGACATTTCAAAATCTGTGTTTTGTACTATTTCACTTGTATTCTGATAAAAATAACTTTGCCATAAAATGCCTAATTGCAATAATAGCACAATAGATGTTTGTCCTTTATAATTTTATGACACGTAACACAAGCAGGATGAAATAAGCTATAAAATAACACTTTGGCGTTGCGTAGAAAGAAATAGGAAATAGGCGGAAATATGTTTTTGGGCCAGCCTGTGAAAAAGTGGGTTGACTTGGTGGGTTTTTCAGAATACATTTTCCACATGTCTCCAGTGCTCCTTATAGTTATCCTATAACAAACTAACGGCAGTGCAGTCATCATCCTAACTGTTCCAACTCACCTTTGGGTGTTACAAAACATACAGTTACATAAATACATTTTTCTTTTTAACCCCTTAAGTGTAGGGCTCCTTTTTTTAACACAAGCCTGGAAATGACACATCCAAAAAAAATGGTTACTATTCTTGAACCCTTTTGACTGCAGACGTAATCCTGGTGTTTTCTGAAAGGCAACAATTGGAGTTTTTTTTCAAGGGTCAGAATTACTCAGAATTAGTAACATAAGCTCAAACACAGTGGAGGCGGAAGTTTTTTTTTTTCTCACCTCAAATATTTTTATTTTAAGTGGATACAGATGTGTGTGGCTGTGTCTGGTGGACTTTGAAACACAATGCAGCCCCAGCCACAACGCTGGACAAATCCTGGTTCAAATTTGATGACAATACCACCAAACATTAGCATTCTGCAATGTTTTCTTCTGAGCTAGGTCTCGGCATGTTTCCAAAAAGGCCATTAAAACCACCTACCTAATATTGTGTAGGTCCCCCTCATGCCGCCAAAACAGCTCTGATCCGTTGAGACATGGACTTCACCTCTGAAGGTGTCCTCGGGTATATTTGGATTTCTGTATATATTTGGATTTACTGTATATTTGTATCTGATATTTTGTATCTACTGTAAATTTGTATCTGTGTTATTTTGTTGTCTTTGATGCTGCAACAGTGCAAATTCCCCCCGGGGATAAATAAAGTACATTACTACTACTACTAATTACATTATTAGTTTTTATTACATAAAAAATTTGAAATGGATTACATTATCGGGAGTTATTACACTATTGGTAGTTTATTACACTATTAGTTGCTACAGGGCTATAAGAAGCTAAGATATTGTTAGAGGGTGAATTATTTCCACATGATTTTAAAAACTCTCGATAGGTCAGAGCTGTTTTGATGGCACAAGGGGGACCTACACAATATTAGGCAGGTGGTTTTAATGTTGTGGCTGATCGGTGTATATCTTAAGAACAACATCTTACAAACATGTTTTCAACGTACAAAAATACCAAGTTACTCACACATACAAACCACTAAAAGTCATTAACACTTCTAGGCCTGCCATTAAAAGAACTGATATCAAAATTCCGCCAAATTACAATAAATGGCTGTACTCCAAAGCAATGCTGCTATCCAGTGCTTCCTAAATTATTTCAAGTAACTTTGCCTGGTGTTTTTTCATCTTACCATGTGAACACGTTGTGGCCATTCAAAGTATATGTGTCGTATCTAAGTGTGAAATGGAAATCATTTATACCGGGAATAATCTTGCTGAATAATCTGAGAGAACACAGGGCCAAGTTACTTGAAATAATTTAGGAAGCATTAGGTAGCACCATTTCTTTGGAATACAGCATGTTTAATTTGTGTTAGGTAAGATTGTTAGGCCAATATTGTTTATTGTAACTTGGCGTAATTTTGATAGCAGTACTTTTAATGGCAGGCCTAGGTTTTTCAAGTGGTAATGTCTTATAATGGTTTGTATGTGTGAGTAACTTGGCATTTTTGTACATTGAAAATGTATTTTTCTTAAGATTCTTAATGTATCTTTGTAATGAGAAACTGATAAGACTAATTCACATACATGTAGACTATGAGAATTATGCGTACACATACATACATACATGCAAACATGCATACATCGTAGCCAGTCCCTGATGTAAACTGGTGTGATTGGGTGGCAGAACGAGATTTTGGGGAGGGAAAGTTTATCACATAATTTGTGATGAGTAGCGCAGCGGACCTGGGTGTAAAAATGCAAAGTAACCCTTTAAGAAACGCTTGTGGATGACTGTAATCCTTGTATTAATTTGTACAGTCTGATCAGTATTTACCGTTTAGCAGTGGCACTTTGCTATATACTGTATATATAAAATAAAGGCTATGTCATATGGCACGATGGCGCAATTCAAAATATAACAGGCTGGCACCGTCAGGAACGCAACAGAAATCCCCCTAGTTTATGGCCATCCAACGAGTGTTCATTTACAAAATTCGCAGCTCCTGAGCTGGAAAGTTGTGTACGCTTATGTCCTGCTTCGTTTTCTGTTTTTGTTCTGCGATGCAGTTTTTGTGTTTGTATGGTTTATAAGGCATTTTCATATGCTGAGTTGTATAGGTAGGACTCCTGTGTGCTGTCTTCCTCAGCTAGATCACTGACAACGTGACAATGTGAGAAGCAAAACTTGGTAACAGTTCTGAGAAATTGAAAACTTGACATTGGACAATAGCATGCACAGACATATTTCCCAGCAATCTTTGCATATCAGAAAATAATAGTAGTACTAAAGAAATGAACACGAATGATTGAATAGTTAAGACAATATGTTTTCTGCAGAATGCGCATTTAGGTAAAGTTTAATATGATCACAGACTATTGTACAAAGAAAATATACAAACCGTGACTGAGATGAGTGGTCCTTATTGAACGGTATATAAAACAGGTGGTTTGAAATGATCATATATGCAGTTGTTCAAGGAATGCATGAAATAGTCTTTAAAAACTGTTGTACAAATGTTGTTTTTTCACATAGACTAGTAGTAGTTATAATTGTGAATGCGTCATGTTTTAAAATGGAATGTTTTAAATGGGCGTTGTTGACACTACAGACGTTGTAATAGTTTGTATGTCGGTAGATAGAGAACAGCGCAAGGTAACATGAATTTAGAAACCTGGTGTTTGCTGATAATAACATTTTCCACAGTAGCCAAGTAAAAAAGTACGCCACAGTGGTAAGCTGTTGTAACTTAGTATGAAAAGCAAGAAATGTGTCATTAAATGCTTATGGCTGCCCATGTGTGAGTTTTGCTATTCAAGATTTTGATATAACTGAAAAAGCAAAAGCAATAGTTTAAAAGCAATAGGAAATGATTAGTTGGCAAATAAGTGTGTATAACAAATTAAAGATTTACATGAGCCTTAGGTTGGATTTTATCCTCTGACTTTGAGATTTCAAGGCAACAACATTACCAGTGAGCCACCAACAAAGTAGCTGTCCAACGCATTCATTTTCTAGGTGAAATATGTAAATTTTGCATGTGCATGTGAAACGTATGCATTGAACATTCCGATAGAATGTGAATGGAAATATTACATAAGGGAATGAAGTTATAAACACATACTTGGGCACGAACGGCTTTGCAATACGAAAAGGTTGTTTCATGCCATCATGCTCATGGTTTTAAATAAGCCAGGTCAGTAAGCACAACTCTGGTGCGGTTTTATTCCATATGGCCTGGCTATATTCTAGCCGGCTAGAAAACGTTAACATTGAAAGCAAATGTAGCCGGTTAACTGAATGTGTAGATGGTATGTCACAATACAGTGTATACGTTTGGTGAAAGACCAGCTAGATTTGGTGCAGAAGAATTATACAGTTGTAAAAGCAATAGTTGAAAAATAATAGACAATCATTAGTGAGCAAATAGCGTGCATAAGAAATGAAAGATTTGGTGAAGGATTCAATCCTGCGGCTCAGCGGTCCAAAGGCCACAACATTAACAGTGAGCCACCAACTAACTGTACTGAGTTGGAATTTTCTTGGAGAAAAAGATAAGTCCATTTTGCACTTTATTGTGTGGACTTGTGAAGTTGTTTGTGAATTCCGTAAGTTGACATGAGATCAGAAGGTACAGAAATGAATGTTTTTAAGGGCTGAGAGTCTGTGGTCATTGTGGTTATATCTGTTGGAAACTCTAAAAAGCGGCAAACTCTCGGTGCTGTATAGGTATGGGGCAGGCCATCCCAATACATCCCAATTTATTATAAATACGTAGGCTTACTGAATAATAAGTGTACTGAATAATAATACAAATATTTTGAGAATGTATTTAAATGCACGCCGATATAAAATGTAATTAAGTCCTTTGCTGAACTTCTGCAATCTATGCCCTCTGCTGTACATTCCAAGCTGTTTTCACTGCCCTCGGAAATATTTGGACGAGTGATTTTCTCCAAGGCCTCCAAACACGGAGTGTTCTGTCTTGACTTAGCAATTGAAAGATAAATTTGTTGTAAAACAACATTTGTAGGCATAAAGTCTCAGAAATGTTGAGACTAATGCACAACATTTGTAGCATGTACACTGAAAAAGGTATGGTTTGTTTCACAGGAGAAATAATGCATGTCTTTTTATGCAAGCATAATAACCGATACACCGTTAGAAACAAAATTACAAAAATTGTATAAAATGCTTCTCAATCATCACTACTGACAGTGTACCGGGCACAAGTTACACTGTCCATGTTGTGTCGTTGCATGTCCTATGGGCTATATTGAGGGACTGCTTGGCCAGGGCTGGTCAGAGCTTATAGGTGGGCTCGTTTTGCCCTTGAGAATCTATACAAACTGGAGATAACAACATTATTTTGTACACAATATTTTCAGCCTGTATGCTACAGCAAAACAGACGGCAATGATAATTCCTCCTGAGAATTTCTAAGTAAGCAATGGACATTTTATTGAAGTTATGGATTTTGTTTGCTGGAATTCTTGCGGTGACAAGCATATAGACTTTTGTGATTTGTGTTGTCTGGAATACCAAAACGCAAAGGTGAGGACCCCCAAACTTGTTCTGCCACCCCACATGTTAAAAAATAAGGAACCATGGTCACTAAAACATTGGCATGGAAAAACAGTTTATATAGGTACAACAGTGAGTTTTTCACCACTTTAAAATGGTGTATCATGTGCCCAGATTAATTGAAAATATCACTGACAAACACGCCTGCCACAGGCCACCGAAGTGGCTTTCCTTGGGGCCCTCCAGCACAGAGACACAGGGAGATGATGTTCAAGCAGTCCACATTTATTTACGAGGGTTTGGCAAGATGTTATAGCCAAGTGAGCAGATCTTAAACACTCATGACAGAGAAGCTCCCTTGTGTGGGTGGGGATGGCAGATTTAACCTGTGCGCAGTGATTACCTCACTACACACAGGTGCAGCCACTCCTGTTCCTGGGTCCAATTTGCCTGGCCAATTATCTAATTCTTAACCAATTATCCAATTGGCCAGGTCTAATTAGCTTGACCCAGGGCAGGTGTGTCTGCTTAAACCAGCCATCCCCACACCACATACCCCCAACTCTAAACTGAGGCCAAGGAGAATCCCTGGCCGAAGCCTACCCACCCCCACCCACCCACCCACCCACCCCCAACAAAGCCAAAAACAAAAATAAAAAACACTCCACTAAAGAGTCAGGGTGGGTGGCCCCGGAACAGTCCAGTACATGCTGTGACCCTCCCCCTCCGCCCTTCCTCCTCCTCCCTCCCGGAGCACGGGAAGTCCTGGGCTGCTCTGCTGGCTGGTGGGGGCGTCCCCGGGCTTGGGCTGTTCCAGGGGCTGTGGTGGGGTGGCTGGGCTGGTGGGCTTGCTTCCGTGCGGCACTGGGGACCGGGAACCCTCGTAGCTGTGGTGGCCGCCAGTCGGCTCTGCTGGCAGGCTGCTGCAGGCTTACCCCCTCATGGGCTCCGGGCAAACCAACCAGGCCAAAACAACGAACCAAAACACCCAAACGGACAAGAAAGGAAGCAAAACGGCGTGGCCACCGCTCGTGCGCCGCCCGTAGCTGACCCGCCTTCCCGGCCAAGTCCAGCTCACGGCGCGACCACCTCTCGTGCACCACCCGTAGCTGACCTGCCTTCCCGGCCAGGTCCAGCTCCTCAGCGTCCCAGCTGAGGATCGCTTCCTTCCCCTCCCTGGTCATCTTCCGCTCTCTGTTTTTGGCCTGGAGGATCCGCCCGAAGCCCTGTCGGGAACACCTCAGCTGCCCCTCCTCCAGTGTGCTTCCTGGCTGGCCCTCCTGTGCTTCTTTCCTGTGCTGGAGCAGCCCCACGTTGGGCGCCACTGTGGCAAACACGCCTGCCACAGGCCACCGAAGTGGCTTTCCTTGGGGCCCTCCAGCACAGAGACACAGGGAGATGATGTTCAAGCTGTCCACATTTATTTACGAGGGTTTGGCAAGATGTTATAGCCAAGTGAGCTGATCTTAAACACTGTCATGACAGAGAAGCTCCCTTGTGTGGGTGGGGATGGCAGATTTAACCTGTGCGCAGTGATTACCTCACTACGCACAGGTGCAGCCACTCCTGTTCCTGGGTCCAATTAGCCTGGCCAATTATCTAATTCTTTACCAATTATCCAATTGGCCAGGTCTAATTAGCTTGACCCAGGGAAGGTGTGGCTGCTTAAACCAGCCATCCCCACACCACAATCACTTAAAAAACTGAATGAGAAAACTGAATGTGAGAAAAGAGCAAAAACCGAGCAAGAGCATGAACCAAGTAAGAACCAGGCCTGAAGCCCCAAAATAGCAAACACATGAGGTAGAAAATTCCCAGTGGGGAGAAAAACCTTCAAACAGAGGCAAGAAAAAACTAGCCCATCTTCCACTGGCTAGCCTGGTGTAAAGTAGAAGTAGAATGGATATAACAGAAATGTAATAAGGGACCAATCACAGCAAATAAAATGGGTTCAATAGGTTACAGGTAATAAACTAACTGGAGTAGTAGAAGTCCAGATTGTATAATTCAGGATAGTGGAGTTTAGAGGGGCATGGTAATACATCTGGAGCTCCAGGCTGCATCAAGGCATGGGCATGAAGCAGGGCTGCATTTGTCCACGGCCAAGGAATGAGGGACAGGGCTGGAGCGATCCTGTGAACTCAGGGCGAGGGAGGGGCAGGAGCCCCAGGGGAAAAGAAACAGAGAAGATGAGGTTAGTCACTATAAAAATTCTCTTTACACAAATGGTAGTCTCTGTGCCAAAAATCCTAGAATAAACACTTGGATAGAAGCTCCATCAAGCTACTTATACAATCCACAGTCACCAGTGAGCAACCTATGATGGCTATGGCTAAGGCAGCCACTACTAACAGTCCTCCTACTGGAACACAAACCTGAGTGCAAATTATGTGGGAACCTTGCCGGGCTAACTCAGACCACAGAATGAATGTATTAGCCCTGCAAGGTTCGAACATAAATGGCTGATAAGCCAACATCTTGTCCTGCTTAATCAATCAAATCAATTTTACAGCAAGACTAAGTGCACAAGGAGAGCACAGGCTTCACATAAACCCAGACCAACAATGCAACACCCCTCCCTGTAAAGTGTGTCCCCCCTCATGACAAGCACAACATATTAGTCCTAATTATGAGGAAAAATGGAATTAGACAGCTGACATGGCCTACACAAGAAAGTTGAGGGATAAACAAGAGGTTAAACAACAAAATTAAACCCATGGATCAATCTATGCAGTTGTAATCAATCCAGACCATGTATATAGCATATAATGCTGGGTTAATGATTTAGCACCTGAAATGAAGCATAAGGCACTTTGGTAAACTGTCCAAGACATGTGAAGTAGAGGAAGCATGTATGTAAAGTATGTCTCCATAGTCTAAAATGGGTAAAGAAAATGTAGCTATACTGAGTTTCTGCATGATTTTATTACTAAAACAAGATTTATTCCTGACTAGAAGCCTAAATTTCTCCTCAGTTCCTGTTATTAATGTAACTATATGCAGTTTAAAAATAAGCTCAACATCAAGCCTAAAAAAGGGCAGCACAGTGTTTTTTATTGTCAAGGGCTTGTACTGTCATTAATTAGGGCAGAGGCTGCAGTAATTGTACTACGACCAGACCTGAAACCTGGACTGCACATTACTAAGTATAGTGTTGTCATGTAAGAACTGCTTGATCTGAGTATTAACCAGGGATTTCAAAATGTTTGCCAGAATAGGGAGTTTTTAAACGGGATGGTAACTATTTAGATCAGAGGGATTCTCACTTTTAAACAAAGGGAGCACATAGGGTGCCATCCAATCATTGGGAAGAGTGTGAGTCAAAAGAGACTGATTAAAAATGAAAGAGGATAGGCAATAAGATGTGCAGCTAGCTTCAGAAGCCTAGGGCTCAGGACAGCCTAATGGATCAGGACAGTGATTTTCTAGGATCTATATTCCTTAATGGTTCAAGAACATGAGCAGAAGAAATAGGACTAGAAGCAAGTGGCTCAGTTATAACTGAAGGTGGTGAAATTTCAGGCCTAATAATTTCTGATGACCCTGTATTATGATTATTAAAGATGTAAAATGTTTGTTAAAAAGATTGACAATATCATCCTTGTTAGTTATTGGCTGAATATCCAACATGATACAATTGTATATAAAAAATAAATGTTTCTTTTGAAAAAAGTGTCTTTAAGTTAAGTATTTGACCCGGGGGTGTGCTACTCTCTCCTCACTCTTTTCCTCTCCCTCTTTCCCTGCAGGGGGACCCTGCTGCCCAGCATCACAGTAGATGAAATAAAGAACTGCAACTTTAACATGAGCAACATCTACTGCCCCATCTTCAGGGTGGGGGACATCCTCAGCTTCGCCCATCAGGATTTCTACAGCATCGCCAACGAGGTGAGGAATTCCCTTTACCTGAACCACCGCCCCCAACTCTGCCCCAAATCCATTCTTATAGCGCTCATCACCTATTTTGATAACCCTCTGGTGAGCCAGAAGTGAAGAACTGCAGTTTGCAGAGCGATGAACACTAAGTATTAAAGGAAGCCTGGGGCAAGAATCATTATTACATGTCTGTAATATTGTTATTATCCAATTCACCGGTGTATTTGTGTACCACTTGTATCAAGATAGAACCTAAATTGGATGTAAATAAATTGCATTTTCTTTGCTAGGTACAGGTGTGACATGCTCATTTATCTCTGATGAATGCACTAGGACCAACAACAGCATATAAATAATAATATAAATTAGAAATAACAATAAAAAATACAAATATAGCTTCAAGCTGTGATACACGCTGTGATACTGTCAATATTATGCCACTATGGCAAAGATCTCATGGCCTAAGGGGTGTATGATGTACCACTCGCACTGCAAGCTTCAGAGGTTTCCATGTGGTTAGGCCAAAACCAGGAACAGAGGAAAATGGCTAAAAGAGCAGGGGGAATCCTAATTCCCAAGGAGAAAGAGTCCTTAGTTTTAAGCCATTATCGAACCATATCCCTCCTGAATGTAGAAGGTAAGATTTTCTTTAGTATAGTGGCACAGAGGCTAGCAAACTATTTAGAAAGGAATAGTTTAATAGATACTACAGTGCAGAAAGCAGGAATCCCAGGTTTTGCAGGGTGCATAGAACACACTAGCATGATATGGCACCAGATTCAGGCAGGCAAGATAGAGAAAAGAGATTTACATGTGGTATTTTTAGATCTGGCAAAT